>NC_134326.1:17016871-17616871 GCF_964195595.1 Calonectris borealis
TTGTGGCACATTTTTGACTTCAGAACTCTTGGTAGCATCCAAGCATCCTGAATTTACAAAATGTAATTTCATTAGTTACTGGAATGCATGCAGTTGTCAGGTCAGGTGAAAGGAGATGTTACTATTATGTTTACAGTGTTCTGCATCTTTAAATGTAGAAGAGCCTGCATCCTTCAGCAGGATGGATTGTCATTCTGGCATTCAAATTATACTTAAAATGTTGCTGAGAATAATTCTGTATTAATTCTTTGATAATATGCTTGCTCTTTTCCATGCACATGTAAAGCCGCATGAACAGAGAGACGCACAAACTTTCTCATTTTGTTCTTTCCTTGTTCATTGCTTTCCTTAAGTTGGAATATGGTATCGCAGTATGTAGTACTTGTCCTGATGAAACCAGTGGTGTAATGGATCCTTTAACTCTCTAACACAACTGTGCGAATGATTGAGCTCTCTTATGCATAGATGGGAGGCCTGGGACATCTTTCAGCTGCTCAAACAAACACTGATTTCAATGTTAAATATGACGTAAATGATGTTGCTGATTGCTGGTGCTTTGAACTATATTTCATTACTACTAACAGGAAACTTAGCGATCTTGCCTTATTTTGATGTGTTGATAATTAGCAGTCTAGTGTAAAAACCAGATTTGTGCAAATTTAAGAGGTGGAATTTCCTCTAGTCCTCTTGAGACTCAAGATTCACAGTGTAGAACTGCCATGGCCGTGGGAAGCTGCCTCAGCGCTTGCTGATGGGCAGGTCACAAGGGAGTCACACAGTGGCTGCAGACGGTAGGGGAGCAAGGGCAGCCGTATAAGATTTGGGGCTGCCATGCATGTGGGCTGTGTCCCTCAGACTAGGAATCCAGGCATTCAGCATTTAAATCTTGATCATATTAAATTAGACAGGTGTAAAGCATACATGTAATAAAATTACCAAAGGGAGGAAGATCACGTAAATAGTAATGGCTAAATTAAAATGGTCCTAATGAAGTCAGATGTTCTGCCCGGTGTCTGGAATATTTTGTAGTTGGAATGTCACCAGATCCTAGCAAACTCCATGACCAATAGCCATTTCCAGTGGGTCTGAGATTTTTATTATGTCTGCTTGCACACACCTGTGTTTGCCACATCATCCAAATGTGTAACCAATAACTCCAAATCAAAGATTTCAGTGTTGAATGATGGTCTGCAGGCTCACCAAGCTGGCTCAGAGTCTGGTTTGTGTTCTTACATGTTGGTTTCCTTTTTGTGTTGCTAATTAAGCTCAAATATATATCCCAATTTTCGCATGTAAAGTGAACTTAGTTTGTTAATGGAACATAAAAACTGAGTATAAATATTTAAATAGATCCAAGCCACAATAAAGATAATTTGGTGGTTTCTTTTTGCTACATGATTTTAATGAGGTAGAATTAATCTGTGTTGTAGGGAATGTTCATGTCTATTTTTAAGTGGAAAAAATATTTTTTTGTCATGTACAATGGAATCTATTACATCCATACACATGGTGGAAGAGAGGCACAGTATTTACAGATTGCAATCTTACAGATAAGACTTCTATTTCAAGCTGACTCGGAGTTCCTGGGTAAACCTGAAACAAGTCGCTGCACAGCTCTGTGTGGATAATATTTATTCCAGAGGCTCACCTAACTCTCTGTGATCTATATCTACATCCATAAGGAGGTGATACAGACAGACACAGAAACTACAGGGATATAAATAGTTTAAAAGGCATAAAGGGAGGAGAGAGACAGGTTTAGGAGGAAATACAGTCCTCCTCTTGAAGCCATAGTGATGATCTTGTAAGCAGAACTGGGGAAAATCTCTTTCTGGGCTCTTAAGCACAGGACCAAAGAGAGCTGAGTCGGGGCGGCTGAGGGACTTTGACTGGTCTTGGAGCAGTCAGTTTTCCGCTCCCTTCCTGGAACAGCAGGCAGGTCAATACCTCACAGTTCAGTTCATCCGTTCCGTTCCAGTGGTGGAACAAACTTCCAGCTCTCTGCTACCGAGTAAGTTACACAAGCCCAATGCTGTGATCGTGAGGATCTGGGTTGCAGCGGGATGTCATTTGGCGTGGAAATCCACGCTGGAGAATGAGGAGGTTGGTCCGTGCGCAGTGGATGACCATGTCCGTGGTACGGCAGCGTGGCTTGGAAGATGCCATCCTCAGGTAGCACAGCGTGTGCTGCCCTCTTCTCACGATACGCACCTGCACGTGCAGAGCGTAAGCTGTGTGCTGAGAGAGGAAAGGTCGTAACTAGAACAGCAATACAGTCTTTTTTCCTTTGTAAAAGGTGAATGGTTTCTCCAGAGCTGCCTTCAGCTGGCCTAACTTAGGGGTGGCCCTAACCTTCTCTAAAGGCATCCCGGCTCTAGAATATTAGTTCAACTAGCTGCTTGGAAATTCACATTCTTTTCCAGGTTTTGTTGGTGACAAATTGGTGTTGTATGACAGTGGTAATTGAGCCGCTGTGATCATTAGAAATATGTAATTGCAGTTTTCACATCTGTGATGTGGTTTAATTATGTATACCGCACCTAACTTTCCTCTGTAATTTCAACTGGAGATGACATTCATCACTTTCTCAAGTAAACCTGAATGTAGTTTCTGGGTGCAGTTAAACAGCAGTGTTTGCTTCAGAGGCAGTCATTTAGATTTCCAGGCTAGCATATTAAACAATTTCATTGTGCGAGTCATACATGAACACATAAAGTAACTTCCCATGAAGAGTGCTTTATAAAATACTATCTCTTTATTTTATATCTTGTTTCCTGGGACGGACTTGAGATACACAATAGCACTTAATCTTCAGCCTTGACTTCTGCGTGATGCAGAGTGAGCCGTCATCTCTAAGCAGGAAGGCTTTGCATTGCTTGCAGCCCAGACCTGGATTTTTTTTTCCACATTCAGAGAAGGTATTTTGAATAAAGAGAAAGATATTAAAGTGAAATGAAAAGCTGCTCTCTTCACTAGCACAGGTGCTTTGCATCTCTTTGGTATAAATGCAATCATGCTGTTATCTGCCAGTGACAGCAAAATTAGGAAGACTGCAGCCAGGTGATGAAACCAAAGACCAAAATGACCCAGTGCTCCACAGGAGGCAACAACAGCAGGCAAGAATGGTGAGTGGTTTGCTCCTAAACCAAAAACTCGTCCGTAGAGTAATTAAACAGCAGAAAAACGGGGTGTGAGCATCAGCAGCTTATCACATTCTTTCCAACCTGCCCTCTTCATACTGTGGTATTTTCCATTATGTGCACATGAGCAGGCTGTGGCAGAGCAAGTTTGGAGTGCACTTAGCTGTGAGAGACTTCTGCCTTAAAGAGTGGGTTGCAACTGAAAAAGCTTTAGAAATTTCCACTTCTTAAATGCTGCAGGTTCAACTGGGTATTGGAGAGTCTGAATTAAGAGCACTGCCTCAGAAGAATCCATAATATAGCAAAATGTGTTTTCATTCTATGGTTTAATTTGCATGCTGTGGTTTGTAGGTGCCTTTCTGGTGTGTTTTGGTTACCCCCGGTCTAAAAATGCTTTCTGAGTGTGTGAGGGCCGAGAGCGGAGCTGCACAGCCGTTCGGGCTCGGGCTGCTCTGACCCACAGCGGCAACGCCGCTCGTCGGTAACTGCAGTGGTACCTTAGAAATCCCTCAGTGCAGAAATGCTTAGGCTGTGCTTTGGTTTCGCACTGGGAGAGCAACAGAGTTTAAAACCATAAATTACCTCAAGCTCTTACTTTTCTAACCTGGTGGCACGTCCGGGCTCTCCGGGCACGGGCAGCGCTCTCGGGCGCACTGCGCCGGGAGCGGGCCCGCCGGCGCTCCTGACGGCCGGGGCAGTCAGCGCTGACAAACCGCTGCGAAGCACCGCGGCGGCCGCGGAGCGGAGCGGGCTGAGGCACCGCGGAGCCGCCCTCCTCCCTCCCGCCGCCCCCGGCCGCGGGGCTGCCCGCCCGGCCCGGAGCCCGGGCCGCTGCGGGGCGGCGGGTCTGCGCCTCCCCGCCAGGACGGGCGGCCGAGGCGCGGTGCTCCGGGGGTGTGTTCGCAGGCAGGACGGGCTTAGTCAGCACTCCCGGCCGCGCCTCAGCCGATGCAGCGGCGGTGCCGGCCGGGCCGGAGCGCTCCGCTCCGCTCTGCCGCTGGGGCCGGGGCCGCCGGGCCGGCAGCATGGGGGCCGGCCGGCCGGCTCTGCCAGCCAGGCAGCCCCAGCAGCGAGCCCCTGCCGCCTCCGCCATGTAGGCTGCCTGGGCACCGGAAAATCCTCATGGACTGAGGAGGGGTTGCGTTATTTTCTTCTTTTTTTTTTTTTTAGTGTTTTTTTAGCTTTGTATGGTTTTATTTCTCTTTTCTTTTTTTTAATTACGGGTTTGGAAGATGAAATGCTTCTCGCGCTATCTGCCTTACATCTTCAGGCCGCCGAGCGCCATCCTCTCCTCCAGCTGCCACGCGGAAGGTACGCGCCGCGGGTGGGAGGGCGGGGGGGAGCGCGGCCCCGCGGCGGGGCTGGCGGGCAGAGCCCCTCTGTGCCGGAGCCCGCTTCTCCTCGCAGGGAGCAGGGGAAGCGGCTGTTACTAGGCTGCTGTTTATCACGGGAGAAGGCAGGAAAAAAGCTCGGAGGGGCGTCTGAACGCTTAGCAGAAAATGACTTTGTTTATTCCTGTCAGTGCTCTTGGTTTACTCTTAACTCTGCACTAATTGCGCAAATAAGCGAGCAGCAGGACCGGCTTAAGGGAGACTTTCTAGTTACGGTGCTGCACGTTTTTCAGGTTTATGTAGTTCGTAAATGTGGTCTTTAATTCATCTGTATATTCCCAAGAAAATGAAGAAATAGCATTTAGCAGTGCATGCATTTGGTTACCTGTGCTCTTTCTCTCATTCAGTAAAGCCTGTTTTCAGGTCTCGGCAAAACACCTCTGCAGCTATTTGGGATAAACGAAATGTTCTCAGCAGTGTTTGAACTTTGTATTTTCTGGGTAGGAATGCAAATGTGTTCACTGAGATTTCAGTAGGACTTCTCTCATAGGGAGTGCTTGTTCATGCTGATTTATAAGCCCATGTGATATGACTGCATGTGCGTTTGCTGTGTGTGAACTATCAGACAGTTTTGTGAATCATCTGCAGTTGTCCAAACAGCTCCGCGGGATCAAAATTTCACACCACTGCTACTCCCCTATGTGAAACCACAGCGATTTTCCTCATGTGCCCTGACCAGAGTTAGTTAATGAGGAAAACCACCCTTCCTGTCACCCAGCTTTCTACAGACTCATTCATCTCATTTGAGTCTGGCTGCATAGACTGAATTACCAACCTTATCCGTGAGCAATGGGAGAATCCAGACGAACGCTGTAGGGGTGTATGCTTACGCTGTTTTTGAGATGATTGGCTTCAGTCTCTGCCCACTGTGTGTATCTAGCGAAAAAGAAACGCTGTGGGAAGTACCTTGCCATGGCTCCTGATGCCTTGACCAAAAATGTCGTAAGGCTGAAGATATGGTCAAGCAGGAAGGACTGGGCCTAGATGATGACACTCCAGGCTAAATTATTGTATCTAGTTAGGTTGCTATATTTTAGTCCAAGCAGACAGTATGCACCTTTTTTTTTTTTTTTAATTTTACTTTCTCTGAAGTTCTAAGCAGATAAAATTATCGCAATAGATAACTCAGACTAATTCTGGAGTTCTTGCTTTGAAAATTTATCTGAAGGTTTCTTTTGTTTTCATGTTAACTTTGTCCAAAGGCACAGCTCCTTAAGATGTTCTGAATAAGTAACTTTTGGATTGTTTTACTGGAATAAGTAATTCAACAGACCTCGCTGTTTTAGGGGAGGTCATACGAGACTACTGAGAGAAAAAAATGAATTAAAGAAAGGATGCCACACCGGTGTGCTATCTATTCTTCTCCATTGCAAACAATATATAAAGAATGAAACTTGTACAGAACAGTTTCTCAGACCAATTATCAGATGCATATAATTAACTTGGGGTGAAACTGAGGTCTGGGGAATTTAAATGACTCTGTTACAGGCTAAATCACTAGCAGAACTGAGAAGGGAACCCAGGTAAAAGCCTGACTCCTGCCTCAGTCCTCTCGGAGCAGCTAAAAAGGCCAGCGTAGCATACAAGAACCCTCAAGATATGATGTGCAGCAGGAGCAGGATCTAGTGCTCAAACCGCCATGTTTTGAAGTAATGAAATTGCGATTTGGTATCTCTTGTTCACTCTTGGTGGAGTGCAGACTCTCAAATGGACACTATGCACAGGGTGAAGCTGCGATGCCTCAGGGACCAGATTCAGTCAGATGCTGCCCTGGTCGTCTTTCAGCCAGGCTTTACTCTGCAGACAGACAGAAGGCACGGGACAGCTGAGCCTGTCAAAGAGAAAAGGCTCCTCTCCTCCCTGAGCCTGGTAGAGGTGTCCCTCTTAACCAGAAGAGAAAATCCTGCGTGCCCCTGCACGACCCTCTGTACTCACCCCTTCCTGGCAAAGGTGTTACTCCAAAGACCCTTCTGATCCCGGCTCCCTCCAGACCAAGACCTGAAATCCCCATGTATTCTCTATTACCTCACTGTAAGAGTTTTCTTCCTCATTCATCCCAAATTCCCAGAGTTGTAAACAAGAGATCTAGGTCAGCAAAGAGCCTGGAACAGAGAACAAAGACTGTGCACAAAGCTGTAATAAACCTGAAATTAAAGTACCCTTGTTTATCCTCTTCTGGCACTGCCTATGAAATGGTATTAGAAAGTTGCAGCTGAACTTTCGTTTATTTCCTCACAGACTGGTTTGTTGTTCGGCTCTGCTTTGCAGTGAAGTTACAGTCCTTGACTGGCAGTGCCCATGGAAATGATCCAGCGTCGTTATCGTTACTGTGGAGGTGCGGGATTATGGTAATGAACGGGAAGGAGAAGGTGCATTTGGAGAAAGCTGGTGCAAGTGAAGTGCCTGGACGTGGTGTGGCTGAGCAGGCGACATGCACCAAGGCGTGTGGCTTAGGATGCAGTATAGTATAGCACGTGCGTTTTGAGATCTTTTGAAAATATTGACTACTTGGGCCTTAATAGCACAGCTCGGTGACGCATTCAGATGTGGGGTTGGTGTCGCATGTGTGAATTCAGTCCCCCTCAGCAGCACGTAGGAACGCATGCTTGTGTCCCATTGATCTTAAAGATATGCCTGTAGCTTGGCTGAATAATAGCAGTTTGACAGAATTTGAGCCCACAATACTATCCTTTGGACCCTGATTGCTGCTCCTGAACTGTATTTGAATGAGGAATGTTGCTGTAGAAAAGCATTTCTTGATCTATTACTTAAGATGCAAAACAAGCGTTTGGGCCTGCCGTGTTCTCGCAGTGGTGTGTGCACTGAAAATTGATCCAAATATATCTTTGTGATGTGGAGTGTGCACTGTGGGCTTTCTATCATTTATTATTTGCTGAAAAAGGGTTAAATGACAGAGCGACTGGTGCCTTAACAGAAGTATGTATGTGTTAGTATCAGGTTTGCTGAGAACTGTGGATAGGCTGCAGCAGCTGGCAGACTTGGGATGCACATTTACAAAACAAAACACTTCAGAGTGAATACATATATACAGATCAAAATAACTGCCTGTTTTTTTAAATGCAAACTTTTTTTAATTTCTGCAACATGTTCAACTCAAGGATATCAAAGATCATTTAAATCCTTAGCTAAGTAACCTTCAGAAAAAAAGCCTTTGAATTAAGAAAACAATATGCTTTCCTGCAGACAAGGAAGCAAGCACAAAGATGGGAAGTGAGTTCTCTGAGGTCATACAATCGCCAAACTTTGAGTCATGCGTATGTTTTTCTTCCAGAATTTAAACAGAAATGTATTTTTGTGCACTTTTCTGAGGGTTTGAAATGTTGGCTGTTCTGCAGAAGTATGTATTCTTTTGGATACTTTAATTGATGTTTAGACATGTAATAGTTATTTCCTATGCTTAAAATCTGTTATAGTGCTTAGGAGATCTTTAACTGCATTATTAATTTGACAGGCCAACAACTTGAATACATTTTCAGTAACTTCCAAATTTTTCCAAGTTTGGTTGACATTGAGTTAGACTGAAGGTCTTGAATCATTTTGTATTTCATGCTGATAAGTGTAGCTGTTCATCGCTGCAGTTGTGGGATCTCTGTGCAATAGTATGTTCATTTGGTGCAGATACAAAACTGTGAACAATACAAATGTGTCTGCTTTCAGATCACTCACTAACATTGCAATTGATAGGGATTATTTAAATATTAATCTTTATGTAACATTAAATACTTTATCCAATATCTGAAATTACTGCTAAGGTCTAGGTACAATTTTTTAATTGTAACAGAAAAATAATGACATATATTTGAGACTGCAGTGCTAAAAATCTGGACAATACAATGAAAACACATTTAGGAGGTATATGTCAAAGAAGCACTGCTACTTTCAAGTTAGGTTCAAAACAAATATATGCTATGGGTTTTGTACTATTGTATTAACTCTAATCACCATAACAATGTAATAAGAAACTTTAGCACTTCTCTTATACTTCCCATGTACTTTTGTGAAGGACCAAGAGAAAGTGTCCACTGAGCGTAAGTCACGTCAGGCCAAAGGTTTGGAGTTCAGTCGTTGCTGTGAGTAGGCTCGAGCAGTACTGATATAAGCAATAAACTCGCTGTTCCGCACCAAAGTCTCGGTATTTCTTGCTTTGAAGA
Source organism: Calonectris borealis (assembly GCF_964195595.1). Taxonomy (NCBI): domain Eukaryota; kingdom Metazoa; phylum Chordata; class Aves; order Procellariiformes; family Procellariidae; genus Calonectris; species Calonectris borealis. The sequence continues at coordinate 17,025,575 of NC_134326.1, forward strand.
GTCCACCAGGAGCTTGGTATTACTCTGCAGCTCATTCCTCCACATTCTTTATTCATGCAAATAATTTAGAATAACTAAATCAGTAGCTTATAGAAAGTTATGGCGGTAGTGCATTATGAGCAGTAGTAGGCCAAGCACAAGGTTTGTAATCGTTGGTGTGGAATTCTGATCCTGGCTGGTTTTCTTTCTCATGGGGGAAAAACCAGCTTCGCACTGTACTGTGGATAGATTTCTGTTTGCTTGGGAAATAGAAAACACAGAAATAAAAAAACTTCCTATGTCCAACGTACTCAAAGCTGAGACAGTGCACAACAGGCACAGCAGGTTTGTGTGTGCGATACGAATGGGAGGAGCTGCTGCTGGTAATGAAGGGCTTTGAAACCCTGCCATGCTTCACCCTGGCTGCTGTCAGATGCAGATGTGAAAGGAGCAATACTGCTCAAACTTGACTCATGCTGGAGAACAACAAGTGGTGGCGGGGAGCACGGGAAGGTCTTGAATCGCAGCTGCAGAAGTGAAAAACAACGGGCTGGCTGTACAATTACCACAGGCCGTGATCTGGGACTGCGTCTCGTTAGTTAACATCTCAACTGTCAATTGTCTTTATTACTTTATTGTCGTGGCTGCACTTGCTGCCCTCCTAGCTGTGCATCTGGTGCTTCTACTGGGAACTCTGGCTTTCCTGGGGGATGGTATTGATACTTCACCTATTCCGATCTGTGCTCAGTGGGACTGCTGGCACAGCAGTCTGGGATTTCACACATTCCTCCGAAATCAAAGTGTTGGGTCAAGGCTGGAAGAAAACATGGGTAGATTTCTTAGTGGCATTTTGGAAGGAATTAAAAAAAAAAAGCATTGAAAAGTCCCTTGGGAGTCATCTTGCGGGATTAACTGTACTTATTGGTAGTATTGACGTAGTACAGGGATTTTTATAAAAGATCTTCATCCATGCCGGATTTGGTCTGGAATCTTACTCCCATCCAGCTGGTCTCTAGGCTCTTCTAATTTAGCAATAAATGAATTAATAAATCAATTTGAGATTTTTGAATGGGAGGAGATACACAGGAGAAAACCATCATGCCGTATTGCTTTTCCCAAGATTTAAGTGACAATATTTAAGTGATTTTAAGTGATAATTATGACAGTTAGCACGGAAACATACAGTCAGAGAAGTGCCGAGTGGCTGGAGGGCTGGTAAGAGCTAGGGAGGTCTCTTAGATCACCTTTCTGTTTGCAGCAGGCTCTAACAAAGCAGATACTTAACAGGTTCTTGTCAAACACCTCTCAATCCTCAAAGGATGCCAAATTGCTATCTTTGCTGGTAATCAGTTCTAGTGCTGTGTTCATTTATCTCTAACAAAACTATCTGCAAGTTAAAATGATCTTAGTCTCCACTATATAGCCTGCAGAAGAATTGCTCATCATTGGCTTTGTCGTCATGTTGTATAGTTCAGTTAAATTCCCTGTCTGAGCCTGCCCTTACAAATGAAGCTTTCTGAACCTCTTATTACTCTTGTTGGGCCCTTTTATTTTCCTTTAATGTGGGATAGCCAGGAAGGGAACTGGTACTGTAACTAAGAAAATCATCCATCCTTAGTAGAGAATGCGTTTTGTATATTTACTGTATGGCAGCCTTGCTGATCTGTTGGGGTCTGTATGACCTTTGGGCCAATGGTGCTGTTAACTTAAATTCAGTTTGTGCTCTTTAATGCATCTGTGCCCTCCACTGCGATGAGTTTTCTACACACAGCAGAGGAATTCTGGCTGAAGTGAGTTTCTGTATTGCTGAAGATAGTCAGTTGTGACTGTGTCAGGTAACACCCTCCACTGTGAAAAATGAAGGTTTGTTAAGGGTTAAGCTGTCAGCCTTCCTCACCTCCACCCTCCTGAAAACTTTATTTTAAAGCCAAGCTGTTGTCATTTTCCCTACTTTATTTTCCTCTGGGGAGAATCTTCAATCCTCAGTACACCTTTTATGTTAACATGTAGGGTAAGATTAATTAAAAAGCATGCCCAGGACAAGGAATTCTCTCTGATGTGGCCAGGTTGGCTCCGTGGGTGCATACATCTGCTGCAGTTGCAGGCAGTTGGTGGAGCCGGTCCAGGTTTCCCAGTGGGAGCGGAGCTGAGCCCAGTGGTGCCCGCGCAGTCTGGGCTCCCGGGGACACGCTCGGGGCTCCCAAAAGGACCGGGCAGGTGGGAGCTGTGCAGCCTTCGTGCCGAGCCGGCGCGCTGGGACTCCCTGCATTGCCAGCAGAGCCGCTGGCAGGGAGGCAGGCTGTCCGCCTTCGAAGGGCCTCCGTGGGTGCTCCACGTGTTGTGCTGTCGGTGCTGCTAATTGGTGGCAGCTGCCCTGGTGACGCTGCTGACACCATCCCTGCTTTAGCCTGCCGGCCTGGCCCGGGCGTACAGCTGTTTGTCCTTCTGAACAGCTACCCTGGGGAGCTGCGCGGAGCGCAGAGCAGCCGTATTGCTGAGCAGAGGAAAAGAAATGAAAAGACAGTTTAATAAATAGATTTAAAAAAATCAATGGGGTAAATATTACATACTTGAAAATGAATGTTTCTTTCGAGGCCTCTGAAGAATGGCTGGCACCCGTGCACAGGGAGGCTCTGCCTGAGCTGCAGCTGCAGCAGAGGCACAGGGCAGTGACTGTCCGCGGCGAGGGTGGGCACCAGCCCACGGTGCAGCCTCGCTCCACCCTGCTGCCGGGTACAGAAAGCCCTTGTCCCCGATCCCTGTCACACCCTGAGGGAGGGCAGAGCCTGCCGGGGTTATCCGGAGGGGATGCCAGGATGACCCATGGCTGTCAGCCTGGTCCCAGTGCGGTGTCCGCTGCTGCTGTACCAGACGTGAATCCGCCGGGAGCTCAGTCAGCAGCAGTGAGCTCTCCTCCCGCCAGAAGTTTAGGGCTCTCCTTCAGGGAGTTTAAACAGAAAGTGTATCTACATTTGATCTTCAGAAATTACGTGTACTTCCAAATTACAGACTGCACGTGCAGAGAGCAAGGGAGGGCATGGACTAATTCTGATCTCTGCTGCTTGATAAGTCACAGCAACTTCTCCGTCTTCTGTTAAGTAGCTCCTGCGTCTCCCTGACCCCAGGGCATCTCAGATTTGGTTTCATCGCCTCTGTGGGGAGTGGGATTCATGCAACAAGCACAACTGCCTGTTACGAGCCTGTTGCTGAATGCATTAGCGCTGTGATGCTGCTTGAGTCTGCCGGACTTGCCTGGAGGACGTGGCAAGTCCTCGCGTGTCCTTGTGAATCTCCTTGTACTCGGGTGTGCGTGGGCTCTGCTCCTCATTCACGTTCGTATGGACATATGCAAATACATTTTACAAACGTGGATCCTGTGCTCTCTATTTGGTATCGGTATTTTGACAAAGGCTAAGCTAGAAAAGGTCATACAGTGTCTGCTTTGGTGTATGAGGCCTGGAGCTAACTTGGTTCATTTAATGTGATTACTCTAAGGAAATTAATCTGTTGCTTTAGGAATACTTTCACCTTTAGTTTATTGATACTAAGTGTTCAGACTGTCCAGTGCCTGCTTTATAAATTTCTCAGTGGCAAGGTAAGCAACAAGCACCACTCAGGTAATCGGCGCTGTTAGTGAAACCGACTTTTAGCTCAAAATTAAATACTGTTTTAGTGAAAAAATACACTGAATAATGAAACCTGTCTTTTAAGCAGACTCATTATTTCCTGAATAGCTTGATACTCACAAGATTCAGCATCCTTGAAAGACCAAAATGTACTTTCCTTTAAAGGAAAGGATTTTGAAATTACAATAATTCCCAGAATATTTGTATGAATGGTTCCCTGGCTCAGAAAGGCTACCGAAGAGTGGAGCAATCCCTGTGTTTAAGTAGCCCTGAGGTAACTATCTTTTTGTTTTCTCTGAAGCCTTTTACAGTTTTCTGTTTTTCCACGTTTCTCAGTTTCTGCCCAGGCTTTGCACTAGCATTTTTGGAGGTTCCAGCAGAAGTGACACGAAGGCCGGGATGTTTAATCACTTATGTTTGAGCTGATTTTAAAGCTTAGCTCAAAGCTGCCCTTAAGGTAGAGGGGTAGCTTTTTAGGGGTCTTTAACATGAAAGCCCAGCCAGAGGCACGTTAAAACTAAACTCTTTACCTTAGGGGCACCTCTAGGCTAAGCTTTTGGCCTTTGGAATATTTCTGAGTGATGCATGTAAAAAATAAAAGTAATTATTTCCTCATACGCTCCAGACAGTGGATTCCTCCATGAGTGACCGCAGAAAGTATGTTCAGATTTTACTTCTTATTGTATTTAGATCAGTGGAATAGACCATTTAACAAAGTGAAGGAAAGTCTGCTCGGGAGCTGTTTAAAATGTATCTTAAAGCTCCTGATCCCAGACATTAAACCATCAGTGGAATGGAGCAGCCGCTGGGACCAGCTGGCTGGTGGGTAACTGGCTCCTCTGGCTGTGCTTGGTCTCTGCACGATGCTTTGCAGAGCAAACCCTGGTCTGGATGCTGGAGGGCTCCTAGGACAGCAGGACCCCAAGGCCAAAATCCTTGGCCTGGAGTTGACCACAAGTGGGTTTATTTTTCTGGTGAGTCATTCCTATGGCTTTGACCCGAGTTAATCAGGCACCAGCGGTTGGGAGCTTCACTGAAGTCCTAAATTACCCTGGAGTAAAACCCACATAAATTAAATTTGAAGCAGCCTTCATGCTACAGAATGGTATGTGCATTAGAGGTGCAGTAAGATTGTGTAAGTATGCAAATATGGTTTGGTGTAACTAATAGTCTATAATTACATGAAGAGAGGCCATTAGTTTAAGGCTGATGGAGGAGAACACCGAGTTAAGATTGAGCTTTCTACAATAATTGCATTTCCTGATTTAGCTGTTCTTTAATTCCTCAGTCTGAATGCCATATCAACCCTTGCTTTTTAGTGAAGAACATCAGATTTGCTCTAATCTCAGTTCTTACATTTATCAGAACTTGCACCGTGTGCAGGAATCCAACTGCCTGGTTTGTTCTTTCAATAACAGTAAATGAGGTTGATTTTGTGCAGCCATGAAGAAATGGATTGTTGCTAGGGGAAAAAGAAACAAATTCCCTATCCAAAATATTAGGAATAACATCAGAACGAAGCATGGTATGTGAAAACTGTTTCTCCTCCCAGTGAGCTTAAGGCCTGGTTTCTGCTACATCCATTTCTCTTCATTCATTCCTGTTTACTTGGAGGAGGTAAATCACGCAGCACTGCCCAGCTCCTCCCGCGGTGCCAGGCGTGAGATGGGAGATGTGCTGCAGCCGGAGAGAAGGGAGAGCTGCAGGCACATCTCTGGACGACTTTAATACGAGAAATTATAAACTTCGTCCTGACTGGGTATGATGGGGAGCTCCAATAGCAGGCGTGCTGCTCACGAAATGGCAAGATGCCCAGCTCTACAGCTGCCAGACTCAGTTACTGGTATTTAGGCATATCGGTGGTGCAGATGGGTTGGTATTCTTTAGGGATGATTGGTGCACCTGCATTTTTGTTGTGGTAACTCAGGAGCTTGGAATATCTTTCCTTGGCTGCACTGATTGCATTTCCTTTGCATCTTTTCATACTCTGTCCATTTCAAGGCCTTTTAGGAAAAAATAACATTTTCATTATTCATATATATACTTACAGGGTTTTCTTTTGCTCTCTACTAGCTTCAGGAATTTATAAAAGAGGAAGAAGGCTGTTTTCAGCTGTCACAGATACAGAACTTTCTTCTTGCAATTACACTCTTTCAGTATAATTTTTTGCCACAGAATAGAGGAACAGTAAGATCCGTGGTTTTTGTCTGAATGGTGATGCTCTCAGAGCACTTTCATTGGGGGAAAAGTGTACAAGCCACTTCAAAAGATGTTATTGTTTCGTTAAGAACTCAGCTTGAAGTCTCTCTCCTTAATGATATGCTAAATTTTGTCTTTTAAGGGGCAGAGAGTCAAAGATGAGAGGGAAAGCTCACTCTGGATGATTCCTCTGTGCTTTGTTATTCGATCACAAGCTCTTGGTGTCCCCAGGAGGGATGACTCTGGCTCTGGGGAGCTGCAGCTCTTTCCCCATGGCAGAGAGGGAAGAAGCAGAGATCCCTCCCCAAGCCTTCTCACTGTGTCACCTAAAGCAGCGAGGATTGCCCAGGCAGAAGGGGACCCGCTGGCCCAGGCTGCAGGCGGATGGATGCCCACAGGGGATGGATGCCTGACCAGAGGCTGCAGTGGGAGGAGGCCAGGAGAAGGAGCGTGGCACCTCGCAGCCCAGGGAGGGGGCTCTGGCTTTCTAGCACTCAGTGGCCAGGCGCTTGGAAAACCAGCGGCTGCTGCCGTCGTTTCTCAGGCTCTCCCTGCACTCTGAGAATCCCAATTGCAGTGTACTGGTGCAGCGTCAACCTCTGCTGTGGGAGGTGAGCTCTTGGGACACACTGGGACTGATCTCATGTCTTGCATTTCTAATGCAAGTAGTAGTGCTGTGGGTCCAGGAGACTGTAACAAAAAACAGACATTGGAGAAAACTGAAAACTGCCTTTTGCGATCTCAGCCCCAGAAGAGCCCAGACACAGTCTGTGAGCTGGGGATGCTGCTTTGGCCGGGACCAGTTTGGGCTGACTCAGCAGCTAGCTGGCCGGCGGAGCATGCTGGTCATTGGGTTGGCAGCAGGGAGCCTCTTCCAGCCGCCGCATCACCTTCCTCAGCTGCCCCGCAGCCGGTCCTTCCTTGCTCTTATCTCAGCTCTGCTGCAGTCGGGATTCCTCTGGACCCCGCGGATCCTTGCTACAACTTCTGTGTAAACATCCATCTTGATTTCCTGTGGATAGTAACTACACCTTGACTGGGAGAGATCCTATGCCTGCTTCCCTCGGTTGGAGGAGCAGGTTTGCCACTCCCTGGTAAGAGCGGTTCTCGTCTCTGTGCATATGCTGGGCTGTGCGCTGGGAGCTAATTGCAGGCCCTGCTGAAAGCCAGTATAAACGAGGACAGAGGTCGAAGCTGCACACGATGCTCTCATCAGTTAGGGGTGCAATTTTTTAAATTCTAGCCAGTGGCATTTCTAAACCTCTTAATGCAATATAAAAGTGCTTTGTATCTGTAAATAAGCTCTGATAGTATAAACATTTCTGTATTGAGTCCATGATCCCTCACATGATCTTACACTACTGTAAGTTTACAGCCATAAATGATATGACTATGCTGAAGTAGGTTTTTTTTTTTTTAAAAAAAAAGCCTAGTAGCTCCTAAACTCTGACAAGGCCCGAGTTGGAGATCAGCTTTTATTATTACAAAAGAATATGCATTTGCACTAATTTCCCAGGCTAAAACATGACCTCATTTGTATTCTCTCAAAGCTATTGGGTAGAGAGTGGGATTGAATTTGGTTTTAAATTCTCCTGGGCTGCTATTTGAAAGGAATTAATCTTCATATCCTGCTGGGACCCTTCTGAGCTATCTGAATAAACACAGTTGAGGAGGTCGTTCAGGTTTTGCCTTTGGTTCCCTTTGGATGGGCTGCGGGCAGTCCCAAAGGACTCGCGTTGAGACCTTGGGGTTGTCTTTGATCAGACTTTGGCGATTATTGATGCGGAATAAGGGTGCTGTGTGGGCTGGCTGGTGGGGCTGTACATCTCGGTGAAGTAAACTGTGACCAGTCTGTCCTTTTAAGTTTTGCTTTTCAGCAACCCCCTGCCCATGCGGGAGAGTCAAGAATGGGAAAATCCCTGACCACGAGGAGCGGTACATTGAGCAGGAGACGATTCTGCCAAGTTCGGAGGTTTTAAATTTTAATTAAAATGCAATTGAAACGGTGGATCTAGATTAGCACTGCCAGGCAAGGTGGTTATTAGAGTTGCATGCCGTTTACTTAAACAGCTCATTAAGGGTGTTGCATATGCTTTCTTCTGAAGCTTTGTTTCTAGGCTTTGGAGTTGCGTATTTTCTCGTTTTTTTTAAAAAAAAAGGAGGAAGGAAAAAAAGAGCTATTAACTTGTTTACTGGAGACAAACTCCCCCCCGCCCCCCCCGAGTTGATATTCCCTCTCTCATCTAAACCTTTCGTCTCTGAGCACTGCTGGTTCCATTCGGGTTATATTACCAAATAACAACAGGGCCGAGGACTGGAGAAGCTGGGAAGAAAGAGAAGCTGCCCCGGATGCTGGTAAGGGGCAGCACCCCATTGCCCTCATGGTGTTTCGTTGGACTAATAACAGATTCTAGGAGAGCATGCAGTTCTCCTGTGAAATCACTGAAGCACTGACGTGTTAAGAAGTCCTCGTTTTATTGCAGCACAGGAACACTTGCTAGGGTGATGTTATTAGCTGCAAATTGAAGAAGAGTGGCAAGTACTATTCAAAAATAAAGCTGGAAAAACCTCAAGCTTGAAGTGCTGCCCAGCAGCTCTGCTGAGCGGTGACAGTCTGTAGGAAGCCTTTGCTCAGAGAAAGGGTGTGCACATGCACAGAACCAGAAACACGTTTAAAAAAACGCAATAGGGGTGTGGGTTCTGCCGCACATACGTTGGACCGTCGGCGGCAAGGACAGGTCGGCTTTTTCGGCTTGTTCTGCTGGTGTCGCTGAGGCGTGTGTTGTCGGGGGAGTGTACCTTCTCTGTGTTGACGGGGAAATCGTGTGAAACGCAGCGGCTTTAGGAAACCTTCCCAGGGCGCTGCAGACCCCTGCTTCCCGTTTCGCCAGGCAGAGCCGAGCGCCGGCTGACCCGCTACGGGCGGCGCTGCGCCCCACCCGGTAACCCAGGTCCCCCCCAGGTTTCTTCCCCCTGCCCCCGGCCGTGCCGGTGCTGGCAGGGGGCGCGGTGCAGCCGGGCGGCCCCTGGCTCGGGGCGGCCGGCCCGGGGGGCGTTGGGCGGGCTCCGCCGAAGGACGGGCGCCCCGCCCCGCCCCGCCTCGTTCCGCCCGCCGCGGGTCCCGGCGGCTCCCGGGGCGGGTGCGCTCCCGCCGGCTGCCGGGCGGGGGCGGTGTCGGTGCCGCTATCGGTGCCGGTGCGCGCCCCGGTCCCGCGGGGGGCAGCGGCGGCCTCGCCGGGCGGGGTCCCCCCGGGGCAGGGTCCCCCCGCCGCCCTCTGCGCCCCGCGGGAGGCGGCAGCGGCGCGTCTCGGGGTCGCTGGGCGGTTTTGGGGGCACCGGCCGCTCTGACTCCTTCCTTTCTCCTCTTCCCCGCGGGGGACCCCCGGCCGCACCGGAGCGCGGATCCGCCCGCCGCACCGCCGGCGGGACGCCCGCCCTGCGGGGGATGCTCGGTGCGATCCAGTCTTTGCTGGTGGCTTCAAACCAGCCAGACCGCTGCTGCCCCCCGCGAGAGGGGTGGACGGGGCGGAGGGGGTGAACCTGCCGCTGGCAGCTGGCTTCGGGGGTGCCTGCAGCAGGCAGCACGCCCTGGCCCAGAACGGGTATGGGCAAGGGCTCTTGTTCTCAGGTGATGTAGAATCATAGAATAGTTTGGGTTGGAAAGGATCTTTAACGGTCATCTAGTCCAGCCCCCCTGCCATGGACAGGGACATCTTCAACTAGATCAGGCTTCTCAAAGCCCCGTCCAACCTGACCTTGAATGTTTCCAGGGATGGGGCCGCTACCCCCTCTCTGGGCAACCTGTTCCAGTGTTTCACCACCCTCATTGTAAAACATTTCTCCCTTATATCTAGTCTAAATCTGCCCTCTTTTAGTTTAAAACCATTACCCCTTGTCCTGTTGCAACAGACCCTACAGGCATGGGACATGGCAGCGTGGGGAGCACAGGTAAACTGTGGCCAAGCTCTCCTCTGTCACAGCCCGACCCAGCATGTGATGAATTGGCAGGCTGGGGCACTGGCTGCCTGTCCTGGGAGGGGACGGGTGTGTGGCAGTTCTCCGGCTGGGCTCTGGCGCTGGCGTGTCTGCACCCTGGGGCTGAGACAGAGCTGGGGACCATGCTCCTGCCTTGCGCCCGGGGCTCGGGTCACTCTGTATCATGTCACCGCTGAATGACCACAGGCAGCTGAAACAGCTTTCTTCTTTAGTAACAAAAAATGTTGCTGAGGTTTTTTTTTTATCAAAAATACTTTTAATTGTGGATTTTCCACCCTGTTATGAGCGGATTTCGAAAATTATTTTTCTTCTCCCCCAGTTCGTGTTGGGAAGTTGCTCCCTGTCCCGCTTTTGTGCTGATGAGCAATCCCAGTGCGACCGCTGGTCTCCAGGCTGCCTAGTGCTAAGGCGTGCTGCAATTTTGCATGTCAAACCAGCTCCACAAAAGAGCCGAATTAAGAGCATATTTCCAAGGCTCTGGAGATATTTCCGTTATGTGACTGTATTTCACTCATTACAGATGGGTTCAGCCGTAGCTTCCCAGTGTTCCCGTGTCATCTATATTTAGTTAGTGCTTAAATCAGCACAAAGGTACCTTCTGTCATCCCTCCCACTCTGAAGAGACCTGATTGAGGTTGCAGGGTTGCACAGCTAGAAATGCTTCAGAATGGGAGAGAGGGAGAGCAGCTGGCTGGGAAGCTGAGCTTCAGAGCAGATCTCGCATTCTGTGGCTGGCTTGAAATGGAGTTATTTTAAGCACTTTTGGGGAAGACAGGATGGTGAGTATGATAGGGTGACCTGCCTGTAAGAAAAAATCAGGGAAATTGTCTCTATTTATTCTCCCCACCACGGACAGCTTTGCCCGTGTATCGGTGGGATTGCTGAATCCGTTCTCCCATCTGAGGCCCGTGGCGAGGGTGCGCGTTTCCCCCAGCACCAGAGGCTGCGTTCAGCACAAACCACAGGCACAGTTCAGTGACTCTAATCAGACCTAGAGGCGTGTTTAGCTGCTGTCCTGGGTTGGCAGACCAGATGGTAAATACCCAGCGACAGCCTGCAGCTTCACAAGTTTTGTATGCTCTCTCCACTGAACCCAGCCAGGAATGTCACAAATTACTGTGCTGGCAGAGGGCACAAAGGGCCACAAGTCCATGTGTGTCAGTTCAATGAAAACGTTCACAAAAGCAATAGTCTGAGGTTTAACCTTTCTTTTCTCTGCAGGCAGCTTTGCTAAAGCAAGGTCACCAAAAAAGTCTCAGAAATTCCTTAAATGTGGTGAAGCTGTGCAGGTGTAATTGCTATACACAAGACCCTATTTTTACCGCAAAAGCCTTGTATTACACCAGTAACGATTTGACAGCAACCCAACGAATTGTGTTTGATACTATACTCTAAATAATTTTCTAATGTGGATTATAAAAGAAAAACAGGCTGTCATAGGCTGATCTTGCTATATTTGGGAAATAAATGCACTATCAGCTTTGTAAAGCCATATGGTGGATTTATTCACAATCAGCAGTTCCTTTCAAATGCAAGTTCATGGCATTTAGTAATACATTTTCTAGTATACAGCTCAGCACTCTTCTTTTTCCTTTTCCAGCATATGATTTGAGAGCGGTCAGCTGGCTGCGGTTGTAGGCCACCCCTTGTCTGGGCAACGCATATTCAGCAATATAATTAATCACTTATATTAGTGAGTTCTTACAAACTCCTGTGTACTTCATCATCAGTTTTTGTCCCTGCACAGATTCCTTTCCAGTGCTGCTGGCTGCTTTTTTTCCTTTCTATGCAGTGTTGCACAACAGTGGGACTTTTTGGCTCAGTTTCCTCTGGAAATGGGGCTTGTAAGACCACGCTTGGAGCGTGTGTCTGTGTGGCCACCAGACTCGCTCTCCTCCATTACTTCTGGCACTTGCTCCTACTCCGCCAGATCTGGCTGAGGGTCTTGGAGATACCAGCTCGGTGGGAATGTGGGCAGAAAGAGATCCTCTTCATGCCCTTCGGAGGGGGGCTGGTCTTGTCCCGAGGGAGGGGGCTCTGCGTCCAAAGCTGGTGCCAGGGACGCTGGGCGCTGGAGCCCTGGCACTGCCGAGTGGGGTCTATGCACAGGCAGAGGTGTGCTCAGCACCTGGCCGAGGTGCAGTCAGTCCCCATCGTGGACCTGGTGGGTTTAGGGGAGAAGGTGTGAGCGCGCGTGGCTGCGAGCAGTGGGATGCCGTACCGGTCAGAGATGGATAGACCTGAGATGTGACTCCTGGGTCTCCTCCTGATCCAACCTTCTCCCAATGGAAGTAACTACTGACACCCACAGGTGACTTCTGCTGTGGGCTGCTCTGGTCTCTACGGGCTGGGTCCTTGTGAGTACTGAGAATCACGATTATCCCTGGTGAATGCCTGCGACCTCACTGGCTGTGCAGGGAGCAGAGGGTGCTCAGCTCCTCTTCCTTTAAGGACTCAGTCCTTACCTGTGTGTTCCCTTGGGATCGTTGCTGCGCATCGGAGCTCAGCAGACAGCAGCCGCCTTCTCTCACTGCGTTGTGGTTGATCTTGGCCACAGATCTTTCCCTTGTGCCTATTCCAGCTGCTCTGCCCACCTGTATAATGACAGCACTTAGCACTAAATAGCTTCAAAAAGGCCTTCTAAACATTAACTAATGAATCTGCACAACATCTTGGTGAAGGAGCCATGCATTATTTAAGGAACTCAGGGAGAGAACAGAAAAGGGTCTGCAAGTGGGGCTGAGTTCAGGACTTGGTGCCTCTGATATAGGCATGCTTTGTACCTAAATGCTGAGCTGCTCTATTGCCCTATTTATTCCTTTTGTTGTCTTAGTCTGGAATGGAATATTTATTTTCATAATAATGCATTATAAAATCCCAGCTTTTTCAAACATAAGCAAGGGGCTTATCAGTTCTTAATCTGTGCTATCACTAACCAGAGAGTGCAAGTTTACTCCTTCGATTTGTAACTGGGTGAGACCCTTTATTGGGCTCAAAAGCTCCTTATTCTGTCTCTTAACACACCTTCTGCCCTGAGACACAGCGCACTAGATTGCTATCCACAGCTGAAATGGGAGGCAGTGGTGCAGAGATCTGCATTTTTAGGTATTTCTGTGAAGCACAGATACCTCAAAACTTCCATGACTGCATATGCAAGCAAAACAGATCAGTCCCATGTCTGTGTACATGTGTTTACCCTCATGCAATCTTGCACCCTTTCATATGTGCATCTCCTGTACGTGCTTCTTGGGCAGTGAAGCCTCAAGTGGACTTTGGAGCTCTTGGGAAGTGTGTTCCCTACAACAGGATCCTGCAACAGAAAAATAGGATCCCCAAGACCTGCCCAGGCCAACCTGCTGGGTCGTGCCCTGTGCTGTTCCTGGAGCTTGCGTGCTGTGCATACCCTACCATCTGGCATCTAATGCTTGCTGCTGTATTGGCAACATATGCATGAGCAGGAGGAGAGGGGGAGGAGGCTGGAGATGGCACTTGCTGTGGAGTCCTCATTCCCTTGGGGAACCTGGTGCGTGATGATTAGCCAGCCATCTCTCCTTGCTCTCTCTTGGGCACAGTGGGAGATGCTTTCTGGCAGCTGCAATCCTGGGAAGTGCTGCATACAGAGAGGCAGGAGTCAGCATAAAACCAGTCAGCATGCTGCTTATATCCCAGTTTTTGACAGAGGAACATATTTGGCTGTTAGAATCACTTATTTAAAAACATTTAGTAATGGATACATCCAATTGCCTTTGCTTTTCTCTAGATATTGGTGGAAATGATGAGAAAGCCACAGGAACAGTCGAGAGAATGGTAGGGCAGTGGTTCACCATCACTGTGCATTTGTTTGGCAGCATGTCAATGCCAGATGTGGCTTCCCGCTGGTTTAGAGCCATTGCTTCACGTCTGCTGCAGCACAGCGGAGGTCACGGCTGGCGCCCGTGCCCTGGTCTGAGAACTGCCACCCTCCACGCATCCGAGCTGCTCCGTGGTGTGTACCAAGGGCGACTCTCATCCCTTAACCCACAGTGACGTGCAACTGCAGCGTACGGTTTGGGGAGGAAGTTAAGCGTGTGCTGGACGGCGTTGCAGTGATTGGTCTGCTGAGTGTAATCGTCAAATTATACAGCTGGCTTGGAGCACAGCTGGAGGAGTCATTCAGGTGACTGAAAAAGAAGCACAGTAGATATGACCTAGGCCATCCTTGGCAAAGCATCGCTGTCTAGTGCAGATACTACCGTGGACATTTTTTGTGCGGTGAATGTCTCCCCACTAGAAACTTGATGAAAACCCACAAAACCCACCTCCCAGGAGTTGTTATAAAAGAGCCACAAGATGAAAATAACATCTTAATCTCCTGCTATGCTGGGCACGAACTGTTCATCGGGAGGAAGGAAACTTCTGCGAGTGGCACGTCTTTCCTATGCACACGAGGATGAAAGACGGGCTAAGAGAAGTGCAGTAAGGAGCTGGCGTGGGAGCGAAGCAGTGCTGGGCTTTGCGTGCTCCAGGAGAAGGTGTGATGGATGAGGGAATCACTGTTAGTTAGGCTGTCTGTCCTTTAAGTGTTAAGAGACAGTCTTGGGTTTCTGAGACAGTCTTGGGTTTCTGAGGAGTTTCTTGATTTTAAATACTTTTCTTCTTCTTTTGGCTAGCTGCAAATTCTCTCCTGAATTCTTCTAACAATTAATGAAATTGGTCTATTTTCTTCTTCTTTCTTCTGCTTGGGGACCCCACTGCCTCGGTTACCTCGATACCTGGTCTGTGGGTCTGGGCTGCCGTGATTTAGCTGCTGAAGCATCTTGCTTTTTGTATATAAGTAGAAACCAGTCAATACCATGATCCTATTAAACCAGTGACTCTCTGAGCAAGGTTTATACCATAAGGTTTGAACTGCAGTTTGTTTTTATTGAGAGCTATGAAAACTGAAATGACTTTGGGCTGTCATTGAGCACTGATTAATGGCAGCACACGGCGGCAATGCGAAATGCATTGACCCCAAAGGAGGTTTGGGAGGGCCAAGCACCGAGAATGCACCGCAGGCAGTGCAGCTGCGCCGAGGTCCGGCAGAAGCTGGGGGTGAGTGCCCACCTTCACGGCTCGTGGCCGTGTTTTGTGCCTCGTTCCCTGAGGGGCAACGGCCGCGCTCAGCACCAGCACCGTGTCTGCTGGCATTGGGTGTGATCCGGGTCACTGAGCCAGGGTGAGCAGAAGAGCGTGGTGCTCCATTTTGTTGAATGAACAGTACATTTTTCATGAAATACTTCGTCTTCTCTTTCTGTAACATTTGTGAAGTAATTTAAAATAACATGGGGTGCTTACATGGCACTGTAAATGTGTGGGCCCTCCATGGCTTGTGAAGTGCGGTGAGCACAGGGGGACTTCGCCATCCTGGGACAGCGAATATTGCAGCTCGTCACAGGGATGGACCGAGCACTCTGTTACTGCTCACTCGTGTTCTAGGCATAAAGTCTCTAGATCTAAAAGGTCAAGGAACTTGATCAAGGTTATTAGAAAAAAAAAAAAAATCCATGGTAGAGTCAGGCATAGGATTTGCGTTTCTTGATTTCTTGTCTTTATTAATCTTCTTGTTTCCACTATAACTGGGGGGATATCTTTTCTTTTTTGCAGAGAAAGCCATGTAATCATAGCAAGCAAGAACTTGTGACTTTGGGCAAGTGAGAGACCAGTAGTGAACTGCCCCTGGGGACACAGGTGCTCAGTCCCTGCTCTGTTTGCTCTTCCCCATTAACTCCTATTGTAGGAAAACCTCTAAATTCTGTTTCTCCCTTATGCTTTATACAAAGCACCTGGAAATTCCCATAGTCTTAGCTCCCATTCTGGTAATAGCACATGTACCTTGAAGTAATGCCACACCTGAGGCTGTGAAATCACGAGGACTTTGGTGCTCCAGTGGCATTAGGAGTCTGGCTTTAAATACCTGAATTTTCCATTGAAGAAAGATTTATTGCAATGTGTGTTGCTAGGGATTTCATCCCTTAGTCTGGGCTGGATCAGATCACAGCCAGCTCTAAATCTGGGGCCATTTGTGTCGCCTTTCACCCCAGCAGCTGTCGCAGCACGGATCCCTGTGGCTGGAGCGGTGGCAGCGCCAGGGTGGGCACAGACCACGCGTGGGGCTGGGCAGGGTCTCGCCGCCATAGCGTGAGCCCCCGGGAGGGTGGCATATGCCCTGCCTGCCTGCACAGCAGTGTTCTCCAGGCGTCGGGAAGGAGCGAGTCGAGAAGCGTGTTGGTCCAAGAGAGATGTCTGTGTTCGTCGCAGGCAGAGCTCACCTTACAGTTTTCTTTCATTGGATGCTCCTTCTCAGAGCTGTGGGATATCCGTGCACACGTACACCCACGCAAACAGGCAGACTCACATGTGCGGAGCTTGTCAATACAAGCTTGCATGCTGGTGTTATTTCTCTTTAATCCGGTTTCTTAGTAACCCGCCTAAAGTGGAAATTTCACAACAAAACCAATGCTGGAGCTGATGAGAAGGCTTCCCTTTTATTTTTGCCTTGATTCTGCCTTTAAATTCAACATTCCTCAGCCGAAATGACAGAGTAAGCAACTCGCAAGCAGATGGCAACAAACCCACCATGCTAACCCACGAAGAAAAACCATCAAGGTGTGTTTTTTGACCCACTGCCAGATGTTATTCTGTTGAAAGAGGCTAATCGACTTGACTGTTTAACCTAATAGCAGCTTAGGCTTCTCTCCATCCACACTGTTAATCTGATGTCTTAGGCGACAGAATAATTGGAGAAGAAAACAAATAATCCAATTGATTAAAAACAGGAGCAGCCTAAGAGCAAGAGGCAAAAGTGTTTGTCGCTTGGGGAAACAAGAGGCAGTCATGTTCCCTGTATGGTTCTTGTCTGTAGTGTCCCCGTGGGCACGGGCACCACTGCGGGCCATCGCTCCTTGTGGCTGGGGCAGCCCATGTCCCCAGGATGGGGCCCTGGAGATGCTCCAGGGGAGCTCCCAGCCCAAGGGTCTGGGGGCCCTGCAGCTTGTGGGGGAGAGGGTCAAGAGTCGCCGAGAGATGCTCGTTTTCAGGAAAGATGCAGGACTGCAGTGAGAATTCCTGGTGCATGAGCAGGTCCAGACCCGAGGATGCCTGGTGCAGAGCAAGGAGTGAGGCTTGGCCCTGCGTGGGGGTGAGCAGTGGCTGCCCAGACCCACTGCGTGGTCCCTGGGGGGTTCCCGTGCCTTCCCCATCCTCCTCTCGCTGGGGAGGCAAACAGCTCCCCATCTTCTTCTGGGGGTGCTGTATCCTGAATGTGAGTGCACACACAACTACACAGCAAACAAATTGCCTGCAGATGAGTCCATTTACAATCCTCCGCTGCTCGGGCTGCCCTCAAATCTTTATCTTCTCCTGTTTGTGCTGACTTTGTAATTTTTCAAGGGTAGTTGTCCTTGAGAGGAAAGGCATTGCAGGTTTGCTGTGCTTGACATCACTCTCCATGTTGTCTAAACTTAAAAGCCATAAAATTCACACTGATGAAATTTCACGTGGGTAAGACTGGGAAGACCACGGAGAATGTTTTTGATAGAATGGCATGGCCATATTTTTCTGACACATTATTTGAGGGCAGGAGTGAGGGGAACATTGCTGTTATATCCTTGACATTTTGCTCCCATAAATTTGGGTCTCAGGAAAATGGAGCACTGCAATGGAGCTCTTTGCCATAGTCTGTTGGCAGAAGTTATGTACGATGGTGTGTGGAGAGCTCTAAAACAGACTCTGCGGTCAGCAGGATTATAACTGACTTTCCGGTCGGATGTGGCAAGTTGGAATGGAAGGGCTAAGAGAGATGAAGCGTGGAAATTGCTTGGGACAAGCTGGTGGGGACCAAGAGCTGCAGGTGCTAATGTCTGCGGTTCGTTTGGGGAGGAGTTGGGTGTGCAGTCTCTTATCCCAGGACATCCTTCTGCAGCAGTACAGGTGTGTATTGCTGCAGAGTGGGTGGAGTGAGTTGCTAATACATGCGAACTCAGGATAATCATGTGAAATACACTGCTCAAATGCCTTTTTTTGATTAGCACAATTACTTGTTTTAGGTGAGTAATCACGGTAAGACTGCATACAAGTTGGCATCCAGTTTTGCATATTTATTGCATGAAGAATGGGGTGTTCAGTGTTTCATGCGTCAGTACTACGCTGAATGTCCAGAGACAATACTGATGGATGATGATGCTCGTGCTAATGAATCAATTACTCTCCATGCACGAATGTTTCTTCCTTTAAATGTTCAGAAATCACTCAAAAACATGACAAGAATGAAATCAGTTTTGTTTATTAAATTGGATTAAAGTAACTGGATTCCCATATGGACAGGGGCAATTGAATTTAATATTACTTTGCATATTGTTCCAGTCTCATCTTGGTGGGGATAGTTCTCTGTTTTAGAAAGTAATTTTTTTTTAAAGGACAATAAAATCTTAACGATCATATCATCACATTTCAGTGTAGACTTTTATACATAATGTAATACTGACCTCATTGCTTGTATTGTTATTATACATAATTCAGGAAAAGGCTTTGGGAAAGGCAGGTATGTGAGTGAGCACATGCACATGTTCATGTTCGTGTGTAAGCCCTGTGCTAGGCTGGGCTGCTGGTTGATTCATGATTTGGTCGGGTCTATTAGATTTCCTTCCCTCAGGCATTTTATAATCTGTTTAACATAACACAGTCATTTGTCTTGTTTGCTGACTACTTAACAGATGGATTTGTGGTTTTTGTAATTACTATATGAACGTTAATAAGACGTGATATCTTTTATTAATTAACAGTTTTGCAGGTTTGTTTTTCCAAATGACATGAGGTAGATTATATGTAAATATTAGTGACACACAAATATTAGTTTTACAATGTTAGCACAAATATTAGTTTTACAACCTTAGCATTTTGAGAAGTTGTGCAAACTTTGAACGCTCCCCATGGTGTCTTTTTTTTTTCCCCCCCTCCCCTAGGCTATACTTCATAAGTATTCTCTAGTAGCACAACTGGGTTTATGTTTTGTTAAAGGTTGGTCTCTCCTTAGTGTAAGGAGAGCATAGACCTGGCTGATGTCCTAAGCCATTCTCTACATTTATCCTGCCTATGTGGTGTTCTTCCATCCCATTTATACCCTTGTGCGCTACTCGCATCCCATCTTTCCTCCCGGAGATTTCCAAAAGTGGAAATCGGTGTAAACAAGTACGAAGACTGCGTACCACACAGGAGAGAAAACTTCTCCCACCACTGGGATGCAGCCGTTTCTGGGAGCTATTACTGCACGATGGTTGAAGAGAAGAATGGAAAAACGAACTCTGTCGTTCTGGGAAATAGCGAGAGGCTGGCCGGGCAGGGCAGAGCACTGCAGGGTTCGTTTTCACGGGTGAGACCTCAGTCACGCCCAGCCCTCGTGTGGGACTCTGAAAACGGGGGCTGGTGTTTTTGTTTTGTGACGGTGCAGCCCCGCCTGTTACCCAGGCGGGGGCCAGCCAGGTACCAGGGCACACAGCAGGGACAGGGACCCCAGCCAGTCCCAATGCCGTGTTTCCCCAAGCTGCCATTTTTATCGGAGGCACCTGGAGGTCCTGTGGAGGAGGGGGCATAGCCCCAGGAGTGATGGGTCAAATTTGAATGCTGAATTTCAGGCATTCACAGGGAATGAATGAAATGGGAATGACGTGGGAGGGAAGGGCTGTACCGAGGGCAGTGCCTGCCCGCAGGGCTGGAGCCACAGATGCTCCGTTTGCTGTCATTTGCCGCTCCGTGTATGTGGCTCTGAGTCATGGAGAAGTAGCATTACTGACTGAATTTAGGACCATGTGCACGTAAGAAACGTTGAATGGGAAAAGCATAACACTCCCTGACTCTTCGTTAATGCTTAGATGCTTCGAACACAAACACAATTTAAGCTGAAAGGTTCCCTACTGAAGGGCTTTGTTTTATAGGATGATATAGTATAACATATCATATCATCCTGTAATGACGGTATGCAAATGCAGGCGTGACGTGAGCACGGTGCAGCGTCACCCCGCCGGCGTGCAGCCCCGGGGCGCGCAGCCGCCTGCCTCCGAGCGCTCCCATTCCAGTCTCTGGACTCACCTGGGTTTCGGCAGGAGGCCCACGTACCCTCAGTGCCACGGCTGCCATCTCTTGTGGCAGCTCAGCCGTGCTTGTGGGGCGTGTGGCCATACAATACCAAAGAGGTGGGTGAATCAGAGCATGTTGTGATGACTTCTTGTGATTTTTCCCATACCAAAATAGTTTTGTGCTTAAAATACGTTCTACGTTAACCGAAGCATGCATGAGGCTGGGATGGCTTTCCAGTACTAGGCTGAATTTCAGACTTAGTTTATTGCAATGCATTGCCAACAGACTGTATCCTTCTGCCAAGCAGCCGGGCAGGCCCTTTGCCTGCGTTCGTTGTCACTTTGTGAAGTATCACTAAAAATTTACAAACTCCTGTGAATCTTGAAACAGTCGGCAAGTAGATCATTACTTACAGGCTCTCTCAGTTGTCCGGCTTTCAGTATTGCAGCCAACAGCTGCTTTATTTTGCCTTGCCCAGTTTTGTATTATCCACCAGCCTGGTTTTGAGAGCCCATCCATCCTTCTGATGGTTGCGAAACTTCAACTAATCCCTATACAGGTCAAGATTGCTGCTCTGCCAGACGTGCAGTTTCTTTTTCTTTGGAGAATTAATCCTGTCTGACTGATTAGCCTTTGTGCTTTCCATTTTACAAGGATGGCCAAGCTGCATCTGTGTGTTCTCCTCTCTTCTGCTGCTAGATGACATTTGAGGACTAGCAGAATGATTTTTGTAAAGTAATAATACCAGCGCCAAGTTCGCAATGCTATAAAACTTACTGTGCTTGTTTTACAAGATGTGGGCAGCCCTAGTTTAATTCATACCATGATTTCATTACTTTTTGGTGTAGCCATATTCAAATTAAATTAAGGCAGTGGAGTAATTGCAGTTTAGGATATACAAGTCAAAATGACCTAGATGTGTTGGTGTCTCATATTGGCACATATCCTTTCAAATAAAATCCACCTTTGGGGCCATGCAAAATTTTGCATATTTAATGCTAATTTAACAGAAATAAATGCTAAATAGTCATTCTTACAAATAGTATCTCATCCCAGGATACATGGGGAAGCATCTGAATGCTCAGTATAAATACATTACATGACTAACTTAGCTTTTTTCCTGCACTCAAACTGATCCCATTTTCTTCTTTTGTTGTTTCTTCTGATCATGCAGCTGATGGATAAACAGTTTACAGACTATTGGTCGTTTGTTAGCTTTCCAGGTTTTTTGGTTTTGGTTTTTTTTTTTATTCCTGCGGCGTGTGATTGTCATCTTTGCTCCGTGGAATTGTTTTTTGCCTTTGGCTTGATGACTGAAATTTTTTAAGCAGGAGAGTGATAAATGAGAAACAGTTTTTGGAAGCCAGTTCACACACATGTACACACCAGCAGCAGCCAGTCCCCGAAGCTGCTGTGAAGAGCCCAGCCTGTGCGCGTTGCGTTTTGTGAACAGCAGATGAAAAGGGGTGTGCACGGCTGAGGTGTGCAGCCAGCTGAAGATAAGCAGATGACCTTCAGTATAATTTTACAATATCTGTTCCACTCAAATGCACATGTGAGTTCACAGGTTCCCCTCCTATATGGTGACCTAATCTAATATAAAACATTTTGGGAGTTGTATCTCTGTATGAAATAGTAGAATCAACATGGTGATTTTCTTCACCAACTGAAAATAAATCAACAGGGAAATCCAAGAAACAAAATACTGCCTTTATTTTTCCATTCTGTACTCACTAGATTTAGTTATTCAGCCTTAGACTTCCTATAATGGTTATCTCATGAACAATGTTCCAGTGTCATCTAGCTTTCTCTTTATCCCTTGTATCACATTTCGCTGCAGCAGGCTGTAAGCACTTTGGGGCAAGGAGCCAGTATTTATGTATTACTTGGTGCTGTGTACATCGGCTGTGTGCTCTATATATAGTGCTCCAAGTCCCCAGGAGACCTTCTGCCTTGGTGTCTCATGATGGTGTTCCAGACCTGGATACCCAACCAATGCCAGTCAGGTTTTGGCTTTCCACTGTCATGTACCAAAACCAAAGGAACAAACAAACCCCCAACACCGACAGAAAACCTCATTTGCAGCACTGCTCAGAGTAGCTGTTTTCAAGCAAAAGCTTACTCCTTAGCATACACTGTGCTCAGCTGGTTCAGATGCACTGATGCTGTAACATGGCCTTAATCTTCAGAAATGGCAAATCCTATTTACTAAGTATTTAAGCTAATTATATCTCTGATGTGAGGAACATGTGACAAACAGTTCACACTGTATCCTTTAAAGGACATTGAAGTCTCGGACCTCATGAAATATTCTGTGCCTCATGCCATTTTTGGGGTATCATATGTGTTCTGCAGTGTATTTAGCAATAATATAATTTAGTAACAATATAGAGAAAATGAGTATGTTATGGCTAGATTGTCCGTAGAGTAAAGGAAGAAATAATTCATGACAAGTTTTTCCCGGAAGCGCCGTGTTTGCACTGCAGTTGCACAGTTACGGTATCTGTTGCATTATAGGAGTGATTTGGTAAACAGAAAGATGTTTTGGCTTTAGAAGAGCTGCATTTGAAATCGAAGTCCTGTGCTGATGCCTTCTCTGGTGAGACTTCTGTATGAAGGTCTAAACAAGCTTTGCAGTAGCTGCCGAGACGCCGGGAGATGAGAAGGCTCATGTCCATGGAGGAGCGATCAGCAGCCGCGGGGGATCGGCCCGGTGGCAGCAGGGCCCGTTCCGGTGGCAGGGAGGGCGGTGTGGGCCGGCAGCAGCGGCGGTTGCGAGCTGCCTCTGGCTGCAGCGGCACAGCCCAAGCCAGCCGAGCCGTCAGCGGGATGCTCCGCCGGCATGGAAGGCAAAAGCCCGGCCGGCTCTTCGCGAGGCGTCGATGTGTCTCCTGAGGCTTCCCGGGCACGGTGGGAGCTTTGTGCGGCGCTGGGCCCCCAGCCTCCCACACAAAAGGCTGCCCCGTCGCCTTGCTTTTCAGCTCTGTTTAGTGCTGGGGCAAGGATCCTGCGGTTAAAGTATGATTGCAGAGAGCAGGACGCCCAGTTCCCACAGACACTTACTTGGCTTCGGGAGCATTTCTGCAGGCTTTCACGGACATAGGTGAGATCGGAGCTAGGCCCCTTACCTCCGTACTGATTTTGCTCAAAGTCAAAACATTGGTAAGGGGAAGGTTTGTGAACGGGGAACTGGATGGGTGCTGGTACCCCGAGTGGCTCTGAGTACAGAGCGATGTCCGCCTGGGTAGGCGATACACTGAAAAAGTTACTTGCTTAGTGGTGGGTTCATCCCTGCCCTCACGAGCCCCAGCTGGGGGAACAAACGTGGGCGCGCGCGTGCTGCCGAGGCCACCGGCCACGTGCTGGGCTCGGAGCAGGTCGCTGCGTCTGAGGCGCCCGCGAATCCAGCTGGAGCCACGAGAAGCCGCGGTGCCGACGGTGGGGTTACTGCGGTGCTCGGCGGCATTGCCTCACTCTTGGGAGAACGGCAGGGCGATGAACTGCAGAAAAATAAGTCAATTTGCTGAAGAATAGCCAGTAGATAATCCAGGTCTACTGCTTAAGAGAAAGAAATAAGACTCTTCTCTTTCTAATTTGAAGGTAGTCCATTGTTATTTCTCCTTGATTTGTCATGTCACCTTTGCAGTCCATAAGACAAATATGTATTTTCTTATATATATAAAGTTCTTACAAGTACCAGTAAACAGTATATCTAAAGTACACGATGAGATAATACAAAACATGGTTGAGAAAAGTTATTTCTTACCTGATACGTATATATCGCAGGGGGAAGAGTTCCTACTGATTAGTAGCCCTGATAATTGCAATGGTTGCCAGCTATCACTGCTCTCAGAAGAGCAGAGAACAAATTGTGAAACCTTGATTATTTAGCACAAAAATGTTTCTTCTTCCAAATGGTTCTGCTGTGATCAAAGATGCCGAGATCTGATGGTTGCACTTGATGACGTGGAAGTGCCTGGCCCCGTTCGGTGCATTGAGAGCGCTGTGCTGACACAACCTTTCCGTACCGCACGTGCAGTGTGTGCACAGTCACACAAAGGCACACTTACCGTACAAAATCTGACACCACCTGAGCAAAATCTGTGTAGTTTTGCGCTGAAAAGACATGTCCCACTAGCTCAGTTGTAGCTATTTGTGTACGTATGAAGGGAGAGCAAAGTTTTGGCTCAGAAGAAAACAAGCGAGAAGCACTGGCAATGGGCCCTGGATGGGGCTGCTCAAAAAAAAGGGCAAAAGCAATAAAAAGGAGGAGGCTGTTTTCAGACCCTGGCATAAAATGCTTAGTAGGAAAGAGTAAAAATGAAGAAAGGCCTGCTAAAGTGCCACAGAAGCTGGTCTGTCTAATTGAAGATAGGAGAGAAAACACTTGGAGAGCAGCTATTCCCTGAGCTGGGCTGGGTGTGTGGCAGTGCTTGTTACTGGTGTGCTGTTAATCATGTACAGCTTGTACCAGTACCAGTAACAGCGCGTAGCAGGGGTGAAGGCCAAGTAGATCAATTTATCATACGACCTTAGGGAGGCAGAAGTCTTCGCCTACTTTGCATTCGATGAACTGATTCTTCCCTTTTCTGCCCCAAGGTCCTGACCCTTGTTCTCCGTCATTCTTGAAGGAGAGGGCTGCAGCTCGCCCTCTGCATGTGACCTGACTTCCCAATTTTTGTCATCTTGGTTTAATCCAGTAAATTATTGGTCTTCCTGAAGTCACGCTAATTAAGGTTCATGTGATTGGGACTTCATCCTGGATGTGGGTTACAGCTTCCTCAGCTTTCTTACGTGACTTATAGTTGAAAATGTGAGAAACAAACTGACTTAATGTAGTGAAATCACAGTCGACACTTTTGATATGCTACAGGAGAAACACAAGGGCATGGTTCCAGAGCATGGGCTGGGAGATGCTCAGGGGGCTCAGCGAGCCTGTTAATGTGCGGTGGGATTTGCAGACATTCTCCGGTGACCGCGCGGAAGCCCAGCCCTCCGTCTGTGGGTGAATAGGATAGGCCGGCACGAGGTGTTCACCAAAAGAATGTTCATTTGGAGCATGTTCATCCGCACTGTCCGTCCCTTGATGGCTGGATGGGAATGGTCTTTGTTGGCCAGCGCAAGCTGGTGCCCTTCCCAAGGACACCCAAGCCTTCCCCAGGCTGTAAACAAGCAGTGTCGGTCTCTCTGGGTACTCAGCTGCACGGCGGGGATAATACTTACACACCCGCTGGGAAGCACTTGGGTGTCCTTGGTCCTCTGGAAGGAAAGATCTGCCCTGGTGTCTGTGTCTCTGGTTCTGGATTGAACCACCGTTGTGCTGGACCAGGTGCTGCTTCAAGAAGACTTTGGGAGCATCGGGCAGCACAGCTCCCGGCGTGGACAAGCACGGGGCTCCAAGCCCCTGTGCTGGGGAGCAGGGGTTAGAGGTGCTGAGTGAGTGATAAAGCCCCCAAAGGCTGCTGAAGGAGGCTGTTTCTCCGGAGGCCGTGCAGTGTGCTCGGCTGCAGAGTGACTGGTGTAATTGTCCAGTTACTGATGGCGATGCACTTCCATCAAAAGGCCTTAATTCCTGATTCACTTCTGTTTTCCCACTGGTGCCTGAGACAAGGACTTGCCCTCCCGGGTTATGTTCCCCTTGTGTTGCTGGAAACAGTGTTTTCATACAGGGGGTATGTGCTGCCCGAGCCCTTCAGCTGGGCGTGCGTGGCAAGTGCAAGGACTGAGGGGTCAGTGATGCCCACGGGTTCAGGGCCATGTCTGAAGGCAGGACCACACGCAGTCAGTTCTTCCCAGCGCGCCGCTGGGCAATGAATCCTGCCAGTCCTGTGATGGATGCCCCAAGCAATCCTACGTTTCCACCTCCAGAGAGAAGCCTGGCTTGCAGCTCAGCTCTCGCTGAGAGGAGGGAGCCGCTTGCACCCAGACCCAGTTTTAGCAGGAACCGGACCCCTGAATGTCTGCTGTGGTCACTTAGAGGTGCTGCTCCCACCAGCCGTGGCCATCCCAGGGGCACCTCGCCTATGGCGTCAGGTGTGTTCAGCACTGGGGATCAGGAAAAGCTCTGGGTTCCTGTAATGTGGCTCTTCCAGCGTGTGCAGCAGGAGAGTCTCAGCCCCTTTCCCTTTGGGGTCATCCCTGAAATACGGGCCAGCCAGCCACGAACCCAATCGGCTGACACCAATTACATGTGGGATAATAGGAGTGTAATTACCCCATTTTTGCTGCTTAATTAGCTTCTCAGATTTCAAGTGCTCTGTCTACTGGAACCTGCGAGCCAAAGGACTTGGAGCACACTTATAAATGCATTGAGAACTGGACATGAAGAGAGAAATTGTACAAGAGCTTTAAGTGCATTCCCTCTCAGAATATTAATTTTATGACATGACCTTCACCCAGGTCAAAAATTAGGTGCAAGCTGCAGAGTGGTGTCATGCTAGCAGTGGTTTCCCTTCCCACACAGAGATGGGCTTTCAGATAAGGCATGCTTTCATACACTGAAGTTATGCAAACCTGGTTAGTGCAGATAGTGGTGGCACCGATTGTGTTGTGTCCTTAGTTTGATAAGTCTACAAGCACTCCTCGGGAGAAAACTTCTTTCCCACATAAGAAAACAATAACGTGGAGTCAGCTGTGTTTTCAGAGTGACAGTGGCCTTTCAAAAGCCAATACTGGTGTAAGGGATTGCATCACTTTATGAAGTAATGATTGGCACAACAAATGTCATGAATTCTAATTAATTTACATATGCATTAAAGTGCACTGTTCAGAAAGATGGTATTTCTCTTTCAAACATATGCAATTAAATATTTATCCCTGTTGCGATCTCCTCCAGGCACACTTAGTGCCTCTTCCAAGCACCCCCACTCCCACCATGTGCCAGGTTCCTCAGGGAGCGTCTGTAACGCTCCAGAGCAACGTCAGCTCTGGTGCTCACCAAGAACGGTGCGGAGAAACAGCCCATCTCGCTGTGCCCTCTGATGTGTCCGTTTGCATAAAACACAGATTACGGCATGCGGGGAAGCTGCACAGCAACTCAGTCTTCCAAGAGCCATCTTCCTCCACGTGGCAACAGCAGCCGAAGATGCTGCAGGGTGGGAGCTCGTCCTGCTCCGGGGGAGCGTTTCCCCATCCCGCCCCGGAGCAGGAGGATGTTCCACCCACGTGAAGGGGCAGAGCAGGGGCAGCAGTGTCCACCCGTGGCCTCAGGCAGCCGTGCTGCCCACACACCCTGCGGCTGGGGCAGAGCAGAGGGGCACGGGGACGCCCGCTGCCAGCCCTGTCACCTGAATTGGGGCAGTGGAGGTGTGTGCACGTGCCGTCACCAGACCTTCTCCGCACAGGCTGATCTCCCGGCATCGTCCAGCAACTCAGCGCATCAGTGACGGCACTGCGCTAATCAGTTAATCAATAGAAATCATTCTTACCAGTTTAAAAGAGATGTTGCTACCTAATAATATATTCAACAGTTAAAAAGATGAGGCTAGCATTCTAACCCAGACCAGTAATTAGGAAAATAGATTTAGTGCTCGTGGATGTGAAGGTAAAATAAATGAGGTGAAGGAAGTTTTGTGCTGAGCATAAAACCGGAGGTTTGATTCAATTATTATTAACACACTGCTTAGGTCCCACAGAAACCTGTGCACCGGGGCTCTTAAACCTATTCTGATTGAAGCGTAAATCAATGGAGTGGAAAGTGTCCTGGCTCTTCAAGAGATGTCAAAATATATAACATGGTAGACACCTGGGGGTTTGGGAAACAGTGACAGCTACAAGCTGACCTTTGGCGAATTTAATCTGCAAATGCATTCCTGCTTAGGACAGCTAATGCTTTTAGTTATTGTAAAGGCTCGTTCCTGGATTTTAAAAAGCTGAGAATAAATGGATTTCATGATGCAGCTCCTATGCGCATTGCATAACAAACAAGTGGCTTGTGGATGTATTTAAATGATACGGTGTATTGAAAAACTTTGCAGGACTTATGAATACATAATTATAATTCATGCGCAATGGGAAGAATAATTTTTCTAGTTAATAAAAGAGAAAGGACTTGGCACTTGTTAAGATGGAAATACACTGAAGATGGAGCCTGCTGAAAAGAAAGGAAAGGAGGTTGCTGATTTGTGTTAATGTTTCTTAAATAATATTCATAAGCATTGCAGGGGCTTGTTATTCAGCTGGGCATTGCCTTTTGACTGAGGCGTGCCATCTGAGATCTGAAGGGAGGATGTGATACAGTGACGTTTGCGTATTAAAAATCTGTTTTTATTTTTCTTTTCTGGAGTTGGGATCATTTAAGCTAGATTGCTCCTGTGTCTTACATGGTGTACACAAGTGCACACCTGCAGGCAAATGCACATCGTAGGCAGAGGTAATCTGATTCCTGGGTGTAGTGTTTTGGTTTGGTTTTAACCTTTGTTTTCCTTCTCTCTTTTCCTGCGGGACATCCGTACCCTTCCCTTCCCTTTGGAGACAAGAGACTACAAGCACGAGGTATCAGTTGACTTGCCCAGAGCCAGCAGCAGTTCTGAGTCCTGCTGTGCCGTGTTCAGCTCCGGTCCCGTGCGCTATAGCGTGTACAAGGAGCTACCAGCAACACAAAAGTTATTTTTAAAGCATGATGTTATTGCTGTGACTCTTTCTGGCCTGCAAGAGAGCGTCGGTAAATACATGTCTGCACTTTGCCATGAAACCATGGCCAGGTCTTGTGCCTCGTCACATTGAGTGAATTCAGACTAACCTGTGGATCTTGCCCGCTGCAACCAAGAGCAGCGTCAGCCACAAATAGAATGTGTTTGCTTAACTTAAACATGTGCCTGGTGATTATAGCAAGAAACTCACATTCCACAATAATTCAGTGAAGGCTTTGGGCATGGAGACTTCAGGCTCATGCCTGTCTGATGAATGCTTCTGGCTTGTCACATCAGTAATCCCCGTATTAATGAATGGCCTGTGATGTGATGTGGTTGACTGACAAATCCTTGAAGTTATATATGCGTATGAGTAAGTGCCAGAGTTCTGCAAGGTGCAGTTTTACCATGCCTTATATCAACCTCCACGTGACAGCATGTAAAAAACATCCTGGGGAGGCGGGCAGCTGAGAGCCTGGGAATTCACCTTTCTTCACAAGGTCACGACATGGGGCAGAAGGAGCTTTCCCTCTCTCTTTCCTCTTGCCTGAAAGGATCCACACGCTCCTCCAAAAGGCGTGCAGTGGTGCGGCGGAATGGAGCGCCTTG
This sequence comes from Calonectris borealis, assembly GCF_964195595.1. NCBI lineage: Eukaryota > Metazoa > Chordata > Aves > Procellariiformes > Procellariidae > Calonectris > Calonectris borealis. The sequence continues at coordinate 17,054,706 of NC_134326.1, forward strand.
TCCACAAGATGTGCATACTGGATGTGCTGGAGTCCTTGAGCCTTCTCGCTCAGAGATGCTATCTCCCGTGCTTCCCCTGAAATAAGCAGCTCCCAAGGAGGCAGTGCGATCTCAGCAAAATAATAACGTAGGATGTAAAATCTTGCACCTTGCCAATGAGATTTTAATTATGATACTACAGTTAGGAGAGGAAATGGAGCTGCAGCGCACCACTGTATTTACAGTGTTATCCAGCATCTTTGTCCATTCCGTCTGCATCCCTTATTTCCCCTCTGGTCCCAGTAACAATAACGCTCCTGGCTGATGTGGCACTGAGCTGTCAAGACAGCTCCTGTTGAGCTCCACGGTTCCTGCAGCTGACCCCAGCCCTACATTGCGGGGGGCTCGGGGGGCACTGGGCTCACTGGCAGGTGGGCACGCAGCGCAGAGGGGTCGTGGGGCCTGTGCCCGTGTGTGCCCGGCTCCCTTGCTGCAGCCAGCCAGCGCTCAGCACCGATGACAATCCTGGACAGAGCGAGGGCTCTGCTGTTACCAAGGTGCTGCTGAGGTGGGTCTGGACGGCGGGGCAGGGGTGCGCCCTGGGGTGCAGGCCCGGGTCGGACCCCAGGCTGTGTCTGTGTGCCCGTTTCCCTTCAGCAGCCATCTGAAGGGTGGAGGAGAGCGGGGGGCAGAGGGGACACTGCGGCTCGGTTGTGGCGCTGGCGTGAGAGCGTGGAGTCGTGCCTGTCCCCCTCCGCTCTGCCCAGGGCGCACATTGCTGCCTGGCTGGGGACGTCTTGTGTCCTGACACTGCGGTTGGGTTTTACCTCCAACTTCAGGTGCAAGAGCTAACAGAAGTGGAGCTGGGGGAACTTGCCCCCCGTGAGTTTCTTCTCTGTGTCTGCCAGTGGCTCAGTCAGTGCCAAGGCTTATTTCTTCCTGGACTCTATCAAGACACAAAACCCTCCCAAAGAGTAATTGTTTCCCTTTGGCATGCACCAGATGACATGTCCAGAATACAGCCTGTCCTTTCAGAGATGTGCCTTGAAAAGGAGAGCCCTGCCTTCCCCCATATTCCCTGTGCTTGTGCTCTTCCTCGGATGTCACTGATCCCCCTACCCGCACTGACCTTCACAGCCATAAACCACCGAGCATCCCTACCCCCTTCCACAGCTGAGATGGGGCAAGCCTGGGAGAGGCACCCATGGGCGCACACCTCCTTATCGCTGCTGGCATGGCTACCCCCATGGCCCTTGCTGCATCCCCTGTCCCAGGACACCCGGTGTTTACATGCTGTGGCTCTTTCTTTGCCAAAAAAGGGCCTGGTGTCAGACCGCGACTGTGTTCTTGTGTTCGGGGCGGGCAGCTCGGGGAGCAGCACTCCTTCAGGCATGAGCTTCCCCGGGGGCAGGCGCGTCCCTCAGGGGCAGGGGCGTCCCCGGGCAGGAGCATCCCCAGGCAGGAGCATCCCCAAGCAGGAACATCCCCCGGGGGCAGGTACGTCCCCGGGCAGGAGCATCGCAGGGGCAGGGGCAGGGGCAGCGCCAGCGTTGCGCTCCGCCCGCCCGGGACGCGCCGTGCCCGACGGGGCGGGCGGAGCACGGCGGCGGCGCCGAGCCGTGCCGAGCCGTGCCGTATGGGAGGAGCCAACGGGCTCCGCCGCCCCTGCGCTCCCCCCGCCGCCGCCGCATTTCGCGGCCGGCCGCCGCGGAGCAGGGCGCGGGGGGGGGGGGGGGATGATGGATCCGCGGCTGCGGCTGCTGACGCCCCGCGCCCGCCAGCCCGCCGTCAATGGAGGAGGACGTTGAGACCCGCAAGATCAGCAGCAGTTTCCTGCGAGACCACAGCTATGCCACGGAAGGTGAGCGAGTGCTGCCGGGCCGGTGGCGGCGGCAGCCCCTGCCCGCCCGCAGCAGGTGGGGGCCGCTCCGCGCCAGCCCCTGGCCCCCGCCCGCACGCCCCGTATCTTCCCCTGCGGCTCCCCGCGCCCCTGGCCGCGCTGGCGGGGCCGCTGCGGGAGCCGGAGCCGGGCACCGCTCCTCGCCGGCCGGGCCGGACTGGGCCGGGCCGGGGGCGGCGCGGGGGTCGCGGAGGGTCTGTGCGGGCTGCGCCGTGCGGCTGATCCGCTCTGGTGACTCAGCAGCGCCGGACCCGCTGGATTCCCACCGCCCCCCGCCGGGGTGGGCTCCCCTGAGCCGGGCTTGCGGGGATCCGGCCCCCCGCACGCTGGGGCCGCGGCACTCAGCCGGGCTGGTCCCTCGGCGGGCGCGGGGGCAGCCGCTCGGTACCCGGCTCGTCGCTGCCGCGGCCGCCGCCGAGCCGGAGAACGAGAGCCGCCCGTAGCGCCCTGGGCGCGCAGCCCGGACCCCCCGGGGTGTCCGGAGCCCCGCATCTCCCGGCCGGGGTGCCGAAGCGGGTCAGGGCCGAGCCTCCCCAGCCCCACCTGCCCCGCCCCGGGGAGCCCCAGCGCCCTCGCCCGTCGCTGGACTCCTCCGATGCCTGGGGCGGCCGGCGGGAGCGGTGAGAGCCCAGCCCCGTCCGCCGCCCCTTCCCCACCGGAGCGGAGCCAGCGGGGCCGCTGCCGCTGCCCTGCCAGGGCCGAGCGCGGCTGGTGGGCTCACTGGCAGCTGGAGGGATGCGGGCGGCCGTGACTTCGAAATATGCTTCATTATCTTATGACTGCATTAGTGGCTTCCGCAGGTAGCCGGTGACTGTAGCTGTATTCACGAGGTTAGGAAATATCGCAAATACTAGTGCAATTCTTGTTACAGAAATTAAATAGTTGTCTCAGGGCTGTTTTTCCTACAAGCCTCTGCAGGAGGAAATACGTATTCTGACTTGTGTGTTGCAGAGGCGAGGAGATGCCAAAACTGTTAGACATGCATAATGTCACAGCCCTGGCTAAGCTTATGGGTGCATTTGAACACGATTTCCCGTAATGGCTCGGGGAGTGGAGGAGACGGTGTGGCCATGTTCAGTTCAGGCATCGGAAAGTGAGCTGCAGACTGCACATGACGCTGCAGCCTGCCACAAAGAGGCAGGCTCCACCAGCGGAGGTGGTGAAGAAGGGATGGGGACAGGGCAGCGGCTGCTTCTGCTGTCCTTACTGACAGCCGAAGAGCTGTTGACTTCAGATCAGCTCCATCACAACCTCCTTTTGCTCCCTTATCTCAGGAGGAAAATGCAGCTGCTGTAAAGCAAAACCGAATCCCCACCATCCCTCCCAGTAGCACCGACCCCTTGCATAAAACTTCAAAAAACAGACTCCACACCAGAGAGTCTGAACAGGCTTATTAATAGCTTAATTAATAGCTGAAAAGGCTTTCCCTTACTGTTTAATTCTCCTAAGGTTCTAGAGGAAGCCAGCATAGGACCAGACTTTGAGAATTTTATAACTCCAGCACATGGCTAAAGGAGGGTTTATCTAGTGGGAAAATCTTCAGCTTAATATAGTAATGGAAAGCTTTGGATGCTTGGTGATGATCATGTGCAAGTTCGTGTTGCTTGTGTGTAACTGAAACATAAGTGCTCGGCATTGACAAGCCCCAGAGGCAGGGGAGGTGACGCCCCGGTGCATCCCTCGCTTCGCTGCTCTCTTTGGCATGTCTCACGCTGTGGGGCCAGGTGGCAGGTGGACACACAGAGGCCACGCTGGCTTCTTCACAGCCAGTTTGCCAGCACAGGGGTGGAGGGATGTTTCTGCTGGGAGGGATGGCACGAGGTGCTTCCCGGAGCGTGGTGCGGCCAGGATGGGGCTGAGCTCCCGTATTTCCCAGTCGCCTGGCTCACATCGCCTTGTGCTGTGGTCCGTCAAAGGATGAGTTTGCTGTTGCTGCATTATAAAGGCAGCTGCAGCAGCCAGCAAATAAAAAATGGGAAGGTAGCTGCCCTGTCGTGTCTTGCTGAGAACTCGGTTTTCCTGGTCGGGAAGGATGGAGGGTTGAGAGGAGCCTGCAGTGATTTCAGCTGGTGACACCGGGAGGTCTGGGGATTTTCCAGCCCGAGGTTTCAGTGATAAGATCCAGTCCATCTAGTAATCTGTGGTGAGTTTCCCCAAGCTGTAAGCTGGCTTTTTCAGAAGAGCCTTGTGCAGCGTACTAGAAAACTATAGCAAACCTCTCTGTGGAAATGAAATAGCCAGAAGTGTTTGTGCAGTAGGTAACCGACTAAGCCAGGGTGATCCCCATTGCTGTGGCGGGGCTGGAGGAGGTACGTGAGAGTGCTTAATGGCTGCGTATCAGCTGGGAGTTTCTCTTCACCTTGTGCTGTTTAGGACTTGTGATTCTCCATGGAGTTGTTCTGTTAGAGGAAGGCTGAATGTACTTTGAAATGGTAGATCTTGCTAGTGCGGAAAAAAACGAAGGAAGATAATTCAGTTTTATTTTTTCTACATGTGAAAGCAGCGTATGCCTAAAACGATGTGGTTGGTAACCTGTCGTCTGTTTTAAAAAAAATATTCTTCCAAAGCCTGTTCAGAAGGTGAAGACTTGCTTTGGAAATGAAGGTGTCTCTGGTATGTCAACTGAGGGAACAAATGGGTTATGTAATGTGGTTTAGTAAAGTGTTGTCACTTAAATAGGTCTGGTATTTTTATGCAAATGCGGGGTGAGGATGGTATTTCAAAAGCACATACTTGAATGCCTGGTTCTTCTGTGGTGCTCAGAAGTACTGCTAATGAAGGAAATGCAGCCATTGTGCTAATTTGACTTTAGTTGCCAGGGAATATTAAGTTGCTGAGATGCAATGCCCATCCCCGGGGGTGGTGTCGCAGAGTTCACCCTGGCGCAAGGAGCTGGGTAAGCTGGTTCCAGGGCGATGCCAGCGAGGTTGTTCGCTGTTCAGACCTCCCCGCGCTGCCCCAGAACGGCAGGTCTCACGTGAAAAATGTTCATAAAATATGCTTGGTTTGTTCTGCTGCATAAATCCATCTTCATTTGCAATTCTGCTGAACACCCAGTCAAAAGTAGGACAAATTGGGACTATTTGAATACACGCAAACCTTTTGAGTACCTTCCACTTTTAGATGTGCTTGCTAGAGATGTTGAAGGGCCCTTCACTCCCCCCTAAAGTTGGCCCATTTCCAGTAGCTTGCCCCAAAACTCCCATCTCCTGAAGTCTTCAAGCTGTGGGTGTGATCTTTTTGTGTAGCATTGCTGTCCACCTCGCAAGTCTCAGAGTCTTCTTGGTGGCTTATAGTTGGGTAAATACCTCCAAACAAAGGAGGAACAGCATGAACACCCCTTTCTGCGCTCCCTGCCCTGATGAGTGACAGTCATGACCGAGCCCGTGTGCTCAGCAGATTCGGGTGGGACAGGAGCGGTGGCCGTCATGGCTCAGCCCAGCGGGACAATGCCTGAAGAACGAGGGTGTTTCATATCTGTAGACACCCGCTCCATTGCAGGGCAGGGTCTTCGAGAGAGGAGGGATGCTGAGTGCCATGTTAGCCTGGGGAGGTGGGTCCCTCCTGGGGCAGGTGGGTATGGCGGCAGGGCTGGCTTGGGGCCGGGGCCAGGCTGGCGCCGTCTGTCCACCACCTGCAAGCTTGGCTGGGAGCAGGGCCGCTGTGCACGTCCCGCCTTGGCGGGGACGGGATTCTCCCGTCTCTCCAGCTCTGTCCCCACCCCCTTCTGATGCTGCAGGGCATCCTGGGCTCCGCGCAGAGAGCCTGCAGAGCTTGGCCCTACCATAGCCACGGCTGGGTGACCCTTTTGCATGGAGACATATGCCTTCCTGCCGGTTTGGTACAACGGACAGGAAAATCTCACGGGGCGTGATGGGTGCCCTGCGCCCCAGGTGCCACAGAGCTGCTCCGGGGAGGGCTGCTCCTGCCCTGCGGCAGGCACCAGGAGCAGTCTCAGGGTGGGGTGTGCATTTCGGGGTGTGCACTTCGGTTGTAAACATCGTAGCGCAAATGGCCCCAGGCCCGAGGATGGCTGTAGGCGATACAGGCATGGGTGCTTCCCTGGCACCCACGGTTCCCAGCAAAGCACTTGGAGGAGGAGCGGTGGCCTCGCCTGTGGCCACTCGGGAAGGCGGCCCATGGCCAGGTGGTTATGCTGTTGGAGGAGGACCCTCAGGAGGACTCTCGTCCCATAGCCATGGCGTGGGCCTGCTGTGGGGCCAGCCGTGGCCTGGGACCATCCTGGTCCCCCCCTCCCCCCAGTGGGGTGTCCCTGTGTCCCGCTGGCTCTGCCAAGGGAGCGTCTCCCCAACGGGGCGCGGGGCTGACCCTGCTGGGGCTGTGTGGCCTCGGGGACGCGCAGGCTGCCACTGGGCGGGAAGGCCACAATGCCCTGCAGCCGCTCCCCGGCCACCACACAGCTGCTCCCCATGTGCCTCTTTTCCTGGGGCACTGGCTGATGCCCCAGCGAGTCTTTAATCTCCTTGAGGAGTGTTTCCCAAACTGAATAGATTTTGCTGCTAAGAAATCTATCATTAAGCCTTCATTTCCTTTTCCTAGTTTAATCTTGTTACTTCCAGCTGTAACCCCCTTGCCTCTCTCAGTCATTCCCATCCTGTCTTTATCCCGGCCCTGCCGTCGTGCTGCAGGAAGGAGCTCTGATGCCGGTCCCCCTCTGCTCCAACACTGGGGACATGGCTGTGGGAGTCCCCCCACCAGCACCTCGTCAGGGCCTTTGGGTACCTGGGAGCCATCGGATGTGTAAGCAGCCGCTGCATATGGCAGAGGACAAGTTTAGCCTCTTTTGTTCTGTTTTGGGGAGAGATTAAAACCTGACCAGTTGGTCACAATTTCCTCGGGTAGCTGGGTGTGTGTTCACTGCCCGGGGGCTTTCCCATCCCACCTGCCCCGGGGGTTACACGGGCAGAGTTTCAGAAAAAGCCTGGGGCTGTACATAACCCACAGCTTAGGTTGTGCTGCGCTGGGTCCCTGAAAGCTTTTTCACTTTCCGGGTCAGTTTGCTAAGAGCTCTGTCGCTAAAGCGACGGGGACTTTTTTTGAGACCTGTGTGTAGTCCCCAGAGAAGCATGAAGTGAGGTGTTTTCCCCCAGCCCTGGGTTCAGGGTGAGAGCTGTTGGGTATTTTTGTTATTGTGAATGATGTGAGTTGCTGTATGGGGATCATCTGGATTGGGATTTAATTAATCTGGGAACCTCCTTGAAGTTGTTTTATCACATAAGTACTTTGATTATGAAACAGAGTCCCATCCTTTATGCTTTTTATTTATATACATGTACTATGTTTAGACCTCCTTTCCTCTCCCTGAGCCTGTGCTCCAGCTGGGTCGGAAGGACCCACGGACACGTCTCCTTCTGTCTAATCTGGGGATCACTGCGAGCAGAGCAGTGTAACTCAGCCATTTGTAGTGTACTGCGTCAAAGCCTACTTGGGGATACTTTAATCCAGGGATTAATGAGAGAATAGATGTGCCTGGGGACTCTGTAATCTAGGGATTACTGAGAGGACCAGGAGCAGGTAATGATGCAACTCCAACCCACTGCAGATGGGCTGTGAGAGCACCTGGTCACTGGTGATGGCATCTGCAGGGCTCGTACCCATCTGCAGGGGACGGGGCTTGGCGACTCCCCCTCCCCATCTTTGTGCGAGGACCACGTCAGGACCTGCTCCTGCTCTGATGCTGGGGAAAGCCAAGTCGCTCCCAGCAGGCACCAACAGCAAGGTGGAGTGGTCTGGCCTTAAAACCCAACATTGCCCCAGTCCCTGTAGGGGTCCATCTGCTCTGGGGACCAGCTGCATCAGGTCGAAACCCAACACCACTCTTTCCCTCGAGCCCGGGGCCCTGGGGCACGCTGTGGTGCTGGCACGGTGAGCCTTGGGGTGCCAGCACAGGACAGCCCGATCCTCAGGTTTCTCAATCCCACAAGGGATTGTGGGACTCGGTGAAGTGGTGGTGGAGGCCCCAGAGGTGACACAGTGGCTTTCCCTATGCCCCTGCCTTCCCATCCCCTCTGTGCCTACCTCCATTTTGTGCCTCCCCTTGGATGTGCTTGCTCCTCAGCCAGCTCCTGCGGTGATACCTGGTCTCCACAGACCACTGGTGTCTCATCAGAGAGCTCGTTGGGCACTTGGGGTGATCTTTCCGGGTCAGAGCGACCTTGTTGCGCTTGTGCTGCCAGCTGCGAGGAGGCTGGCAGGTGATGCAAAGTGTTTTGCGCTCCTGCTCTGTCCTGCAGCCATGGGTGTGTGCGTGGGGCTGCGTGTGGTGGCAGGGGTCTCCTTGGGCCACGCGGGGCAGAGGCATAGGGAGCTCCGGTGGGGAAACTTCTGAAGGTCTGGCGGAGCAGCAGTCATGTGAAGGGGGGCAGACTTGGGAAACTTTCCCATGGGATAGTCAACCCTTGTGATCTTTTAGCATCTGCAAGAAGAGACTGGACAAGGTCATGAAAGCTGCCAAGGTTCACTAAACACAGAGGGACCACCTCTGGCTCAGAGCTGAACACCCTGAGCTGAACATTGTTAGAGGGTGGGAGAATATTAGTGGAAACACGTTATGTGGTTTCCCTGTTTGTGTGCATCTCCTGTTGTCCCCCTGGAGATGGGATACTGGGCTGGACGTGCTTTTGATTTCACCCAGTACGGCCTTGGTCCTGGCAAGGTTCTTGTGGTAGCTTGTGTGAACAAGAGTCTGCAGGGCTCTGCCAAATCCCTAACGCCTCCTCCCCAAACAGCTGGCAAGATCCTGTGCCTGGAAAGTCAGTAGGCAGTAGGGCATAATGGCAAATGCCATGGTAGACCAGGTAATCATCAGCTACCCTGAACTCCGGGAGTTAGAGCAGAGGCGTACCCCTGCCAGGGGGCTTAGTGGTGGTCAGCTGTGGGAATAAAGATTTGTGGAAGAGATCCTTTGAGAATGTAAGTCCCAGCTGCTGGGGTTGCTGGAAATGCCACTGGTGTGGGCTGGTGACTCCTATAACCGCCGTGAGAGGTGTGTGCTGGCTTGTGCAGAGGTGAGACCCACAGAACCACGCACACGTAGCAGAGCTGAGGCGTGTTGACGTGGCAGGATGCTGATCAGGCAGGTTAAAAATAGCAGCTGCTTCCTCCCTGCTCCTCCCGATCTCGGCTGTGCGGCTGCGACCGGGAGCTGGAAGCGCTTACGCCGATGTGCTGAGCAGGCACAAAGCCCCAGCTGCAGCCGTGGCTGGCGCAGAGCTCGGGTACCGCAGGGAGCGTACCGGGCAGTGCCGCGCAGGCGCCCGCTGCCGTGGGGCTGGAGTGGGGATCCGGGGCGCCCAGCGACAGCGGAGCTGCTGCACAGCAGGTCTGTCTGGAGCTGGTGAGTAAACACCAAAACACCCACTGACTTCTCATCTTGGCATCTCTGTGTGGTGCTGCCGTGACTCCCGGATACCCGGCAGCTCTGTGCAATGGCACCTGAGCTCCTCCTCACGGCCTTCCCAAAGTCCCTGTGAGTTAGGGGACAGGCGCTGCCGTGCCCAGGAGCTGGCGAGCCGGGGCAGAGCACGCCTGGCCCCAGCGCTGCTGGAAGGGGTGAGGTGCAACCGTGGCCATCCTGCCCCAGCGCCTGGGCGCCGGAGCCCAGATGCGGAGACACTCGGCGTGGTGTTGGTACGTTGTCAGAAACGCTGTGCACAGCTTGCGTCCCTGCCGCCCTCCCCAATAAAGGCATAATTGAGCTGTTAGAGTCAATGTCTCTATTCAGAGCAGTTGTTCCAGCACCAGTTGTTATTTTTCTCCTGATACATTGTGAGCCTGATTTCTTGAGGGGAAACATTTGAAGGGTCTTTGAGCGGTTTTGTTCTCCCGTAGCAGCTGCAGCCATGGTCGGAGTGGGGAATGGTAGTGCTCCTCTTGCACCATGCCGCTGGCCTTTGTATCGCTCCAGCGTGGAGGCACAAATTAGTGGGATCTTGCTCGGTGTGGCAGTGAGCGAAGGGAGTCCTGGGCGCTGTTGTCGTCCTTGACATCCTTGTGTCGTTCCCCATCAGGTTTGCAGTTTCATCCAGCAGTTAACTGAGTTGGGATGGTTTTTTGCTTTGCCCTCGACAATCGAATACGGCAGACGGCTCCTGACCTGAATGAGCTGCAGCCCCTCTGCCTGCTAGGCACAGCGTGGGCAAGCAGAGTAAGGTGACAGGCACGTGAAACAAACTGAGGTAGCACCCTTCATGATAGCTTTGCCTTTTTGTTGAGGCTTTTCTATAACCTGGGTGTTTTCCGTGAGCAGTGCAGACTTTACGCCTTCCCTGTGTCAAGTTCAAGCTTGTCCTAAGCTCTTTGGTCCTCTGAATCCATGCGGTGATGCGGTCCTCTGAATCCATGCAGGGCTGGCCTGTTTCAGACCTGGGTTTCTGTTGCAAGTGCTCATGCTGGCTGGTGGAGGAGCTACCTGTCCCTGCTCACGCTGGAGGATGCCCCGGGAAGTTGCCCAGGGATGGAAGCTCTGCCGAATTTGTGAGAGGAGCGGCTTGGTCCCTGCCCAGAACTCAGCTGGGCGCGTGTGAAGGAAATCCCAAAGCGGCCGCCCCTCCTCGGTGTCATACCTGCTCTGGGTCAGCGTGAGACCTCCCGAGAAGTGCTCGGCCCGGGGAGTTCGGAGGTGGAGCAGCCCTCGAGCGGGAATACAGCTGCCTGCTGAGGGGCGGCCCACGATACTTCTGTTGCCTTTTAGCGTGCAGTGAACGCGAGTGACAATTGCCAGGAGGGATGGATGGGGCTGCAACTCACAGGCTGTTTCTACGTGGGAGGCGATGCTTGGGAGTGGGAAGCGTAGCCCTCCCTGGCACAGCAGGTCCCAGGGCCAGGCAGGTGGCTGTGCGATTTGTGTGGTTTTTCTGTTTTGTTTTGGTTTTTTGTCTTTAACTGCTTAAGCCTCCTGCAATCAAGCCCTCACCGCAGCTTCAGCTCACTTTGTTTCAGGGTCAGCTTACAAAGGATGTACTTTGAGGTGCGATATGTACCTTGGGAAGAAAGAAAAATGCCAAACAGGTTAGGGGTTTTTTATTGCAACCTCGTGGGGGGCTGCAGGAATCACAGGAGTCCAGGCAGCAGGGCTGGGGGAGAGAGCAGAGAGTTTCCAGGCGGCTGGTGTATCCAGAAAGATCCTGCCTCCGTTGCAACTCTGTTTGTCTGCATTCTACAGAATTGTTCTGCAGCCTTTTTGTTTCCTTTCAAAACTGTTTCCTTGCTTGCTCATATGCAGCGAGTCAGCTGTTCAACAGCGTGCAATGGACCGTCTCTCCTAATGCTGTGCTAAAGCAGATCCTGTGAATGGAAAGGTAACAGAAATAGAAACCAGAAACCAAAATAGACAACTAATCTCCCATTTCGATCTTCTCGTTCCTGCATTTCAGTTGATTCCCTAGTGCAGTCATAAAACACGACCATTATCTCAGCTTCCCGAGTACGCAAACAAATTGCTGTGATTTTCCTACCCTTGGATCAGTCCGTATCCATATTCTCTGAATAACAATAAAACGTTAATGGAGATAAAGACTGTTATCTCCCTCATGTCTATTTTGTCACTGGAATAACAACTTTAAATGTTAAGAGTGTTGAGATTTATAGATGCCAAGCCTGCTCAGCAAAAATAAATCATGTTCCATAGTGCACATTACCATTTATTGCTGCTATATTATCTGAAGCCAGAGTGGGTGTTAACCCTGTGATAACATCCTCAAAGGGGTTTTTAAATTATTTTGTAGTTTAATTTAAAAATTCTGTTGGCTGCCTGGTTTGATCTGCAACTCATTTTAATGCAGGCGTATCAAAGTGGAAACTATCCAAAATGCTGATAACAAGCTCCCCAAGAAGTACGGGAGCGGACGAAGCCCCGGATCCTGAAACAGCCACTGTTTCAGCTGCAGCTTCAGTGAGCCCAGCCCACACATGTGGCTTCCCGAATATGCTCTTTTCCAAGCCTTTGTAGACTTTGGGAGACCGCTGTTTTTTTTAAGGTTCATCTTGGTGTTTTCATTCTTGATATAAGGTCCTCAGTGACACACACATTGATAGCAAGATAAACATATTTCAGTTGTTATTTAACGCATGAGCTAAGCCGGTGTGGCCTTGCAGTCAGCACCTCTTTGGGTAAAGCCCTGCCCTCACCCAGCCCTGGCACTCTCTCCTCCTTCAGGGATGGAGTGACGTCCCGCAGCAGCAGCGTGCGGTGACAGCCAGCTTCGGACTGGCACTTCGTGCCCAGTGCCGGATGCTCCGGGTGTCTCTTGGTCAGCGCCCAGCTGCCTTACCGCGTTGGTGCTGCCTGCCTTGCCAGGCTTGGATCCTGCCCGCGTGCTGCCGTGTCACCGGGCAGTCCCAAAATGAGCAGTGCAGCCTCGGTGGTGAATCATTAGGCATTTCCTTGCATTCCCTTTGTTAGCTCTGTGAGTAAAGAAAAAGCAATCTGACTCTGATGAAAAGCAACCTGTCTGACGAACACAGGCGTTTGACCAAGCATTGAGTACTAGCTATTGACAATTCATTTCTGCCGCCAGTCTCGTAGCAGTTAGCAGCTGATGAGCAACATTAGCTGGGATGACAGATTGCTTCACTTGCAGGCTGAGTAAATTTTACCAAGGGAGAAGAGGAGGGAGGTCAGAGGAGTGCAGAGGAGCTGGTCCTTCCACCTTGCGTTGTTTACAGTGCACACTGATGAATCTGTCTCACCGCAGAGCTCAGACTGATGGGTGCCAGATGCCGACCGGCGTCGGGGGGGGGCTGTAGCTTGTTTAACACCTGGCTCCTACCCATTAAACTTGCTCAGTTGCACGGTACAGAACACTAACTGCTTGTACTCCCGTGTTCATGGTGCAGCTCCCGCAAAAACCTACTGCCAGGAAGCGCGCCCATCTCTAAGCGCGGCATTTCAGGGGCATGGCAGCCCTATGGAAAATGCCTCGGGAGCTGCAGTGTGCAGGTGTGGGGCTGTTCAGCCAGCATGAAACTGCCTGCAAGAAAATGAGCTTTGCTTCCTTGGGGCCCCTGCTCCCTTGCTGCCTGATGTGGTGTCCTGAAAGTCGGGTGCGTGGCGTGACCCTTGAGGCAGGAGGGGAGCACCAGTCCCGGCTCTCCCACCATGCACCTGCCTCCAGATGGGGCATGTGTCTGCTGCTCCCAGTCTCACGGGAAACCTCTATAATGGCTGGGGGGGCTACTCGAAGAGCCCAGCTCCCTCTTTACCTGGTTTTGTCACCATCCTGCTTTCTGGGTGCTGAGGAGTCTGTTGAGAGGTCACGCTGCTGGTGTCCAGCTTTGCCTATTACTCTGGTTTAAAAGTTGTAATAAAACTGGGATAGAGCAGTGGACAACCCAGATGCCCTTTCAGCCCATCACACGTCCCCAGCTCCCTTGTGCGGGGCTCGGAGAATTTCTTTCTCTTTAGCCACTTCATTTTAAGGGAAGCACTTCATGATATTCTGTTGTGAAATACTGTTGTGGGTCCTAGGTGCAGATAACTGGGCTGTACAGCTCCGATGAGCTCTCCGAATGTCAGGATGGGAACTCTGCACTGAGAAAATCAGGCACACTTGATGTTTCCTGAGCGAGCGAAATGGCTTTCGTTGTTGGTCTTTGTTCCGCTGAGACAACAGGGTTGTCCAGGGAAGGGGGAAGGTTGTCGCCCAACCATCTGCAGCAGGAGATGATCTTAAGCAGAGTGTTTTAGTGGGGTGCATAATTCACATGAGATGTAACAAAAGGGAGCTAAACATTTAATCTGAATTTTCTGAACACTTGTAGGTAGATACATAAAAGATTCATTCCTTTCCGAACCTATCTGTATCAACCGATTTCCACCTGTCTGACAGGTTAGAGGAAGCCTCCGTTATGAGCAGATTATTTCGTGACTCCTGACTTGGGACCCTTGCTGTTTTGGAGCAGGAGATGCGGTCTGCTGCTGGAGGTGAGGGGTCAGCAGAGGTGGAAGCTGCTCGGACCTCTGCTGGCAAGCTGTCCGTGGAAACGTGCATCTATGTGGGGTCGGGGGAATGGAAGAGGGAGAATTAGAGAGGTGGTTTCTGAGAGATGTCCCTCACAATCCCTAAATAAACTTGGCCTGGGTCGCAGTAGGCTGACAGACTCTTAATTATAACAACAGCATGAGCAGTGTTGCTTTGTAACTGGTTCCCCACTGAAAATTTCTGGCTAGCAGGGGTGGTATGCCAGATGTCTGCTTGTGATTGCCTCTGGTTGTGAAGATCAATTCGGGGGTAACGCTCTCAGCTGGAGGATACAAGTAATGCAGGTATCCAGGGGTGGCTTGGTTTGTTTGCCTGGTTTCTTGGCAGAAGCCGGAGTCCATAGGCCCATCAAAATCCTTGTGAGTGTCTGTGCAGCAATTACCTTCTGCAAAAAGTTGTTATGTTAGAAGACACTGGAGTAAATGGGGATCTGCGCATCTCTAAACAGTGACGTACTGCTGAGTTTTGGCTAAGTTCTGGAGAAGGTGTCCCTCCACCCCAGCCGTAGTTGTGATCTCTAGGCTTTGGGTTCAGGCAGCCACCAGACCAGTGTGATTTCAGTCTACTGAGACACGGCCACATGCGGAGCATGGAGTTGTGCAGTGATGGGGTCCTGACCACCCTTGGCAATGCCTGTGAGTCCCAGGAGTTTTGCTAGGCTGGAAAACGTACTGCATGACACTCTGAGCCTGTGATTTTCGCATCTGCTGTGCTCTTTGTGTCGGAGTAGAAAGCAGCTTGGGGGCTGGGCGGTGGGAGAGAGTTGGAGGCAGGGAGGGAGGAGAGTTGCTGTGAGGAGTCTCCGGACTGTTGCTAGCAAGTGTGTTAGGCTGTGTGTGAGTGAGAAAGCTGGAGGGAAGCCACCTCTCAGCCAGCCTGGCCCAATGCCAGGCGGGCTGTCATGCTGCTGGCACCCTGAAGGTATCTACTGGTTTGTCACATCCAGCAAAGTGCAGCTGGAAGCCCCTCTCCCCCAGTACCAGCTAGGTCTGAGTTTCCCTGCAGACAGAGCATTTTGGTTATGGATCCGATTTCATACTGCTGTTTGACACCTTGATGTAATATTTTCATTAGGAGTCCTGCAAAATACAGCAGCTTGGTGTTACTGATGAAGCGCCTCCAGCTAATAGCAGGTTATTAAGCTTTTTTCAGCAATGGAAGTAACGAAGAAGCATCCTTTATTAGTCATTGGGCATAAAAATAAAATCAGAGATCAATACTTGTAGCACTAACTGGTTTAGTTTGCCCAAGATTGTGTTTGTGATGCCACGCAGAGATCACCTTGTAGCCAGGGCTGTCCCCGGTGGACAGATCCATTTCTCCCTGCAGGTCTCGAGATGAACAGAGTCCAGTGTTCACCATCTGTGTGGTGCCTGCCGGGTGGCAATACTCCCTGCTGGGAGACTGGTATGGGGATCCAGCCCGAGTCAGGCACTCGGGAATCCGCATCTGGCTGTAACGTCGGCGAGAGAATAGTGGCTCCTGGTTCTCATCCAGCACTCCTTCACTAGCAGGTCTCAAAGCACATAATAAACGAGATGAGGGTTCTTGCTCGTGTTTTACAGACGTATTTACTGATTCTTACCCATTAGTGCACTTCCAGGCTGAGCACTGATCTTGGCGATGTTGCTTTGAAGCTAGAGCTGAAGTCTGCAGTGTTACCTTGTCTATACGGGGCTCTTAGGAGGAGACAGTGAAGTCTTGTCATGTGTGGACACTTGATCTAACGTAAGAACTTTCTAATTAGGATGTTTATAAGTTAATCACATGTGACACTTTGTTTGCTCCCTGCTGCAAGCCTGAGACGTGTGTGAGGATGTGGGGAAGTGGATCATCCTTTTTTTTGGCTTTGTGTCACCCTAATGCATTATCTCCATCTGGTTGTCTCCTCCCCCCTCGTGTCCCTCAGCTGGAAATAAGCGTGTACCAGTGGCTATTAATAGCTGAATCCTGCAACAGTCTGCTCTTGCAGATGGAATTCTCAGCCTCTAAAGCCTAAAACTCATTACAAATAAAGCAATACGCAATTAGGCTTGCTATAAGTTAGGTTCTTGGGGCCAAACGCCGCCCTCAGCTTCTGTGTGAAGGTTGCCCATTAGTGTCCTGGGCTGCACATCCCCTCATCACTCACGTAGCTGACAATACAGACGCAGCCGCAGTGCTTTGTCACCAGCACTGTCTGTCTGTTAAATACAGATGCGGGATCCTGGTCCCGACCCCTCTGGCTGTGTAGTCCTGATGTCCCGTGTGGTTTACGGCACCAGGACGGGAGAATTGTTGCTCTACAGCTTGTCTGGGTTGCTCAAGGGTGCTGGCTGTTGAGGGCTTTGACTTGGTGCCTTTCCTACCATCTCCTTGAACAGCTAAAACCAGTCAAACTGCAAGTTGCCCTTTTTGCACGAGGGTTTTCTATGTGGCAGGTAGAAGCAATCTCTCCCTTTCTGCCAGGGGTATTTTACCTGTGGGAGGAAGCAGAAGGGCAGAGCAATATTCACAAGCATTTCTGGGACCCCCTTTCTCAAGGGACAAGCAGCTGCGAAGCCAACAGCCTGCACAGCTAAAGGCGGTTGGTTGTGTCTTCACTTGCCATCATGCGTACCCATGTGCTTGACTGCACACACATACGCTTGTCATTACCACTAGTAAACCTGCTCCTGCTTGCCGGGCTTGGCACTTATTAGGAGGAAAAAGGGAGAGAAAAGACAAACCACCTTGATCTGGGAGCAGCTGGGAGGGTGTGTGGGACGGACGGGCTGTGTTAAGCGTACTTAGGACAGGTTAGGTGAAGCAGGTAGAACTCCCATGGCAGGTTCACAGGCAGGAGACTGTCCCTGCGGTTGGGTGCGCAGCCGCAGGCAGCGCTGGGTGGCCTCGCGAGGGGCACGCGGAGGGCACGGCAGGACAGCAGCACCGTGTCCATTTCAAACGCCATTGGCTGGTAATGTGACAAATTCAAAGCTGTGGACTTCTGCATTTATCTTAGCTCTGCTTGGAGTCTTGGGAACTCTAGTTAATTTTATTCCCTAAATTGCATTTTGCCTCGTCTTTCCATAACTGTGTCAGTCTGTTGTTAAAGTTGCAAACCCGTGACGTTATTCTATAGATCATTCATAGATCCATCGCTTGAATTTCACGCCTCCCTGAGCTGCTCAGGAGCCTAGAGGACATCCTCGCCTCGCTCGCACAAAGGCACCTCCATCGCTGTTTCTTCTTAGGGGGCTCTGGCCCACCCAAGGCAGTGATGAACATCTCCTCAACTGACCTGATGGCAGGATTAGGTCACTTGCCTCCACGGTACCGTCAAGTGGAGCGAACAATGACGTGACTCTGTCCTCAACATCTTCGGCTAGGGTCTGTCCTCACATCAACTGCCAGGCAGAACCCAACCCTCCTCCTCCTTTGTTCATTTGCAAAACAGAAAAAATGGTATTTCCCTGCCTGGTGTATAACAAGTTCAAGGTTCCTCTACAACAGTCCTGAGCTGCAAAAGCAGGAGAGGTGGGGCTCTCGTGAACATGTTCCTTAAAGTTATTCTATGAAAACATGGAAAAATCTATGAAACCTATGAAAATCCTTCCTGAAGAGAAGTCAGAAATTTTGCAAAGTAACTGATAATGTGTATTTCAACAGGATTTCACCTAGTAGGCCAATGAGCTTCGCAGAGTTTCTGTGGTGTAATATTCATTGCAAACAGAAATAGCTCAAAACACAAATGTGATCCGGGCAGAAGAAATAAATTCAATTCGTGGTTTGGGCAGCTGTCCCGCGGGGGTTGATGTGTCTAATCCCAGACTGAGAACTGAGAATTTTGCTAAAATTTCTGCTCTGTCTTTTCTAACGGCAACCTGTATATTTTACTACCAACCAAAATAGCAAGCTTATCTTCTGCCATGTGTTAGAATAAAATCTTCTGTAGATAGGGGAACAATATAAACCAAAATGAATTTCATTTTGAAATGAATCGCAGAGGGCTGGCTGAGCCCATCGCCTGCGTTTGATTCGGCAAAACCTCCCAGCGTGGAGCTTGTGTGAAGCCTCCGCGTTTGTGCGAATCCTCGGGGTCTCAGGGGTGCCGGCCGCCTGGACGAGAGCGTGGTTTGGGCTCTCGGAGCTCGAGCGTGGCGAGCTCTGTCCCACCGCTGGCCCTCACCTCTCATCCACCAGCGCAAGCCCCTGCCTTTGCCGTCATGGCTGCGCCTGCTGGTGTGAGAGCTGGCACCTGCGGTGACCCTGTGCTGCCGGGCGTGCGGACGGCGCGGCACGGACCAGGGGAGCGCGGCAGCAGGGCCTGAACCGCGGGGGCATGGCAGGGGCTGGCTCCGTGTCCCTCAGCCCCCGCCTGATGGCCGTGGAGAAGAGGCAGCAGATGGGAGTGGGGATTACGTGGGCAGAGGATGCAGGAGGTGCGATCGCGCCTCGCTGGCAGAGCTCACCACGCGCCCAAATTGTGAGGTCTCGGTGTCTTGTGTGTGCTGGCCGGCGCGGTAGGGCGGTGGCAGCCAGGCCAGGCTCCAGCACCACGGGAGCGTGGCCGTGCTGGCTGCACCTTTCCTCTGGCCGAGAGCCCATCCGACCCGCGGGGAGGCAGACGCCGGCCCCTGCGGCTGGAGCGTTGTTTAAAGCAAGCTCTCCAGGCTTGCTGAGATCGGGCTCCATCCTCCCGGTTTATGTATCTGACTTTCTCTGAGGGGCCAAGTCCTGTCCCCAGCGGAAAGGTGGGGCAGTTTCTGTTGCTGGGGGCTTCTGCACCAAGCCTTACTCTTGCCCTTTTCCTTCACTCAAACCTGCCCTTGCCCAGCTCTCCAGCTCCTCGCATGGCAGGCGCATCCAGCGATGGACCTGCTGATGACAGAGCAGCAGGAGAGCGGTGCAGGGTGAGACAAAGACCTCCTTCAGAGGCAGGAGGAGGGAGTCTGCACTGAGCTGTATTTAGAGAGAAACTGCCAGAAATTGCTCCAAATTGTGCTCACGTCTGATGTGTTTCACCTTGCCAGGGACCCACGCAGCCCTGGGAACCAGTGAAGCTTTGGAATTTTATTCTTAAAGGCTTTGTTTCTTTAATTAAGAGAGAGCTCTGCTTTCTCTTAAGAGACAAACCTGCTGTTAAAACCACGAGGTTGTTTTTAGATTCATTTTTACCTCTCCTTGTGCTTTTTGGAGGGAGGCATCTCCTTAGGGATGCTTGTGTCCCCGTGCGCGGGAGGCGTCCGTCCCCATCGGGCCAGCCGCACTTGCTGCACTTGCTGGAGGGGGGCGAAGCATCCTGCCCAAAGCCTTCGGGGTGTTTAAATACTGTGGCTTGGCCACAGGGAGCCCTTACTGCGGTGAGTATGGCCAGCGCTAGTGTTCCTCTCCGAACAGGGGCACCGCAGCTGCCTGCTCTGCTTCGTGCCTTTTACGTCTGCAAGGTAATGATGCAGCTAGGCTGAAGAATGCGTAGCTGTTCACTTCGCTGGCTAGAAGTGATCGCCATGACTCCAGGCAGGAGACGTGCCCTGGTTTGAAGTACCACTGTACAGCTGAATTCCTGACTTTTGTGGCACTTTGTTCTCTATCTTTCGAGAGCTACTGCCTCACCAAACCTCTTTCTTTCCTTGCAATCTGTTTCTGACAATGTGTGAAGTTATTGACAAGGTGATGAAATCTCGTGGACTAGGATTTGCCAGAAAAAGGCGGCTTTTTTCCTCTGCATATGCAGTCTCAGGCCTTCAAATGAAACCATCCCCCCCTGTAAAACCCGTGTGCGGATGCGCAGTGTACGGGGTTCAGGGTAGCGGCTGCAGGCCGGGCTGGTGGCCTCGTGGCCCATGGGCCCAGCGGTACCTTCTCAGTGCACGTGCAGGCCTTGGAAGAGGTGCGGGTGATAATTAGCACAAGAAAAATACACCGTGATACTGTCCTTGCGAGTTCTCCTCCGTTGAGTGCTGGATACTGCTCACCAAATCCTGTCCCGTCTGCCTAGTTACCATAAACCTGCAGCAATTTTATCACCTGGAAAGAGGAGTAATTTTCAGTGCTGTTTTACAAAGTCAGTCTCAAGACTGACATACATCTGTTTTATATCGGCCTGGCGTCCAGGAGCTTTGTGTCGTGGTAGGTGGTATGGGCAGGAGTCACTGCGGTGTTCAGGGATGGGAATGCAGACACACCTGTGGGAGTTAGCGCTAATGTGGGCTCTGCAAATGCTTTGCCATCCACTGATGGACTTGACTTCTTCAGCGAGATTAGCATGAGAGAATAAGAATATGGTCAGATGCATTAAATGGGAAGCCACTCCCAATGGAGGATGATACTAGCTCATCCAGATGAAGCTTTTGGGAATAGTTTGTTGGGAAAAATCCTGTCTTGGCAGAGTGCTTGGAAAGACTTTAATTCTGCAAAGTTAATGTTTGGTTTTAGGTGGCATTTATTCTTGGCTGTTCTGTTGCCTTCAGTTGTCCTTGCAGAGATGCCTTTCTGCCAGCCAGGGCTGGAACGCCCGGTCGCTCTGCGGGCACTTGGGGCTGTGGGTCCCCCGGCCCCGGCCAGCCCAGCCCGGAGAGGAGCTGCAGAGGCGGCTCCTTCTCCAGGCCCTTTCAACAGAAACAGGGGCTGTGTTTTCCCGGTGTGGTTTAAATAGTCTCTCTGCATGACAGTACGTTGAAATAGGAGCTTGTTTTAACCATTGCACTCGGTTACCTCCAGTGTGAGAATGCTAATAGACAGCTTGGCTAGATTGTCAATTTTAGCTTTTGTTATGCTCTTGGCAGTGCTGTTTGGAGGCTGGAAGGCTATTTTAGGTATATTTAATTACAGTTTTTTCTTGCTTAGCGAATAGCTGCTGGTACTATTATTAACCTGTAGTGAAAAATGTTAAAGCAGATGGGAAATATTCAAGGCATTCTTTTGTCCCATCCCCCTCCAAAAGATGGGGAAAACAATACTTATATTTATTGGCAAGCATTGTTTTCTGGCTAGCAGGGTTTGCAAGCAGTTTATTGTGTGCATTTCTTTTACTTTCCAAAAGCCATTGATTTTTGCAGCGTTGCAATTAGAAAACAAGAAGCCTATAAAATGATGTTATTCCTGTATTTTAAAATGGAGTTTCAGTCTCCTGCTGTCTTTTTATTGGTTTCCCCTCTTTCCAGCCCTGCTGTATGTTGCTTGAGCCAGCATGTTGTAATTGGCCTGTGGAGATCCAGGTCTTGCTGGTATCACTTAAAACCCAAACAGCTTTGCTACAATTTCGCCATTCTTTGGCTTCCCATGTAATCAAAAACGCGCACGCTCCTGAGCGGCTCATACTGCAGCTGTATTGACTGGGAGCACTTGGCTAATCACTTCCTGTAATTAAATTCTTCACTAGGAATAAAGTTAATCTTCTCAGAGCATGTAAAACCTGACCCGCAGCCTGAGCAGGCAAACCCACTGTTGTTTATAGGCACCTTTATCCAAGTGTAAAGGGTCTGTTCCCAAACCAGAAGCAATTAGTATAATTAGATATTCCTCATCCTGAGCCAAGGATATATAATAATAAACTGTAACTGATACAGCAGCTTTCTGCTAAAGATTTCATAGATTTTCAAGATCGGAAGGGACCGTTTTGGCTGTTCACTTTGACCTCTGGTAAGACACAGCTCTGCTCAAGCCCTGTCCATCTGATGGGGTCATCAGCTCTGCCTGTCAGGGCGCTTGGGACTGATGTGGGGGTTTTGTTGTTTTTTGAACTTTTTTAGATTAACATTTTCTCAGCCCTATGGTGCTTAATAAGTTTGGCAGAGAGAAATCAAGGAGACTTTCCCCAACTCTTTTTCTCTGTGTTTGCATAAACACATTAATAAAGTAATTGACCAAATCCTTGCTGGCTGGCGGAAGCATTAAGCTTGGTATGGGTTGCTGACTTGAACCATATGGTTTGGTCCCAAGGCTTCTTTGGGTTTTCAGAAGAGGTTCAAAAAGTGCTTATTTGCATCATCTTGAAACATTGACATTCCAAGCACAAATAGTTTTGCATAATTTATTACTCTCACTGTAGCTTTGCTCATACTTGTAAGTCCAACTTCAAAGTACTGCATCCTCACTCGTAATTATTTATGTGCAGCAAAACAAAACAAAACAACATTAAGTGCCATCCAAGCATTGCTGTGTTTCATTTGATGGAGAAACTCAAAGTTCTTTCATAGTCATAAAATTTCTTGTTCATTTATTAAGAACCAAAGTCAGAATAAAAATAACCTTTCCAGAGCTATTAACATTTGCCTTTCCTGGAACTTAGACCGATCAAACTCAAGTGCTTATGGAGAGCAAATACATGTTACCTGGATGATGCCGGGTACTCGCCATCAGCTGTTTAATTTGGACAATTAAGATATATTTGTCAGTTCTACTTTAATTTAGAGTGAGATCCACTTGCCAGTTCTCACACACTGCCTCAGTGCAGCAATATTTCAGCTGCAAACAATGTCAGGGAGTGTTTGGATATGACAAGACTGTTACTTGCTTCCCCCCATCTATTTGCGATACAGCACTGGGAAGATGCTGTTCACCTCTAGAGACTCATAGCTAGAAGGGTCAGCTTTTGCCTTGCTTTATATGTGGGAGACTGCCTGTCGCTCTGGGATCCTTGTTACTCCTGCAGCTCATTAGCAAAGACAAAGCTGGGTGTGTTGGGTAGCGGGCAGCAGTGACGATCTCCCACTGTGCGGGACGAGCTGTGCTGGCAGCGGAATTGGGAGTGGTCCCATTGAGCAAGTGGTGGGGTAGCAGAGAGATTGCCCTGTTATCTTTGCAGCAAGTATTATTATATCTAAAATCAGAAATGTGGGCCAAACATGCAAAAATGCCCCAGTAAGCAGAGTGTTAAGGATGCCCTGAAAGTGGGACTTCACCAAACCTGCTTTACTTGTGAAATCAGGTTTGCCAGTTGTTAGGTTCCCCTCATCATGATCTTGGCTTTCCTGCTGATCGATTCTGCCCTAGCTAATGTACTGTCATGGAGAGCAATGGGGACTTGCTGTCATGATCTGCATCCCTCCCATCGTTGTGTGGATGCTAATGAAGGGTACCAGGGAGACGTCAACCATTACGATAGCCAGGGTCTGAATAAATTGGTGTGCATGGATCATTGAGCATCTTTGTTGTAAAACAAATGACCTGTGGTCAGTTAATCATATAAAGAAACATCTCCCAGACCTCATGGCATTATTCATAAGTCCTAAATCTTCTTGCAGTTTCGTAAACAGAACATCTGTTAAAATATGGAGAAATTACAGTCTGGAATGGTTGTTGGAACTGTGGCTGCCACAGATTGTGGGGGGAAAAGGAGCAAGAGATTTTTCTTTGCAAAAGGCTTGTCTCTCCACCGCTTGAACCATCCTTTTCTCTTTAGCTTGCAGGTCTCCTTATGCTGAGTCTCCCTTTCTTGCCATGCCCGCACAGCCCCGCTCGGGTGCTGCAGGAGCCCCCAGGTCCTGTGGAGCCCACGCGCCTGGGCATGGACCCCATGGGGTCCGCGCTTGCTTGGGCACCCCTGCGATGGGCAGTGTGTGCCCTGGGCTGCTTATCCAGGGTGCCGTTGTACACTGCATGATCTTCAGTGCGATGTTGCTCCCCCAGTGTCACAGCTGATGGAGCGGGCTGCCTGCAGGCTGCCTGCCACCGTGGCGTGAACGAGGGCTGGCAGCAGCCCAGGGTCCCCTGCAGTCTGGTACGTCTTGGCATTGCCCCTTCCATGTAAACGCAGCGATCTTGGTACAGATGAACCATCTTTCTTTCCTGCCCTCGTTTCTGCCCTCGTTTCTCCCCCACTGGAAGGGGAATAAGCATGCTGGAAGGTCGCCTGCTCTGACGGTGACTCCGAAAAGTCTGTCTGCCCTAGGCTTAAGTGCTGTCCCCGCTGCTCCCAAGGCGAACGCTGGGCGAGCAGGAGCGGCTGCTGCTGGTGGGGCGGTGGGAGCTGCTCTCCCCCCGCACGGGCAGCTGCAGAGACCCCGCTACCCAGAGCTGGGGCTGCCGGCGGGTTCCCCGACCGGCCGTAAGCCCCGTGCAAACCCCTTCCCTCCCCCTGCCCTTTCCAGACGAGAGGTGGGAGTCCCAATTTGTGCCTGGGACGCTCTCACCCATGGCGAGCCGTGGAGCGCCAGCAGCAGCGCGGTGCCGGCACCTGGGTGCTCTCCCGTGGCTGGGTGCGGGTGGGCTGGGGTGAGCAGGGAAAGGTGGGGGCCTGGCAGGAGGGCAGGCAGCCCTGCTAGAGAGGTGGGGCAAATCAGGCAGTGAAGGAGTGAATTTGCATGTGGAAGCAGCATAAAAGGAATCAGGGTGAAAGCCAATTAGCAGATCAAAGGCAGAGAAACCAAGCCCCAAAGAAAGGGTTTGGTAAAGCAGAGCGCTCTGGAGAGGATTAAAAATAGGTGTTAATAAACCAGGGCTGGGCTGTTCAGCCACAAAGTGGAAAAGGAAAAGAAAATGCTTGAGAGTGACTGGAGAGCTTCCTCATCTGTTTCTGCAGTTTGTGCCCAGCAGCAGCACCCAGGGGTGCCCCGTGCAGAGGGCTCGCTGCACCCGGCCGCAGTGCACAGTCGTAACCCTTCCACCCTTCCAAAAAGGAGCTGCGTGGGCATGGCGCTTTCTCTGTTACCTGCACCGCAGCTCTTCACACCCTTAAACTTAAGTGGTGTTTTGGAGACTCTCCACTGCCTGGCCCGCTGGAAGGGCGATGCTGTGCAGTGGGGAGCACCGGGCGGGGGTGCCAGCCGCAGCGGGGGGGCTGCGGCTTTCCCAAAGGCCTCTCGGGTTTCGGAGTGTTTTGTGGACCAACTTGCAGGTCTGAGGGCCAGGGTGTCAGACGATCTTCTCTCCGCCTGTGTGTATGGCGGAAGCGCTCCTGGGGACTGACAGGCCATTAATTACTGGTAGCAATTAATCCATGGGGAAAGCCTGGACAGTCAGTGTCGCAATCCGTTTAGCTGTTGCAAAAATGAGGAGCTGTGCATAAAAGCAACCAGACCCTCTGACACAGGCTGGTTTGGCACAGTCTGTAAACACTAAATCTCTCGTTAACTGGCAGAATGTGTACACCTTTTTTGATAGAAAGTCACAGATTCACTGTATTGTTTTCACCTAGATTTATCTAATTCTACCTTAAACTGTTTGAAGTAGCTCCCAGCCATGTAAAACTGGATGCCTTGGGCCATGTTACAGCCTTGTTCCAAAGGAGAGGCTGCCTCTCCATAGCAGCTCTCTGCTTGGTCCTTGGTCCCTGAAAATCAGTTGCTTCTGTTGAAGGCCTAGAATTGATGTCTGTTGCTTTTCCATCATGATTTAAAAAAAAAAAATCTAACTGTGGCCGTCCCAATTTACAGTTCGTGTTTCAAGAAAGTGCCTCTTATGTCTTGCCAGCCCTCAGCACGTTCACTTGTTAAATTATGCATATACTAATGAAGTGTGAAAATCAGCCAAATAACAACTCTCTGTAATCGCTTAATGTCCCCAGAGCATTGTGGCTTTTTTATTATTATTATTTTATGATTTGTGACCCATTCTGAGTCACGTTTCTACAGGGCGTTCTTCCAACAACTGAGGTTAATTAGTGTTTTCACTTTTTCCCCGTCTGAAAGAAGCCCAAACATGTGCTCGCAACCCACAGTGCAGTTTGCGTTTTCTCTTTTGAATTAAGTAATCCCAGATTTTCATTAGAATGGGGAGCAGCTTCCCAGCACAATTGCTAAAATCCACATCATTACCCTTGGCTTGCACCTGGGTGTGTTGGAAGGGACCATGTCAGCCATTGGGTGTCATGTAGTCGCTTTTGCTGCGATGGCCATTTTGGGGGAGTGATGCTGCTCCTTGTCCCCCTCTTGACAATGTCCCCTGTCCCTGGGATGAAGCACTGTCTTGCCTTGCATGCAGACAGCCGTAGCGGCAGCCTGCTGATCTGCCCAGAGCATTGCTCCGGAATATGAAAACATTTGTTGATTCCCCAGCTCTCCCGTCACAGCCACAGTGGAAGCCTATACAAACAATTACATCTGATGCAGGCTGTACCGGGCAGGCAACAAACCAGTGTAAGGAGGATGTCGCATTGACAGCATGTCATCTGTCACTGGAAACTGCTGTTCCTCCTTCGGGCATGAACCGGTGTCGAGTGCAGTGTTTAGACGGTGCATCATCCCACCCGAGGCGGGCGTGTGCGAGCTTTCATGGTACCGATCCCTCTTTGTAGCAGAGATTGTCCCAAATCGATTAACGTTACAGGGCACCGCCAGACTTGAGAAGGCTTGACTGGGCTGGCAGCGATGCTCGGAGTCACCGGAGGTGGGTGACGCTGCGGTGTTTGGGTGGGGAGCTCTGAACTGAAGCTGGCTGTGACTCAGACTGAGAGCAGGGTTTAAATCTGTCCTATGTGCTATATGGCCTTACTCAAAAAATGCAATTCACTTGTTGGTGAACCTCAGCGGGCAGCAGTGTGAGGAGAGGGAAGCCCAATGCTTCACCACGAACCAGAGCTTTGTTCAAACAGAAGTGTGGACAATAGAAGAAAAACAGTTTTTCACCTTCTTTTGTGACGAGGCCCTAGCTCTTGGGAAATTACGTAGTTGTAAAAAAAAAAAGACACACGTAAAGCCCAATGTTTTCAATGGCGGTGCTGCGAAAGACTGTTTAAATCCAGGTGATTTTGCCTTGAAGCCTGTGCCATAAATCAGAGATTGGTGTGAGCCTGTGACCGGCCAAGGTCTGAAACGTCCTGAGCCGTAGGTCACTGTGGGGAACAGCAAGGGACGTACTCGTAATAGGCAGAATTACTCATAGTTTGATAGAAAATTGGTGGACCTGAGGATGGGATGTTTTACTAAAAGCCCATTGGTGTTCCTGTTTGATTGCACATGGATCTTCTGAAATAGCAGTTGCCACATCTAGACGACTGACAGCTTTGTGCCACTGCTCGGCCCTATAGTGTTACAGGATCGTTTTCTGTATTTGTCTCTGCATTTGCCGCTAGTTTTAGAATAAACAAATCGGTTTTCCATGCACTCTAATTAATTTTTATTGTGTTAATGATAAGACCTCACTAGGAACAACCAGGTTCAGCTGCGACTTTGGTTCCCGCACTGTGGCAGATGAACAGTGTCAAGTTTATCTCAGTCTAACAATTTTGTCCAAAGTATTTTGTACTAATACTGCCTAGGGAAGCACTATGTTCAGCTTCAGTGATACAGCCCTGACACCAGAAACAGAGCTCCCAGCAAAGACCTTTAATTCCCTGTCAGAATCAACTTAATTAAATCCCACCTGACTGGAGAGGGTTTTCATTTGATCTAATAAATGTCCGTGCTTCCATTTGGAAGCGTATTACATCCCGGAGTTTATTCCCTGATAACAAGCAAGGTTTGTCTGCCTGTTTCCACTAAAGATAGATTAAAATAAATCCAAATAAATTTTCCTTCCAAGAGGACAAAATCCATGGTAGAATGATTAAATAAAAATTAAAAGCAAGGGGACTGTAGTTGAATTTGCTGGCATACAAGACACGGCTGCATGGCTACCCTGGGCTAGCGGTGGACGGACCGGTGGGCTGGGGTGTTGGCATGGCAAGATGGCTTGCAGCCTGTTTACTCTGCATGGAGGAGTTGGTCTGAACTGGTCACCTGGAGAATGGACACAAGCATGTTCGTGTTGGGATGTCCTCAAATGCACATCAAGCCACTGGGTCAGTTGGGTGCTTTGGGGACAGTCTCCTGGGGTAGGAGCTCAGCCACCGAGGGTGGTGGGAGTTCAGGTCCCTGTGCAGGGGTGATACCATTCACACACCATCTACCCCGACCATAACCATGAGATAAGTTCTCGTGATGCACGTCAGCAGAAAAGCAGGGGAACTTTCCGAGCTCTCCAAACTGCTCCGGAGGATCTTTACTCTTTCAGCTCTCTGAAATCCTGGTCATTTGCATACTTAACTCACAGCAAAAATTAACAGACTGGTTTGTGCTAATGAAAAGGCTTTGCTGGAGAGTGATCAGCAGGTACCTCTTGTCTTGTATTATTGAAGGGTCCTTCAGTGTTCTGCTATACATATTTCTTGCAGATGATGGTGATGATTAGCAGCCTAGCTAGGATCCAACTGTGGACATCTTTAAGCTTAAAGATCATGTTCTCCCATGTTGAAGATGAATTCGTGTTATCACAACCTAGCAGATCCTAAAAATAGCATGACCATGACCTCTCCATTTCAGATATAGATTAAATAGTGATTTATCACTCAGGGAAGTAAGCAAGGTTGTTTCTTTTTTGGGCAGACAGGAGGAGGTATTCCAGCAGTGTATTAGATCCTTATCTAAGTCAGGAGAAGAGCAGTATGATCAGGCGTATGTATGAAATTCCTGATCGGTTTCAAAAAGAAATATTTGTTATTTACACTTGCAATTTATAAACCAAGTATTTTTTACTCTCTGTTACTTACCAGCGAGAGACAGAGTGCTTTCTTACTCAGACAGATCACAAGCCATCTCCAGGGTGAAGGCAGCGCATATGACACTTGAGTGCTTTCTCCTCCCCGGGCAGCATGGCTTCAGGTTTTGCCGTATGGTGCTGTGGCCGGTGAACACCACGAAGGCAGGTTCCTCATTCGGTCAGCTGCTGCCTGCTTCGCGTTGAAATTGGGCAGAAGTCTGCAGAGGCTGGTGCCTGTTACATTTTCTGAAACATTACATCAAATGATGCTGAATGCTAAGTGCAGAAATGGATATACACACATTGCGAACTGGTGCCAGCAAAAAATGCAAAGTTCAAAAGATGGACTCATTTATAGCTATAATCTCCTCCTTCCGCTGCTGCACAAATTACTTTTAAGCAATTCATTTCAGTGGCTCAGAACATCACTTAATGAACCTAACACTAAATTGGAAGAAAGAAAGTTTAATTAAAATACTGAATGGAAAATGTCTTCAGACAAGTTCTTCCAGGGCAAATTGAAAGTGATGGCATAGACATCCAGCTTCTGTTGGAAGAAGTGTTAAAGTAGGGGGAAAATCTAGTTTAAGATGAGTTTTAAACCAAGCAGACAAAACGTGTGTTGTGGACTGGCCCCGTGCAGGGACTCTGTCAGGCTTTTCCTGGGTTAAGGTGGGTTTTTGCACAGGTTCGTGAGGGGTTTGTGCCCCCAGGCGAGGAGTGGCGGAGCCGCGGTGGGCGTCGTCATTGAGCCCCGTGTGGTGGCAGAGCCTGCGCAGCCCGATGGCGGCCACCTGCCACGGGTGCAGCGCCTGTATGTGCCTGTGGGAACAGGGCACGTCCCGGAGGGAGGACTCCGAGCAGCACCGGTCCCCGAAGGCACTGGGGAGGGCGGTGGTGGGTGCCGATGGGCCACGCCACCACCTGGGGAGGGGACCACAGGCTGGAGGATGAGCGCAAGGACCTACAGGTGATGGGACTTGACTGGGACAGATGCAGGAGCACTGTGGTGGCCGATGTCAAATTGAAATGCCCTGTTTGCTTGGACATGGGGTGGCTCCGATGGAGTAGGTGCCGCCCTGTACTTTGGGTAGCATCACCTGGCACCACTGGGCTGCAGCTGCTTGAGCCCAATGTGAAAGAAATTCTTTTGTGACGCCTTCCTACTTGAAACAGCCCCAGATGTTGGATTAAGCCATCTTTAGCTGATTAAATTCCAATCTATGCAACAAATGCCAAGGACTGTCTGTACATAGCTTTAGTGTGTTTGATTTCCCCTAAATATAGAATTGGGGTATTAAGCACATTCTTTCAAATATCCGCACTCTCTGAAGGCTGTGGTTTCCATGTATGCTTTCTTTAAAGGTAGATTATAGCTGAGAAGGCTCAGCTGCTCCGTGCAGAAGGTGTTTATCTTCCATTGCCTGCGTTCCCTGTTTGCCTCCTCCCATTCCCCAGGCCCACTCGCGTCTCACCACTGATCCACTGGTGTTTCTCCCTCTGCGCTGCCTCCCCGGCTGCCCCCGCACGCAGGCAGCCCAAGAGATGCTCTTCTTTTCTTGTCTCTATGAAAACTCCACAATGAGTCCACCCTATTTACACAAGGTACCCCCTTGCAATAGACTGTCCTTTTCCCGTTTTGTTGTTTGCTGTATTAGCTTTCTAAATCATATTCTAAGCTGTGTCACCCTCATTACGGCTTTTCAGCTTTAGAGAGGGACTGTCCTGGGTCCATGCTCGACGTGGGCCGTGAGGGCTGCAATCTGCAGTTCATATCTGAAGCGCTGCTGAAAAGCAAGCATGCGTGTCTGGCCCGCAGTGGTATTTTGGTGAGGAGATGTCTGATCCCAGGAGCTTCAGAGGAGATGAAAGTGAAGCACCTCAGCTCAGAGCTGGAGAGAAAGTGAAGAGTTGTGATGTCCATTCTGCAAGTGCCTAACCTGGGGGTCTTGAGATCTGAAATGTGCCTGTGCACGCACGTGTCGGGCACCGCGCTGCCTGAGGCCTGTGACAGGTATTACAGAAACTGTCTGTAGAGCTTGAAGCACTAGGGGAGCAGAAGGTCTTCGTACCTTATGGCCAGGGGAACCCTGTTCTGGCAGACTTCGAGGGGAGCTGCGGGCAGGCAGAGTGCTCGGCTGGCAAGGGAGGACCCTGTGAGAAACCTCGCGTGAGCTGCCCTGCTCCTGGCTGCACGCTCTCGACTTTACTCGGGTGTCAGAAAACTGGGAAGGAGGAGAAAACTGATAAATTCTCTGATGAGGGAAATTCTGAGCCGAGTAGCCCAGA
Source organism: Calonectris borealis (assembly GCF_964195595.1). Lineage (NCBI taxonomy): Eukaryota > Metazoa > Chordata > Aves > Procellariiformes > Procellariidae > Calonectris > Calonectris borealis. The sequence continues at coordinate 17,085,297 of NC_134326.1, forward strand.
TGGTGGGTATGGCTTAGGGGATTCAGACAGCTCATTCAGTCATCCCATGCCCGGGTTTGCCCACTGGTAAAATTGTTACTGTGAGTCTCCATGTTTGTAAAGTATTTTGTGATCCCTCGTGGAATAAGTCTCTATCAGTGGCGCTTGTTATTAAACGCTCAGTGTCAGTGTCCTGTTAGAAACTCCACTTGCAGGAGGAAATCTCTGAGCAGTTGCTGCACGTTGTACCGTCTGTGTTCAGCCTAGGTGCTTGTTCCAAGGGCACCAAACTGCAATAATGAGACAGAGAATGACATCAGTGCAAGATGATAACAAATTTTGGTCATAAGCTGAAAACAGCTGCTATACATGAGAGGAAAGCTTGCTGCTTCCAAATTTTACTTGCTTAGCTGACATTTGGGTACTTGTAATTAAAATTTTTTAAAAATCAATAGGTTTTGCTGATAAGCTAACAGATGGCTTCAGCAAGATGACCAGAAAGCCAGAATGCATGGCACACAGAGTGCTTTGGCAAAACCTCCATCTTGGTGTCTGTACACCGACCCTTTTGCTGTAATAATAATGTAACAGTGGTATACATGTATTAGGGTGTCCTGGGTTTGCAAGGCAATGTCTTGAGAATTACACGTACGTACTGATGGTCAGAGCCGGTTGCTGTAGTGGTCAGCACAAAGTTGATCTTGCTGGAAAAGCAGTCTTTGTATTCCTGCTGAGGATAAGGAACTTTTTAATGCCAAGAGCTAGGCATTGTTAATATCTGTGAATTTGTGTTTCCTGTCAGCTGTTCAGGTTTCAGCAACCAGTGATGTCACTGGAAACTACAGGTTTTCGGAAGGTATTTGGTACTTTCTGGGCTGCTTATTCCTTTATGCCCATGAATGAGAAGTGTCCAGACGGTCTCGTGGCAGACCTGGTAGAGTGCCTGAGGTTCATAGAAATCCTTAGAGATTTTAAAGGTGTTAGTGTGGCAAGGGTGAAGTGGAGGACTTGATCAATGCTCAGGCGCTTTTTACAAAGTCTAATTTATTTTAAGAGTATATTTTTGCAGGCGGACTTGGATTTTCTATTACTATTCCTAAGCCCAAATCAGCCATATTGAGGAGGTTTTCTGTCTGGTGTGCCTCTAAGTCTCTTGGCAAAAGGATGGCAACGTAAATTCTGCAGCGAGCCAAGGCACGGAGTACAGTCGGATGAGTTGTCTGGGGGTGCTTCTGGCAGCGTGAGCCTGCTCAGCAGCACACCACAGGCAGCCGGCGCAGTGTCCAGCCGGGAGCGCAGGGGCTGGGGAGGGAGATGCACGGTCTGCAGGGAGGTGCTGGCACCGGGCACCGGCGGTGGGTGCGGACAAACTACTGTCAGACTGTATCATCTTCCCAGGCACTGGTCCTCTGACCCCCTTTAACAGTAGAAATGTTGGCAATGTAATGGAAGGCTGTACTTACACGTGTGTGTGCGCATGCTAGAGGAATAATGTGGAAAAGAACAGTAAAAAGAGAAGAAAACTAATACAGGAAATGATGGATTTTAGTAATCGCACAATTCATGATAGGTTTTGTTTGCTTGGAAATTACCGTACCCTGTGGAGCATGTTTTGTCATTATCTGAAGCATGCTTACAGTGTGTGTGTCCTGCATGATGAGGATTATTAAGGCGGCATCTTTAAATCTTTTCCATCATGCATAGAGCTGTGTGCACGTTTGCTTTCCACGAGTGGGCTATGCAGCCTCCTCCCCTATTTGTGTGTGTATTAACTTCGTATCTCGGGGGACGATGGTGCTAGCCTGGTGCCAGGTGGACAGGTCCCAGAAACGGCTCTCGGTATTTCCAAGTGCTAGGAGGGACCACGGGCACTCGCGTGGGGCACAGCCCATCCTGCTGCTCGGCCGGGGGCTGGGGGTCTTCGTGAGGGCAAGAGCCGGTCCCTGCAGCCAAGGCTTGTGCCATCCTGGCCAGAGAGCACCCACTCAGCTGGCGGAGCAAAGTGAGGTGCTCAGGGACACCGTAAAGCAGCTGTTAATTTTCCTCTCGAAGTGAGAAGGATTATTTGCGCTGTAGAGATATTCTCTGGGTCCCACGCTAATTGTCTTGATTAACATGCTGTTCCGCCATCACAGGTGTAATGTATAACAGCTCTATAAGGTTTTCATAGCCTGACCAATTAAAAATTGTCATTAATCCAAGAGTTAACGAGTTGCACATCTTAATGCTGCAAGAGGAGTTTTGCGTTGCACGTGCAAATCCGCGACCAGTGAGAGTTCGCAGTGCACAGGCAGGCGTTTCGGGGCTGGCTGGGCTGCCTCTCTGCGGGTGCTGCTGGGGACGGGGGAGCTGGGGCAGCCTAATTGAAACCAGCCCTGTAGCTTTTCTCCCTGTCTGTTAACCTCCTCATCTGCTTGCAGCAAGTGTGTCTGGTTAATGAAGGGACTCGCGTCTGGCTGGGAGAAGACGGACGGCAAGAGCCCAGCGCCGGGTTTCACTGCGTACACCAGCCTTCGCCTTTCAGCCCTTGGCTTCTGCCTTTTCTACTTCTTGCCCATAGCTATCATCTAAAACCACCAGCATTTTCTGAAGCAAGCTTTTCTGCCCTGAGAATAATGACTACTGCACACCCTGCGGGACATGGCCCGTGGCTGCTGTGGCGCGATGTCCGCAGTCTGCTCTGGTGCAGTGCCAAAGCTGCGAGCGGCTCCTCAGCGGCCGGAGGGCCATGTCCTTCCCCGCAGGACGGGTTTTCCCTGGGCTTGTCAGGATCTGGGTGTTCCTGCCCGGAGCATGGGAGGTCTTTCCCACCCCTGTGGCAGATGAGTATCCTGGTAGGAGTGGGAGGTTTGACCCAGCCTGTCACATAGACCGATCCCCCTGCACCTCTCTGTTTCACCTCCTCCCTTCCCTCTCCGCTGTGCTCCTTGCTCGTCCCCGCCTGGCTGAGAGGGCAAGGGACAGCTGAGCCCCAGGACGTACCTTCATCTTCCAGTCGTAGCTCTTCCCTCCTCTCCCCGTGCTTCTTGGGGAGTCACCTATTACCACAAGGTAGAAGGTGCAATTTGTCACTCCCGGCTGCAGGGTAACGGCCGCACTGCGTGGCCGGAGAGGAGGGGCCGGAGCCTTACATTTCCTGGGTCTCATGTTTGGTGAGGGAGGATGAGAGCGAGCACGTTTCTGCTCCGCGCTGGGAGAGGTCCCGGAGCTCCCTTGAGATGGAGGCTCCAGCCCTTTGCTTCGACGTGTGTGCCCGTTATAATCAGCTGCGATGGGACCCTCTGAAGTCAAGACGCGTCAGGGTGAAAAAGAAGTATTTCTGTCAAGTGCCGTACTAAGTTATGGTTCTGTCTGAAAGCTGTTGTTGGCTTTCTTTTCTATTTTATTATTCTGCTTCTGTTAATGAACCGACCCATCGTGTTTCGAAGCTGCATGGTTTCTGCTGATTGCGCTCAGCTCCAGCGGGGCATTCGATCGCAGCTGCCATGTGACGGGGACAGAGTGCTGCCCTGCGCACCCGGTGAGAGCCGCTGCTCTCCGTGCGCCCTCATGCCAAACACTTCCGTGACATTATTTCCTCCTGAACTCTCATTTCCAGCAGTTACAGTGAATTAAACCTTGCGAGGATGGTGGGAGAGAAGTAAATCCACATTCTTCTATTTAGGCACTCTGAAAGAGGTGCTGTGGTGGGGGATGCTGCAGAGAAGAGCTACCAGATGGAAGTTTCTTTCGTCTAGGTTGGTAGCACTAAATTATTCTTTGCTGTAACAAGGGCAGAGAAAATTTGAATGTGCCAGTATTTTTAGCACTTAAATCTAGGAGAGTTATTCCATTTTGGGGAAGAGTAGCAGCTGCTGCTAGCTCTGCAGCATCGCATCGTCGCGACGAGAAGCCGTACCCAGGCGGCAGAGCTCAGCAGCGCATCCAGCCCTCCCTGAAGCTGCCGGGAGGTCCGACTCCAAGCTGTGACTCCAGCCCAACCCCTGCAGAAAACAGGACTCGCGATGGGGCAAAGGAGTGGGCCTGGGCTTTCCCCAGGGTTTGGAGGTGCTCAGGTGTGGTGTTTTTCTGCAAAGCCTGGCCTCCCTCCTTCGCCACAGCCCTGGCTCATCTGGGACAGAGGGGTTGCTGCGCTTCGCGGTGTCGGTGAGCAATGGCGTTTCAGGGCGTTTTGCTGATGATACCAGATCCTTACTGGGCTTAATGCAGTGGAATTGATTTCTGTTTGCCAGGCTATCATTCACCTCAGCAGGGAAAAATCAATGCAGATCAATCACATGTGATTTTGCATTCCATTAGATCCCAGTTTAACCTCTGCTGTCCTCTTCCCTTCCCGCCTGCTCCCCCCCGCCGTGGACCACACAGTTTGGGGGAGGATTGATGGCCCGGGCTCAGCCCCGCGTGACCCTGCGAATTGCACTTTGCCCGTTCTGGTGGGACTCGGGTGGTGCTTCCCTGTCTCCTTCCAGCTCCGAGGCTTTGCCTGGGCTTTCCTCTGTAGCTGTCTTTTGTGTAGCTGAGGGGCCCTGAAATCCTCCTCGTTTTGGTTCCTCATTAACTCTTGTTCACAGGCAGGGAAGAAAGCTCCATTCAGGTCTTTGGGTGAGCTTTTTGCTCTGCCTGCTGGGGTGGAAACTGGGAGCTGTGGTTCTGCCGTGGGCTGCCGGCTGTGCTGCGGAGACATGGGGCTGGGTCCTGCTCCTGCAACGGGTGCTGCCGGTGCTGCCCTTAGAGCTGCTGGGATGCTCTGCTTCATTTCATGGGAAGTGTTTCCAAGGTGCCCTGGCCATCCCTAGAAGATGTAAAGCTTCAAAGTCCCTGAAGTGACCGGGACGACTCTTCAGCTGCCTTCCTGATGCAGAGGTCCCCACTGTGTGTGGATCAGGAGGGACTGGCCCCAGAAGCATTCTCCATTTGTCGGCCAGTTGGCACCCACGACAGAAAGGCACGGCTGGCCTGTTTGCATTTGGGACTGCTGTTTGGTCGATTGGTTGGTTTGGGTTTGGTTTGGGTTTTTTCTTTTGTAAATCTGAACTTACAGAAGTGAGAGCAGGTCATAGTTCCTTTTAAAATGCCTTGCAGTGTTCAAGCCTGCACGTTGGTATTTTTACAACTCTCCATCAAAACACTGCAAATCTTCGTTTAAAGCTCCAACATGCAGCGTGAATTCCTCATTGCTGACAGCGTGTGCATTTCAGAGTTATCAAAAAAAACCCTGCTATCTCTCTTTTTTATTTTAAGAGAGGCAGACAGAAAGGAAAACCAAAGGGATCTCTCTTAAACAGTGAAATGCAAAGAGTCTCACAATGAGCAAGATAAGACCCACAGGCTGTCACTGAGGTTCAGAGCCAGGAGTCTTCCAGGCTGAGGATTGTGCTGCATTATTCAGTGGGAACTCAAAGGTTTGCATCCTCCTCGAAACCCCTTTCTGAGCTTGGGGTCCACCTCCTGCCCCGGAGCGGTGGGATGCGGAGATGGTGCTTCACCCACACCGAGACCCCCGCAGAGGGGCCATGGGTGGGCTCGTGGTCTGGCTCTCCCATTACCAGACATGGCTGTGTCTTTCATTTCCCTCCCTAAGCCCTTTAATTTTTCATGACCTCCTTGTGCTTTCTTCATCCACCTGAATGGTTTCAGATGTAGATTTTTGTTCTGCAGTTAACAGGACCCATCAGCATCCCATTTGCTTTCTCCGTCGCAGCTGAGCAGCAGGCTGGGCAGGGGGGGATCGCCGTGCAACACCTTGTTACGTTCCTGGTAGGGGACAGCATCCCCCTCTGCTCGGCAAATCCCCCTCTGCCCTCGCTCTGTTCGAGAGACTGACTTGGGGGGGGCGAGGAGAGACGTGTTTGCGGTGAGTTATTATCCCACACTTATCAGCATTAAACTGGATTTGACAACTCATAGCACTCATAGCCTGGGATTTGAATGATCTAAATCCTTCTTCATTTGGCAGTCTGGTTTGCTGTTATTTATGGTACTTCCCAATTTATTATCATCTGCAGAGTTGGAGGCTTTGTGTGCGGTGCCATCCGCCAAGTGATTTATACAAATAATAAAAAGAATGGGACATCCAGAGCCGAGCTGCGGTCACGAGTCCCCTCCACAGCCTCCCCCGGGCGCACGGCAGCAGGACCCGGCTGGCAGGGCTGAGCAGGCAGGAGCACGCCAGCGAGCTGGGGACAGTCTGGTGTAGTTAAGAGGTCAGGAGCTGCCTAAAAAAGGCAGAGCTTCACCCTTGAGGAATTAGGGAAGGAATTGGCCTGATGGTGTCATCCGCCCAACTCCTGGGCCTCCTGGGTGCTAGGTCATGGGTCTGGCCACCACCCACCCCAAAAGAGACCTGTTCCACTGGGAAAGCAGCCAGAGGGGAAGGAGATGCAGGAATAAGCGACAAGGATCAGGTCTGTGTTGCTTTTCCTCCCTGGACTCCCAGCTTTTGCGGATTGCCCTCAATTACAGAAAAAGTACAGGTCTTGGGGGACCATCAGGTCTGAGGTCCAGAGCAGCGCTGGGAGGGCTGAAGCGTTCCCCTCTGCTCTGCCCCAGATGTCTGGGCTGGGGGGAGCCTCTCGGTCACTCTGTGATAGGGCTTGCCCCAAGAAAAGCTGATGTTTTCATCCTGGGGAAGGGCTGGTATCACCTTTTCAGTAGGTACAGAAAAAAGTAAAGAGAGAGAAATGAGAGCAAAGCTCTGCATGGCTGGAAGGAGCTGGATTGCCAGAGCTGGTTTAGAGGCAAGTCCCTTCTGGATTGCCCCTAAGTGTCCCTGTGGGATGGACCGCGGCTGTGACCACTTCCAAGGAGCGGGGAGGCAGGGGTCAGTTGCTTGGAACTGGAGCTGGTCAAAATTTGAGGGTTTTGTTGTATTTTTGTCAATGTTTTGGCAGGAACAAGAACAGTCCTAAAATTCATTGAAAATATTGCAGATTTATTTTCTGTATCTTTGTCTCCTGATTATTGCTACATAATGCTCTTCTCATGTGTCTTCCATGAGTGTAAATAGACTCATCCTCTTGACTTCAGCAGGGCTCCACTGGCTTGGTGTCTGTCCTACAAAGTAGCAGCAAGAACACCTACTTGTCACTTATTTTGGGGGAGTGAAAATCTGGGGTCGTTTCATGCATGAAGGGCTGAGTAACGGAGACCAAGCACCAGGACTTGGAGAACGAACCGGCTCTCCAATACTGGTGCCTGGGGCAATTGAGCACGTTTGTAGGAACAGACGAGCTTTAGGGTGAAACCATGCATAGCAGCGTGGAGCTGTCAGCTCTGGGTCTTGTTGGGTTGGAAATTGCTGATTTTGCAGCTGTGTGACTGACTCATTTGTGGACCTCAGACACAAAGTTTGCTGTTTGTGCTCTTCCCACTGTAGCCAATTTATCATAATGATGCTTACAGTAATGCTTTTCCTGCCTCTAAAGGGTTTTCTCTGGGGCTCGCAGAGAGCGAAACTTTGCAGAAATATTTGTGCATATGTCGTGGTCCTGCCCTGCAGACGGAGGAGATGGTGTGCAGGAGGGCTGCGTGGCTCTCAAGCGTACAGGAGGCATGGGAGCGGAGGCAACCAGGGAAGACGCTGTAATGCAGTGACTCATGCGTCCCCTGCTTTAAGCTGGCAGCGCTCTGGCACACCTTCTGCCAGTTAGCATGAGGCCAGTGCCAGTGACGCGCTGCAAGCCCTTGAAATGAGCTTCCGCCGACATCCCTCCCGGCATCGGCAGCGGAGCTGGTCTGGGCCCCAGCTCGGTCCCGCAGGCAGCACATGGGAGTGCCCGTGCCACCGCGCCGGGCAGCACCTCGCAGCCGGTACCCGCCAGCCTGCCCGGCCACATCACCCAACACGTTCTGTAGTCGTTGTGAGCACAGTGCAAGTACATTTCTGAAAAGCTAATTAAAAATTGTGGGTCATCCAGTAAAGCTCTGGATGTTAAAGGTTGCTGTCACACACGTACCTCAGCTAGAAAGGGTATTCTTACCTGCAGATGGATTTTTCCCTGGCTTTCCCTACTTTGAACCTCTTTCTGGCTTCCTGTGCTGTGAAAGCAATGCGGAGCACTCCTTCACAGCCCTTTTAGCCCGTTGGATCAGTCCTGCCATGCGATCCGGCAACGTGCAGTGGGCTGCACCATCCTGCCCCAGATGAAATCGTTCTGTCCCACTGGAAACTGGTTGACTTTGGAAGAAAGGGCAAAAACTCAGCACTTCCATGCAAGGCAGGCCCTGGAGAACGATGCCAGTCAGGGAGGGCATAGGCTGTCCTGGACTGTGCCAGGCGTGAGCCACTGCCCTGCGCCAGCCACGCTGGCTGACGTGATGTGGGGGCACACAGCAGTGGGCACTGCCCCCGGGGAGGCTCTGGACACCCCTCTGCCCTGCGGGTTTGAGCCCAGGGATGCCCCTGCCACCAGGCTAATGGCTGTCCTGCTGTGCCCTGGACCTCACAGGCTGGATCATGGGTGTCATCCTGTGCGAATCGGGGGCACACGCTCCTGGCACATGTGGTGGGACACGCGTGGTGTCCCCATGGCCTCCCCGCTGGGACAGGCGGTATCGGGGCCCTTCTGCGTGGAGCTGCTGATAATGCTCAGGCAGGCGGGATGCGCCAGGAGCGGGGATGAGGTGCCTGGGATGCGCCAGGAGCGGGGATGAGGTGCCTGGGATGCGCCAGGAGCGGGGATGAGGTGCCTGGGATGCGCCAGGAGCGGGGATGAGGTGCCTGGGATGCGCCAGGAGAGGGGATGAGGTGCCTGGGATGCACCAGGAGCGGGGACGAGGTTCCTGGGATGTGCAGGGAGCGGAGGCGGGGCACCCAGGCCCCTGTATTGGTGGGCGAGAGGAGAGGGGCAGCAGCATGAGCAGCTCCCTGCTCTGGGTCAGGCTGCTCGGGGGATGCAGGTCTCAGCACCGATTGCAGCTCCCCTGTTTTTGTCTTCTTTTTTTTCCATAACGGATTTGTTTTCCCGTTCCTCGTGGAGAGCACGCCTTCCCTCTGCACTAGGGAGAGCGGGGTATGTGTGTGTATATTATAAATTTCTGATAAAACTGTATTGCTACGGCGGAAATCAAATCCTGTCTTCGATATTTTTAGCATGAAAGCGTGAAGGAGCACTGATGCTGAGGGAAGGGAGGACGGGTGGGTGCTGGTGGAGGGGAGGGTCTCCATGGAAACTGTTTTCTTTAAATTCCCGCATTCAGGGCACTGAGCGTGTAGGAGGTGATGAAGGAAATGGAAACGCAAAAAAAAGAGAGAAGCTTTTTTCCTTTCTGTTGTCACAAACTGCTGTAGGAACCTTAGGAGAAACGAGCATAAATTATTGATCATTTCAATGGGAATACATGTGAATTTTAATTAATAATCACCCTGTCGTGTGTCTCAAGTGCAGTGGGTGGGGATGAGCAGGCAGCAGCCCGTGACCAACCAGCCGGTGCTGGAGGGGCCCAAGTTTGTCAAGAGACATCTTTGAAAAGGGTCTGATGCTGCACTGTGCTCCTGAATTGTAACCTCCTCCATTTTACCCCTTGGGGATGTTTTCCTCCGCAATGCCAGACTGTCGTTACTAACCAGAGACGTCAGGGAGAAGAGCCAGAGCCCAGCCCACGGGTGCCTGGGGGTGATGCTCCTGTCGACGGTGGTGGGTTTTGGGTTGGGTTCAATACTTCAGCTCACAAGAGGTTTTTTTAATTGTTAGGTGTTTTTAAGGTATGAAGGTATGTTGTTAGCCAGGCTCTGTTGTTATCCTTGTCTGAAATCCTCATGGCGGGCATGAGCAAATGGTTGGTCTGGGAGGTTCTGTGGAGCTGCATCCCGCTTCCCCACAGGCACAGAATAAATGGGTGATGGGACCAGCGTGGCTGGAGGATCCTGGCAGTGCCCAGCCCTGGTATTTCAGATAGCTCTGCTGACAAGGTGATGCATTAGGTAGCAGGCGCCGTCTGAAAAATGTCTCACTGCATCACGGAAAGTTATTTTTAGTTCATTGAAAAGTGAATGACCTAAAACCAGCAGCTGGCGATGTAGAAGATTAAATAGTGCAAAACAGATACATTTTCAACTGAGTAATTTTAGAAGGAAAAAATACCGCTTAGTGCGAGGTGCACATTAACGCTGCATGGCCATGGTCTCTGCAGTTCCTCAGCTGCTGCTGCAGCTTCTGTTCCAAGTCTGTTCCCGGCGTGTTTCTGTGCGTGACACCGCTGCTGATGCCAGGCTCGGCTGAGGACATCGCAGCGACGCTCACTGGGGTGGAGGTCATCCGCTACAGGAATGAAAACCTCTGCTTGAACTGGGGCTTAGCTCAAGCTGCTGAGCCAGTTTTGGTTCCAAACACAAAGTTCCTCAGTGCTTGAGCGTGTTTGGTTTTGGCTCCAGCATCTGTCTGCAGCTGTGGATGCAATTACCTGTGAGAATGGGAGACGGCTTTTGGCTTAACTTTTCAGGGGTATGTTTTTTCTCACATTTGTTAGACCCAACATCCTTTCCTTGAAACTGCAAATGGGTTTCTGATTCTGCAGGATCCTCAAATGCTGTGCCAAGTCTGGCAGCATGGGTGGGATTTGTCCCGTCTAGGTTTTCTTTGCCAATCTTTAACAGGTGTTTAAAAATACCTGTCCTGCCCTTTGGGAGGCATTCGCTGAATATGGTGATTGTAGGAAAGAGAACTATATCAGGTGGATGTTTTGTTCACTGACGTTTTGCTAATTTAATTTCTGAGGTTCTAGCTTCAGTGCAGGCTCTTTGCAAAGGTTTCCCTCGTGCAAGGGACTTCATGGGTCCTTGCTGTTCTGGCCCATCGGTTGAGCAAATCCAAGGTTAAAGAACTGTGTGGGTACGGGAGAGATTTGTTTTTCGTAGTAGATACTTGTTTAACATATGTTGAACATCAAAAACGTGTTTGTACTGTGGGAGCAGGTTGTTGATCTCCTTTTCTGTTCTTCCAAAACTAAGTAACCTATCTGTGTATTATGGCTTAGTTCAGGAGCCGTGCGGAGGAAGGAAGCACCTTGCACACAGCGTGGGGAAGTCATGGGTGCACCAGATGGTGCCTGGTTGCCTCCAGTCCTTGTTGGATGCGAAATGGTGATCTACAGGTCAGAGGCTGTGCATCAGGTTATCTGAGGCATTAATGGATTGTAAACCTATTGGCAGAGAGGTGATCTGTTAACAGAGGTTTTAAAGAGTGTGCAAGAACAGCAGAAGCAACCAAGAAGTATGTGTGGATTACACTGCCTAAGGGAAACCAGAAAAAAAAATCCTGAAAACCTTCCACGACCTGTTTTCCCAGTTGCTAAATGGGAACGGTATTTAACCAATAGTTTAAACCCAGCCAAGAGAGGAAGAACAGGTGATCTGAAGAAATTCAAAATCCATTCAGTGACTTTAACCCCAAAAGACTGAAATCCCTAACAGATGCTGCCTGTGCCCAGTGCTGCAGCCAGCTCCGCCGCAGTTAGCCTGAATCTTCACTGGTGTAAGCAAGAGCAGAGCTTGGCCCTTCTGCATTGCTTTTCAGCCTTTTTATTAACGTCAGTAGCAGATGGTTAAAACCTTTCTGTCAGACTCTGCTGCCCACAGAGGCAGTCTGAGGGAGAAGGGCTCCATGCGAGGGAATAAAGTGCTTTGCTTTAGGGCTTTCCAGTTCAGTGCTAGCCAGGCCAGCCCCCGGCATACACCCCCTTTTCTGCTTGCTCGGCAGGACAGGGGTGTTAACTGTTAGCCTCTTGGGTTTTGCTTCTGCAGTGCCATCTCCATCTGTGGTGAAATTGTCTCCCTAAATCTATTCACAGCAACCAAGTGTTGTAAATGAATTAAGATGAACTTCAGAATGCATTCACGTGTCACTACAAATGTGCTTCCTGCTGGAGAGGTGGGACAATATGGGGAAGATGCACGAATATTAATAGGAGCAGCCCGGAGTTCATCACTCACCTGCCTGCAGCCATCTGGATTTTCACAGCTCAGCAGATGTGGTGGGCTCCTTGCACACTGTCGGAGAAGATCCAGAGAGTGAGCGGGGAAACCCCCTCGAAGACACAGAGTGGTGGACAGTGTGAATAAACTGGGGATGGTTTTGTGTCCCTGGTTTCTCTGTGCTGGAGGGCTGGTTCCCCACTGGCACGGCTCAGAAGACACAACCCACCCGCATGGGCAGCAGAAGAGGCGAAGCCTGTGTGAACTGAGGCTCGGCAGCCATCTGCCTAATTGGGTGTGCCTGAGGTCGGGGTGCTGCTGCAGGCAGGCTGAGGGCAGCGGTGAGCAGTGGTGTGTGCCGGTGAGCAGTGGTGTGTGCCGGTGAGCAGTGGTGTGTGCCGGTGAGCAGCGGTGCGCTGGTGAGCAGCGGTGTGTGCCGGTCGGTGAGCAGCGGTGTGTGCCGGTGAGCAGCGGCGTGCGCGGGTCGGTGAGCAGCGGCGTGCGCGGGTCGGTGAGCAGTGGCGTGCGCTGGTCGGTGAGCAGTGGCGTGCGCTGGTTGGTGAGCAGCGGTGTGCGCTGGTGAGCAGCAGCGCACCGGTGAGCAGTGGTGTGTGCTGGTGAGTGCCCCACACTGCCAGTTGGGGTGGCTGCCCAGGCGCTGCCGGCTGTGGGTGGCTGTTCTGCCTCCCAAACCCACCTGGAGTCACTCGTTCGGCTCAGACACCATCCCGAGGTGGAGGTTTGTTGTTTTGGGGGAGCCTGTGGCCATGGAAGGGCCTCTCAGATGCCTCTTCTGGGAGACGCCATGGCACGGGGCATGCGTTTGGTGGGTGCTGTCTTGGCTAGCATCCTGGAAGGTGGACCGTCAGAAGCATTCCCAGCAGCTGCGGGAGTCTGTGCCAGTCTCTGAATTTGGGTTGATGGCCTTTTCTTCCTTGTCTTTTCTAATCTGCTGTGGTAACTTTCTAGTATGTATCTGAAAAGGATAAAAATCATAGGAGGGAGAAGGGACAATTCAGGTTATGTGGTTCAGATGCTTTCTCTGCTGGCACATGACAGAGCTAATAAGCAAGAGAAATCATCGTGGTGCTCAGAGGGCTCCAAGGGTGCCAGTGCCCATGGTCCGGGCGGCGCCGGTGGCCTGCGTGCGCAGCCGGTGTTTGCAGTGGTCTGCCCCTTCCCAGAGCCGCAGAGGCTGCAGCCGTGGGCTGCACAGCCCTGTTAGTTCTGGTGGACTGCAGAAATGAGAGGGAAAAGAAATGCAAATCCTGTCAGCCGTCATGGCAGGAATGAGCTGGCTGTTATCATAGCTAAGTGCCGTTCATTGCAAAATCAATCTTGCACCCAGCACTGGGTCTCCGAGGCTGCGTTCGTTCTTCCCCTTCCCCAGCTTCGTGCTGGCGGAGAGCTGCACTCCAGGCAGTGGGTGAACACCAGTTGGGCAGTAATTGCCGTGGCATTAACCTCTGACATTCTTCTAAAAATAGGCCCAATAAATCCCATCATTAGCAGCTCTCCTGCTTGCGTTGCCTCAAGGGTAAACTCTGCAGATTAAAGCGTTTACAAGTTACAGGTCCATGAGCGTTTCCTCGCTTTTCCCCGTTACTGCAGCTGAGCACCAGTCCTCGCTCAGGGGTTTTGCCTCCTGGTGATGGCACTTTGGTTTGTGGGGAAGGGGAGCAGTGCGAGCGTGGTGGCTTTTGGCTGAAAGGCGTCACTTTAATTTACCTTGATAGATGATGGGAGATTCAGCAACGGGCAGAGAAAGCTGGCACAGTTGATGTGGTTACCCAGGCTGCTCTGCCTGGTGGGTTCGGGTGGAGAGTACAAAGTGTCTTCACCCGTCTGCTCCCGGTCCTCCAAGGGTGAAGGCAAACCACCTCCCCAGGCGTCGGAGGGGAGCGAGGAAGCAGAAGAGCCGGGCGGGAGCGAAGCCTGCCCCTTGCACGGGCGCCGTTGGCGGGTGCCAGGGCGAGGACAGCTGGGGCACCAGGCGGCCCTGAGCCCTCCCGAATCGATCGCATCACCCAAAGTGGTGGGGGCAGCTCCCCAGGGCGTGAGGGGAGCGTGCCATGCTATGCCGTGCCGTGCCATGCCGCCCAGCTCCGTGCCCCTGCTGCAGGCAGCGGTCCCCAGGCTGCATTCGGCACAGGCACAGTGTGGGGATGGAAATACCCCTGAATTCGGCCGTTGGGGTGCAGGCCAGGGGCAAGGGGGCAGGAGTGCCAAGCAGGTCTTGGTTCCTGACAGCAAAGTTCCAAAATGCTATGGCCGTTATTGTTGTAGACAATAGAAAAATGGAGATTTATGGAGATCCCACAGGGGACGGAGCGCTGATAAGGCGTGTAGCTGCTTTCTAGATGCCTGTGAAAGCCAGTCTGCGGTTACTTAAATTGTCTTTGTCTTCTTCTTTCCAGCTGACATCATCTCTACAGTAGAATTCAACCACACCGGAGAATTACTAGCAACAGGGGACAAGGGGGGCCGTGTTGTAATATTTCAACGTGAGCAGGAGGTAAGTGCCAGTGAATGCAAAATGCCCATTTTATCCTTTTAAGAGAAGCTTCCTGCTGTTTCCTAATCTGTATGTGTCACTCCAAACCTCAGGTCTCTCCTGGCAGACTCCAAACTGAAAAGCAACTATTAACATACGCAGGACCAGATTTCATCTTGTAAAACACCCTCCAAAACCACGTTGCATTTCCTGCATCCTTTTGCTCTGGCTGCAGCTCTCTGCAGCTGGGTGTAACTTGAATCAGGCCGGCACATTTGAGTGTGCCGCGGGTGTCCATCTCATGGCTAACACCACCCCCCAAAAACCCTCTCGCACTGCCAAAATGTCCGGAAAGCGTAGATGGAGGAAACAATCATGTTTCGCCTCCAAAACACTTTGTCCCAGGAGATTTTAACAAACTCTTTTTGAGGTTGCAGTCTGCCCAGCCTTCTGCAGGAGTGGCGAGTGCTCGGCCTTCAGCACGGGCGCCTGCGCTGGCGGGCACAGAGCCGGCCTGGCCCGGGGGAGCTGCGCGGGTCCCCGCCGCCCGGGAGATTCCCCACCATTTCCAAAGCCGTCCCAGTTAGCTGGTCTGGCACGGCGCACGCGGCATCGCACAGTCTGAGCCGGCAGGAGCCATCCTCCCCTGTGGGTGTGTTTGCTGACGGTGGAAGGGATGAGTCAGGCCTGGCCATGAAAAATGTCGCGGTCCGATAACGGTTTTAAATTTTTCTCAAAGTTACAGCCTCAAAATTATTTCTATATACGCTGGACAAAACCGATCAGTTAAAGGTTACACTCATAGATGCTTCGTCAACCTTTCCAGCAATACTTAATTTCTCATTTCTCTCTCATTTTATTATTCTACTGCTTTTCTTGAACTTTAATCTTCCTAACGTCACACCGGGTGTATTCCATTCAGCTCCTAATTTGGAGCAGGACTGCGCTCCAGGGGAGAAATGGGGCTTCACTGGCCCACATGCATCATTTGCATGCGGGAAGTTTATCTCCACGATAGTTCTCGTTTAATTACCTCAGCCCCATTCAGAGCCTGGTGCTGGGTGGTTCACCACCTGGGATTTGCAGGTACACGATACCTTACGAGTCTGAGCCACGGCATGCAGCGTCAATTCGTGCAGAGATTGTGTCCTTTTTTTGGGTGCTTTATTTTTGCTTTATATTTGTGCACCTGCGGGGCAAACGCTGCTTATCCTGTGCAGGTGGCGTGGTGCCAGCGGCTCCTCTGGGGCTGGTTTCGGCACCTGGCAGGAGCTGGCACTTGGTCCCAGCCGTTCACCAGGGATGGCCAGCGCGGCGGGCTCCGTTCCCGCTCCATTCCCGCTCCGTTCCCACTCCGTTCCCGCCGAGCACACCAGCGTGCGGGAGCCGCTGTGCCAGGAGAGGCCATGCCTCGGCTTTCAGACCTGCACTGCATCACCGTGACCAGGCACTCGCCGTCACTTAACAAACCTTAGAGAACTAAAGAGTCAACAGAAAATGTTGCTCTCTGTACCTCTCGCTCTCTGTACCTCAAACCCCTCTCTGTTCCCCTTCCTGCAGAGCAAAAACCAGCCCCATCGCAGGGGAGAGTACAATGTCTACAGCACCTTCCAGAGCCACGAGCCGGAGTTCGATTACCTGAAGAGTTTGGAGATAGAGGAGAAGATCAATAAGATACGATGGCTCCCGCAGCAAAACGCAGCCTATTTCCTGCTCTCCACCAACGGTACGTGGCCGCGGCCGCGGGCAGCCTGGGCCGGTTGGGCAAGCACCAGCGCTGCCGTCCCACTGCTTCAGATTCCTGGCCCCCGACAGCCAGACGGGGCCTTCTCTGAAGGGTTTCTTCGGGAAAAATATATGTTAAAAAAATGTCGACTCCCTTCAGGGTAACACGGGTGTCACAGGGAGCAGGAACCTGGCTAGAACTCTCTGGCAGAGCTTGGTTCCCATGCACGAGGTTTTGTCCTTATTTCGTAGCATCCATTCTCTACAAGGGAGGGAGTCTTTTTCCCCTTGCTGACAACTTCTTTTTTTTTATTTTTTTTGATCTTGGGAATGCTTTTTTTTTTTTCCCTTTACTGTTTTCTTTTCTTTTTTTTTTAACTTTTTTTTTTTAAAGAAGAACTGCAGCTGATTTGTTTCAATTTGCAGCTGTGTTCAGCTCAGCAGTTCCATGTTATGTTCAGATAAATATCAGGAGGATCCAGGAATATTACTTGGGATGAATGGAACCTTAAGATGGATGTGACTTAATTACTTCAGGGGAAAAGGAGGGGTCTAATTATCTTCCATAACCAACTTACTTTGTATTATAGAATTGACTCTATTGATCATTGTAATAAAATTCAAAGACTTATTAAACTCATTTGGGGGTAGAATCATTGAAATGCAATGAAGATTAATTATAGAGCATAATGTTCTGTTAATTGAGTTTTTAAATAGTTTTTTGATTAACAGGGATATTATCTTTCCATTTGGGATGGTGTTTCATATGCTAGCAGGTTATCAAAATGATTCTTTTAGAAATACTCCCGTGTTATGCTGTTTCTTTTTGTTCTTACTGTTAAGCTAACATTATATATAGAAACCCCCTGAAGTAAAGCGGGTTAATAAAACAAAATTAATGGCACTCTATTGGAATTGCCATGTAAAGGAGAAAATGAAGATGGATGATACGGTTGTGTATGAAACCCGGTGGAAGTGATGATAAACTACTGATAGAGTCTCTGCCAGGAGAGAGGAAAGAAAACACCATTATTCAGAATAAAACCACGTGTTCCTGGGGCTCCTTCCCCTGGGGGCTTTGTGGCACAGAGCGGGTGGGATGCCAGGAGGGGACGGGGAGCTGTGGGGGGGGGCGTTCGGAGCTGCCTTCAGCACGTGGTAAATACCAGGCTCTGTGCAGTTTCTGGGTGGGGAAGGTCAGGATGACTTTTGAGTGAGTTACAGGCACCATTTCACCTCCTTCGGGGAGCTTTCAGGGACAGCTTACCTCCACACGTGCTTTGCTCCTTCGCAGTGCTGTTGTACCAGCCAGCTGGCCCATTGCTCTGCTCCAGTCATTGCACGCTGGATTTCTGCATGAACTCCACTGGAAGCAAAATAATTTACCTTCTGGCACCCTGTGCCTGATGAGCTTTACAGCCGTGCAGAGCTTCCAGCGCTTGCTGCCAGCATGGGCACTGCTGCAGCTACCTGCCCAGCACCCCAACACCTGCAGGGTGACACCCAGCTGGAGCCACCTTTGGGCGTCCCCGTCCCTCCTTGTGTTCCCTAAGGGGCTGGCGGGGCCGGCGTGGGGCTGGGGCGTGGAAGGCAGCGCCTTGGCGCTGGGGGTCAGCGGGCATGGCCGGGGGTGTTCGCAGTGCGAGGGTCAAAGAGGAGGAGAAGTAGAGCAGCTAGTGGGGACAGAATTAGGAGAGCTGCTGCATCATTGGTATTTAACACATTTCCAGTTACTAGAAGCTAAATTAATTCGGAAATTACTCTCAAAAAGTAACCAGTGGCCCCTGAATAACTGCCATATAAGCTAGGAAATGTAGGAGGAAAAAATCTTGTATGGGAGTCTGCTCTCGGCTGGCTTTCCAGTGGGTGTGCACGCCTGGGGGAAGGGGTGTGTGTGTCCACGTGTGCGCACGAGCGTGCACCATGCGCACGTTGGCAGTAGGGGGGAGCAGAGCAGCCGTGTGTGGCACTGGCCCATGGCTGGGACGTCGGGTTCAGTCTCCCTGCGCTGCCCAAGCTGCCGTGTCCTGGTGCCAGCACCTCGTCACCTCCTCTGGGGGTAACTCGGCCCCATCACTCGATATATCGAACGCCAACATTCAGGGCATGACCTCTGAGGCCCTGAGCCCTGGGAAATCACTTCTGTTATTTCTCCATTAATCCAATAGTTCTGTTTTGTTGTTCAACCATCTCCTTACATCTGGAATAAACACACTGGCAGTTGTCCAGCAGGAACAGGAAAACCAGGGCTCTGGGGATAAAGTGCTGTGGTGACAGGTACATCTCCTGTAACCACTTTCAGCAAGGTGCGGGTGGGGACGCAGCAGACTTTGCACTGTTAAACCAACCAGCGTGGCCTTAGCGTGTCCATCAGTGGGCGGCTGGGGGAACAGCCAGCCGTAACGCTCTCCTCTCTCCTGCCCCCAGATAAGACTGTGAAGCTATGGAAGGTCAGCGAGCGGGACAAGAGACCGGAGGGATACAATCTCAAGGATGAGGATGGCCGTCTCCGAGACCCCTCCATGATCACCATGCTACGGGTGAGTGTGGGAAGACCAAGGCTACCAAGGAGCCTTTCTCTTGGATGAAAATCACTGCCGGTGTCATCTGCGTGCCACGTTACCAGTAATGCCCTCGTGATGCGGCAGGTCGATGTCGGAGGGCAGGGGGGGTGCTCGTTGTCTTGGAGGCCGGTGCTTTGACTGGTGTGTGGGCACGGGAGCGGAGGAGGGAGCTGCTGCCGGAGTGGTGCCCAGGCTGCGCTGACTCTGGGCAGGTGTGCCACGAAGCGCCGCGTTTCGTCTCATGTCGGGTACCAGTGCCACGGTGTTGCTGCTGCACCGCCCTGCATGCCCGTCCTGGTGAGGAGGCAGTTAACGAGCTCTTTCTTCTTAGTGCATTCGCGATTGCAACTTCTGCGTCGGGAGCATGAGTACTTTCTCTAAATGAGTTTTCCTCCCAGCCTAAGAAGATTAAAACCGGCCTCCTGAATCAAATGTAAACACCTAAGGCTACGTTTTCCATTTACTGCAAGGGGGATGGATGCACAGACCCCATTAAAGCAGCCTGGCAAGGGGAGGCGTACGGGCACGGCAGCGCCCGTCTGCAGGGCATTGCTTTGCCGCCCTGGGAGCTGACTGCACCTGGCCAGCAGTGCCGGCAAATTTGCTCTTCCCCCAGTGCTGCCCTGGGATAGCTGTTTATGATCTTTAATTTGCATATAAAGAGCCAACTCTGGCCCGAGGCGATGCGTGCCCTGTTAATTCAATCAGAGTTCACCCTGTGCCCCAGGGAGCTCCGGCAGTGGTACAGGCAGCACTGGAGACCCCAAGTATGTGGGCTCCAGCCCAGCACCCTCTGCGGGAGCAGGTCCCTTGGCCTCCCCCAGCAGTGAGCAGGGTGCCCCTCTGCAAACGGGGAGAAGCTGTGCTCCCCTCTGCTTGATATTAGAGCAGAAACAGACAATAACTCCTTTAACCCATAGGCCTAGAAATGCCAATTATGCAGTAATTTTGTCATGACATTAATCAGACCAGACTAGCTTGTAATTTATTAACATCCTGTCAGAATTTGCATTTTGAGTACTTGGGGTTTTCATATTTATATATATAAAATTGTTGCTATGATTACCGTTGGCTCACTTTTATGGCTTCCAGTTCCACTGCAGATGAAGCCATTGAGAACCCCAGACAGGTAGTTAATTCTCATCTCCGTACTGACTTGCTCCTGGTGGCTGGCAGGCATTTTTCTTTACTGAGCAAGAAAACATTTTATTTCATGTATATATGTATCTGCTGTCATGTTTCAGGCAGCATTTCCAGACTAATACGCTGTTACCTAGACAGCCCGTTGGAGGAGTTTGCTCGGAATCTGGATGTCAGAGCTGGGGTTATCAACCCTCTGCAGGGCTGGGAGGCAGGTTTTAAAAAGACAGCAGTGCTACGGGGTGTTACTCCAGTTAGTGCTTCCTTCTCTGGCTAAACGCACTGGAAAAGCCCTGGGCTTACTGAGGAGACTCAGGTCACAGTTTCACCTAGGTCTGCTGTCTCGGAGCCCATGCCGAGCTCTGCTGCGGGCGGCTGTCGGCATCGGTCCTGTGCCCGGGGGCCTCCAGCACACCCTAACACACCGCTGAAAACCATGCAAAACAGCAAATGCAAGGTCAGCGTTCTCAAAGGAGCAATTTTTGAATATTGATTTATTTTTATATCTAGTGTATTCTTTAAGAACATTGAATTTCTGGGGGAAGTGAAGCAACTCAAGAATCCAGGATAAATGTGATGCATATTTCTCTTCCAACACAAATTGTATTAAAACTGCCAAAACATCAGTGTAACCTCTTAAGCAAAATATTTCTTTATGGGAACGCTGAGTTTTGACATTTTGAAATGAAACTTTTTAACTTTTTGAAAATGCATTTTTATCTTTTGGGTTGACCTGGCTATCAGCTCTGCAGGTCTCACGACATCCGTCTCGCCTGCGGTGGCCACCAGCCGGTCAGACCCGCGCTGGCAGGCGTGGGGAGCGCGGGGCGACATGTGCTGCAGCCGCGTCTGCCCAGACCTGCTGGTGGGTTCCCCCTTGCCTGGGCGAGGGGAGGCCACGAGGAGCACGGCGGGTGGCCCTGGCCGTGTGGCACCGTGTCCTCTCCTGCGCGTGGTGCCGGCTCTGCCGCCCTCCCCGCGGCAACGCTCACGTTGGCTTTGCAGTGCTGTGTGTGCCCGGGGGCTTAACGCTATCGTTTGGCTGCTCCTCCTCCTTCTCTTACCTGTGTTACAGACACTGGGGTGGGAAGGACAGGCAGCCTGCGTGTGTTTGCTTGGGGGTGGGCGCAGGGTGGATGCAGGGGTGCCCAGCTGGCGGGTCCCATCCCGGACCTGCCTCTGCGCTCCTCCGTCTGCTCCTGCTGCACCGGCAGGAAGCGGCTGTCGATCTATCGGAGCCTGCGATGGGGGTAATGACACCTCGGCGGGGCGCACAGGCGATGTGGTTATGAAAATAAATAAATAATCGTCGTGCTTATCTTCGCTATTGATTGTTGGCGTGAGCTGATTGCGTTTGATCGCATCCTGGTGCTTGAATTGGTGACCACAGGGTTGAAGCGGAGCCAAAAATCAACCTGGGTGTTGATTCATCCCTCAACCTGAAGTTACACCATCCAGCCTGTCCATCACTGCTGGTGCCCAGCGGCGTGTCCCCGAGGAGGGGCAGGGACGCAGAGGTGCTGCCAGTGTGGCCGGTGCCGGGTCCAGCCCTGGGCAGGGCAGTGCCGGGGATTTCCCGAGGACGTGGGCCAGCCCCGCAGTGTACGGGGGCCATGTTTGGGGTGGGGGCAGCCAGCCCATCCCACTGGGCACCTGCCTGCCCGTCCCTGCGCACCCCGGAGCACCCCTGCACTGCTGGGGTGGATGGAGGCGGCAGCGGTTGCTGGGAGTTTGTCAGGGAAGGAGGGAATTGTGATTTTTTTTTTTCCCCTGTAGAAAGTCATACTGAAATATCAGAGAACTGGACACTATTTATTGGAGTCCACTGTCTGCCTCGAAAGTTTCAGCCTTTGTTTTACTTTCAGTCCATTTGTTCCTGGTAGCAGCTTGATGCTTTATGGTTAGAGGAGTTTGCTACTGGAGTGTCTTCCCTTGCACTATGAGATGAGGCACTGCGATTCCCCGCTCTCCGGTGAGCAGCCCTGCGGGAACGTACAGCTCCTGCTTCACGGCAACAGGAAGAAGTAAAACACGATGTAATTGCTCAGTATTATGGTTATTAGTATCTGCCTGTGCAACGTCTGCCGTCCCTGAGGATGGAAGATTGAGGAGTCTTCAGCCAGCCCCAGTTTGATTTAATGTTTCGATGATTTTACTTAGACAGATATTTACATAGCTGTAACCATTTTGCTGCAGCTTGGTGTATCTTTGACATTTAATTGTCCTGTGATGCTCGTGCTTTGGAGTAAAGCCGCATCCATCCACAGTTTAATTTTCAACCACAGAGAAGTGAAAAAGGGTTTTAAAACCACCTTGCTGCAATCATCTCCTACCCTTTCTTCGTAATGGTTTAAATGTACTTGATGAGCATTGTTCTCTGAGGAATTTCTAACCCACATAGTGCAAAAGGAATATTTAACTTTGCTCAGACTGTAAAGTAAGGCTTTTGCTGTCATTAAAAGAGCTCTGCTTATTTGGATAGCCCCCAGTCTAATAGCTACAGCCCTTCGGCCTCATTTAACAGCCTCTCGAGTGCCGCTCAGTGTACAGCCGCACCTACGCCGTGGGATGTGTGCAGGAAATAATTAACACAAATAATATCCAGGGCTCAAATCTTTTTAAATAGAGAATGTGTTTGCTTTGATCCCTCACAGCGCAAGTCAGACTGTGGTGAAGCACTGGTGTGCATCCTCCCACCGGTACCGTCCCCCCCCGCAGCAGGAGGAGGCTCCGGGCACCCGGGTGCGGTGCGGCAAGATGCTGTCTGTGCCTCTGATGAGCAAAACTGGGGAAACCAGCCAGGAGAGACAGCTCCTGGGCCTCCCTTTGCTATAGAGAGGGTCTGATCTTTACATTGTTTAAAGAGAAGAAGCAGCAGCAGGCTGTGCTGCCAGCGCTGCCTTGACATGTAATACCTGAGCTCCAAGGGCCACAGGGACGGCCTTCTGCCTCCCCGATGTGCCGGGTGGAGGCTGCTGCTGAAGGATGTTCTTGTGTCAGGCCACTGTGGGTTCTCAAGCCAGGCTGGGATGTCTTACTCCAGCAGGTCCCCTGCTCCTGAGCTACATCTGCAGCAGAGAGAGCAGCCGGGGCTCCCCGGGGCTGGCGGGGGCTCTGGTCGGGGGCTCTCAGGAGGGGCTGCCTCCCCTCCTCTGTCCCGGTGAAACCCAGCGGAGCTCAGATACCATTTGGGAACAACTTTCCCTGCCCCGGACAGCTGATCTCTGCCCCAAGCACTTCAAAATGTAGGTAAGTAAGGAAGCACCCTGCAAACTGGCTGGTGTGCACCTAATGAGCCCAGGGGCCAGTTGCTCTGGGCAGCAGGGCCGTGTCTCACCCAGGTTATTAAGGACTCAGGAATTGCTGTGGTACAGAAGGTGGTTTTCTGTGGTCTCGACTGGACACCTTCCTGGGTGAGGAATGACCCTCCCAGGCCAAGCGCGGCGTGGGTGCGATGAGCAGGTGCATTGATGCGCTCGGTTCTTGGTGTTTGTAGCTGCCACAAATCTCCCTCTGATTAAGAGCTACCACTATACTCTCTCTATTCCAGCAAAATCCATCATAAATTCTGTTTTATATCTCCCGTTTTGCCAAAGTATTTATATTTCTTGGCCCCTGGGCACAGTTTCTGGGGAGGCTGTGCCGTGTTCTCGCTGCATCCAATGCACCCGACGGGCAGCCCCAGAGCGGGGCTGTGTGACGGGAGAGGGAAGGGGATGGGGGATGCTTCGGAGGACTGCTGTGCTGCTGCATTTCTACCCCGGCAAAGAGATTTGTCTGTCTTTCCCTTGTATACATTCTCCAAAGCATTATCATTTAAATGACAAGGTAATGTGAAACATTTGGCTTTTTTTTGGCTATAAAATGCACATGGCAGAACTAATCAATTTCAAATGATCGTCATCAAACCATTGCCACAGAAATTAAAAAAAAAAGGATTTTCCCATTTTCATTAGTCGTTTACATTGCTCTAAAGCAGCTCAATGTGTAATACTTGCATGCTCAGCTGCCCTTTGGTAGCCTGGCCCCTCTGCCCGAGCAGGGCCGCGCTGGGCTCACCACCATGCAGTGCCATTTCTGGGAAGCCGGTGTACTGGTCTGGGGCGTGCTGGGGACCTGTGTGGTTACTGTCTTGGAGGTGCTTGATTTTTGTGGCTCTTGAAGCAACACCCTGTATGAAGAAGGAAGGGTTTGGCTCGGTCTCCCGCTCAGGCATGGCCAGTCTGCAGGGCTCGGGCTCTGAAGTCACCCGTGGAGGTAATGGTGGTTCCCCCAGGGACGGGCAGCGCCAGCACCTCGCGCCACGGCTGCGGGGCGCAGGAGGGTCTGGCTGGGTGTGGGGACGGGGCACTCGCGGCACGGCCGCAGCGAGTCTGCAGAGCGGGGACTCCCTCCTGGCCAAGCCAGCGGCAGCACCCAGCCCGCCAGCGTGCATTGCCTGCACCTCTGCCTCTTTCATTCTGCAGATACTTGAAAAGAAACGAAGGAGCCTGTTCTGCTGCTGCTTTTCTCATTTTTTTTGTTTTTCCCAGGTCATGAGTTGAATTCTTTTTTTCCTGGTGAAAACTCATTATTCATCCATTTAATACTTGTAAACTTGCCTTGAAATGCCAATGACCAGAATTGACCTTTCAGATACTTTTTTTCATCTCTTTTTCCACAGCAATTACACTGCTGGTATCTGTGTCTAGACGTACTGTAAAAACAATGTGCTGGGCAGAATTATCAAATGGGTTTGGATTGCTTTGAATTTGTGTTTGGTAACATGGCTGTGCTTCTACACACTTATCCTGGGAAAAGTAGGAAAATTGTAAACTGCTAGGCGGGATTTTACTGACACTGGCTTTTTTTCAGCAGGAGAAATAAGTTAAAAAATATCTTTTAAAACATTCATGTCTTTAAGGGAATGCAATTCTCATGAGATTGGCATGAAGAGTTCAGGATTTTTAACTTCAGATAAGAAAAGGTCTGTTTGTTCTTTGAGGCTTCTGCAAACTCATTTCAGAATTTAGGTACAGATGGTGGAAATAATCCTGGAGTGTAATAACTGAACTAGGACAAATTCTGAGTTACAAACAAAAAAAAAATCCTATCGTGCTATAAAAATACACAAAGAACGGGAAAACTGGGATGATTTGGGCTGTATGTGGAACGACACTTGCAGTCAATGTTCAGCCTTGCACTAAAAACCCTTCGTGAACTGGCCCCTTTTTTTGGGGGGGGTATTTGTGTTGGTGGCCCGAACAGTTGGCCCACATGGACTACCTTCAGTCTTTGAACTCGGCTCCTCGGTGCTGATGGAGCAGAGCCCAGCAGACGCTCCTGCGACTCAGCTCCCGTTGTGGCTGGGACCCGCTGCCCACGAATGGCTCTCGTTGGCTTCTTGCTGGGGCATCCAAGTGGGGACAGAAGGACGATAGCCCCGCTTCTGCCCTACCGCAGGGCTGGGGGCTCCGGGAGGGAGCGTGGGGCAGGCGGTGCAAGGACCTGCCGCCTGCTCCTGCGGCCCTTGCTTACTCCCACGGCGCAGCAGATGCTCGGCACGCAGCCAGGTACGGTGTCACACCTTCTCCTCCTGCAGCTGCGAGTGTGCGCTGAGCGCCTGCCGGTGCCGGTACCGCTGCCCTGCGGTGTGCCAGCAGCCTCTTCCGTGGCGGAGCGGTCATCGAGAAGGCTCCGGCTGGCAGATCTGCCAGGCAGGACATGCTCCAGCGCTGGCTGCACCGTCCTCCCTGCAGACCTGGTGTCCATAGTCCTCCCCCTGCTCCTGCCCCCTGAGCTGGGACTCGGACCCTTTTGGGGCAGCCTGCACCTTTTGGACCTGCACACGTGAAGGTGGATCTTCAGCTGGCAGCAAGTCTGTGCCTGCGTTTCGTTGTATGAAAAAAGGCTCAGTAACAGGCAACAGAAGCAGCGGTGTTAGTGTGATGCTTAGCAGGGAGGGAAATGTCTAGGGAAAAGAGATGAAACCAGAAGCTCTATCAGCTACATGGACCGGTAATGGGATAGTGGGTTTATCCTCCCGCAGGAAGGTACCTTCCGCACTTCATGGGGAAGGTCCAATAAGACAAAATCCTGAAGAGTGTGAAATTGTCATTCTGCCATGAAAATAGTGTTTGATGCACATTTTGTCTGCAAAATATTAATCTGCAGGCAGCATTGGCCAGTTACAGAATATGCCTTTTGTAGGTAAGAAATAAACGTCGGGGAGCACGTTCAGAGGAGCTCAGCTGCTGGTGCAGGTGAAGAACCTTGCCGGATTTATCCCCGAGCAGCTAGCTCTGCTCTCTGATTTGCCAGGAACTGGATTACGTTTTCCTTCTTGCAAACCCAAGGCTAGGGTTAATCTGGGCTTCAGCTGTGACTAATCCCACTTGGCCAAATCCTGCCAGCTCACCGAGACTGTGCAAGGCTGCGGAGCAAACTGCGCGCCAGGCAGTGATTGTGCGGAGCAGGGGCGGGTGGGCTGGCGGGAGAAGGGCTACGCCTGGGTGGCTGCGCTGGCCTGGTGCTGCCACCGCTGCTCGGCTCGCACCAGAAAGGGCAGAGCTTGTCCGGCTGTAAATGCAAAAGGAGAGAGGAAAGCTCTGCCCCGTCTGCTGGTTTACAGCATCGTGGTTAAACGCGAGCGCCGCCGTACACGCCGAGCGGGCCGCGGTGGGAGCTGCTTTGCAGTTGCCATTACAGCCACGGCGCTGTCGGGCTGACCTGCTGCCGGTCCCGCTGCATGTAGCAGGTAATGGCTCAGTCAAAGCTCTGCGGTTGGTGCTGAGGCTTGGTAAGGCTTGACGAGGTGTGGACTGGATAGACACCTAAATGGATTATTTATTGATTTTCTTTTTTTAATGGCTACAACGCTGGGTCAGATTTGTATCTCAGCGTAAGTCCAGTGCGGCTCCATTGTGCTAAGAGGATTTCCATGGAGGTAACGGAGAGCAAAGCCTCCTTCTCCATTACACAGAAATGGGTGCGTGGTCCCACACTGACCAGTCTGTGGTCGCCCTCTCCCCTGTCTGCCCATGGCCTGGAGACCGCGCAGGGGCGGGTGCAGGACCCGCACCAGGGCGATGCCGGGGCACAGCAGCAGCTTTCTGGGGCAGAGGCGGTATCGCTGCTTTGCTTGTCGCGCTAGGCTTTCCCTTCATGAGCCAGCCCTGTCAAATTCACACCCGTTAGGGATTTTTGGCCTCCAGTGTGTCCCGTGAGAAGGATTCCCAGTAGTGCTTTCGCCTTGTCCCACCTCTCTGCGGGGCTGTGCCGGGGGTTTTCTGTCACCGGTCTGACCCCAGTGACGGGCAGCTCAAACCCGGCACATGTTGGACTTGTGCTTGTGAGAGGTTATGTGACCGTGTCATCCTGGAGGCCTCAATCTTTTTCCCCTGTATATTGACTTGCGTTTTGAAAATGCTGCATGCCACATAGACTTCTGGGCAGAGGACAAGGTTTTCCTGAGAAACACTGAATCTTTGCATCTCTTCAGGCCGCATCCATCACAGCGCCATGAATGACGAGGAGAAGCTCTGCCACACGAAGCTTTTCCCCCGGGAGCAGGGAGCATTTGGTGACAGTCAATGTGACAGACAATGAAAGGGGGAAACCTGATAGGAACAGGGGACAAAGTAGTGAAGCTGCAACCATTACTGACATCGCGTTACCTGTGCCGTGATCCTTTGCTCGGTGGCTGGAGGTGGCAGGAGGAAACGCAGCACTGGCGGTGGGAAGGGGCCAGGGGCCGCCGGCTCCCTCCACCCCCCAACCACAGAAAAAAATGAATTTTACAGCTCAAGGGAGGATTAGTGCCTCATTAACTCAGGAAAGGTGAAGCCTTCGCCAAACAAGGAGAGAGGAATCGAGTATCATGTGCGCTTTGAATGAGTGGGACTGGCTCTTTTGGGTGCCTGCTAAAGGCAGAAAGAAAAATTAAGACATATTTTGTTTTAAATGAAAAATGACTGGCATTCCCCCCCCTTCCTGAAAACAGAAAGTAATTTAATTTATTAGTGGTTTATTTTATTTGACAGCCTTTCTGTGTACTTGATGCGGTTTGTTACACTGAATTACCCTTTAATAATGGGTATATATAATACCAGAGCCTGCCCTGCAGGTTGGCTCTGTAATTGAAGAAGGGATGCACTGAGGAAGTCTCTGTGCTGTTGAGGATTGCCATGGCAATGCTGGTGGGAGCCGGGTGGTTTAGGCAGACACTGAATTGGACTCTGCGTGCTTCAAAAAAAAAAAAAAGACCAAATTTCAGTTGCTGTCACGTTGCCCCATTTGTTGGGCACTTTCTCTTCACCGTCGCTGTCCGCTGCCACCCTGAGCCGCTCCCTGCCTGCCCAGCTGGGCTCGGGACGGCGTGGCTGCGGCACCCGGAGCAGTCTGCGGGGTCTTCCCTCAGACCACCCTTTCTTTTCCTTTATTGTACGTTAAGCAGAAATGTAACGCGGGTGTCTGTCAGCCGCTGGCACGGGTCCCTGGGGCGCTGGGAGTTGCGTTGTTGGAGACCAGGCAGTGCACTAGGAAAGACGCAGCCAAGAACAGTCCTGTGGTAGCGAGCGGGATGAGCGGGGAGAGGGAGACTGAAGGCTCTTCTCTGCCTGTGATTCGCGTGTCGGCGAGGGCGCGCGTCAGTGCCAGCACCAGGGTCGAGCCGTCGGCATGGGCTTGCATCGGCCTCCCCCGCAGTGGCCATGTTTCCAGCCAGCTTCAGGGCAGACTTAAGCGGAGAAGAGATTAAACCCAGGCCGGGGCTCAGCCTGCGCTGGGCAGCTGCTCCTCTTGGCAGTCCTGAGACGGGGTTTGCCTTCCGCTGCAAAATTTCTGCTGTTGTGGGACGAGATTCCCACCCGGTGTGTGCTCCCAGCACGTTCCTGGCTGCTCCTGCCTCAAAATGTCAGTGCTTTCAGATTTAGATACTTATTGTTGATACCCTTAAGCAAAAGCTCGCAGCACATGGTGAGAAGGGGCACGGACACTTGCTGTTTTCCGTATTCCAGTGCAGATGCTTGCCACTGTAGCAGATAAAAATCCTGCCGTAACAAAATACTCATGGGTGACCAGGTTTGTTCTTCTCATGGGGTTTTACCTGGTGACAGACTAAGTTCCAGACATAAAAAACTCCTTAGAATTTGGCTCTGAAGTAGTGTGTGGAGAATTTCCTTGGCTGAAGAGTTTATCTTACTCTGTGGTTGTGAGTAGCTGCCATATAAGAATCGGGTAGGGAATTGTGCTGAAATCCTCTGCCAAAGCCTTTGCTGTACTTATTTTTGTGCCTGGCGAGGCGTGGCGTAACCATTGAACCCTCTCCCTTTGCGCAACCGTCATGTTTCCGACGGTCTGAACGACAGGCGGTTCCTGTAATCCCTGAGCAAAACGCGAGCCTCCGTCCCCAGATGGCTGAGCAGAGTCCTTCAGCGGCAAACGATGCATCATTGACTGTGTCAGACTGAATTAGCAGGCAGGCTCGTCACATTAAGCTCAGGCTCTGAGCTGGCAGTCCCTGTGCTCTAGTGTCACTCGAGCTGGCTGTCACACTCCCGTCCCCACCTCTGCAGCCATGGGAAATCTGTTTGGGCAGCATACAGATAATATATACAGTAATGAAGTAGCTTGAGGGAATAGCTTACTGGCAAACGGGAGCACAGACTGACACCTTTCTAGTGTATTAAGTTGCCTTAAGAGCATTATGTCTGAAGTTATTACTTACACCGCTCCTTGCATACACTGTTCTTACTGCATCTCTCCATCCCCCAATGTTTACATGAGTTATGCTTATCAATCTAAAGGCAAACTTGTAGCTCTGTTTCTAGTCCCTCCATCTGTCCCTGCCCTGTGCGTTCCCTTTCCCTGTCTCTTCTCATCTCTTACTTCCCTCACTTCACTGTGAAGCAAATGCAAAAAACTTAAAAGAAAAATCTGGTGCTGACCTGGCTCTCTCAAGAAATATATTTCTGTTAGAAATGCTCCAGCAATTTCAGATTCTGGTTAACAGTGACAAAACAAGGCAGAAGTGGGGTTTTTTTTAAAAAAAAAAGAAAGAATGCTTGCTGCAGCAGAGATCCCAGCCTGGTTTACTGGGCTCTCGCTGCCTCACTGCAATCTAACCGTACTGGTGCCTCTTCCAAAAGTAAAAGGCTTTCGTGTCTGCTTGTCCTTCTGTTCATACACTTGGAAAGGCGTTAGGTTTCCTTGGTGAGAGCGTGGAGGGTGGGATGGAGCGCTGCCAGTCGGAGCTGTGTGGGCACCCGCCGTAGCCGTGGGGGCGTCCCCCCCGTGCCGGGTGCTGGCGTGGGTTGAGTGGGACAGCCGGACCCTGTCCCTGGGTGCTGACGCTCTGCTTCCCATCCTGCAGGTACCCGTGCTCCGGCCCATGGACCTGATGGTGGAGGCCACTCCCCGGAGGGTGTTTGCCAACGCGCATACCTACCACATCAACTCCATCTCTGTCAACAGCGACTACGAGACCTACATGTCGGCGGACGACCTGAGGATAAACCTGTGGAACTTTGAAATCACAAATCAAAGTTTTAGTATCCTTTGGTGCGTGCTGCCCCGTGGCCCCTGGGACGGTCCCAGCCCAGCCAAGAGCAGGAATAAGGGAGGTGCCTTGGCTGGCAAGTGGGGTGTAAAAGCCCTGGGAGCCCAGACACGTGCGAACGTCAGTGGGAGAATGAGAAAGCTGGACGGGGAGACAGGTCCCCAGTGAAGGTGAGCGGCAGAGGGGTCCGGCTCCGTGGGAGGCAGCAGAGCCGTGCCTGTGACTGCTGTGGTGGTGACCGAGCAGGTAGCGCAGCATCTCACCTGGCCCCGTCCCCGCACCCCGATCACAGCTCCTCGGTACAGGAGCTTCACCCTCTGGCAAGGGCTCGCAGGGGCTCAGGATTACAAAATAGGGCTGACAGCCATGCATCCGACTGCAGAACACCTGAAATGCCATCCCCAGATGTCGTTACCAAGGCACTTCCCTCTCGTCTCTGCCCGGGCTGAGCCGTGCCACCGGCGGGACGCCGGGTGTCTCCAGCGGGCACATTTGGCCGTCACACCAAACCGCTCCCTCCGCGGCACAGGGCTCAGCTGGTGTCGTCGCGACTGCTGCCTCCCGGTGTGGGTGACACATTTTTGAATTTTGCCTGCAGGGTCTATGTGGGGTGGGCGAGAGGGAGGGGAGTCCGCGGGTGATGGAGAAGACACTTGCCTTGGGGAAGACGGAGAGAGGAAATATTAATCATGCAGTCTGCATTGTACCCTGCAGTGGGGTGACAGGCTGCCAGTCACAGTTGTACAAATGAGGTCGTGCCAGTCACCCTTGTAACGGCCGCATCAGAAATAGTAACAACGGGGCACTAATCATCGATGATATTTATATAGTGTTTCCTCCTGAGAAATCCCCAGGGCATATGGCAAATTTAGGCAGCTGGAGAGGATTTCAGCAGTCACAGGCGTGTGGCTGGTGGGAGCTCAAAGTGGGTACGGTTGAGCAGGGCTGCACTGTGTGTTACATTTTGGGGAAGAAGGTTGAGGAGTGCTAAATTTGGGTAAAAACTCAGGGAGTTTAGGTGGCTTGAGGGAGTTTGGTCAAGGTGCAAGTGCAGCACCCAAAATGCTTGCTAAGAGTTGATGGAGAAACGTCACCACCAGAGAGATGTCCACTCAGATGTCCCATCCCATCGGCTTGCTGGTGCTTTGGTGTCACCTCTCTGCCCGGTGCCTTGGAGCCCCTTACCGGGGTGTCCCCGGTTTGGCTACGTTTGGCCGAGCCATGGGACAGCCCCACCAGGCTCTCCGCAGGGTACCCGATGGGGCGCTGGGTGATGCTGGCATGGCGGGGAGGAGACCCACGGCAGCACCGCCTGCCTGCCCGGGGAGGGGAGGAGTATGTAGCTGATTTTCACTTTTGTTGACAAAAACCAAATCTGGTCCCTGCCTGACTGAGAGTTGAAAAGAGGCAGTGCTGTGGATTGGAGTTTCTTAGTTTTGTGCATGTCACCCACCCGCTGCACAGTTTGATGGGATTTGAAACCTCTGCTGAGCAAAGCATCGGGGCTGTCGCGAGCTGTTATTGCGGGTCAGAAGTGCAGGATCGCTACAGAACCACGGGGAGTGCAGCAGCACTGTGACACAGTGCGGTCCTGTACTGCTTCTCATGGCAGACTGTCAGCATCCCTTACAAACACCAGTACATCCAGACTTGCGGCAGTGTGGGAGGGAGCGATCGCTGTCACGCAGGGCCGTGTGCTGGGTTCAGGTCTGCCTTGGACTGGGATCCAGGTTCTGCTGCGGACCCGCAGCACGGCCAGGCTGTGAAACCACTCAGTGGCTCTGAACTGTGGCGGCTTCTTCTGCGGGAATGCTTGCTGTTGTAAAACATCCCACATGGGTGAGAAATTCGTATCTTCTTCTTCTTTATTTTTTTTTTTAAACTCCTCTGTCTTGCCAGGAACAGCAGGATCTTAATTTGCTTTCCAGGGGGTGAGGAAAGGTGCTGTTTCTTTTTCCCCCTCTGCACTTTTACCCCTCTGTGGGTAAATCATCCCATGCTGGGTGTCTGAATTGCACTGTAAGATCTGAAGCCGCTTCCACTGGTGACCGCTGGCTTGGCGTCAGGCTGGGACAGACGCTTGTCAGCCGTCCCCGGCGGCACTGGGATGCTCTGTGGGGCTGTGCAGGTTCCTTGCCGGCACCATCCGTGGGGCCTGGGGACAGGGTCTGCAGCTCGATTTTCAACCCAACATTTCACTGAGCCCAAGCACGTGAAATGTTTTGGAAATTACACATCCCTGGGCAGCCACGCCTGGGTTGAGGTGGTTTTCTGTTGGTCATTGGGCTCTGGATTTTGTTTCCTCTCCGTTGTTTTTGGTGCAGCTACTCACCTTGCCCCGATGCTGCAATAAAAGACATTTACTCTGGCCTGGGGTGAATGGGCAGAGTCAGGTCTCGTGCTGTGCAGAGGGGGTCCAGGCCATGGTACCAGAGCTGTGGGCCCCGGCTGAACAGAAGAAGTGACGGATGTTGGCTTTCCCCTGTGCTGGCGCTGGCTGGTCCCGGCTCGGCGCTGCGGTTCTGCCCCAGGATGGTGCTGCTCTCCTGGGAACACCTGGTTTGCAGGGGCGAGGGGAAGCCCAGGCGCCCAGAGGCATCAGCAGGAGGGGCAGTGGGAGGAGACCCCACGGGAGGAGGGGGGTCTGGGCCGGGCTATGTGGGGCTCCTTGACTCGCCCTGCCAGACATCGTGGACATCAAGCCAGCCAACATGGAGGAACTGACGGAGGTGATCACGGCCGCTGAGTTCCACCCGCACCACTGCAACACCTTCGTCTACAGCAGCAGCAAAGGCACCATCCGGCTGTGCGACATGCGCACCTCCGCCCTCTGTGACCGCCACGCCAAGTGTGAGTACAGCCCCTGCCAGCGGGACGGCCGGGACAGGGTCCCCTTTGGGTTGAAAGAGTCCAAAAAAGGGAGTGCAGAGACCGACCTGGGCTCAGGTCTGCCCTGCCACCTCACCCCATCCCTCGGGGTGTGCTGGGCTGTAGTCATGCCTGCCCCTGAGCGTTCCCATGGCCATCTGCCCTCAGTCCTGCCCGTCCCCGAAAGGAGCAGCTTCCCCTGGGTCCTGACCCCACACCCTTTGGGGGAACATGTTAAAAACCCCATGATGATGTTTCGGCAGCCGCGGGTCCGAGCGGTCACTGGGATGTCGGTGCACAGCAACTATGGAGCTGTCAATGCCAGAAGACAGGGAGTGCTGTGTTTCTTCAAGCTGTTTGTCCAGATAGCCCCATGTCCTGTTGTCGACTGTGGTTGATGCTGCAGGGGTCAGGATGTGCAGAAAAGCCGCCTTAAAATCTGGAGTAAGCTGGGCAGCTAGGGAGCTTGTCCTTGGTCCTCGCTGGGCCGATGTGATGAGTGAGCTGCTGCTGAGGCAGCCAGCGAAGCTTGGTTCCTGCTCAGCCTGTGTGTGTCAGGAGGTTGTTACTGGAAATATTCTCCTTATCAGCAACTGCTCAGTAAAATACCGGCATGAACACCTACGGCACTTATGGCTGGGCTGGTAAATACCTGTTGCTGTTCTTTGTGCCTTAGCAGTTTCTGGAAGGCAGCTCTGTGCTGAGCGCAGCGTTGTAAATAAGACACAAAGATGGGACAGACTTAAAGGACTTTGGTATCTGCCTTATGAAAATGAAATATGGCAGAAGCAAGGGCTACTGTGCTGTGTGACTGGGCAGCTAAGCCCCTGTGTCCCCTGTTCTTGTTTGAGTTTCCTTCAGAAAATGGCCAATATCTTGTGGGAAATCAAGGAGATTTTCAGTATTTGAAGTGCGATCATGTTATGAGAACAAGATGCACAAACCGGGTGCAACTTACTGGAGCCCCATGCTAATAATCTATATCCGGAGAGCACCTGGGTGTGTTTCAGATTTAGGTCCTAGAGGCGATAGGGAATTGCACACCGGCTGTTGCTTCTGGGCTTTTGAGCTGCGGTCGCAGTCTGATACCTGTTTTTAAACTGGAGTAAAGTGGCTGGAGATTCGGAAATATCAAATGGCAGTTTTCCCAAATCCTGAACAAAACACACCTTTCTGTTCTTGCATTTGCCGACTGTGTCTCGCAGTCCTACAGTGATGGCTCCCAGCTGAGAATCAGAATACAATTAAGGAGCAAACAAAATTCATTTTTCTGACACTTCAGCGGCAGAAGCCTCCCCCGGCATTTCCCTTTGTTTAGGTACCGCTGCGTCCCTCCAGCCCTCCGCAAGCACACCGGCCAGCGGTGAATCCCGGCTCAGTTTGACCTCTCCCGTGACATTTCCTTATTGATTTCCCTCCAGCCCTCAGAAGCATCAGCCTCAGTCAATTGCAGTTCAGCAGATGTGTGAGTCGAAATTGAGACAGTTCATCAAAGTTCAAAATGAAAAGCAACATTGGCTTTTGGAGGCGCATCCTCCAATGGAGACATTTAATAACTGTCAATATTTAATAAAAATGCAGAAGATAGCACTGCATATCCCAGTCGTGTTTATTTAGATAGATGCAGTTTGCTGCTTGGGGCCAGCTTTTACTTATGTGCTTCTCTTACTAAATTTTGTTTGCCCATTTTATTTGAGGCTCCTGCCATCTGTGACATTGTGCGTGTTATCTCCAGCCATGTAGCTGGCTTAAGAGACAACAGCAGCTTCCATACAGAAATGCCGGCTCCGCAGGGATGTGAAGTGTGGTACAACACTAAGAGGGGCAGTGGTCCTGCGCGGGGATACCTACCCGGGCACACCATGCACAAGGAAATCGCGTGCATTGTCCGAAGCACCATGGGAAGCCAAAGGGGCGATCGGGATTCCTGGAGCAGCTGGTAATGCCGGCAAAAGTAATCC
This sequence comes from Calonectris borealis, assembly GCF_964195595.1. Taxonomy (NCBI): domain Eukaryota; kingdom Metazoa; phylum Chordata; class Aves; order Procellariiformes; family Procellariidae; genus Calonectris; species Calonectris borealis. The sequence continues at coordinate 17,120,476 of NC_134326.1, forward strand.
TGTTTGAAAAGCATATGGGAAAGTGAGGAAAAACCCAATTGCGGGTTACTACAGTTATTTCCCCATAGCAAAATGCGTTGGGCTTTCCACTTCTTTTTTAAGTAGCCACCTGTGATTGTTCCTACCAAACTCCTGAAACAAAAGGCTCAAAGTACAGCCCGTTTCCCAAAGGGGGACCTTTGCCTTCTTGTCTCTTCACTGCTGGCTGTCTTACAGCAACACTACCAAACATTTCTTCTTTGCTGAAAACAGTTTCAGCTTTGGTTAGAAATAAGAAGCACACAAAGCTGCTTTGGTAAGGTAACCGAGAGCTTACGGATTTTACCCTCTGATATTGCAGACGTATTTCTAAAACAAGCCCCCCACTCCTTGTATTTGGGCAGGCACTGCTGCCTTTTGGGGAAGCCCTGGTGAGGAAGACCCAGCCAGACTCGGCATCGCTGCTGCTTTCCAAGGACGTGGTGGAAAGGCCACCGGTCTCCCTGAGGAGCAGGATTGCCCCGTGGGCTGTGCAGCCCTTCTTGGCCATCTCTGGGTTTTGTTTGGTCTGCGTCCCCACGGAGAGGGTGCTGATGAAGGCTGCTCAGGAAGGAGGGCTAGCAGAGGGAGCCGGCATGGGGAGAGCAGTGTCGGAGGAAAATAGGTTTGTTGTGTAACAGAGAATTAGTGCTCAGAAATCCTTTCCGTGAGCTCAGCAGCCCAGATCTGCACATGCAGCAGGAGCAAAGCCACACAAAAGCCTTCAGCCTGGAAGCAAAAATAGCTCCTACGAGCCCCTGCCCTGCCCAGCCGCGTGCTTTGGTTCTCAGATCCGCTCCGCTCCGCCGTCGGGGACTGGGTGGCACTGCCTGTGTGCTGTGACCCCAGTCCTGGCAGAGCCCCCCTGCTCCCAGCGCCAGGACTGGGGAGGGTCCGGGAATGCCGCAGAGGAGCGGACGGCTGTGGCCCTGCTGCCCGGTGGCCGTGGGGACAGTGCTGGCAGGGTCTGGGGATGGCAGGGTCCAGCCACCCTGTAGACAGCAGCTTCCCCCCGTCCTGCCTTGGGGCTGCCAGGGCCCATGTTGGGCTTAGAGCGTGCTGCCAAAACTGCTTCGTTAATCTGTACCTCAACCGTGAAGAAGACGAACACGTTTTGTTGCCTTGCTACAGATAGGAAGAATGAGGCAGAAAAGCAAATCACTCAAGTTCACGGGGGCAATTGGCACCAGACTAGTAATTCCTGCTCCTTAGCCTGTGGTTGCAAGGCTCCTGCACCTCTGGGCTGAGAACAGATTGCAGAGTTGATTTTTCTGATATAAAGCAAAGCTCAGTTCTCTGCTTGTGCTAGCTTAGCTTTTCCTCAGTGACGATCATGATTAATTTTGGTTTTAGGTGAACTATCGGTGGAGTTTTGACTTCTTATTTGAAGCAAGAGAAGAAACAGAGGGTTACTGTATTTGCCTATGCAAGTGCTGCTCCACTGTGCTTCCAGGTTTCCATGGGGGCCCTGTTTATTACCAGATTAATTGGAGCCTCAGCTGAAATCCAGAGGGGTCAGATGCCTTGCCCGGGGCTTACGCACTAAGTGGCTCCATTGCTTTTAGTATGCAGGACAGATGGGCCACCTGGCACACGAATGGCATGCAGCCCCTGGGCCAGCGTCCTCCTTGCTCCCTGACCCACAGGCGCTGCCCGAGGGTGGGCATCGTGCAGGGTGTGCGAGGGAGTGCGAGGGAGCTCACGGCGCAGGCAGCACGCAGGAGGCAGCGGACGCGAGCCAGAGCCCAGCAGAGATGGCGACATGGCTTTGCCCATGCCAGTGTGTTGGCAGAGGAGATTCGTCTTGTACAGGTTAATACAGACCCATGCTGGAACACAGCCGCCAGTTAAAACCACAGCGTGCTTTCTGGTGGCCAGTCTCAGTAACACCCCAAAAGCTCAGCAGGGAATAACTATCGTGTAGGACTCGCCTGCTCAAGCAGAGCTCAGATTGATTGATCCGAAGTCCTTTTATCTGACAAGTTGCTTAATGCAGCTGGTCATCTGGTGCAACCTGAAACTCAGGATGCACAAAAGGGGGGGAGAGGAGGAGGAGGAGGAGAAGAGAGAGGGGGGCTGGGCTCTGCTAGCCGTATCTTTCCAAAGAGAGGGAGTACAGGGGTAAAATAGCCACATCTGGACTAAATTAACTTCTCCGACCTAGGTGTCTGGGTTTGGGGAGATGCTCCCAGTGCTGCTGTTGTCTGCAGTGTGCTGCAGCTGGGCAGAAGGCTTTTCCCGCAGCAGCTGCCTGCCCTGACTTGAGATGCCCACGTCCCGCCGGGTGATGGTCTGGCCTTGCCGGGAGGTGACTCTGCTGCTTGGCTTGCGGGTGTCTCTAAATGCCTGGAGAGGCTTGGCCTCACCCCTGGAAATCACCTTTGCTAGCTCAGAGGACAGGCTCTGAGCCACGTATCCGGGGCTGCCGCATGCTGTTGGCACAGGCAGGGATGAAACTAAAGAGTGCCGACTCTGCAAAGCCAAACCAGGCTCCAGCAAAACACGCTCGCTCCCATGTTCCTGCCAACAGTGTGTTCTCTTTACCTATTTTTTCGGCTAAGTCTTTTATAGAGGAAAAAGGTTATATAAGTAGAGAACAGAGATCTGATTCCCGTTAGAAAACTCACTTCTTTGTGTAGACAAAGCCAGTCCTGCGCAGCACTGGGAATCTGCGGGGTGAGCTGAGCTGAGCTGAGCTGAGCTCACATTGTCCCAGGTTTCAGCTGGAGCAGAGCTGAGCTGGTAGTGTCGCCCCCAGAAACTAATCATCTCCTTCCTCCAGCTCCTCGCAGGAGCTAACGATGTCTTGCTATACAGAATAATAGGTCTGGCAAGGCCTCAAGCTAAGAATTAACTCGTTGGTTGTGCAAAATCTCCAGGGGAGTGAAGAACAAGCCTCTTGTGCCACCCTGAGCTCATTTGGCAAAGCAGGAAACCTCTTCGCCTTTGCAACGCTCTGCTGTCTTCATCTGAAATCAAAACTTCCACCTGGTGAATCATTCGCTTCTAACGGGGCGGGTGTTGGGGCCGAGCTGAGAGGTGACACTGAGCCCAGAGAGGGACCCGAGTGACAGCCACGGCCCCAACCTGGGCTTGGTGACGGGGCAGTGCAGCTTTGCCGAGCTTTCAGTTTTCCAGTCTGCATTGCTAATTGTCATGATTAGAGTTTAAATGAGGAGTGAGAAAGAAAAGACAGTACTTGAATTGGTGTTAAATGTATTGATGAGCAGTTAAATTTATTGATGAGTGAAAAAACCCCATTTGCTTTGAAGCTGCCCCGACAGAGGGTCCCTCTGGCCGAGGGGTGCTCCAGCGCAGGGCGAGTGCGGAGGCAGCAGCTCGGGGAGGTTGTCTCCAGAATGTCCTTTGAACGATTGCTCTCGGCGTTGGTAGGTCTGGTTTTTGCTTCCCAGTATCAGAGCCGTAGTACGGCGGGCAAGGAGACTGGCGTAGGGAAAATGCAGTTAATCCGTACCAGACTTCACCTCTCAGCTGCTCTGAATTTTAAAAAGTCGATGGCTCTTCTGCGCTGGACTGCGTACAGGACTGGATCCTGTGCCGGACTCTGTTGTGCACGGCTGGATCCTGCACTGGCCTCGGCGCATGGCTGGATCCTGCCTTCTCGCCCTGTGCACAAGTTCCTTGGCACAGAGGAGGTGCTGCACGGGACCCCCTTGCTCTCCCACTGGGCAGGGGCTGATGCCTCAACCCTGCCCCAGCCCCTTCCTGGGCATCGCTGCAGCCCGCGCTGCTCTTTGGTGTCGGCTCCCCCACGGGCACGAGGGGACGGAAGAGCCCTCGCTCCGCTGCTGCTTGGGCAGGACCCGGAGGATGGGGAGTCGCGGGAGGAGGGAGCAGCAGGGTGCTGGCAGGGAGCGGAGCAAATGTGACACCGTGCCAGCGGGAACGCTCCCTGCAGCTGTGCCAGAGGGATGCGGGACCTGGTGTCGGAGAGCTGTTCCCAGCCCGCTTCGTTCCGCTGACGTCTCACCCTCGCTGACTTGTCTCAGTGCTGCCTCAGCTCTTGGGTTCATTCTCTGAGGCCTTCCCTGTTTGATAGTTGGTCTGCAATTTAACATTTTCTACTTCTACAGTATCAGCAACAATTTCCTCTTGCCCCTGCACTGAAAACTGAACACCTCCAGCCTTGACATAGCTCGCATACACGCATCCCTGGCGGAAACGATGCAGCCATTAAAACGAGCCTCACGAAGCCGGCCGACCTGGTGCGAGCAAACCTGTGATGATTACAGCGAAGACAAGTCATGGCATTCAGATGCTCTCCACAGACTGCCTCAGATCTTTATTTTCTCTCGTTGCCATCGCTTTTCTTATTTAAAAAACCTGACATGTCATCAGATTTCCTGCTGGTGATTAAAGGACCCAGAGCTGGGTCCTGCTGTGGGCAATGCCATTTCTGATTTGTAGAGAGATCATTTATACTGGCACTTCAGGCATTTTTTCCGCCGTACTCAGGAGTTCAGGCGTTGGTACCGCAGGGCTCAGCGAGGCGATGATAAACCCGAGCAGACGCCGGTGCTCGGTGCGGCATTGCGCAGGGCACGCTGCCTCCGGGGCGCGGAGCGGCCAGGCCGGCTGCTGGCACATCCCCTGCTCTGGCCACCGGTGGGTTGGAGCCAACAGCCGCCGCGGCGGAGGGTTTGTAGCGGAGCTTCCGTGCTGGGGACGAGGGTCGGACAAACGTGGCTGGCAACTGGATTTTTCTCCAGTAAAGTGAAGCGGTGTGAGCTTCTTTACTGAAAGAGTGGTCAGGCCTTGGAACAGGCTGCCCAGGGAAGTGGTGGAGTCACCATCCCTGGAAGTATTTAAAAGACGTGTAGATGAGGCCCTTAGGGACATGGTGTAGTGGGCATGGTGTGTTGGGTTGACGGTTGGACACGATGATCTTAGAGGTCTTTTCCAACCTGTATGATTCTATGATTCTATGATTCTCCATGTTACCCAGCAGTACCCTTTAATGCTGCACTGGAGGGCGGTCTGTAGAGGTGGAAAGAGGATGTTCCTGCATCAGCTGCATCTCTGTGATGTTTTCTTAAAGCCGTACTTGCACAGCTGACGTTACTTTGAAATCAAATCTGTAAATACATTTAATTTGGAACTTCATCGGTCTCCTTTAAACTGTTCAAACTGATTTATTCAAAGACTGATCAGATTAAATCTGTAGGTTGCAGTGGCTATAAAATATTTACATTGACTTTCAGTTACGCTGCACATTGATTTCTAGAGAGCAGAAGTGACATGCAAGGCTCTAAATCTTCTGGGCTTCTGTGGTGCTGTTGATAGATTGGTCTCCGATGATCCTTCTTGCTTATTGCACACATTAAAAACAAAGGAGCTTCTGCTGTGCCAAGTAAAGTCCATAAAATATGGGCATTTGTCCGGTCTAGGCCAAACCCAGAAGTGGGAGCATTCGCCCAGCCCACTGTGGTGACGTCCCGCGGGCACACGGGTGCCTCTGCTGGGTGGAGCGGGGCGGGCGGCTCCGGGGCCGGAGGGCATTTGGGCATTGGCGGTGGCTGCCCCGGGACGCCGGCTCGGTGCCGTCTGTAGGTCTCCACAGCCAAACCGGAGCCTCCTTTGCCACGAGGCAGCGTGGCTCTGGGGGTGCCCCCTCCCCTCCCAGGAGCATCCTGCGGTGCTAGGGCAGGGTGGCAGGTCTCTGGCCTGGGGACGGGGAGCTCCTGCCTCGGCTGATGCCGGGCCTTGTCCTTTCCTCTTCCACAGTTTTCGAAGAGCCTGAAGACCCAAGTAACCGGTCGTTTTTTTCTGAGATCATCTCCTCAATCTCCGATGTCAAATTCAGCCACAGTGGGAGGTATATCATGACCCGGGACTATCTCACCGTCAAGGTGTGGGACCTGAACATGGAGAACCGGCCCATCGAGACCTACCAGGTGAGTGTGGCACGGCCGGGCACCTGCAGCGGTCGGGCACCCGCAGTTCTCCTGCCCGAGCCGCACTCCCAGGCCAGTGGCAGGGGGAATGGGTACAAAGCTGATGGACGGGAGCATTGTGCCGTTAAATCATGGAAAGCAAACAAAGAACTGTTAAATGTGGGCTTGAGTGGCCTGGTGAATTGTAACCCACATCCCCAGGTGGGTGCTGGCGGCCAGGAGGGCCATGTGGGAGGCAAGCGTCGGGGCAGAGCAGCGGTCCTTGCCACCCTCTGCCCTGGCGCTGCCCGGTGCTGCCCAAGCCATACGTGAAGCGGTGCTGGTGCTGCTTCTTACAGTGGAAGGGTGGCCATGGCCAAGGGCACGCGATAACGGGCTGTGCCCAACGCTGCCTGGCTCGGCTGCGGAGAGCGCGGGGCTGGGCCGGGTCCTTCAGCCCCCGGCAAGCCCTGGGCTGGCGTTTGCCGGCCACTGGGCTGTGCCAGTCGGTGCGGGGCCCTCACACCCCGTCCCTCCCTGCCGACAGGTTCACGACTACCTGCGGAGCAAGCTCTGCTCGCTCTACGAGAACGACTGCATCTTCGACAAGTTCGAGTGCGTCTGGAACGGGTCCGACAGGTGAGGGGTTCGGCGGCGCGGCTCCACCCCAGCACCCAGCCCTGCGGGTGCCGAGTTCGGCCCAGAGGGTGCACGCTTTGGGATGGCCCAGTGGCTCCCGCGTCGCCCTGCGGTCCCTTCGGCTGGGTGCAGGGTCTGGAGAGTTTTCCTGGGGGTACAACAGGGATCACCTAAACCCGCAGCGCCATACCCAAGTGCTGCTGAGGGTGTCTGATGGGGGCCTGGCTCTCTCTTGAACGGATTCGGTTCTTGTCTCCATTCCGCCCGCACCTGGAGGTGCCTTTGGCTGCATTTGGCTCCAGATTGCCAGAATCTGGGGATGACAACGCATAAATCACACTGAACCAGGTGGCAGACAGCATACAAGACCAGTTGACCTGGCAGTTTTGCCACATTTTTTTCTCTGAACCATCAGAGCGAGTTAACAAGGCACAACTGGGCCTGAAGCCCAAATTCCAAATCTAATCCAAATCTCATTATGCCTCTGGATATTCAGTCTGCCTCTAGTCACGAGGCAGTTTGCCTCTAAAAAGGTGTGAAAATCATTCGGTTCAGGTCAGCTAAATCTTTGCCATAAAGACTGATCGCCGTTGTTATCCTGATCTCCATTATTGCCTCCCCCATGTACGTTCCCTGGGTTAAGGAGGAGAAGGACATGGGGATGCGGCTTCACTGGCTGAGCCTGAGCCTTTTGGTGCAGGACGGGGCACGAGCTCCCTGCTTGTGCCCCCACGTCCTGTGGGGTCTGTGCTGGGCAGATCGGGGGTACCACAGCCGGGTGGGCAGCAGGGGCCGGGGCCGCGCGCGGTGACCCATCCTTCCTCCCTCCTCGCAGCGTCATCATGACCGGCTCCTACAACAACTTCTTCCGCATGTTCGACCGCAACACCAAGCGCGACGTGACGCTGGAGGCCTCGCGGGAGAACAGCAAACCCCGCGCCATCCTCAAGCCCCGCAAGGTCTGCGTGGGCGGCAAGCGGAGGAAAGACGAAATTAGCGTGGACAGTCTGGACTTTAGCAAAAAGATCCTGCACACAGCTTGGCACCCCTCCGAGAATATCATTGCCGTGGCAGCAACAAATAACCTGTATATATTCCAGGACAAGGTTAACTAGGAGGACAAGTTGTTCTTTAGGAATCTCATGTACTGAATACTAGTAAACACAAGATTTCAAATGTTTCTTTTCTTTCTTTCTTTTTTTTTTCCTTTTCCTTCCTATTCCTTTGTTCAGTTATGGCTCTGCGGACAGCGGTTGTGCAGAGGCGAGCGCTCCTGCCCCCCCCCGGCGCCTGGGGCAGCGGGGCACACCCCCAGCAGACACCAGATTTCTCTTTATTTGCGTGTTGAGAGCTAAGACGTAACGTGGGGTGGTGTTAGGCTTTGCTATCCCGGTGTCCCCAGACAGTGTAGCTGTCTGCCGCTGTGCGAGTGTGGGCTGTCAGCAGTCGGCTGGGGAGGAGAAGGGGAGGGGGCGCACGCTGTGTGCCCTTGGGGGGTTTTAGTTACAGCAGTCCCGCTCCGATTGTTTTAAACTTGATCCTAGAAATATTCCACCTGTTATGTTGCAAGATCAGAACGTCGTCCCCTTTGCCATTTTTCACATTTGTCTTTTTATTATTATTACTCTGTGTTTTTACCAACAGAGACAGCAAAACCAAACGTAAAATGGAAAAGTTCAGATTTGCAATGGACAAGCTTAAAGGGGGGGGATCTGCTGCGCACCGAGATGTGTCCGCTCTAGCCAGGCTGCTACCTTCACCCCCACCCCACAGAAACTCTCCTGAGGATTTGGCTTTGTAGATACTGTGGTGCCTTTTTTGGTATATGAAATACCTTTATAAATGATGCTTCCAAACTGCATTGACTGCAAACCAAATTGAACCTGGGCTTTTCTTCTGCGTTTCTTGTCTTTTGCTTTGGTCATTTTTACTTGTTCTCTTGTGAGCTCTTGCATGTTGTGACTGTCTCGCTCTCTCTCTTTTTAAATTTATTTATTTATTTATTTGATTTTTTAAAAGATAAAGTATAAGTTGCTAATTTATGACCTTCTAAAAAAAGAATCCAACCGTATATTGCTGTTAGCACCTGACTGCTTCAGAGGGAGGCTGTCTGTGGTCCTACATTATAATAATAATGATAATAATAATAAAAACAATAACTCTTCCTCTTTGCATGGCAAGGCTGCCCCCTTCTACTCTAAAGGTTGTTCAGGTCAATCTTTTACTTGAGCAACTGTTCAATAAAAAAAAAAACAACTACTGAATTTTCAGCCAATCTGAAAACTGCTCCTGCAACAAAAAGCAAATGAGTAAACAAAGTCAATTAAAAAACTCAAAGCTGTCACTTCAGAAGTGGCTCCGTAAGGGTGACCCCGCTGTGCATCCGTTAGGCAGGGGCAGTGGGCATCCCACCAGCGCCTGCATCCTTGCAGGGACGTTCACTCGACTCCCTGCGAGGCACCGCGAGGATTCCCAGCGTGTCCCGCAACGGCCTCCCAGCTCTTACCCCCGACAAGGGAGACGAACTGCCGCTTACTCGAGGACCGCAGGGCCCACGTGGAAAACCAGGAGCTGCGCAGCGGCAGGGACCCCCGGCTGTGCCCCGGGCCAGGGGAAGCCGCTGTCCCGGCCCCTGGGACGGAGCCTCGGGGTGCTGAGCTGCTGCGATGCCCCGTCCCCGCCTCGCGCGCCTGCGCAGGGCAGCAGCGGGGAGAGCTTCCGCCTTCGGAGGAGTGATCACAAGGGAAAATAACCAAAGTGCACTGGCTTATAAATTTATTACAAGTGATGGCTTTCAGGAGTAACTTTTTTTTTAAAAAATGAAATGGTAAAAAAAAATAGCAAGAGTAAATGAACCATTTTTAAAAAAAAAAAAAAATGTTCTTTTTTGGTTCCTGTAAAGAAAGCCTGCACTCTGGTATCAGAAGTAAAGTTGTCCCAAATGTGTCTCTGTGTGGAGTCGCTGCTTGTTGTGCCTCTCGCGTGCTGGGTGAGGGTAGCGCTGTGGCACCCGGATGGCATCTGAAGAAGGTCCCTGGTCAGAGGTTGGCTGCCAGGTCTGTGCTGATGAGGTGTCCCAGAGAGCCCAGGGATTCTGCAGCCCTGCTGAGGCACGGGACATCGGGGCAGTGGATAATTTGGAGACTGGTGAGTGGGAATACAGCCTCCCCCTCCAGCGGGGCGCACCGTGGCGAGGGTCGATCCTTGGGTGCAGGGGGCCGTGGTGGGGCCGAGCAAACGTCCCGCCGGTCCTGCGTCCACCGCTGGCAGCGCGTGGGAGGGGGTGCGGAAACCCAGGGATGCACAGGTGTCCCCGTGGCTTTGACACCCATGGTCCCGTCCCACTCAGGATGTGTTTGTGCATGGGTGGGGAGGGTTAGTGCTGCTGCTGGCGCAGTCGGCCATGGTGTGAGCGTAGTGCCAGGGAGCTCGCAGCCGGAGCGACCATCACCAGCCTCAGCCAGGAAGAACCTCTGCTTTTGGAAACCGCGCTGTCCTGCAGCGTCCTGCACCACACCTGCCCAGAAATCACGGCTACGAAACTCGCGGTGATCGTCCATAGGAGGGATGTTCAGCGTTGTACCCACCTGTTGTACGTGGTTCCTGTTCTCCCCGCGGCAGCCACACGTGCCGAGCCCTGCTCACAGCCCAGCGGGGTCGGTGGCCTTGCCCACGAGGGGAAGGTGCTGTTTGCCTCATTTCCGCGCACACGCTGCGTTACCCTGCGGCAGAGCGCGGTAGCTCCTGAAGATGCCGGGATGAAGCGAGGGAGTGGGGTGCATGCCATGGCCGGTGCTGGTGCTGTGCAGGGGACGTGCTGGGAAGGAGCCACCATGGCGGGCCGTGCCTGTGCTTCGTCCCGGGGAGTTCCTGGTGTGGCAGCCGCTGTCAGCACAACCCTGCGAGTGGTGGAGCTCGGCTGCCAGGGAGGCATTAATTCCCTTTTCAGCTTAGCTAAGTGCCGTGGGGTGGATAGGCCTGGCGTGTTGCTGTCCTTTAGAACGGTCCCTTCTGGTCATTTGCAGCCTGCGGCAGCAAGGTAAAAGCACTTGAGGGGCACTGAGGAGGGGAGATGCCTGTAACCAGGCTGGGAACCGGTTGTATTCAGCAACTGCAGTTGAGCCCTACGTCGGTCAGTGAAGCACTCACCCAGCGTGGTACTTGAGCTGGCCCTTGATGTTCACATGCAGAAAGCTGTCCAGCTGCAATCCCGAATGCTTTCTGCAGCCGTGGAGGGGCGTTTGAGAGCACTAAGGATGCTGTTTCGAGGGGCAGCACGCATGCCGTGCGAGCAGCATCAGCTGATGCCGTGTGCGGGATGCTGCCCGGTGCACGCGGTGTCTGAGGGGCAGGCTGCCGGCTGACAGCCCGCAATCGATGTCCTGCTCACTCGTGCGGGGAGCAACATTATCACATCCCAGATATTAGCCCCATAGCCCAGCCTCAGCACTAAATATCTCCAATAACAGGGCTATGTGGAGTGACAAGGGCTATTACTCTCATCCTGCAGCCTGGCCTCTCGAAAATGGAGCTTCTGTCCGGTGACGGTGCCTGGGAAACGAGTTGGACCCTGTTGAAATTCCGCCTGGCATCAGGGGCTGGATCAGCAGAGCGAGGCAGGAGAGGAGCACTTCCATTTATCCAGGGTCTCTCTGCCACAAGCTGGAGCCACTGGCTAACGGGAGCTGGACCCCCCTTTGCACGATGTTTGCGGGAATGGATCGTGGGTGGCTGCGTGGGGATGTTCATGCCCATAAACGAGCTGCTCTGGGTGGACTGTTGAGCCCTCGCCCTCAGCAGTCTGATCAAACACCGTATCCCACAGAAACCAAACACAGCTTTAGCTCCATACCTATATATTTACTGACCCTAGCGTGCTCCTGGCCTTGAGCAGCTGAAGCCGACAGGTCAGCGATACGAGGTGGGGCTGGGCTCTTCTCCCAGGGCTGGGGTGAGATGCTGCAGGTCGCTCCCGGCATCGCGGTGGCTGCAGAGCTCGTTGCCTCATTGCTTCCATACAGATGCTGACAGTCAATTCATCATGATGAGGATGGGCAGTTTCGTTGAAAACTTTCCCCCTCGCCCTCGGCGAGCGCTGCAGAGGAGCAGGGGCGGACACGGCGCAGCTGGGGCTCCGCTTGCTCCCCCTGCTCCGGTGCAGGGTGGGCGACTCCCCGCCGCAGTGAAGAGCGGTGCCTGGACCCCGCGCCGACGGCTCTGACCCGTCACGGAGACCAAGGCTGGGGCTCACCCTCCACCCCCCAGCGCGGGGAACAGCGGGTCCTGCAGTGCTTTTCAGGAAGAACCTGGTTTTATTTTCCCTTTGAAATCACTGCTGATGGCTGAGTTGGCTTTACAATAAGCCTAAAGCAGGATCTGATGCAGGAACAGCTTGCCTGGGTGAGCCGCAAGTTAGTGGTTATCACCGTACTGTCTGCAAAGGTCCGATGCGCTGTGCGTGGCGTGGCGCAAGCACGGGCACAGCAATGATGGCCCCATTCTGCCGGCCCTACGCGCCGTACCGCTGGGAAGGGGCACGGGGTGAACGCAGGAGGGCAGCTGTTCGTGGTAAATCACTGGGAGCATCCAACAGCTCTTCAGCAGGACAAATCTCATTGATAAAGCATTAAAACAAGCTGTCAGTTCCTCTGCAGCCCGTGTGCTAATTCTCTGCTGTTCTTGGTGATGAATTTAAACAGCGGCACCTAATTAGAAGCTGCAGGGCATGAATTATACTGTCAAGGAAATGTTACTCAAACAGACACTCATTTACCTTCACATTAACTGTGTGACCTTAATCTACTAAAACGTGCACGGATTCAAGCCCTGGGTTTATTCCTTGGTGTGCAGCGCACGTCCAAGCGGGGCAGCTGGGGGCGGTGGGGGAGGCACCGTGGGCCTTTTCTTCCAAAAAGCCTCTGGGTAAGTCCCAGATGCTCAGAGAGCTCTTCAAAATTTCCAGCAAGGCTTCTGAAATTTAAACCAGCCACATTTGTCTTTACCTTTGTGAAAATCGAGTTATGTGTAGAGCGCTGTAGACTCGGCTCAGGGAAGGATCGGTCACGGCTGGGGCCGTGCTGCTCAGCAGCTGGAAACGGCGACACAGCCCCAACAGAAACTGAACCCCGAGACTGGGACTGGCCATCCCGCTGGTGATGGACTGCAGCTCCTTACCCCAGAAACGAGTCCAACTTTCTGAGATTTGAGTTTCTTTCCCTTTCCTAAGTTTGCTTGGATTTAACTCCTGCCACGCCAGCGTGTTGTGAGTGCTCAGCCACAGCAGCAGCCCGACCTGGGGAGCTGCCAGGCTGCAATGGGAAAGGTGCTAGAAAAGTCATCAGCATCCCTTATACCCAACCTCCTCTCTGGAAGAGGATCCCATGGACTGTCCCTGCTGCTGGGAGACACAGGGGACTGTGCCCGAGGTGCTGCAGGGACAGGGGACCAGCTCCGCGATGTCATGCATCGCCAGCGCATCCTCTGGCAGCATCGCTGCGGCTGCAACAGCAGCACCCCCCACACCAGGGGCCTGGTACATCAGGCGTAATTGCTTTATCCACAGAATAAGCAGATAAATAAACATTAATGAACATCTGGTCTCCATAAACAAGATAAATTAAAATTAATAGCAATCTTATTCATTTAATGAACAAGTTAACCGTATTTTAAAAGAGCCATAAAAAATGCATGGCTTCCTGCAGGGCCGTGCTAAGCTGAGCGAAAAGAAATTCATTTACTGGCAGAGCGGGGCTGCATCGTGCTCTCACGATGAGCGGGCGCGTTGCCACAACCCCCCCCACCAGCGTCCTTTCCACATCCCAGACGCAGCCACAGACACGGTGTCGTTGTCCAGAGGGGACCTGAGGAGACACGAAGCCCCCGCACAGGCCAGCGGGTGCGGATGGGCCACGCCGGGTGCGGGGACAGCGGCGGCTGCAGGGTCCCCCTGTGCCCACCCCGCGCCCGGGGGGTTCAGAGGACGCTGCGCTGCCAGCAGCTGAACACCGAAAGGAGCTGACCTGTCTGTGAGCGTCACTGCTGTCAGCTGGAGCCCTCTGACCCTTCAGTGCCGAAACCTTCCTGTGCTGTGGCTTAGTGGACTCTTCGTTTGTTCATAAAAACAAAGATTTTTAAGAAATTTAAAATTAAAAAAAAACGCCCTTGATGTTCTGTTTGCCCAATAGCGACCTGGCTGGTGTCAGGCGTGCGTGGCCATGGCAGAGGACAGAGCGGGGCAGCCGCCGCTGGGCCCCCCCTGCTGCCCCCTGCCCTGCCAGAGCCCCCCGCCGCCCCGCGGAGCCGCCACTCGGGGCTGTGGGGTTTGCTTCGGGGGTCCCGTGCGCAGCGTTGGCTGGCCAAGGCAAAGGCCGCCCGCCCTGCCCGCCACCCCCACCGCGGGCAGCAGCCTGCAAAGGACGGGTCTGGCTGGGGCAGCTCAATGCAGAACCAACGCTTTTTTTCTGAATTGATGTTATCGCAGCAAAAACTTTCTGACATTTTGTCCTTGGCGAAACCGTTCCTGCTCACCTTGTACCGTGTTCCTGCGCTCGTTCCTCGTGTCCCCCTCGTGTCCCTCACTCCTGTTTTCGGATGTGAACAAATACACGTGAAATCTGTCTGCCTGAAGCAGGCAATCCAAAAAGCTCTAGACATCTGACATTCAAATACAGCATCAAGAATTTGTTAAAAATTAAGAAAACTGCCGAGGGTCTGACGTGCTAACACAAGCTTATCGGCAGCAGCCGTGGGACTTCTCCAGGTCCAACAGTGACTGTGGAACCGCGGGCAGCTCTGCCCGCTCCCCACGGCCCTTGCAGACCGCTCCGCAGCCTCCCCCTGCTCCCCGGCAGGCATACAGGCAGAGTTTAATTTCTGTACTTTCCAGGTGGGAACTACACTTCCCGCAGGGTCTAACATTTCTGGCCTTACACAAGCTACAATCCTCCTTACTCCACTTCCAGCCCCAGCAAAGGCATTGCCCTGCGCCGGTTTCCGACGGCTTGGGTACGGCCACACCGACGGAGCAGGCAGGCACAGAGAGGAGGGATGCTTGCCCTGAATTTAGGAAGTTTTTACTACAAGCACCATGCTTCAGATGTCAGCAGTACAAATCTCTCCCAAGCTGCCTAAATCTTTGTGAACAACCTTCCGCCTTGGTGCTCAGACTGCTACCAAAACAGTAATTGCTGGGGAAAAAAAAAAAAATATCAATTTCTCATGGAAGAATCAATCCTTCCCCACCCCTCAACTCAGAGGAAAAGATCCACGTCAAATACAGAAGAAATAGAAGGAAATACTTCGACACCGCCATCCCCACCATCTCATATTTAAGCAAAAGACTAAAGAACTAAACTAGAAAATAATTTTGCTTGGCACCCCATTGCACGTACGCTGACCTGACTGCTGCTGCTGCTGAAGTTCAATCCGATGTTGCACAGTGCCTGAGGTACTGTTTTGCCAAACACAGCCAAGAATTTAGGCGATATGACTTCAGTTGTTTGCTTTACTTGTAAATTCACAAGTCCAACAAAATCCAACAAAAACTGGTATTAGGCCTGTACAATCCATATATAAAAAGGGTTGGTTTATTGTAGTTCAAATACATAAACTGAACATCCCAACATTTCAAAATTAAACTTTAGAAACACAAGTTTAACATTCAAAACAGGAGTATAGTTTACAAGAATTGCCCAGAGAGGAAATCCACAGTCTAATCCAGAAGTATGTAAAGATCACTTTATCGTAAATAAAAATGTGTTTATACAACCGTCCTGTTCTGCTCCGGTAACCACTGTTATTTACCAAGTGTTTCCAACTTCGAGTAAAAATTATTAGACAAATCTTCACTTGGGCAGAGCAACCTGATTTTGCTTCTAATTCATGGATAGGGTAAGGAACAAAGCAGACCTGTGAACAGATTTAACTTGGTCTCTTAGTCCCAATTCTCCTCCCTCAGTTCTAACTCTGGCTTTAATGGATTTAGTTCCATTTACAAGGATGAAAGCAAGCAGAGAATTGGGACTTGTGTTTCCAGAACGCGGTCTTCAGTAATCAATAATTTAAGCTATCAGACAGCATTTCACCTCCTCAGCCAGGGACTGCGGGTAACCATTAGGAAGCTGGTGGCACACACGTAGTACAAGTTCAAACCACAAGCGCGGTCATCCTCAAGACTCACATGTATGACACTGCTGAAAAGAATGCCTCCAAATATCAGACATCCACACCTCATATACAGATACTGCATTGCTCTGAGATCTGAAGTTACCAAACACAGCCCACATGCTTGGATTTTCGTCAGTCATGCCCCAAAGAAACTCATAAATACCTTTAATGTGGGGTTTTTGTTGTTGGTTTTTTCCACCCCAGAGACCATTTTATGTTCACAAATGCTGCTTCTTCCTCTGCTCCTCAGATGGTTTTGCAATATATTCACGGTAATGTATATGTATAAACCTGACAGATGGCTCATGCAAGCTTTTTGATTTAACAGACACCCTTGGCTTAGGAGTATTTCATAACTATTTTGTTGTTCGTCTTGTAGGCTCTGAAGCTGTGGGTGGTGGAGGTGGGCCTCGACGGTCCAGGTCATCTACGTAAGACACAATGAGTTTGCGTCTCTCTTCTGGTACGCAGTCAAGTACCAGGTATCGCTTGTCGTTTTGTAATATCTTCTCTACATCTTTCAGATGCTGATCTGACTCCTGGATCAACTTTTTGGATCTGAAAGCAAGCATAAGAATTACCACCTGAGAGTGGTCCAGGACGCACAGAACGCCCCGGGAACCCACCCTGCTCCCGGCGGTGGCTGCTACGAATTCAGAGAAGCTGCCCTCACCGTAAGAACGTGCAGGCAGTCAACGAAAGGCAAAGCAGGGAAAGGGTGCAGAGACCTGCTCTATCTGCTTAGCTAGAAAGATGCTGCTATAGGTCAGGACTAGGCACATCAACAGTACTCTATGCACAGGAAATAAAGGCTTGTTGCCTACATTTGTTCTACATTAATTAAGCACCACGGAAGACTTGTGTCTGGCTGCAATGGCCTTGTACAGCACTACATGAACTATAGAAATGCTAAAACCTAGAGGGGAGGGGGAAAAAAAAAAAAAAAATCAGAGTTTTAAATTCAGCATCTAAATGAGGCAAACGATTAGAATTTGGATGTGGAAGTCTCAGCTACGGTCCAGCTTGACTGATTAACTGTGTCCACAGCACCAGAGCACTGTCATTCAGCTCACTGACAGCAGCACCAGCTGAAACCAGAACTCCAATACGCTACAGCGCTGACCGCAAAGGAATCATGCAGTTCATTAGGATCCAAAGAACTTAATTTCATTTTCTCCTTTTTAAGTGAACTCGTGTTTCTGATAGGAAACTTGTTTTGGTCCATCCCCAAGATTCTGTATCAGCCTTACCATCCCCTGAAACTGAGTGAAAAAGTCAACTGCTTTGTAAATCCACCCACCTGTAAGGCACACCCTTTCAATGAAATCCTCCCACAGAAACCAGGCAAATTATTTATGGGTTTTTTATAAAATTTCAATAGAGCCAATATTTCTTTGCTCTCTACTCCGAGTCCTGAAACAGAGTCCTCCCTCCTGAGTCTAAACCAAGGACTAACACAAACATGAAAGATGGCCCTCACCCCAAAATGAATTTAATGCCTGACAGCTCAGAGTACTATTCACAGAACTCTATTCCGAAGGCAAAGAGAACCTTACACCTGTGTTGGTGTGATCTTCATTACTTGTTAGTCAGCAGCAGAAATGTCAAAATAAAGCAAAAAGAGGTCTCTAGCTGCTGCACACTTTTTTTTGACAGGTTATGAAAGGTTGTAAAAGTGTAACTTAGACATCAACTTATGCTAGGAGAAAAAACAGACATCGGTTTGTTGCCATTTATACAGAAAAGCACAATAAAAAGATTAGTACGTTGTTGACATTATGCTACACACCTGTATGTTATAAATTTGGTCTCTTTCAATAGTGTTCGGAAGTCAGCTTTGGCAGTAATATATTTGTCTCTAATGTATTCCTCAAACTCCCTTTGTTTTTTCTGAAAGAAAAAAAGTAAACTTAAAACACTGAATGCAGATTAAGTACTTCACGCAACTTAACATACTGAACATAAGCAATAATTACATGTTCATTGTATTTTTCCTTATATTTTACATTTTTAATTTTAAAAAATCTTATTAAACAATAATACTTCCGTTCACATAAAGCAGAAACTATTTCAGCAGCCATTAACTTATTTGCTCTGTATCCTGCACTATACTGAAAGTTAGCAACAGTGATGCAAACTGCTTACCCTGTCACTCGAAGAAAATTTAATGCACCTTGGATCTTCTTTAATGATTTTTTTCACTTCTTTCCATGTTGATGTTAAAGTTATCTTTCAAAAGAAGCAAAAATAGTTAAATTAAAAGAAAATTAGATTCTAAGAATACGGAATGTAAATATGACTACATCTGAAGCTTTTAAATATCTCCCAAGTCCACTGACAAAGTTGTTGCTGTATCTTTAAGTGTTGGGTTTTGATTATTTATACTACTACATTTGTATTTTTAATGAGTTGATTTTATATATTTACTTTTCTTTAGTAATTTGAGATGGCATTTCCACATCAAAGTCCTCACAAACATCATTTACATCCCAAAGTCTTTTTCTAGTACATATTTATGTACATGAATGTGGTTTAAAAATTACCTACAGAAAAACTTGCTTCAGAGTTACATGTCCGTCATTTTATTCTATCACACTAAAAACCTGCCTAATGTTCTAAGCACTTTTAACTAATGCATTAAAAAATGAGGTAAAAACTTTTGTTAAAAGAAAGCTGACTGAAGTTGGCACATAACTAAAAAAGAGCAAGACTCACTAAAACCCCATAATATACAGAATAGGTGATAGATTGCCATAGCATTACACAGAATAGAAGTTCAGATTCAGTAGCACAAGATAAAGCAGAAGAACATCAAAACAGATGATATACTGATATTCATTAAGACAAACACACTGGATATCTGAAAGAGCAAGATGCCATATAGTAAAGAGTATCAAATAACTCAGTGTTGAAGAAATGTAACATCCTGCAGAAGATAAAAAGATCACTGATTAGAAGTTTAAATGTAAATGAACTGTATGTTAAACCAAAATAACACTCAAGATAAATAGGTAAGGAAACATAATGTACAAATTTTGTTATGAAGAAGAAGAGACAGTGGTGAAGCAAAGGGGCCCTGGAAATAAAAACAAACAAATCAGATTGTGTGACAGAAAACCAGGAGAAGATAAATCACAATGGGCTGGCAAAGATTTGAAGTTTGAATATATACAGCTCTTACCGCTGAAGTTTCATCCAGAAGTTGCCTAAAGTGTTCCCTCTTCTTTTTGGTAAGTGCTTCAATGTGTTCATTAAAGAGCTTCTCTTTCTCTTCTCTTTCTAGCAAGGAGCCAGATTCCCATCGATGATCTTTGCGTAGAGTTCTTCTGGTATCAGACCATGACACATCTGAAGAACGCACCTGAGCCAAAAGATTATTTTTTTAAACCACTTTTTCTACAGCTCATTGATATTTCTAATATACTACTTAGTTTTTTTTACTTCTCTTGTTTTAAGTTAAGGTTCAAATTAAAGATTAAAAAAACCAAAACCAAAACAGCTTTTAAGTAAGAGACTAGTAGCTTCCCCACAAATACTAAACAGGCAGTGGCAAAAGGAATTACTTTGCATCAGTTCAAATGCAGATGGAGATACCCCACTGACCTGGCTGAGTATTCTTGCAAAAAGAAAAATCCAGCACCCTCCTCCTCTGTGCATAACGTACTATATTAACCGTAAGTGGTCTGGAAAGAAGCCTCAGAGATAACTATTTCCAAAGAGACTCTAGGAGCTTTGCAGCGCCTTGCTCCAGAGCTAGGAGCTGTTGCTTTATGTTACCAGCTATACCACCAGACCAGAGTGATGAGCCATTTATATCCCGCCCCCTTATAAACATTTCAGGGCTGAAGTGTGGAACCGAGCACTAGTAATGTGTTTGGATTTCATGTCTTACACCAGGGAGAAAGGGCATAGTACACATACTGGTGAAAACTCATTTTGCTAATCCTGTCCTCTTAATAGGACACTAGCCATACAGGAACTGCCCTCTCACAGATTAGCTTGACCAGCAGAACAAAATAAACATACAACATAGCAGACAAATGGTAAGACAAAGGTGCTGTGTTTGGAGCATGAATGCAAAAATAACGGACTATTCCTAATGCTCAACAATATCTAATTTTCCAACAGACATACAGAAGTTTACAGTAGCATGACTGAGAATCTGCCATCAGCCATAAGACTCCAAAGAAACACAGCAGGAATAATGCTATCCACTAACTCCCTGGGCGAGATGCCCGAACATGAACCCTAAATGCAAAGCATTCTCTGCCAACCAAGGCAAAACTCCCCACAGTGAGTGGAGGGCAGTGGGGAGAAGACAAGAGTATTCTATTTCTATAAACTTACCTAAAAAAGCCAAAAAGCTTTTACATAGTGCAACAACTAGAAAAAGAATGCACGACAAACTGAGAAAGCCTGTCCGTATCTCACCATGTCAGACAGAAGCGCTTTGAAGTTTTGTATAGCTTCTTCCCGTTTGTGCTGCTCACGTTCTCTATCAATTTCCTTGGTTTGCTCGGAACGCGCTTTCTGGACCTCCCTTTCTCGTTCACGCAAACTTGCCTCAATGCGAGCTTGCCTTTCCAGCTCCTTTTCTTTTTCAGAATCTAAATTCTGAAATGTAAGAACAAACTTTTCTCAATAAAAACAATACAACATCTTTCTATTTTCATTAGACAGGTAAATAAATTAAAGGGCTATCAAACTAAAGGCATCTTGGAACAAAATACTTCAAAGTGATTTGAGATCTATGGATTACAAAATATTGCTTCAACAGGTATGCTGAAGCATTACAGAGTTTACATGGGGGAAAGAGAAGTTTGGTCACAATGCTGATCACAGAACAACTATTCTCAGGAGCATGTTGTTGGTGTACAGTGACAAACTCTGAATAATGGGAGGACAGGAGGAGAGAGGTATCACTATTTGTTAGCCCAGTTTTACATTCTCAACCATTTATTGCCCGGAAGAGAAAGGTAGGAATATTGGATTAAGAGAGAAGAACCAGTGAAGGAACTGTGTATGAACCATCTATATTCCTGAAGGAAGCTCAGCTGATACAAAAAATCACAGCAAAGGAAACTCTGCCCATCCTGGTACAGACACCAATCACTGTGGTGTCTGTATTTTCTGAAGTTTTACAGCCATTTTTACAACCAATGGCTTTACAGGAGTCTCTGCCTTTCTTGCTCTGCCGGATAAATTCTCCCAAATATCATGTGCGTGTATGCATGTGCGCATACAGGTACCATGAGCATCTGCAGCAGCAGCACCACCAGGGATAGTACTTCTAAGTTTCAAGCTGTCATTCTGGGATACTTCTACAAATAACTATGGTATAGAATTCTCTTCAGTGTGGAACTAAAGCACATATTAGTCTATCTTCTAGTTAGTTACTTCACACATTAACA
Source organism: Calonectris borealis (assembly GCF_964195595.1). Lineage (NCBI taxonomy): Eukaryota > Metazoa > Chordata > Aves > Procellariiformes > Procellariidae > Calonectris > Calonectris borealis. The sequence continues at coordinate 17,141,603 of NC_134326.1, forward strand.
GCAATGTGACCAGCAGAACATCCAAAGTTATACTTCTGAATGTCACATGCATACCTTAGCTATTTTTTCTATGTACTGTTTGAAAAGGTCTTCCCTCTGTGAAGAGCTATCCACTGCTTTGTAACGGGGGTCAGTCTCTACTTTGTCCTTCACTTTGCTCCAGCGAGACTGACTGTCCAGGTGGTGATTAGCCAGTAGTTCAAAGAAGTCCATTTTGATCTGTTTTACAGACAGAAACAGAAAGACAATACTTGAGAAAGATACTTTGATACCCAACAGTTTGCTCTTATGAAAAAAGGAGTCAACTTACCTCCAACAGAGGGAAGCATATTAATATTACATACCATTACAATTTAGAGAAATCACTAAAACTCTGAATTTAGACACAACTGTATCTAAAATTCACTTCCCCTTGGGACAATTTTGCTACAGCAGATACATTAAGATGATCTGCTACATCTAAGATGAACTATATTCTTTAAAGAATGATTCACCAATACAGTTTTTATTATTTTACTCCAATTTAAGCTTCTTTTTTGAGCTTTTATATATATATATATATAAAAAAAATATATATATCTATCTCTATCTCTCTCAAAGTTACTGATTCTACGTTATAGCATTTTGCATATTAATACTACAGAAGCTATGCAGTTTTAAACAGGGCTCTAGACAAATGAAGTATTTATGGATTTATCCTCCAAGTGTACAATGAACAGAGGTAAATATTTGGATCTGCTGATAAAGAGCAATGTCTTAAGATGGATCTAACTAATAAAGAATTACCCACATATGGTAATTAAGTAAATTACATTTAAGATGGATATGCACATATATATAAAAGTTTAAGGAAATGTTTTAGTCTACTTTTTCAATTGGAAATGGCATGTCAGCACTCTGTCCGTAACAACAGCCATTGTAAAGGGCTGGCAGAGGATCAATTATATTAGTTTTTTTATCTCGAGACAACTAGCAATACATTTTCATCAAAACTCCCAGAACCAGCAGTCGCAAGAGCAACTACTCTGCCTTTATTACATCTCTTTTTTCTGGGGTAGATGATCTCCCTGTTCCTGCTGCACTTTAGGTCTAGGTATTTTCTCCTTTTTATTTCCTTAGAAGTCTGGTTTGGCATTTAAGCCCCCATCTCTCCGAATTAGAGAGGCGAGGGGCTGGTTTGCCTCCCTCGCTGAGTGCCAGGGGATGACTCTAGGGACTCCACATGCAAGGCGAAGCATGCTGCCTTCACAGCATCCCAAACCCTGCTGGTCCACAAAACAAAATCCATCTTTATGGCACACTAATTTAAAAAAAAAAAAAAAACAACAAACAACAAGGAGAAGGGCTGGCCATTTATTTTCTGCTACTTATCTCCTCTCCTCATCCTTTTGAAAAAAAAAAAAAACAAACCACCAGAAGCAGTTTAGCTCCAAAACACTCAGGTTCATAAGGGAAGTGAGCAGATGGACAGGAGAACAAACTCTGGCTTGCCAGAGAACTGTCACATCCCGATTATCTAAAAATGTGCTTAGTTACAGAATGCAAGAACAAAATGAAGATTAGAACCAACATTCTGCAGCCTTGTCCACCGATAATTTTAGTTCTTCACAATATTAACATATAAACATAAAAGGCTTTATAGGCTTTTTTGCTTTACTATCTCAACAGAGCGATTAAGATAGTAAGCAGAGATTAGAAAACAACTGGTTAGCGCCAGTGGGAAGTTGCTCTACATCTACAGCACTATCACTTTTTCTTAAAGTAGCTGAACAAAATGCTAAGCAAACCATTTATTCATTGTAAAATTAAGAATGTTGTTTCAAAACATCTTAAAACATGCATGCAGTATCAAAAATATGAAGCTTTCTAAGCCATGGCATTAGAAATATTTGTTAAAAATCAAACAATTCCCAGACGTTACTACAGAAGTCTATAAAGTAAGGGTATCTCAAAGTTTCTGCACAAATCACATATCCATATATATATGTTCCACAGGATAAAAACTGCATACCCACAACACCGCTGGAAGCACCTTGGCACCAGCTGCAATACAGAACCAGACCTAAGAACACCACCACAATCTGTAGAAAGATGCTTCCGCAGGAGCCGCCAGCAGCACCCCCTTCGCTCCCTCAGACACCGTGCACTTGCCGACTATCGAGTCCTGCACTGCTGCACAGAGATGCCAGTGGGCCATCTGCTGCTTCACCAGCGACCGACTCAGCAGAAAACCAGGAGGGTACAGCCAATTCCCTCCTGAAAAAAATGAATGACACTTCCAGACCTTTAATGCTCTTAAAGCATAGGTTTAACTTCAGTCATCGGCAATGTATATAGCGCAAGTATTGCAATTTGGTTTTCAATTTAAAAAAAGAAGGCAAAAACTTCTCAAAAAATTGAGTCAAAAACATCTCACCAAGGAATAATCTTTTAAGATCATAGCTCTACGATGTTGCGAGTTTAACACATCTATACGCAGTAACTAGCTCAACTAAGTAGAGTATTACAAAGAAAACCCTTAAGAGATCTTGATACAGGAGAGATGACAGATGAGACAGCCATCAGCACAGTGGGCTGCAGGATGTTTGCAGCTGAACATTTCAGTAAGTCTACGTAAAGTGGGATGTCAGGCTTATCTGCTGGCACGGCTCATCTTGAGGACATGCAACGATGCTGTGTCCTGGGACAGCATGTGAGCAGCTTGGTCAACGTTACCAGCTCATAGTCCCTTCCCCAATATCCTCAAACCCACGCGTACTGCCTCATCTCTGTCATCTGAGAAGTATTAGCATTGTATTTACTCACTGAAATTAGCCACATGAATAAAAACAAACATCTGAAAAGCTGGCTGCTCCATCACCATCCGATAAAGCCATAACTCAATGAAGCAAAATCAAAACATTATATAATTTAAAACCCTTACGTTAAAGATTTCTGTAAAGTTGATCCTCCTTAAATAAAGATTTTGGACTTTTAAAACAGACTGAGAAAGCTTCAGGTTAAATGCCTTAAATTTTCTTTTATGTTTTAAGCACTTTCAAAATCAAAGGAAAATAAGACTGAAAATATTTCAGGTGTATTTAGAAGTCTTTTTTTTTTTGGCAGTTAACACATTGCAGGTACAACTCTCATCACTTCACAAGGAAAAAAACTAAAAAAATGTAAAGTACCGGAACTGCGGGAGGCTAAAGTCACCACACAGAGATACCAATTCTTTCCTCACTAGGGAATCCCATAATATTTGCGTGTCAGTGATTGACAGCTGTCAGACTGAACTGATTGACAGGCCGCACAGCACATAACTGTAAAGTCTATCCACTTGTTATAAAACAGAATACATAAAATGGTTACAAAAGGCTTTTGGAGAAAAAAACATTATTTCAAAAGCAAACAAACACAATCTCTCTTCTGTTAACTTTTCAACTTTAGAACAATCATGCAACAACAAAACAAATATATACTTTTTTTTTAAACTCTTCAACTGTACTATTAAGCTGCAAGAATGCTTTAAAATTCCACATTCATAATCGAAATGTAAAAGTCTAGTTTTGAACTACATCAGTTCTCCTCTGAAAGCAGAATCATTTATTGAAAATATCAGCAATAAGTCAACATTTGAAAAAAATTGAGTACAGAATCAAATTAGACCAGAGTACCTAGATTAAAAAAAAATGCAAACCTTATTGAATACCGAAATTGTCCCCAAATCTAACCTGTTATTCAGCATTTTTCTCTTCTGTAAGCATTCTTAGTAGGTGAAATTTGCAATAACTTTATACTACAAAATAAACATTGCAGACTTTAAAATGTCAAAAATGATTAGGCTTTAGAGGTTATTTTCTCCATTCGCACAACACACAGGGACATTTAAGTGAGTGGCTGCATATTTTGATGATAATATTTGATGCCACCTCCATAGTAGCCTGCTTCCCCAGTGGTAAAAGCCTGCTCCCTACTATTGACAATACGGTCAAATGACATTTGGAATTCATTAATCTTTAATAGCTGACCTTTAATTCTAATAAGCAGCAGTTTATACATAAGATATATTTACTGAAAGATTAAAAAGTCACTAAAGTGCTAGCTTTTAGATGGAAAGAGAAGATATGGAAGCTGTTTGAAATTTAAACGGAGTATCCTACAGAGAATTTCAAGTTCTGCCTCCACTGAGAGAACAGAGAGGTAATGGCCAGTTCTGGGGTTTCCAGCTAAACAGGACAAGAATCCTTTTCCTTTTAATGCTTCAGGAAAATATAACTTCAAAAAAAAAAAAAATCAGGCATTATTCCAGTTAAGAATATAATGTTACTTGCTTAGGTAAATGAAAAAAAAGTGTAATTATTTAAGTAAACTCAGCTTCACAAATAAATGTAAGTTCAATTCTACATACTCTAAAAGTCAGTATACCTGCAAACTTAAAATAGTTAGTCCAGAAAGACCAAAGGGACATCCGTGAAGTGTTTACATTGTAAAACCTCTATGGAAAGAGAAGGACCGTGTCTCAGAGAAGGCTCACTGGAAACCAAGCACTGGCTTTGTCCCATCTCACTCAGACTCACACCATTCACACTGCTGGAACTAAAAAAGTCACCTTACCTTCTCACCTCTGGTCTTCGAATCTTCTTTTTCCTTCTTTCTTGCCGCTGTGATAAACTCATTAAACAAGGCCTCTCGATCTTTCATCTTTTCAATTGCCTTGAATCTCGAGTCTTTAGCATGCTTGGCTGCAAATTCACTAAAAGTAGTTCTGCAACAAAATGGCAAGTGAACTCATTTGGCAGAGCTGTCTTTGCTGGGAAGCAGGTTCAGCAGAGAAATATTTCTTCTGCTAGAATACATGCCAGAGCACAATTTTTAAAAAAAAAAAAAAAAAAAAGGCAACATCCTATGGTCTCACTATAGAGATGCTTGATCAATGAACTATATAGAAAGGAGTCAGGTTTAGGCACACACATGAAAGGTACTGTTAGAGACTTATAGGGTTTTTTTTGTCTGTTTGTTTGAATACAGTTACCCGCAGAAAGTGCAGGTGTAGGAAGAGAGATTACAAAGCAACCAAGAAGAAGAAATAAAAAAACTCAGTTGTCTACAAAAATCTTCTTTTTTGTGGGTTAGCAGTTCAGCCACCAGTCTGTCCAGGTATTTCACAGCTGTGAAACTGAAAATTTTACGTGCATTCACTTGCAGCCAAACCATGCTAAGAGTTCACCAAGAAAATAATCTTTTGGTATTAGTCACAATAGAACACTGGCTGAATCAATTTTTCCTCCTACATGTGACATTGTATAGCCTTATCTTAAAACACACGGCGTTGAAAATATTTTAAACACTATGGGCAGATGCAGCAATACTGGGCTTTCAACCCATTATCCCCATAGCATTTCCCTGACCGTTCTCTCACCTCCAGGGCCAGATTCCAATCTGTGCAGTAGATATAGTACTGCCACTTACCTCGAAAAAAACCACTACTGTGCTTTTTCCAAGCTCTGATGCAAATCTGGCCCCAAGAATACGTGAGACACTTATAATCATACGAATGTTTTCATCACAGCATGGAAATAATTAGACTTGGAAAATCCAGCCTACTGTTGCTGTAGGGTAAATTGAAACAAGAAGAGAATTTGGTAGCTTATTCAAAAAGATTAGAAAGTGAATGTACAGCTACATTGAAGAACAAGAGCTGTTTAAGTGAAGTAGAACACAAACTCTTGAGCATGTTGGACTGAGACAGATGATAAAAAACCAGTCTGGCACTCACAGGAGTACAGCAATATCTTTAGACAAACACTGAAACCAGAAGACAAAGGATAAGATTAAACAAGACAGTATTTCAGCTGGAACTCTCTTTCCCACCCCAACCCATAATCAGATAAGAGTCAGTCCCAATATGACACATTGGAGATATCTTGGAAGCTGAGGATACTAAAGCTAACATAATAGTCCATGTTAGTCTCTGAATTATATATTAAACTTATTACTGATGAACTTTTTCTTAAAAACATTTCTATGACTCCATTCTTCCCAGCCTAATACAGTCGAAACTGCTACCCTTATTAAATGAGCAGACAGATGTTTTAAATAAGAGTTATTAATCAGATTTGAAGTAATTTAAGAGTTAGTATAACACTGGCTTCCACCAGATTTCCAAAACGGTCACTGAAAAAAATTAAGCTGAAGTGAAACAAATGAGTTGTTATTTCACTGTAAAAGAAATAATGCCAGATAAGCCAACAGATGCTGAAAGAGAATGCTTTAGAGCTCATCTGGTGACATAAGCACATATTTCATGAACCCTATGTGAGAAAGCTGTGAAATAAACAATTCTAGCAATAAAATCTTAAATGTTAGTACATTCACTGTCATCACCTGGCTATTATCACTGCAAGTAGGTCTGAATGTGAAGGGTATGTAATAAATTCTATATTAAAGCAGCCAGAACATTCTATTATATTATTATTAACATACTTTGTAACCAGAAAAACATCCCTTCAGCTCCCTCCAAACTGAGGAAACCTCCCTAGTACTTCTCAGAGACTACCAATATTCTTAAGAAGTAACAGGGTTATTAAAGAAAACTTGTGGTGGATCACGAGGCCTTTCTCACAATCCAGACAGCATGCTGGGGATTTCTTCAAAATGACTTAAAATATGTAAATAATTATAAATCACAAGTTCTATTATTTCATGGGTTAGGTGAATACAAGCAGGCAAAAGAAGATTTCAACAATATCTGATTTTGCCCATTTTGAAAGAGGTTAATCTACCTAATACCACCCAACATACTTTATTCTAATAGAGCTTATGCATACGAACAAGTAAGAAGCTCCTACCTTGGATTAATCTTTGCTTCTTCCATCATTTTCTTGAAATCCTCCTTGGCCTGCATTATTTTGTTTTTCTTCTCCTTGCGCTCTTCTTCTGCTCGGGTTTTCACATACTGATCAAATACCTACAGAAACACCAGTCACCAACATAAAACATACAAACCTGAAGCCACATAAGCTCTAGGCAAGAGGGAGGTATAATCCCATTTCTTTCCTTTTCTCCTATTTCCTTTCCTCTCACCACAGAACCAACGTAGACGAGGTAGAAAGAAGGGTTAGGGACTCTTTGTATTTGAATATGCAAATTACTCCAATCTGCTGAACAGGTAGTGTACTGTATCTAAACATGTAATCTGAGACCCGTGAAGAAGTTTCTTACACATTCGTGTTATGTTAACATTTTTCGGGGCCATATGTTTAAGACAGCAGACACTTCCTGTATTCCTGAAGTTTCCCATTTCCCTACATCCATTTGAAGAAAAGCTTCTGGAGTGAGAACTTGCTTAACAATAAAAATGTGCTTTAGGTTTTTTTTTTTAATAAATAGATAAATTATTCATTATGCCAATATTTTGGAGACAGTGATGATTCTCACCATTTCATTCATGTTTTGGGAGCTCTCTGTATGCATACAACTTTCACTGTGTTAAAATATTAGATCTGGAAAAATAAAAACTATCACTTCTTTTCTTGCTGGCTTCTTCCATTTCCAGACAAACCCTAATCATAACAAAAACCCCCTGCAACACTGATTAGTCTGGAAGGCTAGCAGGAACAAAAATAACAGATCAAGGATTTAGATAAAGTCTGTAGTAGCTATGTCTGGATGAGGAGCGAATTCGACTTCTATTTTACCTGTTTTCTTTCTTTTGGGTTGAGAAGTAAGTAACGAGGATCAAAAACTATCTTGTGCAGCTCTTTCTCCCATGTTGAAAAAGCAGAGACCTTTAATTAAAAAAAGTCAGATTTTAACTAATGGTTAAGTTTCCTCAAATATATAGAAGTCGTACAGTTTTGCTTGAAAACTATAGAATATCTGATGAAAAGAGGGAAACAAACTCATCCTGAAATTTTCATCACTAATAGATGATGGAGGCTGCCATAGCAAGTTTCAATGCTAATTGGCTCTGAAAACTTTTAAATAACACATGCTTAATTACTACTACTGTGTAACATTTAAAAAAAAAAAGTATATCAGAAGAAAGCCTTGACATTCTATGTTCTCATATCCCATGCCTGCTCTATACCTTTTCTAAATGTTATGAATGTAAACAGTTCTGCTACAAAAGAGATTGATTTAAAAACGTTTGAGTTCATCTTAAACAAGCTTTATTAAAACTATCTCATAAAATCCAGTTATTGAAACTAAAGGAAAGCTGCATAGGTAGCTGGAACCACTTCCATTTTTTAAAGTTACTATATAAATTTATATTTTAATAGCCTAATTTATCTATCAAAACTGATTGGTATCAAGCAGATTTCAAATTTAGTTAACTAAAAGCAAAAAATGTCCCATTTAAGGATAAGAGTATACAGACTACAGTGGAACTTACCGCTTTTCTCCTGTAAAAACATTTCCAAAAACATTAAGGATGTGTCTAGTTTGTGTGTCCTATTTATTTTCAATGGCAGCTTTCAATTAGGTAATTACTTAACTTGGAAAAAAAGTTTTAAAAAAAATCTGTCTTGATACTGTTTAATTTCAGTTACTTAGAAATCAAAATTTTGCTATAATTGTAACATTCTTTGAAATATGGATTCTTGTACCAAATGCATCCATTAACCAGAGGAAGGATGAGATTGTTTTCCTTACATAAAGCACCACAGGTTCTGAATTCGCTAAGAACTGAGACCTCTGCCTGAACCTCGCCCTCCCTCTCTCCCCTTCTCACATATACACACACACACTGATTTCTGACCCCTCTTTCTAACAGCATGTCCTTGAATTGTTTCATCCGAGCCTCCAGAGGGACAATGGCTCTCTCTCTCGCGGCTTTAATTTCAGCTTCCATAGCAGCCTCCTTCTCTGAATCAATATCTTTGTTATCATCTTTCCTGAAAAAAATTAAACATACAGTAAAACTGTAGAGTAGTAGTATGTCAACCCTGTAGGTTAGAAATTGAACTACACCAGGACAGAACGGATAGAACAGATTACTTCAGAAGTGTTGGCTTACAAATCATAAAAGTCATTCTTTGAGACTTGGACATAAATACTTTCATACTGAAAGAGCTCAAGAACCAATGTATTCTCGACAACTTCCGTGCCAACAAATGACTCCGAGAAGTTAGCACATTCTGGTTGTATTCAATGGTCTCACCAGATGTGCAATAGATTTTACATTAACCGCACTAATTTTCTAATCTTCTGTTCAAGACCATAAGGCCCAGTGAAAAGACTATGGCTAAGGCAGGTAGTTCAAATTGAGAATACCATACAATCACTACAACAGAAAATGCTGTAACGCAATTAATACACTCACCCATCAAAGCATTTCTGGAAAAAAGTGTGCTGTTTGTTGATTTATGTTCACTAAAAGCAAATGCACTTCATCCCAAACAAACTCAAAATCCTAACTGCTAACAACTTTATGATCACCCCTAAGAGTACACAGTAACAAATAAAATGGTAAAACTACTTTTAAAACAGTGCGTGTAAGTAACAGAGTGAAGTGACGTATATCGCTTCCAATAAGAAAAACAGATCAAAAGACCTAAACAAAACTCTCAAACCTTTGTAATAGAGTGAAAACAGAGTAATCACTATGAAAATCTAGATGGCTGGATTTTTTGGCAACAAAATCTTGTGCACAGAAATTAAAAAGCTAGATAAACAAGCAACAGAAGCAAACTATTTAAGATAAACTGCACTCAAAATATCGCTTGGATTCACCCACTTATACCATTTATTTCCATTTCGAATGATTTCCAGAGGAGATGCTATTTCCCCTATACACGAATTTCAGCTATCTCAGAGAAATATCAAATACTTGAGCTGCTAAAGTAAAATAGTAGAAAGTTCATGATTGTGTTCACCAATCCTACTAGTTACTGTTCTACTCTACTGAATACAACAGTATACACACTGCTCAGATGGAAAACTTGAGGTTTTTTATCTACACAGATCACTTAGTATTGAAAAGACAAACTTACTTGCGCTTTTTAATTTTAATAGGCTCATCTTCATTTGCTTCCTCTGTAGATTCATGCTCTTCTCTAACTGTAACAGATTTCAATAATAATTTAGATTTTATCTTTATGAAAAGTTTGTAAATCACAAATGAAGCCTTGGACAAAAACAGAGGACAATGTGTGCAGCAATAATGTATTCTGACAAAGGAAGACATACGGTTTTCAGTTGCTTTCAGAATAACACTATCGGAATTTGGTGGCAGGACTAATGGACTTGTGGCCAACTTTGTATTTAAAATTACAAACACTGACCTCTTATTTCCAGGGAGAAAAAACAACTCAGGCTAAACAGTCTAATGAAGCACATTTGGATCTCCTGATTACCTACTTGCACTTTGCTCTCCTCCAACTACCAAGCCCACATGTCATCCCAGGATCATTTACTAGAACTCATGCCAGAAAGTAGTCTCATCTCAGCAGCCTCTTGAATGTTCTCTGCTCTTGGCAGCTGTTTCCAAAACTGTATTCCAGTTGATGTTCTCTAAGTTAAATCCTCTTCTGTGAGAGCCCATTCGAACATTATGATTAATCTTTTCTGGCCCCCAAATTCCTCTTGCTTATAAAACAAACACAGTCCCTTTTTTTAGTCAGTAAAAACTGTGGGGGGTTTTCAGCCTGTTGGCATTTAGAAAAAAAATTAACCTTGTTAGTATCTACTTTCTTCAATAGACTGTTTTTTCCCCCAAAGGACTCTACACATCTGCATTCCCACTAGCCTTCTTAAATTCCAAAGCATCATACATTTTTCAATATGCCCCTACATTTCTCTCACTTATTTAAATGTTACTAGCTTTGGAAATCAACACAAAATAAGTGATGAATTATATTCAGACTTCTTAAGAAGGCTGTAAGATGGCTCTTACTAAGTTTTTTTCCTTCTTCCATTCCTTTTTTGTGAGGAGGTTCTTGAATAATTTTGTCCACATCAGCTCTTCCAATTAGGTCATCTGGTCGGTCCCACATAGAGAGACGAGTGGTAGGGTTATAGAAGAAAACACGCTCATCACCAGTCCACACCACACACCTAGAAATTTAACAGTCAGACAGGAAGTCTTGTATTATCTTTATCTTCATTGATTCTGTATACCTGTTACCATATTCAAAGACTGAAGCAAGCATAACAGTCACAGATTCAGGTTATACTGACTGACATCTACCAGACACTCCTATTGTCCAAATGGGACACTGAATTATTGCTTTTCTCTGCTAGCAGATTTGAAATGCAATTTTAAAAATGCTTTTTATCAGGAGCTGCAGTATATTCAGTTCTTCTCTAGAAAAATGTTTTAGACAGCTCAATCAGATTTTGGGATAAAATACACCTCATCACTTCAATGCCCCGCAAAATGTAAGAAAAAGCAACCTAATGATCTTGCCAGGATTTTATAAATTATGAGGTGAAAGAACTGCAGAGATAATTCGAAAGAAGAATTAAAAAGCATCGATGGCTAAATGGCAAAAATGAAAACAATATCCCTTTCCCGTAAGTAAGATTTTTACTTTGGTCATCCAAACACACGAAGATGATTTACATATATTACAGCAAGAGCAACCTCATCATGACATTATACACATAGGCACCTGGATCAGTGCCTATGCCAAGTGGGGGAGGGGGGAAGGATTGTTTTGGCCAGCAACTGCACCTATTCGTTCCCCAAGGCATAAGGGCAAAAGAAGTCAAAGATTTTTTTTTTGGCCAGTACTTCATACTAGATCAGGAGGAATCGGTGGCAGATGAAGGGGGCTGGGATACGGAAGCTATACTGGTAACGTACCTCATGGGTCTGCAGTTAGCGTGTGGTAGAAAGGCTATACACACACCACTGAACATTATGCGTGCTGGCACAGTGTGAACAGTGCTGGCTGGAGGAATCGAACGTTAGCTGAGACAGAAGCATACCAAGAACAGGATCTTCACACGCTGTTACTTGTACTAACTACCCAGTGACCTTCCTGGTGGCTACAGGAAACGACGTTTCAGTCCCACAGCAGCAGGCCACGGAAAACCGCTACCTACCATGGGGTTCCTGGAATAGGAGTGGTTGCAACCGGCTTGGCCTTCTGAGCTGCCTTCTCTTCTTCAGTCATTTCTTCTTCCTTTGGCTCCTCAAGGGAAAAACAAGTTACAGGATTCAGGCAATGACAGCTAGCTAATTATTTATTATAAAGTAATTAACTTGTTTTAAACAAGCAAATGTATTTTGAAACAATGCTAACAAACAGCTCACAATTACACTTCATCCATGCTTAAAACAGAAGCATTGGAATTTCAACACACAGACAGTAACTGCTATTCAAAAATCTCAATTCAGAAAACCTCTAAGTGTTTAGTTAACTTTGACTTCAATGAAACCTTATTTAAATGCCTTCCTAGATCTGCATGAATCCTTGAATCAAGGCCTGAATACAGGGGCAAGGGTGTAGTTTCTCACAAAGAAATTTCGATTTATTCTTAAAATTAATTTACTTGAAAATGAGACATGTAGTACAAAACAGTCAAAGATCTGCAATAACCTTTGTAAAAAAAATAAGCAAACTAGCAACTATCTCAAACGTAAACAGGGCAGAGTGGTAATAAAAAACAGCAACTGAATTCTGTGCTTTTGCCTACTAAGCTACATTGAAGTTCACAGAAATCGGTATAAAAGCTTTAATTTTTATTCAAACACCTTAGCATCTTCAAGAGCTATGCTTTCTCAGCATGACAAAATGCCTTACAAGAAAAAAGTTAATTTTGTTTACTGCAATGTAAACACTACAGACATTTTCTAGGACATGTGTTCCTAACAGACCAAAGTTACCAGTTAGAGCACATGGAGAACATGTGCTTTGTTTCAAAATTGTTCAAAATAAAGAAGTAAAGAAATAGAGGAAAAGCTATTAATTTAAAGATTTCAAACATTCAGGACAAGTTTCATTTTTCTGAACACCTTACAATCAGTGTGAGAACATCATGTCCATGTAATTAGCTAACTTTTTTCCATGTTCTTACTAATTTCTTAACTCGCATACTCTGTATTTTTCTTTCAAATGTCCTTTTTTCCTTATGTTAAAAAAAAAAGGAAAAAAAAAAAGCTATGAGTCCAAAAAGGAAGGCTTTCAAAATCACCCCAGGAATTTAAGAACTCAAATTACTAACCATGTCTCCTGTCAATATGCCTGGTCTACAGATGCATCCACACCTGTAGGATGTAGGATTCAAAATGGCGATACTGACTATTTGGTTGCAAGGTCTTTTACCTCCTTTATAAGTTCTTTTATAGGTTCTTCTTTTGGCTCTTCTTCTTCTGTCTCCATTGGTAAAGGCTCCTCCGTAGGTTCTTTAATTGGCTCTTTAATCTTCTCTTCCATTTTTTCTAAATAAAGATAGAATTTTCCTTAGTATTATTAAGAAACCGTTATAGAACCACAACAGATTTATTTTTATCAGTATGATTTTCCAAGCACAACAGCAAAACAAAACTTTTTTTCCATGTATTTTCACCACTTTCTGTCCTTCTTGGGCTTTACAGTGTCTGCTTATAAAGACATGATTATCTCCTGCACCAAGATCAACTTGGAACTGGAAAAGGAAATATCGTAAGGCAGCCTATTATATTAAAAAACTAACTAAAGTGTACCAACAGAAATAGCTGAAACACCAATAAAAATATCAACCAACAATTGCAACAAACAGTGCAACACTGAAGACCACTTTCAGATTTGAAATGCTATTGACAAAAAAAATTAGAGAAAATTCACAGAGAATCATCTGAGGATTGCTCTGTCCCCACTTAAAAAACATTACAAAATGTATAATCTTTACTCAGCAAAATTGGTATTTGCTGCCTTAGATGTCTTCACCTCAGTAAAAACAAGAACCTATTATTTAAACATGAATTATTAGGAAGATGGCTATTAAGTAAACTAGCTAACTACGTAAGTGTTCTGAATTTGTCTAAACAAAGATTTCTTGTAACTGAAAAATTCAGCAGACAATAAAAGGAAGAACTATTTGGGTCCGACTGGATTTGTTTTCCTAAAAGACTTTATAAACTGAATAAAAGCCACAAGATTTTTGCCCCTTCTTCCTTATTTATGATACAAGAACAACTTCCCTCCTATATAACAACACCCATGGATGTAATGTGGATTCAAATAAACACAAGCCACAGAATATGACCAGAATACGACTTAGGGATGTGGACAGGAGGAAGTAATTTATTTTTTCCTCATATTCCAAATCTGTTTATATACTTAGGTTTTGAAGATCCGAAATTTAGCATTTCAATGATCTTCATTCTTCCCTGCTTTACAGTCTTGAGAATAACTGAATTTTTCCCTCACTCTCTATCTTTCTGCAGTTGGGATCTTCTCAAACTCGTCAGTACGTAAAGTACTTACTTTCTACTGGAGTGGAAACACACATTTACCCAAGTGTCACAGATTTGGAAGCAACTCTAGAACCAAAAACTCTTACAATACAGTGGGAAACAAAGAAACTGTAACTTGCAGACTCAAGAGCAACTCAAATAGATACTTATAATCAGGATTTAAAAATATTCTTAAAGGAGATAAGGGATTAGAAATGTTCTCGTCCACATTTTCAAATACAGCCGTTAATAGTCTAAGCAATTTTGCCTAGTATACAGCTGTATTTAAAAAAAAAAAAAAAAAAAAAGAGTACCTTTTTCTTTCAGTTCTTGGGGTTTTTCCCACGTTGACTCCAAAGTCCTATTGTTATAATAGTAAGTCTTTCCATCTGCTGTTTTGTACTCTGTCCACTCAGAGACTGCTGTTGCTCCAGCCAACGTAGCAGGTGAAGCGGCAATAGCAACCTGAGGATGGATCATAGGTACAATGGGAGGGGCCATGCCTGGCAAGACACCTGCGTAAAGAAGAAAAAAGGAAAAAAAAAAGAAAAAAAGAAAAAAAAGAAAAGAAAAAAGCAAAGAAAACAGTAAGTGACAATGAAGTACCGAAGAACCAAAACCTAGCACTTCACTGACTTAATTTACAAATAATCAACTTATATAAATAAATATAAAGATTGTTTTAAAAATTAAACGGAAAGCAATGCATTGTTACTAAATTTCCTCACTGTGTTTTACAATCAGTAATGCCCATATTACCAGGCAAATTAGATAGCTTTTTATTTTAATTAGAGTAATGTGTAATTCTGCACAGCACAAAGCTTGTTAGTTTTTAGACAATTTTGAAGTATTAAAGCAAATAAGTGCTCTATTTATTAAAAAAGCCTTATTAGATCTCTATAGTAAATAATTATTTAAAAAAAAAAATCTACTTCACTGTTTAATTATGCTGTCATTTTAAGAGATATTCCTATTGCTCTTGAAAAAAAAGACAACAGTGGCTTGAATTCGAGCCATATAATACGGAGCAGAACTCTGATAAATCTTAAATCCTGACTTAAAAAAAATTAACATTAATTCAGAGCCTTGAATAAAAACTGATGAGAATGAAATAATTTCAGATTTTGTTTAATACTGAAGACCGATTGGAAAAAACATTTTATTCACATCCTAAAGCAAAATGGGAAGTAAATATCCAAAGATAAGAAAGCCAAAATGTTACATTATCCTCTTACTTCTCTACTCATCCCAACAAAATGGATATATTGAACATATTTTGAGCGACAAGTTCTAGAAAAACAAATTGGATAGTACTAAAACTACAAGATCATAATTTTGAGCTTTTAACATTTATATGAAAAAGTCTATCTTTTTAAATAATGGAAAAGCACACATTACACATTGCCATAAAGTATTCTCAGTAAGTGACTTTTCTTAAATCCACAATTTGAAAAATGAAAATTTATACTAAGACGCACATACACGCACACCAACATGCGAGCACAATCATGTCACTATACATGTGGAAGTAGGAAAAACAAAAATCCACACACAAGAAACTAATAACTAAGAAGTATGGGCATGAAGAGGTTCACAATTATTACAGAACTCAATGATTACAGAAAACTGTATTGGGTTTTTTGTATAGAATAAGCTAACACTAACAGTTATTTGGGAAAGTTATTTCCTGGCCAAATACGATATTTGCATTTATACTGGTTTTGAAAAGAAAGTATATATATTCATTCAATTGGGGAAGCAAATAAATAAATAAAAGATAAACAACAACATTCACTACCATGCCAACTTACAGACAAAACGAACTAAGATGGTTTTGAAAATTACCGGTCTTGGTGGTAGCGACTGTCTTTACATACGGGCAGCTGACTATTTGCATCATTGCTACACCTGTAAAATGGATAAGCAAGCATGTTGGAAAGCTGCCATTGTATGTCAGCTACCACTGGGAGTCTGGACGCTACAGATTTCCTGCTACAATTTGGAATGCCATTTTCAGCTGGCAAAGAGAAAGCCTCCCGGCAAGAAAATGTGAATCATTTTTGCTCCAACATTTTATGCCAGATCAAATGTAAAACTAATTTAAGCTGCAGCAACAGTTTCTGCCTACATTAAACAGCTGTTTAGCAAATTATTGGGATGTCATTAAAAAGAAAAAAGATATTTCAATGAAGACTCAGGGGTTTAAGTTCATTCAAGGGGGAACTCAGCTCTCCTTGTAGGGCAGTACCATGGGAAAATATTCTACTAATGGTGCTGTTTTCCACTGACAGCCTTTGCTCAGACAGATCCATCAGAGGAGCAGCAACAAAGTGAAACTAACGGTCTTTGCTATTTTCAGTCTGCTGCTGCATTTAGAAAGCAGTGGTAAGAGTAGAAGGACAGATTTGAACTAGTCAGACTAGCAAGGCGCGGCAGGGTGAAAGCCAAGTTCAACCCAGAGGGAAAGCTGAGGTTATGAGGGTCATTACGGAAAGGCCGGAGGTGGAAGAAGTTGGGGGGAAAGAAATAAAAGCAATGAAGCTGCAAACAGAGGTACACAAAGCTGCACTAGGTCAGTGGCAGCGAACATTTTCTTTATTTTTCATTATTAAGGATGTCACGAGCTGAAAAATGCTCTAAAAGCAGCATAACTAGCCCTCAAAAAGGTAGCATCATGCACTGTTCTGCTCTCCAGCTCATTAAGAAATGATGTAGAAAGGCCACAAAGAGGGAAGCATCTAATCCTCTTTAATTAGACGGAAAATTCAGTAGGAAATTAGACAGGGGTAAGGGGAACGCATTTCCAAAAACCTTCATTTTTGGGTGCAGAAGGAAACTGTAGAAGTTCTTTCCACGCTGGTCCAGTCTGGACACTGAGAAACTGAGATAATTCAGAAACTTCCCCTTAAATGGTTTCAATTCCATCATTTGAGGTTGGAAATCCTCCAGCGCAAAGTGAAATTAAACCCCTGTGTTTATAACCAAAGTAATTTCTATTTTTCTTCATCAGAGATCTAGTACGGAAAGCATATAAAAATGCTGCCAATTTATTTTAAAAAATATTTCTGAGAAGACGGAATTGTAATGTTCTTTAATAATAATTTCAATGAAAGAATCCAAAACTAGTTTTATAAAAAAAAGCATGAATTGAGACACAAAAACATTGAGTCAAACAGCACTGAATGAAGTGTTTGTCTAAATTTTGAGGGGGGTGTGTCACGTTATGTACTTGAAAATGAATCTGAAAATTCGTTTTGTTAAGGAAGTTACAGCATGTCTTAAAACTGGGTCAGTATAAATAATGCCATCTGCGGGATCACTGAAATTAGAGATACTGCAGCGCAGATAAGACTTAGCAAATACCCAAGCTGTTTCCTCTGCCAAGTTCATTCTCAAACATACAACTAACTTTTAACGTATG
Source organism: Calonectris borealis (assembly GCF_964195595.1). Taxonomy (NCBI): domain Eukaryota; kingdom Metazoa; phylum Chordata; class Aves; order Procellariiformes; family Procellariidae; genus Calonectris; species Calonectris borealis. The sequence continues at coordinate 17,159,392 of NC_134326.1, forward strand.
AATTAAGAGAAAGCAGACTTACTTTTTAAGATCTGAGATTACGAAATATCACTAATCAACTCTTCCATTGTTCCGTCTTACTATAGTATAATACAGAGATTAACTTTGAAATCAGTTGACAGTGGTATTGTTCAGCTCTGTCTCTGTAACTTGAAAGCAATCTGGCTGATATTATACCTAGCTGAAAGCTCCAAACATCTATACAGTAAAACTTCATAAGCCTTTTTGACTTCACCTTATACTGCCATGAAGTCATTTTGACTTCTCTTTAGTTTCTTGTTACTGTAAAATATTATAAAGGTTTCCTTTTCTTTTATAGTGTTTATAAACCATTACAACCAACTCAAGCCAGAATTAGCTGAAAGAAGTAGACTGATTTTATTCTGTAGTCAGGCAAATGACAGATTAGACTCGTTAGTGGAAGCACGCACTTTACGGCTAGGTATCCTTCCTATGTATTATGGGTTCCACCCAAAAGGCTCATCTCACTGTGAGAACAGAAGCAGCCAGATCTAAGACTTGCTACCAGGAAAGTTCTGAAAAAAATAATTTTCAAAAACGAGTTTAAGAAGGAGAAAATCTATGTTCTTGCTCTGTCTTTCCTTCTGTATTGCATTACTCACAAAACTTTTTGACTGAGAGCTTATGAAAAAAACCAGCCCCAGCGCACACGCCGGTGTCCATTTTCACTGGCACTCTTCCCTACCACTTTGACCATCCACATTTCACCTGACAGTTCACACTTGAGTAGATGATTATATCCTGCAAAGGTATGTACGGACCCTTCACTCTATGCTGATCCCTTGCTGGCAATGTCAGAAATTGCAGTTAAGGACATTCAGCTAATCATCTTTAAGGCTTAACCCTTTTTATTGTTCTTCCAAACCTCACAAATATACAGACATCAGAATTCTCCTCTATCCTTTACCCATTTTTTGTTCAGCCTTGAATATCATGTTCAGCACAGTATTTTTTTCCTGTCTTAAAACAATGAGTACTACACTGCAATTTCCTTTTCAAGCAAATTACAGATTAAAGTAGCTTCACCGAGTTATTTTAGAAGACTATCCTAATAGCAGAGGCAACTAAAAGTTGGTCCTCTCCTAGTCAGCAGAACTAATACCCATTTTAACTACTTTGATGCTTATATCCTTTATCAAAGAAGTGTTACAAAGGATTACTTTTCATCCAACCAGTTTGACGGAAGGTAAAGGCCTCCCTTCATATGTACTGGGTCAATGTGTTAAAAGGACAGCAGGAAAGAAGGCACCGCACTCAGCTTGTACAGAGCCTAAAATATGAGGATGCCGCTGAGAGCTGCTTCTTTGTAATTCCTAATCAGAAACTAACTTGTATCCAATACAACTGCAGTCTCAAACCTTCCTTTGCAACAGAAATCATCAGCTCTTGGTATATATTTAGGGCTACTGCACACTGAAAAAACATTAATTACTTTTGTACTAGAACAGGAACTCAACTGTATCCATGCAAACTGAAACATGGTATTTAAGCAATGAGTGGCTTTAGCGACCTCTTAGGAGGACCTCTGCAGCAATTACAAACATTAGTCGAGTCCAAAATTTTGCCAGCCTAAAATTAGTTCCTTAAGTATCTAAATATATTATAAACACTTAAGAAAATATTATTTACCCAGGAACCAGCGGGCTGCCCTCTAAGATTTCTTCTCAATAGTTTTTACATCTAAAGCCTATGAATAATACCATAGCATCTTGAATGCCTTCATTATGGTCCTCAGTTTAAACCTCAACATTTTGCGTAAGCATTCAGCGTCATACTTGATAGTTGCAAGCCAAGAGAACTGGAAACGCCTAACACCTTTCAGGGGTAATGCATTTGAATGGTAATCTTTCCTGCTTATAAATATATTATTTTCTTTTAATTTCTTTCAGCTATAATCCATGTCCTAATAAATATTTATGCACAAGACTTAAGGTCTAAATCAAGCACATAAAAAAAAAATTATAGCTATATTGCAATTAGTAAAAAAGAGTGCTACAATATTCTCAGTCACATATGGATTCTGTCCAGAAGCTCACTTTTTTTTAAATAGGATGATAAGATAGACATGTGCCATGAGATTAAGTGTTTAGTGCAATTCTTATGTTTTCCTATCATCTAAAAGAATGAGATTTACATGTTTAAATGCAGCTGTTTTCCAATATGTATATCAAAGAACTAGAAGTCAAAAAAAATTTCATGTTCTTTGTTAATTAAAAAGTCTGTCTGCTAACCCTGAATTCTTTCAAAAATACTCTGAGTGGAGAGGATTCAGGCAAGTTCCGTACACAGTGGACACATGAGTGCAAACAAATTGACAACATGGACATGTAGCGGACAAGACAATTACAGTTCGCCAATTTACCTGGAAGTGGAATAGGCATGCCAGGAAGGGGGACACGAAATGGAGGTACCATTACTGGTGGAAAAGCAGGAATTGCTGCAGTTGGTTGAGGTACTGCATGAGGAACTGCAGGAGGCAATGTCTGTGGGACTGGCTGGGGTACAGTCTGCACAGGTGTAGCAGAAGGAGCAGAGGTTGAAACACTGACTGATGGTGTGGCAACTGAAACACCCGAACTCGGGGTCTGGTCTTGTGTGGTAGGTGCTGATAAAAAAAAACAAAGAACACCTTGTATCTTAGACACTACAATATATTTGCTGCAAACATACTGGCTCTCTGTTTCCCAACAGATGTTATGCAAGCAGATATGCTTAGATTTAATCAGCAGGAAGACACTCTTGGACAAAAAAAACCTTTGCCTTCTCTGTAACATTAAATATTCACAAAGAAAGTCAATTTCAAATTTTACTTTGTCCCATTCTTTACACCTAACAAATCTCTACAGCAATAGCAAGGGTGTACCAAAGGACAAATATAGCCTCTGTAACCCTGTTCAGAAAAATAGAAAGGGAATGTTACAGAGAATTTCAAATGGAAAAAGATTGTTCTTATGTTAAATGGTTCTGCTTTTTAACAATAATGGCAGCAGCATGTGCATAACAACAGTCTGTCTAAAACTATGTTTACTAAGCTGTGATCCAAGAATGGAAAAATATCAATAAAAAAAAGTGTAAATAAGCAAGGAAAAGGAAAGTACTTTTGTTCAGAAGCTGCAAGAACTTTCTTGGTCTTCAGTGCCTCCCAGTGGGAAAATACACCATTAGCATTCAATTCCATAATCCTTGCAGCATGACTGAAATCAGCACTTAACCGAGAATAAATAATGCTGTGCATCAAAGCACTGGCAAACAGGAACTAGAGACGTGACTGATTAAACTCATTGACCAGCCTTGCAAATTTACACTGTAAGATTTGGTGGAGGGGAGGAGAAACTGTTGTAAAAATGAGCTATTTTAAAAAAAAAAAAAAAAAAAAGAAACCACACCAACTTATGACCATATTATATATGGACACACTGTGCATTTTCTTCAGTATTTAATGACTACCAGAAGCATTCCCAATAATGTACCAGTATTAACAAATTTAAATAAAGATTTTTGATCCATTGTTAAGTGTATCAGAAAGGGTGAAAGTTCTTAGCACTGCCTAAACTTTAGGGAAACAGAGCAGACAGTCAGTATGTGATTTGTTTTAAGGCCTAAGTCAAATCAGTACCAGACAAGAATGAAGCTCAGCCAGAAGTCCCAAGTTTTTTTACAGGCCAAGTCTGAGAGTTATAAAATTATTTTAAATGATAAAATTTTATCACCTAGGCACAGACACCAACAGTAACAGTTCTTGAAAGCAAAGACAAAGTTTAGCAGGTAGAACAGGTAGAAGTGGAACAGACTCTCAGCATTCGATATTAGGAAATTTTGCTTCAGAGAAGGTGCACAAAGTGCTATTCCAAAAGTAGGATCAGTTCTCAAAAGCCTGGCATTAGGCCAGAAGCTAACATTCATCTCCTACCTGATTCTTGTCACTCAGCAAAATGGTTAGAGTAGAACATATTTCAACAAATCAGCTGAATGCAGTACTAAGTTACCTTTCAAATTAAATAAAAGCCCTAAAATGCTTTGAGCAATACAAATTATTTGCTACGCTAATGATCTGTCCTCCCTCCAGTGTTAACTGAAAGCACAATTTGAGGGTTACCTAAATTTGACTCCCTTTCATACTCAGATCTCTAAAGTTTGGGTTAAATGGTGAGTTAAGCTTGACTTGTCTCACCTGTTACAGGAAAAAGATGAAATAATTTCAGGGGATGTAACTATACACTACAGCTGGAGCTAGAACAGTTCAGCAATCGCTCATCTTCTGCATACTCTTTGGCCTGACCCAGTGCACACAATGATCAAGACTGTCAAACAATAGGATTCCTGATCAGCTAAGTGTTCTGCTTTCGGTAGCCCTGCACGTAGACAGTAACACTAACCAAACTGTTCCTTAACAAGCGTTCCTTGCTTTGTTTATCTTACTCATTGTTTGCCGGTGACACACTCATGCGCAAATAGTACATAAGATACATCTCTATATAGGTGCTCTGCACTAGAGGCACTTTGTTAGCATGTATATGCCAAAGTATAGTATAAATCATACTATTTACATTATATGCAGATACTATGTGTAACATGCATTACGTGCACGCTGTATAAATTCAGTTCTCTTTCCTCTTGAGGTTCCCTCAATTGGCAAATCCTTTTAAAAGCAAAGGCTCAGCCCATGTAAACAGCAGTAATCTTCAGACTATTATTCAAAGGTCATGAGTGAACAATAATGGCTCTAAGGACTTTCTTTTTCCTCTTTTGTGCAACTCTAGCAAATGGGAACTTAGGAGGCTTAGTCAGAAGAATAACGCTAATAAAAGTTATACACCAGAAGCAGCTCTACTCTGCAATCAACCACTTCTCCGCAGCCCAGGAGCAGCACTCAAAGATCCAGCCTCTTAAAGCAACAGATGCCATTTTGGAAACAAAGGGGAAATTGCTACAACTATAACTCCTACCTCAGATTAACTTTTCTTGTGAGATACTTTTAAAAACAATTTAGCTTTATCTATAGTCAAAAGGAAATGGACCCATAATAGCTTTGAGATGATGTGATAACAGCAGAAGAAAAATATACAAAGACCTAAAGAAAAAGGGTTGCATACTGATCTAGTATTACTCTCCTGGAGTAACTCTTTCAGAGTGGGGGGAAAAAAAAAAAACCAAAGGTTCGCATGCAAGGTTCTTCTGGATTAAATACTGTATTTTAAACTCATGCTCCACTTTATGTTGAAACAACTTCCTCCTGGATACCACGTTTTTGCTGCAGTAATTCCCCAAAGCAGCATCCCCACCATCACAAAGCTTGAGAAACCCTCAGTTACTCACTGGAAATCGTCTGTGAAACTGAAGTGGCTGTGGTTGTGGTAGAGGTTGTAGAGGACTGAGTACTCGAGGACGTGGATGGAGATGCTGCAGATGCAGGACTACTGGTGGTCGGTGTGGAGGCACCTACTGCTTGTGCCTGGGCCTGCGCTTGTGCCTGGGCCTGCGCTTGCGCAGCCAGCATCGGTGTCAACTCCGACTGCTGAATAACTTTGACCCCATCTGGCTTAGTCCACGCTGACTCACGTGTACGCGCATTATAGAAATAGACCTACAAGTTAAGAATGTCACCATCAAACAACTGCTTATCTGAAGGAGGAGCATTTATAAATGGTCCGGCTCCTCCTGTTTTAAAAATAATTAATAAGAGGATAGACAAGAGCATTGGATTTTACCACAGTGCAAGACTGTGTACGACAACATGCTCACAACAGCAGTAAACACTCATTACTTTGTTGTTTCTGGTAACTGTCTTACCTTGCCATCTGGAGTTTTGTTTTCTACCCATATCTCTTCAGCTGGGGGCATTGCTGGTGTTCCAGGGGCAGTGACAGGTGGCATTCCTGGGGGGAACATCATACCAGGAGGTGGTGGCATGCTACCCATGGGAGGAGGCATAAATGGTGGTCTCTAAAGGCATATAATAACAATAATAATGATGACGATAATAATAATAATACAATTTTCAAGCAGAGTTTTCCTTTATTAGAGCACCAACAGAGAGTACAACTACAGTAAGGTTAACTCCACCAGTCTTGAGAGCTCCTTTAACAACCTAATGCTACCAGCTCAGAGAATGCGCTTCCTGACAAGCCACCACCTACGGCAGAACCGCTGCAGTAAGCATTTCACTTCCAAGATGCTAACATAAACGCAAAGCATCAGAAAAAAGTGGCATGAAAAAAAGTGGGGTGAGAGAAAACTCCTCTCCTGAAAAGGCAAAAATATCCCAATGCAAGAAAGAGAAAGAACAGAAGAACTGTTCCTGAATAACTCAGGCATCCCCAGCTGTGAATCAAATATAGCACTAAACAGTTACACAATGACCCTCCCAGTGAAAAAATATTAAAAAAAAAAATTAGAAGCAAGCATCCAATTTATTAGCAGAGCAGAGCACCGGATTTCATTACAATCCATTATACGTCTCGATTTCTCATTAACTAAAATTCTAACTAGTGCTAATTTAAAAAAAAAAAAAAAAAGAAAAATATCAAATTGCATTTGATATTACATCAATTTTCATTATTGCATCATCAGAAGAAATCCAGAACTGCGCTGCACACCACTGTTACCAGAAAGCCTGAATGCTTGCTTTCTAATTCAAGGTACATTAACTTCTTTTATTCTGCTTGTTTATTTGGACTGTTCTGAAATTTCCTGTGCATAACAAGTATAGTGAATACTTCCCTATAAAAAAGACAGTCGACAAAATCCACCAAGTTCTTTAACTTATTCTGCATACACCTACAACCGACCTAATTACCTCCATCACTCCAGTTCTAAATGAACTTGTGATGGAGAAGATTTCCTCTTCACAAAGGCAATACCAAGACAGCTCACTGGTAAAAACCTTCTAGCTCTGCACTCATAACTGACAGGCCCAAGAATGAAACGCACACGTGCAGCAAGACTAGGGCTCTGCTGAAGCTAGGATGTGTGCAGGAAATCCAGTGTCACAAAAACAAAAAGCCATTAAGGTAACTATAGCCTTTCTTTCCTTCCTTATTTCTTCTCCACAGCTCCACCATCTGGCCACGAGATGATCTTTCTCTTTACTGCTCTACAACCTGTAAAAAGAATCCAGTAGAGCTCACTTTTGCCTGCTGTTGCTGCTTTCCGGAAAAAAAAAAAAAAAAAGGGTGGGGGTTAGCCTGTTCCAGGGCAGTCCTGGGAGCGAGGAGGGGATGCCAGGTGTACAGCCAGGGGATCCAGAACGCCCTTCAGCTCCACTCTAAGCACACCCTCTCCTCCATTTCTACCACAGGACCTTTCAACATCGTGTCTCCCCTTGCACCAGAAGCAGGATGAGAAGCGAAAAACCAAATATTCGGTGCAAAGCAGAGCACAGTGCTGACATGGCATAAAAATTTAGACATGTTTGGTGCATGGATTCCATGTATGGTAATGAGTTGTAAAAGACATGCTTACTGCATGGCATGACAAAACAGCTATGATGTAACAGCTGAGAGCTGAAGCACATTCAGAATATAAATCAAACGTATAAATCAAGGAGACATCAGCAGCTAAGCTTGCGGCTTCAAATTAACTCTGGCTGATTCTTGAAACTGCAAGAAGGAAGCAAGGTCCTCTTCTCCCCTCAGTCCGACTTCCACTGCACACTCTGACACTCTTCATTGCTTCAGAGCTTTCAAGGTAATGCATGGGCACATGAATATTAACACATGAATATTAACACTAAGAGTGAAAATGGGATCATAAAGCACTAGAACAAAGGTGCAGTAGGTGGAAATAGTTTTAAATAAACTTAAGCTGAGCATGAAAACCTACCATAGAACAAGGCCCCTAGTACTGAATGAAAGGAAGAGAAAAGATGACATTCAACGAGGTGAGCGGGGCTGTTTACATCCCTCAAACTTACTGTTTCAGTCTTCAATTCCACAGGACTTTTGTTCAGCTGAGAACTTTTCAATGAAATGAATAGCTACTTAACACCTCCCTGAGCACTCTGAGTTCTAACAACACGCTTTATGTTTGAGAAGATGGAGGGAAAACTGCTATGGAAAACATGCACTGTTTCGGGATGATGACAGCACACCAAATTGAACTACAATTTGATGTTAGTTCATTTCAGATGAAGTCCAGCTTAAGTCCTTGTTCCTGCTCTTGCTGCTTCTTTGCTTCCTCTCATACCACTCCCTCCATTTCACACAAAGCCGTCTGCAGAGCTATACAGTGAACCAATCTGCATTAAGAGTAATGTGGAAAAAAGCTCCCATAGCCCTGCTGCCAAAAAACATATGCAAAGCGGGGCCTAAAATACCATGAAATAACCCATGTCAGCATGTTCTCTTTCCATCTTGCCCACATCCTTACATTTTAAAATAAATTTCACAGCACTAAAGTTTTCACTATTCTATTACAAATAGTGGATTTAAACCATTATTTATAAACCACGTAGTACTATTCACCTCTTTATAGGCCCGCCTGCAGTCCCACACAGTAATTATACTGCCCCAATAGCACTGTACTCCCACAATGCTATTAAAACAATACATTTCTTATTCACAAATGTGTTGCACCTTTCAAACTGCCCGAGTCCCTGAAAACTAGGCAAAAGAACTTAAACATACACCACAGACAGACATCTACCTTACTTGAGCCCCACAGGCTCATACTATCCCTGTAGGTGCTAGGAATGCTGTAAGTTTTAAAAAAAACAAACAAAACACAACAACAATAAACATAAGATAAAGAGCATTCGCTCTCTGCCAAGAGTAAACTTATGTCAGCACAAGGACCGCCTGCAGCTGCTCCAGTCAAACACTGAGCCTACTCTTAGGTTTTTTCCCAAATGTTAAATTTTTCTCTGTCAGTGCATTGACATTTTCTGGTGCGTTACTTACAATGCATCCTCCTGAGCACAGTGCTGAAGCAAAACATATCTGGTCACTGATTATATACCTTTTTCTCAGAATTGCTACCTGCCCACCTAACCAATCCCTTGGTGATCAGTAATAATAAACGACCGCAGCGATGGCAGGTGTGGCTCATGCTGGAACCCACGTGGAATTCAGCTGCACCTTCGCTGTCAGTCTTCACGCCCATCCATCATTACCTCACTAAGTGAATACAGGCAGAACCAAGATAACCCTAGAATGCTGACGCGTACTTCACACGCCTGCTTTGAGGCGTTCAGAAATCAGCACAGCCGAATCCTACATTCTGCACGGCCACAGGGCACCAACATGAAGTCAGGTTTTAGTAAAAACTCTATTGGTGAGCGTATCCTAACTGCGTAATTGATTAATTTAGAATTGCCTCAAGGAGCTAAACAGAAGTTGCATTTACATACCACAAGTATGCATTAGTTTTATAATACCATGCACAAGCCTTATGTTTTCGTCATGCCCTGCTATTTTTTTTATCCATTTTAATGTCTCTTCTCTTATTATTTCCACACATGAAAACAAACCCTAAATCCCAACTCAACAAACCACGAGAATCTCCCATTCTTTACCTGTAAATGTGGAGGTCCCATTGGTGGAGGAATCCCTCCTGGAGGTGGCATCGGAGGCATGTTTGGATCAAATGGAGGACGTCCAAAAGGGGGGCGAGGTGGTGGTGGAGGACCTCGCATCATACCAAAAGGTGGAGGTGGTCGCATGAGAGGCGGTGGGCCTCTCATGACTGCGTTTGGTGGGGGAGCTGGGCCACGAAATCTCAGTGCTTGCTGCTGAGCCATTCTGTGGATAAGGCCAAAGGGAAACAAAGTTTATTTTCTTTGGCTGCTTAGCTGTAGGAAAATCCATTCTTACAATAAACAGGGAAAAACCCTAATAAAAATCAAAAGGGTGTGGAAAAAATGCCAAGTTTGAACAAACAAAGTTAAGTGTGCAACTACTTCAATAGTTTCTTCCCCTTTGCAATTCAAGTTCGTTAGTCCTCAATTGTTAATTTTCACTCATGGAAATGAATAAGCTAGAGCTGGGATCAGGGTAGGCAGGCATTGCGGAAGCACATCCAGATCTGCCAAAGCTCCTTCAACATTCCTGTCTGCACATACTTCCTAGACTTCTCAAACAACGGCTGTCAATCGTGCCAAGGGTTTCAATTATTCTGTAGTACGAGTGTCTGTCAGGACTATCTACCTCCTTCGCATTTGTGACCTATGGTAGGATTTGAACTCTGACCATCGCACTAAACCCGCTGTGCCCCCCAACCCTCTACACAGGGAGCTTTGTAAATGTATATATAGAAAAAAACGTTCACCTTTGGAACCAACAAACGCTCTTCTGCTGCTCTCAGGAAAACAATTTTGCCCACCATTTAGTGCCAGTGCAATACCAATGTTGGCATGATGACTCAAAATTGAAAAAAACAAAGGTTATGAGAAGGTGAACGGCAACACACACGCAGCTCAGCACCCAGACCGCAGGGGCAGCCCCTGCTCCTGCTGACCTGGCCTGCAAGCGGCGCGGAGAGCGCGAGGGGCAGGCGCTGGCGGCGGGAGCCGGCAAGGGGGACCCCGCCAGGCGCCCCGGCCGCCCGCCGCCGCTCCCCGGCAGCCCAGCTCCACGCCCGAGAGCGGAGCCGCGGCAGGCGGCCCCGGCCCGGCGATGAGGGCTCGGCCGCCCCCGCCGGGCCCGTCCCAGCGCCGGCCGCACGCGGGGACAGAAAATGGAGGCGGCGAGAGAAGCTCCCGCCGGGCCGCCCGCCCCGGCCCGGCCCCGCCCCGTCGGCCGCGCCCAGGCCCGCTCCCCCGCCGCCGCTGGCGGCCGCCCGCCGGGCGCAGGCCGGGCCCGCGGGCGGCGCTGCGGGAAGGCCGCGGCGGGCGGCCCGGGCCAGGCCGCAGCCCCTACGAGAGCCCGCCCCCGCGCCCGCCGCCGCGCGGTACCTGAGCTCGCTGCCGTACCGCTCCGCCGCCGCCTCCCCCTCGCCGCCACCGGCCCCCGCGCCGCCGCCGCCGCCCCGCTCCGCCATCACCGCCTCGCAGCGCCGCCGAGCCCAGCCGCTGCCGCTGCCGCCCCGGCCAGGCCCCGCCGCGCCCCATTGGCCGCCCCCCACGCCCGTCAGCGCACGCGGGGGCGGGCGCGCCCTGCGATTGGCCGCCGCGCCCGCCGACTTTGAATGGGGGAAGCCAGGCGCGCCGGGATTGGCTGCGCGCGGGCGTCCCGCGCCGCTTGTGGCGCGGGTCACGTGAGGCGTGACCCGGGGAGAGAACCGGAACTGACCTCACGTAAGACAGAACAGGCCGTAGGGAAAAAAGGGACGGGAGCTACGTCCAATCAGCGGGCGGAACCCCGTGCACCAATCACATCCCGAAGACGGCTGCGCGCTCCCAACCAGAAAAACCAACTCAGAAGTGTCCCGCCCTGTACGTCACCGAGGGCGGGGTTCGAGCAGTAGCCAATGGCGGGGCATAAGGGTGGGGCAACCGCCCAGGAAAAGCTACCGGGCAGCAGCCAATGAGCGGGCACGTGGAGAGGAGTCGTCGGCCAATGGGGAGCCGCGCGGGCCTGCCCCAGCGCCCCGCGGCCGCAGGGGGGCGCTGTCTGCCGGGCGGGCCGGGTGCGGGGCGGAGGGTCCGGGGGTCCCGGGGCCGCCTCCAGCCTCGGCCCGGTGGGAGGAGGCGCCTCCCGCGCCGTGCCGGCCTTCCCGCAGGCGCCTGCCGCGGTCAGGGGCAGCCCGGCTCTGCCCAGCTCGCTCCCTGCTGGCGGCGATGCCCGGGGGCTGCTCAGAGAGCAGAAGTGGAGCGCGTCCCAGGCGCTGCCCGGCCAGCGCCTCAGGGGAGCCAGTGGTTTGCCCCCATGGCCGCGTGGGTTTTGGAGGGGAAGAGAAGGGAAGGGAGAGTGTGTGTGCCACCGGGTGCTTGAGGCAGAAGTGGCTGGGAGAGTTCTGCAGCTCCAGGAGAAGGTGGTGGGAGCCAGCTCGCAGCCTGACGCAGACCACAGGGCCGCAGGGTCCCCTGCACCAGGGCTCCCCAGCAGCGGGAGGCCAGAGGGGCGCAGGAGGCGGCTGCGTGCCCTCTCCCTGCAACACGGATGTGTCCGCTCTGCTGCCGTGGTCTGTGGGGCTGGCCCCAGCAGCACCAGCTGGGACAGGGGGATGCAGTGGGAAGCAGAGGACGAGGGGCTGCCGCTGGGTGCCTCTGCCCCCATTAGCACCAGCTTGATAACAAGACACTGCAGCTGCACCCTGCTCCGCCTCGCAATCCCCGAGTCCCTAATTGACATAACTGTTGGCAAAAGTCCTAATGTAGACATGGCTGCACTGGCAGAAGCTCCTTGAAGATGCAATTACACCAGTAAAGCCTTGTTTTGACTGGGCTAGCTTATTTCTCCTGCTGGAGTTTGATTTACCCTAACGGCACATGGCTGCATTTGTGGTAAAAAACCTACCAGCGTGTCCAGCGTGCGTGGAGCTTCTGCTGGGGCTGCCTGGCCGGGGCAGGCAGTGGGGTCTGTGGGAGGCTGCAAGCCCGTGCCCAGGCCCTGCCCTGGCGCCAGAGCCTCCCGGGAAGCCCACATCTCTGCGGTGTGCTGCAGGGGCTGGGCTGGGGCAGCGAGACCCCTGTGTGGGGGCTGCTGGCCTGGGCCCCCTCCCCCTGTTAGCCGGCCGAGGGGGCTGCGGCGCAGGCTGTGGCAAACCGAACCGTGGGCATATGGCGGAGGGGACGTGGCTCGGGAGGGCAAAGGGCTGCTGTGCCCATGGCCGGGCTGGGATGGAGCAGGAGATGTGTGAAGCGCACGGCTAGTCCCTGCTGCTGCGCCACAGCGGAACGCCCCGTGGTGTCCTGTGGACTTGGAAACGAGAGAGTTCATGCTGCACTGTGTTTACTGCGGGACTCGTGGAGATGCGACTGGGTTCCCGCTGCCCTGGCGAGGTGGGGAGCCCCACTGCGGTGGCAGAGGACCGCTGGGGAGGCGGCTGCAGTGGGGCCAGGTCCGCAGCCCTTGCTGGGAGGCAGCATTGGCGGGTTCCCCTGAGACGCGGGCCGCAGGACCACCCGGGGAGCCCGTCAACGAGCTGAGGACTCGTTGCGCTCGAGTAACGTATGTGAGAAATCGTGCAGTCAGCGAAGGAAATGCACTTTCAGTTCAGACGCCCGGTCCTGCTTAGTTTATGGCCTGTGTAACTGAAACACTCAACACGTGGGAAAACAGTTACTCCTGTGAAACACTTGCTACCCCTGACTCGTCAGGTGAGGACTGAAAAAACTCTAAATTTATGGGTAAAGCCTGCAATAACCCACTGCAGAAACTGGGAGCTCAGCCACGATACTGATGTTACGTTTGAGAGGTAATGAGATATAAAATATTCTGTTGAAAAGCCTCCTGCAGCTGAATTACACATTTCAAAAGAAAAAAACCCAGAACAACAGGGAAGCAGGTCTCTCCCCCCTGCAAGGCCGCCTTTCGTGTGCTAGGGCACATCACCGCCCCTCCCGCTGTGGGGAGGGCGCTGGGAGCCTCACTGAGCCATCGGGTCTTTCCATCTCTAACTGCTTTGATTTTGTGATCCCACTTTTCCCATTCCTCTCTTTCTGTCAAAAAAGAGCTGTCTTTTTTTAAATAATAAAAATAATGGGAATTACTAGGGGACCTCTTAATGGTGCTGTACTAAAGAGCTTCTTACATACTTTGATTTTGCTGCTCAGTTTCTTTGTTCATGTGTTTTGCTTAAAGTTGCTGCTGCTTTGAGGATTTTTGACAGCTTGGCGGATGGCTGGGGCTCCCCGGGTGCGTGTATGCCCCGTTCCATCCCAGCGTGTCCCCAGCCCGTCCTGGCCCCGAACCCAGGTGGCAGCAGCTCGGGGGGCTGGGGGTCCTCCCTGATGCCTTGGCCCCTCTGAGGAGCCACGGGAAGGAGCTGGGGACAACCGCCATGGCTCTACCCGACCGGTGAGATGCAAAGTGCCTGTCTCTGCTCTGCGAGGGGAGAGGAGATGGAGCCGGGTGTCCCCACCCCACATCCCCCCTCGCCAGCGCCGCGAGTGATTGGCGCTTTCTGACAGCAGGAGATAAAACGGTTTTTGGACATGATAGCTTAGATCCTCCCCAAACGGTGCGGCTGTCTGTCTTCCACTAGCGTCTTTCATCCCCATCTTCATCTGCCTGTTTCAGGATTGTCTCAATGATTTATTAATTACAGGCTGGCAGATAGGAGCATCTGCAAGGCCCTTTCCCGTGTTTGGGGAGAGCTGGCCTCGTTGCACGCAGAGCCCCGTGCTGCTCCGCCGCAGCCTCCTATTTTCTCAAAACATTTCAGCCAGTAATTCTCAGACTGCGGCTCTTTCAAAACCAATTAATTGTGAGCTGCAAAATGCGAGTCATTTTGATGAATTTGATGGCAGCTACCTGTTCAGCAGGATGTGGCTTTTGGAAGTAGTACAATTTATTGCACTTAATATGTACTTCCCCTAGATTTCACTCAAAATCTGAATTCTAATATTGCAATTAGCTGTTTGCAGGGACACCCTCACTAATTAACCAGCAGAGTAAGCGCAGATACGAGAGGGCACCGATGAGCCGCAGCCCCTGGACACGCTCAGGTCAACACTAAGCCTGCTGCAGAGCAGGACCTCGCCAGTGCTGGCTCATTCATCTGCTCAGAAAGCCTCAGCGCTGCTCTCCGGGCTGGGAAGCCACCGCTGGCCGTGCTCCTCGGGGGGACAGGGCTGCAGCGAGCGCTGGGTCTGGGGATAGATCCCTCCAGGGGAAACCCAAACCTAAAACCGACTGCCGTGGTCCTGGATCTGCTGATGTTGTAGTGCAAATGTAATCGCTTTTAGGCCAGCTGGGTATTCAGACAGTTTTTCAGAAAAGTCTGTGGCCAGGGCGCCCGCAGCAGCCTGGTTTCTCCTCTCACCGATCTGCCCCAGGCTCGTTGGTCTGGGGTGGCTCGGAAGCTGCTGGCTCCACTCCACCACGTAATGGTGCAGAGCTGCTGCCGCTGCTCGAGAAAGAGCATTCTCCATGGAGCTTTTTAAACTGTAAACCTTTTCAAATGTTTAGATCTCTGTAATTTTTAAACGACTATTTCTTACGTGGTCCAACTTCTCTGCCAGGCATGCAGGAAGGATGCTTGAAATTTTGTGTTTTGGATACTCCCTCTCCAATCTGCCCAAGTTCCCTAGGTCCAAAGTTAGTGGCCTTTTTCTTCCTCTTTGCAGCTATGTGACATGAGCTGATTTTCATCACTTTCCCTTCATTTCCTCTGGCAGTGAGTGTCACAGCCCTCGAGCTGCGGTGGGCTCCCATGAGGGCAGCCGCCCCGTACCACTGCCGAGCGCTGCGCCCGGTCCGTGGGGCTGCCGTTAGTCGTTCAGTTGTGCAGAGACGCTGACATTTTGTCATTCTTTTTAAATTTTTTCCAGATTTCAGGTTGAAGTGTGATGTCGAATTAAAAATTTTGCCCTGGGCTGTCTGCAGGGCCTCTTGGCTGCTGCAGTGCCAACATCTGCCGGGGAGACCCCCAGGTCCCGTGTCGGAGGGCGGCAGCCCCGAGCTGGCACCGGGCGGCAGAGCGGGGGAGGCTCACGCCGGCATGGGCGAAGGTGGCCTTCGCTTTCCCAGCTCCCTGCTCGGCCTTGCATTTCACCACCGCCCGCAGAGGCACGCGGGGCCCGGGGCAGGTCCCTGGGGAGGGAGGGTCCCTACACAGACCTGGCCCAGGGATCAGCCTGACTCCAGCCTGACCCGACTGCCAGCCGTCAGTTAGCAAAAGCATGGCACGGCTTTGGCAAAAGGCAACGCTGCGCGCTGGGTCTGGGCATCCCTTGAAGATGCTTATCCCCGAAAAGAGCAGCTCTTGCAAAGCCGTGGGCGACGCAGCCACAGCGCAGCCCTTGGCCAGCACCATCGGCAAAGAAGACACCGTTTATATGTTCAGCATCAGCGGAACTAGCGGGGCTGGGAGGTGTGCACCCTCACGGGGGAGGGAGACGGGAGCAGCCGTCCGCACACCACCTCCGTCTGAGCCGGCCCCTGGGGCCCCGTCCTGCAGCCCTGCGGGGGTTAACGGGGGCTCCCCGGGGGCTCGGCCATGGGCGCGGCAGACACTTGCTGTGGAGGGTGAGAAAGGTCGTGGACTGTGGGATTGGGATCCAGTCCTCACTGTTTTGCTAATATATCCATTTTTTTCTCCTGGTGTATTTTTTTTATGCATAATAGCAGTGATTAAAATGGTGATTGCCTTCACTCTGGCTAATTGCATTTCACAGCAAACCTATTTGTAGAACAATCCTCTCATATTTTCTGACTGCTCGGCTATTAAACGAAGGGCAGAAAAAAGAATTTATGGTTGTGGTTTTCTGTGAGGTTTAAATAATTATTGGTTTTGGAAACTATACCTTGGAAACACAGAGGAAGGAGCGGTCTGAAGGAAGCCCGGGGAGCCAGCGATGGGGAGTCCAGCCCCTCCGCGTGCACGCTGCAGTGGAGGTACCCGCCATGCCACACCGCGCCGCACCGCACCGCACCGCACCACTCGCCACCCACCCTCTGTTTCTGCAGCCCTGAAAGGGGATAATGTTATTTAAACCCTTCAGTAACCCTGTGATGGGGCTCCAGAGGCGGATTTTGGGGCTGAAATCACAGGGCTGGCCACCCCTGCCCCATGTGGAGCACGTGCTCGTCGCGCCCCTCCATCGGCCGCGAGCGCCGTGCGTGTGCTCTGCTCCCGCCCGGCGGCGGGGCCGGAGCCGGCCCGTGCCCACAGCCGCGGTGAGGCACCGGCCGGGCGTCTGGGGGAGCAGGGGGGTCTGGGCGTTGTTAGACTTCAACAGGGCACGTCCCCATCCGTCACGTCAGTGCCGCACAGCACGGCACAGGCAGGCCTCAGGCACGGAGCTCCCCGGTCTGGCCTAATGCTTTCCCTGTATTTATATGAAAAAATCCTGTTTTTTTTGTACATGGGGAGTCTGTAGATTCCCCCTGACACGGGGGAAGGGGGCTGCGGAGCTCAGCCGCAGCGAGGGCTGCAGAGGCAGGCGTGAGGTGCCCAGAGTCAGCCAGAGCGGAGGGTTTAGCTCAAACTCGGGCTCGTTTGGAGGCCGTAGATGGAGTTTAGCCAACAAAGCCGAGCCCAGCCTCTCTGCTTGCTGTTGGCAGCACGATCATCTCTCGCAGCTCCTTTGCCACGAGGGACCGTGCCCGGGCCGTGCCACCCCACCTTCGAGTCCTTCTGAAAGCGTTGGAGACCCATGACCGCCATCAGCCACCGCCGCGGGGCCCGGGAGCAGGCTCTGGCCGAGGAGGGTGCGCTCGGCCCCTGTCCCGAAATTCTGGGGGTGCCCAGGGAAACTTCTGCTGCCTGAAACCCAGCCACCGAGCTGACGCTAATAGAAAAAGACCATTAAAAAGCTCTGTGATATTCTGTTCTCCTGCTTCTGGTCCCTCTCTCCCTTTGTTGCTGCTGGCATTTTATGCATTATTGATGTGCCTAGGTGCTGCTGCTCTCCCGTTTCCTTCGCCGCTGCTCCCGCTGCCGCAGCCGTGCTGGACCCACACCGTCCCGGGGACGGGCTGCCATCAGGCGATGCCCCGGGAGGTGGCAGGAGGGGCTCAGTCCCCAGTGTGTCCCCACGGCAGAGCCAAGAGCAGCCCCCACCGCCAAGCAGCTCGGTCCCCATGCTGGGGCGCAGACCCGGGCTCCTGGCTGGCATGGGTGGGGGCTTTACACGGACGTGGAGACACCCTGTGTGCTTCTCTGCTCGTGCAAGGCTCTTCTCCTCCAGCTCCTGACCATGGCTTCGGCTCGTCCCCAGGTCCTTTCTCCAGCCCACGCTGTCAGGGGCTTCTCCTCCGGGCTGTCTCGGCTCCCTCCCTCAGAGCACAGGGTGCAGGGTCCATCGTGCAGAGCACAGGGTGCAGGGCGCATGGTGCAGGGCGCATGGTGCAGACATGATTTGGCAGAGAGCGCTGACCGGGGGCTGCCCGACACCAGAAGTGCCCCCACAAAGCCCCGCACCAGCGTCACCCCAGGAGAGCGGGGTCAGGGCGGCCGTCAGGAATTGCTGCAGGGTCAGCTAAGGGGACAGCCCGGCAGCGGCTCTGCGTCCCTTCCCTGTGGGAGACACGGGCTGGGGTGGCTGCGTGCCAGCCTTGTGCAAGTATGCGTGACGAGGTATCAGGGAAAGGAGATCTTCCACGGAGCATTGAAAATGTGCCTCTTTCCCTGAGAGACCAGAAATGCTCCGTCTCTGGGGTTAATATTTAATGAGGCAGTTTTAGGATAGAAGCTGTCTGCTGAGGGATGGGGCCGACGTGCTCTCCCACTCACGCAGCGGTACGGGAGGGTCACAGCACCGCCGGGACGGTGTCCGAGGGGCTGCTCCTGGGGGGACGAGGCCGGCAGAGGCAGTGGGGTGGGAGCTGCGGTGGCCCAGGGCCCCCTGCTCAGGGGCTGAAGCGCAGGAATGCGGGGGGGGGCTGCAGCAGGGTGATGGGATCCATGCCGTTCGAGGGGGGTGCTCCCAATCCGGTGCTCATTTGGCTGCCTGGGACTGCGGTGAATTGGAGTAAATCCGCTCCTCGGGCTCTGCCTCAGCTCTGCCGGGGAATGGCATCGATGTTAAATCCCAGGACACTGAGTCTCATGGCCAATTTGCTCGGGTTTCCTCGGTGGGGGCTAATGTGTTTTCCATGTTAATGTGCCTGCACGTGGCATCCAACCTGTTTGCAACATGGAGCCGCTAATAATACATGACTGGCTCACGTGTCCCGTTTGCAGGGGAACGGGCTGTGCGCATCGCCGCCGCTCTGCTCCTCCAAACAGGTTTGGCCTGGGCCGACCCCAAATTTACAATATTCCAGGTTTCCTCATTAAAGGAGGAAGCGAACGCCGCCTCCTGCCCCAGTGTCTCTGATAAGGAAAATACTTGCTCTATCCAAAATATTTCAGGTTCCTTCACTGTCCCCTGCCCTTAAAAAGCTACTGAAAAAAAAAGCACAAAATCTCTCTTTGAAAAGTCCAGCATTTAAAGAAATATCAAGATTTTCCCTAAATATTTCCTTCTGTCTTTAGACTAGAGTTATTTTGAGTTGTGAGGCATTTCATCCCTGTTGGCAGCATCAGTACTTGGTCAAAACATCCCCCTGGAGCTCCCCTTAAAGCCAGGCCCCAGCTCCCTCTCCAACTCCATCCCATTTGCAACCGCCTCTGAGGTTCCTCTTCCAGCAAAGGCATCCAAGACAGCCCATCCCCAAATCACCATTCCTAAACCTCCCGTCCCGTTGCTACCCCAAGGAGACCCACGCGCTCGTCCCTCTGCTCCACGGGAACATGATGTTTCGGGAGGAGAGGCCAGCCGGGGAGGAATGGGCAGTACAGGGCACGATGAAAGGTGGAGAGAAGGAAGCAGGCCAGAAGCAGTTGCCGTGCTGGTGATGGAAGGAGATCCTCCCTGCAGGCAGCGAGGCGCGTTTCAGCCACGGCTGGAGCAGACTGGATACGTGCTGCAAAAAAAGTGCCTGCGTGCTGCCTGTCCCTCTGCGAGTCCCCGAAGCCACGGCCATCAGCCGGCTGGGGGATCACAGAGCATAAAACCAACCAAGCAATAAACAGAATTTCAGATGTTTTTTCAGATGCTTTTATGTGTTCTCACTACATTACTTAAAGGAGGATCTCTGAGTTTTGCTTTTTTTTTTTTAATGCAGAAAACTGCACTCAGGCCATAATGTGGTAACGTTTGTAGACTAATCTGTTTTGGCATTTTGGGAAAAACAGACATATTCTGAAACAACCGAGATATCAAACTTTAACTATCATCTCTGACTCAGATCCTTGACATGTTTTGTTCCTGCTCGCAGAGCTGCTGAAGGAATACGTAAGTGCCGGGCTCCGTCGCAGCGCAGCGGGCTGGCGAGCTCAGGGGACAGCCGGGCTGGGGACCCCGCCAGCTCAGCCCCCGGGCTCGGGGCACCCCGCCGGCACGGGGGTTGTGTGGGGAACAAGCTGGCCACCTTCATCCTGGGCTGCGGCGTGCAGGCTCCTCCCGGCAGGCGCTGACATGTCTCGGAGGAGCCAGTGCTGACCACGGCAGACACGGGGCTCGGGCTCCAGCCCGGGCGTGTGTTGGTGCAAGCTCCGGGCTGCTCCGGCGGAGCCCGTCTGGTCGCGGCTGGCTTGCGGGGAGCTGTAGGTACACTGGACGTAGAGGAGAGACCTGCCAGGTGACTTGCAAAAATACTTTAGGTTCTGGCAAATGATGGGTGACCATGGGGTTCTCAGCTGAAGCTTTCTTAGCTATGCATCCTGCAGAGGTCCTCAAAATTTAATCCTTCTCCCCAAATAATTTCCTGATTTTTTAGTAGGTTTGTCTTCTGGGCTTAGCATCCTTTTATGTGTTTTTTGTTGTGTGAATTATACAGTATCTGGGCACGCTCTATGCAGCACTGTCCCACAGGTAGCTCTGGAGGAAGATTTCAAACACGGGAGATGAAAGGGATGTTCTCTGCGTGCTGTAAATACTGCAGCTCCCGCGCGTGGCCCCGCTTGTGGTGCGTCTGAAGAGCACGATCAGCTACGATCCTTCCTTGTCTCTTCTTCCCAGAACCAGTAACACAGGCAAGCCCAAATACATCAGAGCCTCCGCAGTCTCCATCTGCCTCTCTGGCCGTGTGCCGCAGGGGTTCTGGGGAGCGGGTGTTCGCTGGAAGGCTGCACCCTGACCGTGCGATCCCCGTGCCGGCCCTCTCCCGCTTTTCCTCAGCCCAAAGAATGGCTCCAGCTGCTGTTCGGAAGCGATTTCAAGATGCAAACGCAAAGGTGGTGGGACCCCTTGCTGTGAGGCCGAAGCGTCTGTACCAAGGGAGACCAAGGAGCATCACCTCCAGCGGCACCAGACCCAGCTCCCCCCGAGCCCTCCTGCGGGTTCAGAGCATCACACGGCAGCTTCCCACGCTGTCCAGGAGGGATCAGCACACCGGGGCTGGACGCCGGCTCTGTTTGCGGTGCTTGTGTTCCCCTCTTGTTCTGGGAAGCACCTTACTTTTTGTGCACGCAGTTCGGCAGAAGTCTGTTAGGAGGATGCTAACTCTCAGTTGCACAGGCAAAGGCAGCTCCAAGGGCGATGGTGACGGGGGTCTCTCCGAGGTGGCCCCTGCTGTCATACCCACCGCCGCTGTTGCATCCACCCGTTTTGGGGCTGCCGGGGCGCTGCTGGGGCTGCTCTTAACTGAACCAAGCGGCAGCGGCCCTGGAGGGTGCTTCTCCCCCAGGCAGCCCAGGGCACTGCTTCTCGGCCCCTGCCGGAGGGACACCCCGTGGGGAGGCTTTGTCCCCCGTATCGCGGTCCTCCCTCCAGCAACATCCCCAGTGCTTTCGACATCCAGCAGCAGGGCTCGCCCAGTGTAAACAAGGGTCCCATAAACTCGCAGAAGGCATGCGTTAGACACAGCAGCCTCAGGAGGAGAAAAATCAAAGGTTTCCCTGCAAATCCATCTGCCCTACATCTCCTCTCCATTTTGATCTCCAAACTCATGCAAGTTTAAAAAGCAAGTAAATGCTGACAGTGTGATTAACCTCCCCACCTGCTCCCTGCTTCTTTCTCTCCTGGAAAGAGAAGCGCGGCTCACCTGCCTGGTGGGAGCATCTCCTTCAAGTGGGAAGATGTGGGGAGTCAAACCAAGATGGTTCCACTGAAATTACAAAACACTACACTTTCAAATAGACGCTGAATTATTTAGTGCCCTTGCACTACCCAAATGCTTTGCTCTTTTGGTGGATGATGGCTTGGTTTCCCTCCCAGCTTTTCTGTTATGATATCGCACTCTTCAAACATTTATAAATAATAACCCACGTTAGGATCAGGCTTTGCCACTATGAACCAGGCAGGGTGGGAGGCAGTGCCGGGGGTGTCTGGTCCCAGGAGCAGCGCAGCGCTGGATGCTGCCCAGGCGCTGGCGGGGCTGCCCCCCCTCAGCCACCAGCAAGGGCTGGGTGACACGGCTTGTGCAGGCAGTCGGCTCCCGGTTCCCCTTGCGCACCTGGAGAGAATGAAAACACGTAACGCTTTAAACCTCAAAGGCATGGAGTAAAGGCACTGAGGAAAGAAGCCACCCTGATGGGAGGGTCAGAGCCCAGGTGTCCCAGCCGCAGCCCCGTCGCTGCCCAGCGCAGTCCAGACCCTTCAGCCCTTGGCATCAAGCGATTTGGTATTTGCCTTCTGCACACAAGGGTTGTGGAGACCCTCACTCATCTTGGTGTGACACAACAGGGCACTAGATAACTGTTTTTTATTCCTGAATTTATTACTACCTTACATTTATGTCCCAGAAACGTTTCATTAATCCTCAGCAAGCCCCTGGCAGAAAAGGTGGCAAATCTTAAATTTTTGCCTGAGCAAAAAAAGGCAGCTGAGACAAAAGGTCATTTTCCATGCAGCCTGTTCCATTTTGACAGCACGCTATGGCCAAGAGTCCCTGCTCTGACCCCAGCACTGGTCTTCCCAACCCACGTGCAGTGAAAACGAGTGTAAGAGACTGAGCCGACTCTGAGCACCCACATACTCCTGAGAGGAGGATGCAGGGGTTCAGCAGTTTTGAGACCACCTCTACTTCACACTCTGCATTTAGGAGCTTCATTTTCACCAGGCAGGTTGAAGATATTTAGCGTATGTCAGTACTATTTCACAATAGCTGATCTATATTTATGTAACATTATTTTACATTTTTGATTCTCTTTGGATTCAAAAGCAGTCAAAGCATTTAATTTTCCGCTGTGTATTGTTTTATTCCTCTATATAAAATTCTATTGAAAATGTTGTGACATGTATCTCTCTATATATTTCTAAATTAGCTTAAGGAAACAAAGTCTAAACCATGTCTTGATGGTGGAATAAATTTGTATCTAACATTTCCAGGCAAACTGCAAAGCACAACTACTGTCATTAAAGACAAATTCACTTAATTACTTTAAAACTCTCTGTTCTCAAAATAACTAGTGAAGCTGTATGACTGGAGTGAATTCTTCTGCTTTGTATTGGTGTAAAGCAGCACCTTCTTTTGAATCAGTGAGTTTCCACAGAGCTCCTGTCTCTTTGCTGTGAATGCCCACCTAAAGCCTGTGGCCATGTGTGCTTAGCGTCCCCAGGCTGGTCCAGTTGAACTGGCGGGTGATGGAGGTGACAGTCCCAACTTTATGCTGGGCTGCGTGCCGGGCTCGTTTGGGTGGCGACTGGCCGGCAGTGGTACGGGCTGCTGGGGACCGCCGGACTGCTGGGGACTGCCAGGCTGCCCAGCCAGAGCTCCCTTCTCAGGGTCCCCTGCTCGCCCTGGAAGCCCCGCTCGAAGGCAGGTAACTGTCCTGGAGCTGCTCCGACCGCTCCTTCCTCACTGAGCCACTGAGCCGGGCTTGGCTGGGCTGGGCTGAGCTGGGCTGGGCTGGGCTGGGCTGGGCTGGGCTGAGCTGAGCTGGGCTGGGCTGGGCTGGGCTGGGCTGGGCTGGGCAGCCCGGGGTGCTGGGACTCCCGGTCCTCTGGCCCCAGTGCCATGATGGCACCTCACCCTGAAGTCCCACATCTCTCAAGTGCAGATGATGATCCTCACTCCTGCCATGTGGACCACAGCCCCACGCACGGGGGGCTGGAGCAAAGGCTGGGCTCTCAGCACAGATCAGTTCCAGCAGAAACTGCTTTCCTAAGAAACATTTTTTATCCCAAACTGGACATGTCTCCCAGGGAGGGAGAACCTCCTCCTTGCAAACTCGGGAGAAGTGAAACCTTGAGGGGGGGGAAGTGTGGGGAAAGAAAAAGACTGGAAGTTTGGATTTTTGCAGCTGAAAATCACTGGTTTTCTCTGGGAAATAAACATGGCGCCAGCTCCAGCTTGTGCTCCGCTGGCCAGCGGCTGCCTTCTTTGACCAGCCCCTGGTGCCACCCTGAGCGCATGTGAGCTGCTCTGTGCCCCGGCTTGCAGGAGCAGCCGGGAGACCGGACCCTCAGCGGGGCCCTGCAGCTCCCATGGGACGTGGGTGGCCAAACCCTGCCCCCATGGGCAGAAACAAACACACACACACATGCTCCTGCCAGGCCGTCAACCATTCACGTCTGCACACCTCCGCACACCCCAAACCCCCCCATGCCCCCAAACCCCCATGCCCCACAGCCCCAAACCCACCAGTGCTGGGTGTCCCCATGTGCCCTGTCCCGAGGCCCTCGTCCCCTTCTCCCCCTTCTCCCCCCTTCCTTCCCACATGTGCTTTTGTACGTCTGGGGGCTTCCCCCCTCCCCGCAGCTCCTGTGATATCAAATGTACTTCTATTGATTTCCTCCCTGCATTTGTTTTTGTTATTCATTATTAATGGGATCATTTTTCCATCCTTCGTGCATGAAGGCAAATTTTGTGTAAAAATCAATTGAGTGAGCACCGCCAATGGCTTGTTTGGTTTTCTGTGCTTTCATCTCTTCTGCGCAGTCCCCGGGAGACAGAGAGCAGGATATTAAGGAACAAGCATGGAATGGGGAAAAAAATAATAAATCAATTGTTAGTGGTTCAGAAACCATAGACAGGGGTTTGCCTGCTGAACCTTTGTCTCATACGCACGGGCTTTACTGGGCATTTCCCTGCCCATCTCCCAGTTCAGCAGTTTCACTTTCCCCTTTACCCGGGCTGTCACTAAAAGGGAATTCCGTTTCTCAGCAAGTTTGGTCTGCATTTTTATTTTACCTATGGGAGGTGGGTTTGTGTGTGTGCGGGGTTTTGAGGAATTAAGTGTCCCAGGGTAGGTCCACAGACCTGCTGACCAGGATGAGGAGCCCCAGCCCTCCAAGAAAACTGGGAGTCCTGATCCTCACGCACCTGGAGAGATCAGCAGGGCACGAGGGAGCGGGGGTTTGCATTTTGGTGGCAGCTCCTCACAAAACCCGTACCCTGAGAGGGTGAGGGTGACCCCGGCACAGCCCCTGCCCGGCCTGACCACAGCCGGCAGAGCCAGGGCTGGCACTGGCCTCCATTGAGGGTCCTGGGCACAGCAGGGAGCCAGGCCCCGGGGCTGAGCTGAAAGGCAGCCCCTGGCCCAGGGGATGGATGGAGACCAAGCAGGATGGAGGCCACGCAGGATGGAGGCCAGGCAGGCTGCGGGCGAGGGGCTGCACCCCCCTGCCGGGCTTCTCCTGGTGATGCTTCTCATGGGATTTGTTCGGCAGCTTGGCAGGACGCAGTTTCCCATGAAGCCTTTTAACAGCACAACGGGTACTAAAAAATGAGCAGTCGTCGTGGGCGTAATGCATTCGTCTGTATCCCAGGGCACAGAGTCCCAGGATTACAGATTTTACTGTTTAAGACCAGCGGTCAATAAAACTCTCTTTGCAGTTCCCAATTGCAGTCAAAACAGCCTGTGCTTTGATTTTATGGGGAGGCGGCGGGGCGAGGGGGGGCAGAGAAGCTGGAGGTGATCACGCTCGTGACAGCGGAGAGAAGAAGGTGAAACTGGAGGAGAGCGCTGCACACCCGGGCCCTGCTCTGCCACCAGTCAGGGATCCCGCCGAGCACTGACTCCTGCCTTCCTTCCACCACCCCTTGGCGTTGTCTTCTGGCTTTAGGGCACTATTTGTTCTGCCAAGAAGAAAATGTAGGCTGCTGCTTTGTGCATCCTCAGCAATAAATACCAGTTCTGAACTATTCCTACTGAAGTCAAAGGAATTTAATCCCCAGCTCCAGGAAGATCAGATGAGTTTCCTGTATCACAGTGTATTTATCCGGCACCAGAACTTTGGGAGCCAAACCCAGGGAAAGACTAGGGCACCAACAATGATTAAAACAGCACTTACCTGCCCTCCACAGTAAAATCCCAAATGAAGTGATCAGGTCTTGTATATGATATCTGGGCAGAGCAAGGCACAAACCTGCACATGCAGAGTGAAAAGAAACCCGGAATTTGCAAAGAGTGAAATTTGGGCAAAGAGAGCCTCTGCAGAGCACTGTCTCCGTGCAGAGAGGAACCAGGAATAAAAGAGGACCAGGCGCTTCAGATCCCACTGGTCAGCATATTTGAGGGAGAGAAAGAGCACACAGGAGCTCGTTTTAGGGACTGTAACAGGAGGTTTGGGAAAGTTCATTTAGGACTTGTTTAACATATTTAAGACATTTTCTGGACCTAGCCAAAAGGGACAAATGCTAAATTGTCACAAAAATATAGCAGATCTGGGCAAAACCAGAACAGCCACAACAGCCACTAAAACTGCAGTGACATCTTTGCCATCATAAGAACAAGCACGGTCCAATTTCCCTGTCAGAAGCGAACAGGCAAGAAGATACAGCCACCAAAGCTGTAAGGTTGTCTCAGTAAACACTGATGAGCAGAAACACGGGCTAAGTGAGGCTCAGGCTAGGTTAAGTGAGGCTCAAGCTAGGTTTAACGCAAAGCAGAGAGGATAATAATCCCGTCTGAGGACAGTTTTAGGACGTTTAAGTTATTTCTGTTCCACGCTGGAAGGCAAAAGGCTTGTGAACCGGCGTGAGTTTGCACTGCCCTGCCTGCCATGGCACTGCCTGGGTTTCTCCTTCCCATGCGAGGGTGCTGCCTCTCGCCCGAGGACGGGGCCCTCGGGGCCGAGGGGGCGGCGGGTCCCCGGGGTCCGCGCTCCCGGGCGGCCGAGCGAGCGGCACCGCGCCGGGCACGGCCCCTCCGGCGCATGGTCCCCAGCGGACCCGAGCCCTGCTCCCGCCCCCGCCCCGTCCAGCCGCAGCCGGGCCGTGCCGGGACGGACGCGCCCAACGGCCGCCGGGGCCGGTCCCCAGCTCGAGCCGGGGCCGGGCGAGGAGCGTGGAGCAGCCGCGACCCCACGGGGGAGGCGGCGGGGGACGCTCCCAGCTATGCACGGGGACGAGGAAAAAGAAAAAAACCGCCTCTTACCTGGCTTGTTTCTGTAAAAACACCCGCCCAAAGCCCCTGCGCCCGGAGGCACCGGGAGCCGTGCCGCGGAGAGCATCTGCCGAAGTCCAAGTGGGCAGCGGGGAAAGGATGCCGTCTGAGTTGCCTTCTGCCCCTTTTATACTGCGGTAGGCGATTAATATTGCATCACTCTTATTTTAAATTTTCAGAACCCACAATATAATGTAATGGCATAAGGGCATTTATTATTAAAGGACATTTGATTGGGGAAAAATCATTGGGGCTGATTGGAAAAACACGGAGAGAGGGAGCGTTCCGGCTTCCCGGCGACCTGCAATTAAAAGGCTGAATTTGTAAGGTCCTTCCCTAATAGGGGAGGAGGGTGAGACCCGGTTCGCAGGATTGATGTTTGTCACTCATTGAAATGCTGAAGTGAAATATTCAGAGGAGGCTCGCGCTTCGATCATTAATTTTTAATCGTTAAGGTGCTTCTGGGAATCGTAAATAAAAGTCTTTTCCCCTTTTAAACAGCATTAGAAATGAACCCGCGATTCGTTTTGTTGGGGGGATTTTTTGTTTCCACCCGACGGGCGGCACGCGCCCCAGCGCGCAGCGGGGCCCGCGGGCGGGGCGGCTGCGGGCTCACCCTCCGCGGCGGTCCGCGGGCGCGGAGCGAGGCCGGGGCCGCGGCGCCGATAGCACCGCGGGGGCCCGGCGGGGCGAAGCCTCGTCCCATTTCCCGGCGGGGACTCCCCGCCGAAGACTTTTCGTTGGTTTTGCGCTCGCAAATATTTTCTTCGGTGTTGCCGGCGCTGCTGGCGCGGGGCGGTGAGGAAAGACACGTCCCTTCGGGTTGAAAAATAAAGCTTTATTCCAGAGTGGGGTGGGGAGCGGCGCTCGCTCGGAGCTCCGCGCGGCGGGACGGGGCGGGGGGGGCCGACGGACCGGAGCGGGACCGAGCCCGGCGCGGCAGCTCGGTCCGGAGAGCCCGGCCCGGCCCCGGGGCGCCCGGCGAGGCCCGACGGCCGTGCTCGGGACGCGCTCCCAGAGCGGCTCTTCCCGTCGCGGAAGGGAGTCCGGGAAACCGCGGAAACCCCGCGGCTCCGCTCCCCGGCCCGGCCCCGCCGCCCCGCGCCCGGCTCCGGTCCCGGGGCGGGCGGGCTGGCGCCGCGGACAGCGGGGCCAGGATGACTCGGCAGGGCGGGGGGGGGGGGGGGCTCGGGGCCGCCCCGTCCCATCCTGTCCCGGGGATCCGCCCCGTCCCGTCCCGTCCCGGGGCGCCGTCGGGGCGGTCGGGGCCGGGGCCGGTGCGGTAGGTCCGGCGGGGGCCGTCAGTGCACCGCCGAGTACTTCATGCGCTTCTGCTTCTGGCGCTGGTTGCAGAACCAGACGCGCACCACGTTCTTCTTGAGGTCCAGCTTCTCGGCGATGGCAGCGATCTTCTCGGAGGAGGGCCGCGGCTGCAGCGCGAAGTAGGCCTCCAGCGAACGCTTCTCGGGCGCGGCGATCGAGGTCCGCTTGCGCTTGCGCTCGGCGCCGGCCAGCAGCTCGGGGCCGGCGGCGCGGTCGCGGTGCGCGGCCTCGGCCCCCTCCAGCCAGGCCTGCAGCACCGGCCGCAGCGCCGTCATGTTGTTGTGCGACAGCGTCAGCGACTCGAAGCGGCAGATCGTGCTCTGGCTGAGCGAGCCCACGCCCGGCAGCTTCAGGGCCGCCAGCGCCGCCCCCACGTCGGCCTGGGTCACCCCCAGCCGGACGCGCCGCTGCTTGAAGCGCTCGGCGAAGGCCTCCAGCTCCCGCGGGTCCGACTCCGCCTCGGGCGCGGCGGGCGGCGGCGCCGGGCCCCCCGGGGGGCCCACGCCCACGGCCAGGGGGCCTGCGGCGGCCAGCGGGTGCGGCGGCAGCGGCGCGGGGAGGGCGGGGGGCTCGGCCAGCCCGCCGACGGCCAGCGAGGGCGAGAGGTGCTCCAGCAGGTCGCCGCCGTCCAGCGCCGGGTGCGGGAGCGGGTGCGGGTGGGCGGCGAGGGCGGCGGGGTGCGGGAGGGCGGCGGCGGCGCAGGGGACGCCGCTCATGGCGTGGTAGGTGGCGTCCGGCTTGAAGGGGTGGTGGTGGCCCTTGGCGTGGGGGACGATGTCGACGGCCGCCAGAGCCTCCGCGCGGGCCAGCAGGCTCTCATCAAAGCTCCCGAATATATTGCCCTGCAGCTGCGAGCAAGAACGCGCATGGTGGAGTCAGTGGGGAATACTGTCATCTCCGGATGAAAAACCTGCCCCGGCACCGCGATTCCTCCTCAGAGCTCAGGTCATAAAAATTAATATGAAGGCAGCAGCCCTGCTCGCGTAGACGTGTGGATCAGAGACGGGAGCGGGAGCGGGAGAGGGGGGAGAGAGGTGCCGCGACGCGCGATTGTTCTGGCGACATGAAAAAAACATTAAGCCGGTGCCTGTCAGAAAATGTGCCTTAAAGCGGTAATTACGCTTCATCTACATACCTGCGGGGCCGGGAGGCAAACTCTGCGCATTGCCTCCGCGCTGGAGTGCAGGCTGGAGAACTTGGGCTCCTGGAGGGCGGCGTGCATGGCGAACGGCTGCTTGGCGTTCATGGCCATCATCTTTGCGCACCTCGCAGGTAGGCAGCCCCTGACATCGGCTCAGGGTTGTCTCTCTGGCTCGTCACTGCCCAAGTGAGCGATTTTCGATGGCAGAGCTTCCCCTGCGCGCCCGCTCGCCCCCCCCTTCCACCCGCTTCTTCACTCATCTTACACGCTGCCTGCCAGGAACGGGCCCCGCGCCCTGCGCACGCGTGCTGCGCCGCGGGGAGCCGAGGGCAGCGCGGGCAGCGCACGGGCAGCGCACGGGCAGCCCACGGGCAGCAGGACGCCCCGGCCCCCTCCCCCGGCTCCGCGGCCGCCGCGCCGCCCTCCAGCCGCCCGCTCGGGGCGGCGGGACGCGCCGTCGGGGCTGGCCCGCTGCCGGTGCGGGGGCCAGGGCCGGGAGGGACGCGTAGCCCCCGGCCGTGCCGGGCCGGGCATGGCCTCGCCGGGCCCCCGGGCAGCCCTGGCTGTGCCCCCCCGCTCGAATCCTGCGCTTCCCTCGGCCGACGAGGAGCGCCCGGGGGACGCAAGGCGGCAGGTCCCGAGGGAAGGGGACGGGAGCAGGGGACATTTCTCCGTGGATAAAGCCCACGGGCTGAAGTTTGGACCGGAGTGACCATCCTGGCCCAGGGACCTGCTGCCGGGGAGTCTGCTGTGGCTGCGCCCAGCCGCTGCTAGCACCGGCCACTTGCCCATCACCAAAAATCTCCCCCCGCAGCCCCCCGCAGAAATCTGCCCCCAAGCCCGGGGACTGATGCCGCTCATTTGCACGCCGGAGGGATAAACCAAACAAGCCACAGTGCATCAAAGGGAAAACCTCTTTTGTGGTTCCTGCATGACTAATAGAAACCCTACAGCACTGCCTTAATAGAACAACGCTGTGCCACAGCCAGCTGGGAAAGCAGCGGCGCTCCGGCTCCTCCCGAGGTGCCGCCGAATCAAGCACCCAGCGATCGCGAGCTTGGATTTAAGCTGTCCAGCACCCCTCCTCTGGCAGCCAGTCCCTTCAGATGCCCACATTAATTGTCACTCGGGGATCCATCCTGCACTTCTTACTCAGGCGAGTCCCCCCCGACAGCTGAGTGGCGGGGCCAGGCCCAGGGCCTGCGGTACCTGTGCGGGAGGATGGGCCGGGGAGAGGAAAATGCAACTGATGGCAGCATCCGTCAGTGCTGTGAGGTTACTGGGGGACTGCGGGCAGGACTGCTCTTAAAACTCAGAAAGCGCAAGGAAATATTTCCACTGAGGAATTTGTTTTCATAGGAAATTGTGAGAAATCTATCTGTCTGGGTGAGTATGGGGCTTCTTAAATGTCTTTGGTGCGGCTTCAAGTTCCAGAGAGGCTCTGAGATCCCTGACCACAGCCGCAGCTTCGGGCGCGGAGGTGGATCAGGGTAATACCAGCACTGTCCTTCCCTCGGTGGCTGAAATTACTCTGCAAACACACACAGACACACAGACACTTTCTCTCCCCTGCATCCCCCTTCATAAATCCTGTAAAATATATTCTCAACTACAGGGAAGTAAAATAAACTGAGAAGTCTTGAGTCAGTTAAGCCCCTGTAAGCTGGCTGTGCCATGGTCACATACATATTGTGGGCTGGAAACATCTGATCCTTGACTCGGTGTGAGAAAACAGA
The DNA here is from genome assembly GCF_964195595.1 of Calonectris borealis. Classification (NCBI taxonomy): domain Eukaryota; kingdom Metazoa; phylum Chordata; class Aves; order Procellariiformes; family Procellariidae; genus Calonectris; species Calonectris borealis. The sequence goes on from NC_134326.1 coordinate 17,190,472, forward strand.
CAAACAACGATCCCCTCGAGAAGAATAGTCCTGAAGTTGGCATAATTCTACTATTGAGCTGTCGTTTTATTTTTGCTCTCTCCTAATCTTCACACATCTTCAGACACTACTAGACTTTGATGGTCCAGGGACACAAGTATTTTGCCAGTGTGAAATTCCTGAAGTTCTTAAAGTTAAAATCTACTTCTAGATTTAAAGTTTCTAAGAGTTTTATGAGCCTTAGTAAAACCAGATCCTGACAAATTTCCTGACAAATGTATTGACTTTGGTGTGATGGCCACAGAAAAGAAGAGGTACTACCTCTGTGGTGAAATGCCTGTCATTTAGGAAACACGCACACACCAAAGATGCTTGCAACACCTTGCCGCTGTATCTCAAAGCAAGTGCAAATGCAGGCCAAAGGACAAGAAGTACCCGATTTTATAATCCACTCCCAAAAGAAAGATTCACAGTCTGCTACGCATCTTTAGAGCTGTTCTCCCCCGCAAAAAGATGCAGGAGCGCGGATTGAGCTGATGGGACAAAGCACTGAGAAACGCTGCAGAGGAAAGTACTTGTTCATGGAAGCGGCAGCTTGTGCAGTGAGCTGGGGTCCTCCGCCCGGCTCTGCGCGGCAGAGGGGGGGCCGCTGGCTGCCAGCCCAGCAGGTAACGGGGCTTGGGGGGGTTTACCCGCCGATCCTACACCGCAGCACTGAGCGAGCGCTCCCGGCCAGGAGAGCACCTTGCACCGCGGGTCGGCCCGGCCCTAAATGGAGGGCGGCTGCCGGCAGCGTGGCAAGGCGGGGGCGCGGGGCTCCCCGTCCGCGGGGGGGCCGGAGCGGGGCCGGGCGGGCTGCGGGCAGCGCCGGGGGCTCCGGGCCGCCCCAGCGCCAGCACCGCGGACAGCGCCCGGCACCAGGGCTCGCAGTGCGGGTGCGCAGGATGCGCGGGGGGCGCAGGGTGCGTGCGCGGGGGGCGCAGGGCTGCTCCGCACCCGCGGCTGCCCCGCACCGGCGCTCCCCGCCCGAGGCGCGCAGCCGGGGAAGGGGCGCAGGGATCGGGCTGCGAGAGGCGCGGAGGAGCGAGCTGGCAAAGCAGCTTCCTCCCGTTGGGGGGGAACTGGCACGTTGTCGCAAAGCTCCATGCCCTGATTTATGATAAAAAATTTAAAGGAAATCATTTATATTTCAGAGGGCCTAAATAGCTGCATGAAAGTTTTATCTAAAGTGTCACCATATTTATAGGCAGTCCTGCTATGTTGGAAGTAATTAATAGAGGGATAAGTTTCAGGCCTTTGTTTTGTTTTGTTTTTAATCCTCCCTTTATTTAGTGCTGTCTGGTTAACGTAAATAAATAAGAGGATGCAAACAGAAAGCTGGGTACAAAGCCCGAGGTAGTGCCTGTTCGCCAGAGCTCATCTCCCCACCCCTGGCTCCAAGAGCGTTTGCACTGGGTTGGCACTTTTTTCCCATCTCTCTGCTATTGCTTCCTTCCCTTTCAAGCAAGGAGGAGATGTCGGAGCCCTCAAACACCTCCTTCCCGAGGTGCCAAGTATCACACGTTTGGATATGGAGCTCGGTTTGGGGCTCATGTCACAGGTCAGACCTGTCTTTTGTCACAGCCCACCCCAGGAACACCTTTCCTGACTGCCTGTTTTAGGCACAGTCTTTTCCTTCCCTCCTGAAGGCAGCCGCTTTGAAAGAAACCGGACTGGTAATCTAGCTGCTGAGCTCCCTTTAATTAAGCTGTAAAATATTGATGTTCCTGGCCCTATCTACTGACGTTACACCTTACAAACAGAGGAGGGAAGTCCAAAGGATAAACAATAACAAGTTAAAAGAGCCCAGATGGTTTGCCATCAGAAACTATCTGCAGACTCAAAGGTGTCACTGCAATAGATTTCAGAGATCACTCACATACTAGTAAATAATTAATAGTATTTCTGGAAGAAAAAACCCATACCCTGATGAAACATCACTAGTGACTCATTGAAAATATGAAGGTAAAAGTCAGATTAAAAGCATGCACTGTTTTATTCTTTGTCACAATTCAAAGATTGCTATCCATTTTCCTAACATACAAAAATACTCTGTTCTTATTTAGAATTTAATTCAAAACCCATCACAGTCAGAGTGTTGTCGATAGACTCTTGGTTTCATTGTATTCATTTCATTTAGTTTAAAAATTATATAGTAAATACTTACACAGAACTGATGGGAAGTTTGAAATATAAACGTGTTATTTAACACACAATTCATGCTGATGTCCTCTCTACAATGGGCTGTAAGCAGCACTACCTATTACAGTCACCCAACATAACTCGCCCCATCAAAATTTTTCAATTGCTGTTTAAAACAACCACGTAATTTCCTGCAAATCTGGCTCTTCTGGGGTAGACTACTGCAATACTTTAACCTACTCACAGATCTCGAAAGGTAAAGCATGCATAGCTAACATAAAGATACTTTCCCTTTCCTTGCTGGGGGAACACAGCCATGTGTACTCCCTTTCTGTCTCCTGCCTTGGAGGCTTTGCTCCCCTCCCCTGCCCACCCCGAGTCCTGGGAGGGTCTCTTTGTCACACCCTAGCATTTGTCTTCATTGTGTCTGAAAAAGAAGTCGTTTTTCAGACCAGACTCAAGATTCACATGATAAAATAAGTTCTGTAGCTGAGGTGCAGCCCGTTATCACAAAATGCCTGATCCGTGTGAAGGAAGAGTGATGAGTACTGACTTTGGAAGGTTCCTGCAGAACCTGGGTTTACACAGCACATTTCTAGGACCCTAAAAGCACAAGCCATGCTGCACCCAGTATGATATGGCTGTTCCACTGCACAATCTGATCGAGGAAATATCTAGGATTACCCAGACAGTCAATTATTCATCAACTAAACGGCCAAGCATCAATTACCTGGCTTGATTCTCTTATTCATTAAGGAGATTGAAGAGCCCAACTTAATAAAGCAAAAAGAAAGTTGCTACGTTACAGGAGCTGCCCGGCTCGGTAGCGAGGCCACACCGTGTCAGGCTTTCAAAGGAGAGGGGTCTGACAGCGAGGAAGTCTCCGAGGCTATAGAGTGTCACCCAGAGCGCTTGGGTTTGAGAGCAGTCCATTCCTCCACAGGGCTGAAAGTATCGGGGTTGAACAGAGAGGCAGGACTGAGCCGGAGTTATAACGGCGCTTGGTGCGGGTACAGTGAGAGGTCAGCTGGGACCTGACCCAGAACAGAAGGCTGGAGAGAATGAAAGGTGCTGTAAGGGTGTTTTGAAAACTTTAAGGGTTAAAGCAAGGGGGCAGGGAAGGACCATCGTCATTCTGGGAAGTTTTTAATACAGGTGGGGGTGGGATGGAAACTATTTCAGAGAGAAAAGCTGCAAGTGGCATCGCCACAGAGGTACCACTCAGCAGAGATCCTCAGCTGGGTCCTGCAGCAGAGAGATCTTACAGGCAGTTTAAGACAAAAGCACACTTCCCACCACTCCTGAGCCACCTCCCCGTGCAGGGCCAGGCGCTGGGGGGCTCAGCAGCTTGCCGAGGGTCACCACAGCCCAGCAGGCAGAGACGAACTTGGAGACGGGAAGAAGCATGGAGCAGCAGGAGGGATGTTCCCAGCGGCTGCTGCAGGGGTGAGCCCAAGGTGTGCATCTCTGATAGTCACGAAGACGAGCTGTGAAACCAAAGCTAGAGCCAGCCGGCATTCAGCAGCGCGTCCCTCAGCACCTGGTAAAGCCCCACAGCTCCAATCACCGAGCTGCGCGCCGACAGTAAACACAACCAAAAATTTGCAGCGAGTGTTCAACATACAGCCCCCGTGCAGCCGGAGTCGGTCTGACCAACCTGGCGCAGCTCAGGAAAATAAAGGTCGCTGCTGGTGCCGGCATTCCTCTTCCAGAGAAGCGCATGAAGACCTGGAGGCGTGGGTTTGGGGAGCTGTGCTTGCCATAAGGAGCAGGGTGGTGAGGGACGGGGGACGGTGCCTGCGCTCTCCCTGGGGCTGGAGCGTGCGGTGCGCGCAGGGCAGGGCGCACCGAGGTGTCTGCCACGTGGCAGAGCTGCTTCGGAGCTCACCGCAGCAGACTCCCGGCATCCCCCCAGGGAAAAGGCCCTTCAGTGAAGTCACATGAACCTGCAGCAGGACACACAGCTTTCGCCGACAGACTGCTTACCCCCAAAATTGCCGGAGCCTGGAAGAGAATAACGACAATAAATTAAAAGTCAGAAAACTGCAATGTACATAGTTACACGGCTGCAGGCACCATCTCTTAACCATTCCATGACTGCCGAATTACTCCTTCTTACAGGGATTTGAGAGAACAATAAAGGCATGGCATTTCATTGAGACAAGAGCAAGAAAAGTTTCCAGTACGTACTTGTCTCATCAACATTACTAACCTGCTCTGGTAGCAAGCGTTCCTGAGCCATGCAGCTCCGCCACCATCGCCCAAGTGGATCAGCACGCTCTGCTCCAAGCATGGGCTTTCCCGGCCGGCTGGGGATGGCTCCATGCCCTGGCTCTGCCCGATGTCCCCTGGACGTACCAGATCTCCCCGCGAGTCCCTGGGGGTGACCGCACATTTTCTGCACTGGTCGTGGATCTCACTGGTGGTGGTTCTGCACTGCTGTGGCACCGAGATCCACAGCAGCACATGCAACTAATCTGACTCAACAAGCAGATTTTGCGACATGTGCTTTTGTCCCATATCTTCCATGATTTGTCTTTTGCTGTTCCTATCTTGTGCCCGCTGGCGTGGCTGAGACCTGGAAAGTCTGGGTCTAATAGGCCAGGGAGGGAAGCCTGTGGGTGTGGGAAAGGTCATGGGAAGCAGAATAACTACATGCAAGTCCTATTGCTCACAGTGCTGGAAGAGGCAGCGAAGTTTCCCTTCCAGGACTCCATCCCTCGCAGATCTTCATCTCGGTGAGGACAGGCTTCCTCTGTGGGCAGGGAACGCTCAGCGTGGGTGACCCCATGCTAGCCCACCGGACCGCGCTCCCAAAGGACCGGGCAGTCACGCCGGTTGCTGAAGTTCCTTCCAAGGAGAGGAAAGGGGAAGTACCTGGGGTTTGCGCGTTGCTTCAGATTAAATTATGAGTGCTCACTCTCACCTTCTGTAATTAAAAAACAAAATGAAATTTTGCTGGCTGTATGCAGAGGAGCTCTCGGGGAGCCAAGTCTTGGGCCTGTTAGTGGTCACAGACAGTGGTCACGGGCACTCCAGAAGGCTGAGTGGGTGTTTGCTAGTATTAATCCTAGATCAAAACTAAAAAAACCTTTAGTATTGGAAAAGCATTGTGGCCATATTAGAAAATTAGAAGTGCTAAAGCTCCACTGCAGCATTGAAATGCTTGTTTGACAGAGGCAGAACAACCAGCCTGTCTTCCAGCAGTAGCATTTGGAAAGCTGATGCAATCTTATTTTTGAATTTTTGAGTAAACGATGTTTTGATTTGAGGTCCCAGGAATGCAAGATGCCAGACAGTTCATGCTAACTGGGAGGTCTTCCTTGTACTCGTTTGTAATGTGCATGAATTATAGAACTTGTTTCTTGTATCATTCCCTGAAATTAAAATTGTAACAAAGGTGCTTGTTAAAAATAAACCCGATCTGCTCCTGATGGAGATAATAGGAGCAACATGACAATATTTTCTGGGGGCGCGGGGAGGGGGGCATGGAACAGAGCACTTATCTGTCAGGCATCTCTTTCTTGTTATATTTGCTCCTAATTCTAGAAATACATCTAAATGTAGTCTAACAGGACTCTGTTCCACAAGAAATTAATGAGGAACAAACATTAATTATTCATGTCCTGAAACAGTAGGTCTGCTAATGTTTTTTGCTAATCAACAAGTCAAACAGCTGTATCTTTGTCAGGGCAATCTTGGGGAGGGTGGAGAAAGAACAACATTGATATGTTTTACCCGATTGCCCCAAAAGTCTTGCCCTTCGTTTGCACATTTCTTCATCAGGAATCCAGAATCGCTGCTACTTTTTAACGCCATCCGTTGTTGTGAGATTGAACTGAGCTACTCTCCAGCTCAACATCAGCTGCAGACTGGACCAGACTGCAGGGAAGAACCTACGGGGAGCTCCCTGGCTTCCAGGCCTTTGGAATCAGCCCTTCGTAGGAAAAATTAAGGGAATAAGACAAGGAAAACCAAAAATCCAACCAAAGGAAAAAGGAAGAACCAGGATTCAGCTGCTCAGGCCTGAAACAGAGACCGAATATTTGCAGAAAACCTGCATTAGGCACTTCTGGTCCTTTGCGCCCCGGTTGGAGGTCGGCAGGGTGACTGCTGGGTCCCGGGGACAGCACCGCGCCGGGGACACCCGGCAGCAGGAGAAATGGAAACTGTAGGTGGGATTTGGGGCTGAGTTTTCAGGCTGGGCCTTTATCTGTGTGAATGTAATGAATCGAAGCTACAAAAATGTTGCTGTTTAGACATTTGCCTAACAGAACACACTTAAAAATTAATAGCTTTGTTTAGAAAAAAAAAATTAAGGAAATCGAAGCATAATTAGAGAACAAGTTTCTTTCAAACAAGAGCTTGAAATGTTAAACAAAATTAAAAATATATTTCCTTCACAGGGACAAAGATTATGTAGCCAAAAAAGGACTTAGAATCCTCTTGCTTTGCCAAAATTTGGTGGCCAGAAGCTATTTTTTCGGTTGCTGTGAAATTGTTTATTTCTTGAACAAGAGCAGAGTGAGGACTGTTCTGCATTTAGGCAGAGACTCTTAAACATCCTCCGTCTAATTCAGCAAGGGGCATTTGCCTCCACATCCAACCAAAGGAGCACAGAGCGTGTGGAGCAGAAATAGTCATGACCCTACACTGCCCAGCAAAATTCAATAATAAGAAAACTCAGGCAAATAGTGCCAGAGAAAGGAGTTCAACATCCTCACACATTGCTCCCAAGATAGCTGTTTGTCTCATTTTGGTCATCATCTATAAACCAGTAAGAGCAAATACATATATTTTTCCACTTTCAAAGTGGGGAAAAAAAAGATTTCCAAAAAATTTCCAAAAAATTTTTCCAAATTGAAGGGATTTTAAGATGCGCCCATAGTACAAAATCTTTCCTTTACATGTCTAACAGAGTTAAAAATTCCATTAGAGCCACGGCATCTTAAAACTAGTCCAAGAAGAAGGTCAAGCTGCTTAAATCCTGGAGCTATAGCTGTAGTTGCAACAGATAAAAGCCCTTCCGTCCTAGGGCCCCCAAACGAGCTGATTATCAGTTTAATAACCGAACCCAGAATTTTCCCACTCCAGGTGCTCTAACAAACAATTTTCCATTTCATCTGCCTTGGGATTCATTTTGAATTTGTTCCAATTTGATGAGGCACCATGGGACCCCCATGTTGAGGGTTTGGGGCTGTTTCCCAGGTCTGTGAGGGTTTGCACCCCCCGAGGCGACTGATGCCCCACGGGCTGAGAGCTGCAGGGAGCATGGAACGTCGGGAAGCTGTTGGGTGCTGCTGTGCCCTGTAGCTCTGTAAAATTATTCAGCTTTGTGCTGCCTTCACATCCCTGTTACATTAATGCTCCCTGAAATCTTCATTAAAATTTGAAATTAAAATGTAACAATCAAAGGGGGGTGGGAAGAAGTCCTGTCACCTGATGTTAAACTCATCCCTTCCACGGTCAGATTTCTTGGGGTTTAATTGAAGAAGTCACACCGACTGCTGCATCCGAGCGCGGGGAAAACAAACGGTCGCTGGCCAGAGTGGGTGTGCTGTCAGCGACGCGCCCACGCGAGCCCACGTCGGTGCCAGCGCCGAGGGGCCGCAGGTTCCCGTGGCTCCCAGTGAAGAGGACCGGGGCCGTGCAGCACCGGCTGCCCGCACACCTCCGAGTGCCCTTCGGCACCGCAGGCGCTTGCTGGCTGCAGGAGTTACACGGTGTTTTACCAGCTCCGCGTGTCTTTTCACCTTTCAGACACACCAAGACGCCTTGTTGTCATCAGGAGAAGGAAATCTCAAATTCCTAAGCTGCTTTACATTTAGCCACAAACATCCTGGTTAGAAGCACTATAGGCAAGAAATATTATGTATGAAAAGCATTAGAGAAATCCCTGGGGTGTATTCCCGAAGGAACACCCTGCTCGGCTCCTAACGCGGCACTTGGCCACCGCGCAGCACGGCCATGTCCCGGGACCCGCGGGCAACACAGTTCTACCCAGCACCAACCCCACAGGCGTCCGACTTGGTGGTACCACCCTGCCACCTGGAGTGGAAAGGTTTATGTTATGCACAAAAATGTTGCCTCCATGTCCAGGGGATACTTATACTTGGGTTTTGCCAGAGAATTGCGACCAGGGAGTGCAGAGGTTACAGGGAAGGTGCTGGCTCCTCCCAAAGCTGCTGAGAGCTTGGACAGTGGAGGGAACTATTCAAAGTCCCTGCCCCACAGCAGCGTGAGCAGCAAGCCTAGGGCAATGTGCAGCCACGTTAAGATACCGGCAGGGACAGGAGCTTGCACCCCGTCTGAAAGCAGGTTCAGCACAGCAATAGCAACAGCATCGCCCATCCGGTGCCCCCGCAGCCAGCCCTGCTCCCGCGGCTGGGGCTGCTCTCCCAACGGGGCTGCCTAGGAGAGGTTGTGGGTCCCTGCTCCTAACAGTGTCCCAAAAGGTGCCACGTCAACAGCTACATAGGAATTTGTGATAAAATTAGGCTTGCTCCGGAAGGGGGTTTAAAGATTACAATTCTATTTACAGAGGACACTAAACAATAGTTTTGCACTGGTTGGAGCAATGCTTTGTTACTGATGCTTCTTATGCCTTGCACCAGCTCTTTCTCCAGGGCAGAGAGGGCTCTGCAGGCTTTGAGAGGAGCTGGAAAGCGGTGTGGCTGTTTGTGAGGGTTTGCAGTAGGAGCATCGCCCGGCAGAGGAAGGGGAGAGTCTTTGCTCTGCTCTGCAAAACTGCCCGCGATGGTGCAAGGCTGCTTGCTGCAGCGGGTGAGCTTGGGCTCAGACATAGTGCAAAGCTTTGCATCCAATTCTACACAGCTTTGCAGATTTTAGTGTTTGAAGTCACGTTGTGTTCTGGAGGTCTTTCCTCCCCTGGTTTAGGGAAGCACAGCACTCTAAAGCTCGTGGCATCAAGTTTTGCAGCCCTTTATTAGGCTTTTCCCCAAACGAACAATCAAACGGTTTTGGGGCAGTGTAAATCTGTAAGAATCAGTTCCTTCCACCGCAGGCAAACCTCAGACATTGATGTATTTTGTAGTTAAATTAACAAGTCTCATTACTTTTCTCCCTGTCACATCAATCTCCACGTGCTGATAGTAAAGCTTCCATTGCATACAAATACAGCCTGAATAGACTTTCTTACAGGCCTAGATGCGCTTACAGTCGCGTATACTTTTATCCCAATTTAGAATTAACTCCCTCTTTCATAACAGGGACATCAACAGTTGGAAGCGTGCTTGTTCAAGAAGGCCTCCTCGCTCTTCTTTGACCCACAGATAACCCAAAGTCATGTTAAAAAGCAGAGTAGATGAAATTGTCTGACATATCTTTAGCCACCAGAGAGCACACAGAGGTACGTTATGTTGAGTTGACTCCAAATAATTTTCACATGAATTACTAAAGTGCCAGAAATGTATAATTTATTAGCATTTAAATAAATCACAGAGCAGAAGTGCTTTAAGGTTATCGATGCAAGATGTGCAGACTAGGCTATAATTAACTCAAAAACGTCACTGAGTGCAGTGCTCTCAGCGGTGCCACACCAACACGATCAAGGCACAGCAAGACAAAGTACAAAAGGGGTTCAACTCCTAAAAAAATAAGTTGCATAACAACACAGCAGTCAAACCCCTGAGCTGGGGGGTGACATTGGCGCCGGGCTGGTGCCTCCCCGGCTCTGGGGCTCCCCGCCACACCTCCCCATCGCTGGCAGGGGTTTTCCCCGGGGCCTGGGACACGCGGTTTTCCCTCTCGAGCCCTTGCAGTCACGGCAATGCTGCAGCCCGCGTGCGGTCCGTCAGGGAGAGCCGTTACGGCGCCCGACTGAATCAACCCCTCCCGGAGGAAACGCGACCTCGACAGGCGCGCACGTCCCCGGATCAGCCCCGCTGCCTGCGGCCGCGCGCCCCGGGGCTGGCCCGGGGGTCACTGCCGTGGTCTCTGCTGGGGGGGCCAGGTCAGTGCCGCCTCTGCCGGGGGCTTCCCCTCTGGCCTTTGTCACTTGCCTCCGCCACAGCTGGGTGCGCCGAGAGCGGCGACACCAACTCTGTTTGGGCTGGAGTATATTGACCAGATAAAATGTTTTTTGAAGTTCAAATCTAAAAGCTGTTTCTGACAAAAAGTGTATTTGCCAGATGCAAATAAAGAAGTAGCAAAAAACCTCTTGGTTTTCTTTTGTGGGAAGAAGGGGAAGACCCGGGTGAAGCAGGGCATTTAGGGGTGTAAGCAATTCTGCCGTTCGACCCCGCTGTGGTGAAACAGAACAAGGCCGAGGAAATCCCTCGGTCCCCAGGTCCAGCTGCCCTTTGCTCCCTGGGTTTGGACACCCGGCTCGTCCCCGCACTCACGCACCGTCCCTATGGGATCCCCCTTCTCACCCCGCTCCCCGACTGAGCGGAGCCGCTCAGGCCGGTCCTCTGCTCTGCCCGCGGGGACGGCGGGCAGGTCCCCTCGGCCTGATGGGGCGGGTGGGACACTGGACCCATCCCAGAGCCAAACGCCTCCCAAAGGCCCAGGGAGCAGCGGCAGTTTCGGGGGCCGTGGCTGGTGAACCAGAGCAGGTTTTCTCAGCAGAGCGTAACCGCCGCCTTCTCAGAGCAAAAACCGCTCTGGCTGCACCTTTGCGGTTCACCCCAACAGTTTCTGCCCGTCAGTTGATATATTTCGTAGCGAGACCCCACGGTCTCGCATGTTTACGCGACACATGCAAAGCGGGAGCAATAGCAGTGAAAGTCTGCTCCAGCACTGCCTGTATCACACGCTAATACCCTTTAACACTGACCTGCACAACATGGCCAGGCCAGACGTCACCGTCACCCCCGAGGCCAAGAACCAACATGCAACTCGCTGCGTCACACGTATCCACGTGGAATATCTCTTATGGCAAAGACATTATTGAACCGAAGTAAACGCAGACCTATCCGTCGCCACACAAGGGACCCAAGGATGCTGCTTTTGAGACGTGGCCAGAGTGGAAATGATCATTCCTTGTAGAGTGCCAAAATGATCCCGCCTCATGCGTGCAATATTCATGCAATCACAAGTTTAAAACACACAACATCAGCTTTTTCTATTTATACAATTTTCAGGTCATATGAAAGCTGCAAGAACATAGCTGAGTAAGTTTATAAACCTTCAATTCATACTAGGGCTAAAAGCAAGACAGGAAGCAGAAAATATTGAAAGATTGCAGAAGCAGTATACAAAAATCTGTATCATCATAACCGAGTTTACCATTGTAAAAGCACATTTAAGATCAAATTGAAAATAAAATAAGCAGACAAATCGCAGTGAAATGCATTAGATTTCCAGGATGAACATTGCTAGGGTCACAGAAGATATTGCTTTAAAACATATTTATCTGGAGATTAACATAAATTCTGTTCTACATGATTTCCAACAAACTTTTCTGCTTGTCTTTCCTCCCTGGAGATGCAGCCCACCCTTCCGATGGGGACAGAGGAGGCTGGGACAGCCGGGCTCGAGAGGGGAAGGAAGCAGCCTGCGACGGCGATGCTACCGAACCTACCTGCACGCCTGCGCTGGCCCCAACGCCGAGGGCACCCGCACCAGAACGTTTCTGTACCCCGCACACCCGAAGAGAGCTCAGTTCTTGCTGACCATGGAGATGTCACCCTGATCTCTGAAGTGTTCCGTTACAACCCCTCGTGATGAAAAAATATTATTGCAGAGAAAATAATCCCACACTTTGATTTGGTAAATATTTGGTTTGTATATTCAACCTACCCAATTACCGCTGCTTCTTCCCATAAAATAAGCTTCAACTAATTCCCCCCAAATGCAGGTGGGTGTTTGTATGCAGAAACGGACAGGGCTTGGGAGCAGCCCAGGGAGCACGGGGATGCCTCGTCCGCTGGGCTGCTGCTGCTCTGAGCCCTCCTGAAAATAAACGGTCTAGAGCGGTTACTTGGTACCGGCCCTCCGCTTGTAAGTGAAAAAAGGGGAAAGTGATGAGCTCCAGTCGTCCAATGTCAACTTAAGATGCCCACAGATTTATTAGAAATAAATCCTGGACTGCATATCCTGTTATGGAGCAAAACCATCATCATTTCAAATAAAGCAGGCGTTGAGAAGCTGAGCGGCATGCAGCGTACTACCTGCAAATCAATCTCGGACAGCATTTTAAGGGATAAAAGGCAATATTCTGGTCACCTCACCCAGCATTCTGCCCTGGAACGGAGTGATGTGAAAATCTTCACTTAGGTAATACAGGTCAGATACTTAAAATATTCAGATGCCTAAAGATGCAGATTTCAAATTAAAAAAAAAAAATAGATAACCATTAGGTTCTGATGCTTTTACCTTTCAATTAAACCTGTCTCCAAATGGCAAGAAAATTTGAGAGATGCTGAAACAATGCCGATGGCCCAAGCAGCAGAGGTGCGGAGATCCCCCTCGGGAAGGATCCCTGTATCCTTCTGCCCTCTACAGGGTAGCCTTTAAAACACTCAATTAGTTTCTCCAACCTACACTTTTCACCAATTCTTATATTTATCTCCTAAAACTGAACAGAAGGCCCTTCCAGTGGAAGTTCAAGTGCCCTTTAAAGACTTGTTTTGTCCTTCCAGACTGGATGTTGTTCCATTACTTGCACCATCCTTACACCTTCCCAGCCTCTCTCCAGAAGTAGCTGTAACTAAGTGGTTGTCAAGCACCAGGTTATATTATACACAAGACCTTACCCCACCCACCTTGCTGTCGGCCTTGCAGTGGTTCTCCACATCTGGCTCCGCACGTCCAGGATCTAGCACAGATCAACCTACCTGAAAATTAGCAAGCAGCAATTGGAAATTGTCTGTGGAACGATCCTGGGGAGAAAGAGAGAGAAAAAGCTCTAGTTAATCCATTTACATGTTGATCACCACAATTGTAGATTCGTCATTGAACAAAACACTGGAAGCACACATAAAAAACTTTAGAGAAACGTCAGACAAATTTACTTTTCCATTTTCAACCACACCTCGTGTCAGCGATCTCGTCACTAGGGACCCAGATAAACATTACACAACCTGCTCCACGGCCCACACACGACAGAACTGGGTCCCAGGTTTCAAAAGACAAGTTAAAATTATATTCCATCTTTGCGAAACTTCTCTATATACAATTATTGTTGTATTTCATACAGCTATGACTGTAGCTAGTAAACAGATTCTTGGCCTACATCATAATAATAATGTAATATTATTATAATAATTATAGCAACAATTTACCTTCATGTATTTGTTCAGTTAAAATAGTTACTTAACAATTTTGCGTTCTTCAAAATGGCTTTCAGCAAGATTCTGATCCATCACTGTAGGAAGAGCTGTCATACCCCACTAAACAGTACTTCTTTAACAGGGCAACATTTAGATGATATTTGAAACAGCTGGGGGGAAAAAAATAAATTCAAAGCCACACACACACAGAGAAAAATGCTAGCCCCCTTTCAAGTTCTTTTTATTCCCTTTTGCTATTAAAATTAATTTTGATCATGTAGGAAGAAACGAGTTGAACTGGATGCCAAACATTTCCTACTCAATGTCAAGGCTCCATCTCCTTAAAGGACTTCATTGCATCTTGCAGAATGAGAATTATTTGGTAGTTATTGATAGGAAAGTGGACTGTGGGAAGATTCTAAAGTTCAATTACTGGCAATGAGAAAATGTCCAAAAGCCACAGGTTTATCACGAAGAGGCTCTTCATCAACGCAGAAAAGCCAGTTCATTTTTTAAAACATTTACATTGCAGGACCACAAAGGGATGTAAGGGAGGTGGTGATACAAATCGTCATTAAATATACTAGCAAATTCCTTCCTTTCCTCCCCCTATACCTCAAAACAAGAGCAAGTGAAGAAAGGAAAAATTCCCATCTTTGTAAAATTTCTAGTCTGTTTTCAAAAAAAAAAAAAAATCTTATCACAGCACACTAACAATACACATAGGAAAAGGGAATCCAAGAGCAAAGGCTTTTAAAAAACTTGGATCACAAACATTTACATTCCTGAAAGCAACACAGGAAAGAGAAGGGAACAACAGAAATTAGTGAAAGAAGCAAAGACCAACAATAAAGTTAATAATGGAATAAATTAGTTTTCAGACCAAATTGCAAAGGGGTTAGAATTTGCACGAATATGATTTCATGTTTTGTACACACTATTTTCAATAACCCAGCACTATTGCAAATCTGTAAAAGAGACCATGGAACCCACCATGGTCTATAAAATGTTTTTTATTTTCTGTTAAACTTTGAACCTTCCCCAAAATGTAAAATAGCCTTTACTGGAATCCCTCCCACACTGTATCCTCCCCCCCATCAATTTAGCTGTCTTAATTAGTACCATTTCAGGGCATTGATACACTTTAAGATTTTTTCTTAGCTATTAAGTAAAACAAACTTGCACACACATTCCATACAAATAAATACCCCCTTCACACATATACTTCCCCCCCAAAAAAGTGATAATGCTCTTTTTGTGATAGTTGTAATTTTTTTTTGAATGGTTCTGCTGTTCAATTTATTTAAGTTAGAATTTTCTTTGTCTTTTCTAAATCTTGAACCATTCCATAGTATATCTTTATTGCAAAAAAGTCAACATGCATCTTAGAAATTCAGATTGTAATCAATAAAACAAACATTACATATATGAATTTAAATGTATAAACAGTTAGAAATTCAACAATATCTCCTATTATACTATTACACAAGTTCACAATTTGTAAAAACTATAGTACAAGTTTACTATACACCAAGAGGAACTTTATTCCTTTTCACATGATTTTGTTAAAAAAAGTGTTGTTTTCACAATAAGCAAGCAACTGTTTTCAGATTTATCTTTTCAGCTCTTGAGTTTGTTTTGTTCTTTTTGCTTAGGTTAATTCAACAATGAAAGGGAAATAATTCTTCATAACAGTTACTTTCTTTTCTTATCACATACTCTTTCAATGTTTATACCCTAAGTTCAGACTGGTAACATCTAATTACACATTGCCTGTAAATACACTGGCTGGTGTACACAAGTTACATTGCTGATTATAAGTTTTGTCTAATGTACTCTCTGAAAGTACACGTGAATTTCACAATAAAGTGTTGCCATAAAGTAAGCTGTACTGTCATGTACAAGTAAAACAAACAAACAAAATCAAAACAAAAAACCCCAAACAGTTTAATATAGCCTAGTATACCCTAAAATACAGGGAGATCCAGACGTTTGGACAAAATGAAGGTCACTTTCAAACAGCTTTCCTCCTCCTTAAACACCAGAAGTCAGATACCGCTATACTGCCCATCACTTAAATTCCCAATAATATAATAGCACGCTTTCAATACACAAGCTAAGTTCAGAGGCACAACTCACTTTTGTGCCTCAGCATTTAGAAATCATGTTTGGGATGTCACTTGAGGATTTATGTAAGCCTGCCAATGTGTACTGTAAAGGGGAAAAAAAAGAAAAAGAAATCGTATGAAGCTCTTAAAATCATTAAATAAAGCTACCGCACTCGCTTCCCTCCTATCTCGCCCACCTTGAACAGCCAGCATGTCTGGGCAAGGGCAAGTGTCCCTGAACACAGTGTGCCAGTCAGGTGTCACTTTAGAGCTAAAACCATATGAAAAGGAATCCCATTCTACGTGTGTCAAAGGCTACTGCAATTTTTCTTACAGCTTCATTCATTCACTGTAATTTTCATTTTCCAAATACAAAAATACAACAGTTCTTATTGAAATCTATACGCTGGTAGTTTTAGTACACAAAAAAGCAAAATATTTACAAAATTATACAGTTTAAGAAAAAACTCTGTACAAAAAAATATATAAATCCTTTTGTTCCCTCTATCATTTTTTAAACTGTCAGGACTCAAATATGTTTGCTGCAATGGATTTTTCAAAATATACACTGACTGAGCCACAGACATTAAAAAAACAATTAGAGATGATGGGAGAAAAGCAAGACATTCTTCTAAGTATGTAGGATTGGTTTCCCCTCGTTTCTTCATGTCTGTAATTTAGCCTCAGTATTAGCAGGAAAGTCCTAATTATATAAAGTGGTGAGGTTTCAATGTGAAGAGATAGAATACTGAAAGACATATTCCCTTCAACTGACAAGGAAATAGAAAATTATACTGTTTTGACTTTATGGCAAAAGCGTATCAAAGTTAGGGGAACTGTTAACCCAAAGGCATGCTCAACTACATGTCACTAGCCAAGTTCAGAGCCATTGTAATTTAAAGGTTTTGATGTGTATTTTTCTTCAGTCAGGAACTTGCTGGGAAATATACTGGTAAACTAATTATTCAAAAGAGGAGAGCATTTTTGCACCGACATTCTGTTTATTTTGTATAGAAACGTACATAAAATGTACTGAAAAGTGTACGGCACAAATGGACAGAGTCAAGGAAAATGCTTACTAGATAACATGTTCATGAACCACAAGAGCCGTGTAACAGTTAAGATACATGGCTCAAGTATCTGAACTTGTTATCCTCATTTCTGTCATAATACACACCATTTCTCTGTGTGTGTGTGTGTTTTTAAAATGGTACAACAATAAGGCAACTGAGAATGTAATGGTGTTCATCTTAAATGTGTTTGAATAAAACTATACTTGGAGATAAAATAGTAACCTTCCAAAACCAGCTCTGAACACTCCTCTGAAGACTTATCCCTTAAAGCACTGGTTTAACGCCAGTCTTTGAGCAGGACACTGACATTCTGTTGGCTAAAAAGCATTTTGCTCTGAACGCTTCATGGATTTGGTTTGAACATAAGCAAAGAGTTGGTAACAGGGAGAGGAGGAAGAGTTTCTACTGGCTGATAGGCGATTGCCAAGTTAGTTGTTTTTCTTTTTGAGGAAGTATGAAACTCATTACATTCATGCTCACAAATACTGAAATGCAGTAAACAAACAGTCTAACTCAAACTTGAACCTTATACTGAAACTACAGAAGAAAATCAACAGTGAGTGAAAATTCACTCAAATATGTGTCATTGCTGATGTTTTCTGTGAAGCAGAATTTGAAGAAACAGAGTGAACTGGACAATATTATAATAATACCCTGTTAAATTGCTTCTTCCATCTCCTCTCATAAAAAGCAGATGAACATAGAAACCGTGTGGCTTTCAAACATATTGAAATAAATGATTTATGAATCTAGCCACAAATAATTCCTACAATAAGTGATTCCATATGAAATAAAATGCTACCCTTTTTCAATTAGCAAATGAGGCAATGTTTTCTTTCGTAACATTTAATGAAAGTTTACGTCTTTCCCCTAACCCCATAATATTGCTAAATAAAACCTGTAATATCTTTTCAATTATAAACTAACAAATCAATCACATTATAAAAAAAAATCCAAAACAAGGAATACAGGTGACACAAAAAGAGGACAAGAAAATACTAATATTTTTTTCCCTCTCTGTTTTTATCCTTCTTAAATAGAAAAAAAATCACCATCCTGGTGAGCTCGATAATGTTATGTAAAAAGTTACTGGGCCTTTGGCTAGCTTAGTATCACAGCTCTATATCCGAAATGTTTTTATAACAAACTTTGCTCACTTTAAATCTTGTGGTTTGAAAAGAAAGTAAAGCTTTTTTTGGCTCATCAACTTCCTTAAATAAATGTTTAAAAGATGTAGCTTGAACTATATTCCTAAAATTATACATTTCCAACATCAAGTTTCATCTTCTCCAAGAACGGGATTCATCCTCATCTTCATCGTCATCATCATCATCTTCGTGCAAAAATAAATCTGAGGTTTCAGTCTCCTAGATGAAGAAAAAACATACTTTTAAACAAAGAAGTTCCATGCTAGGAACATGTCATGCAACACAGCACCAATTGTACTTTATATCAGGTTCTTGCTTACCACATCTCACTGAAATGCACACAATTACATTCAACGAGTCTTATGGAAAGAACAGTAGCTTCACACATCATGAAAGGAAAAGAAAGCCAAACTTCAAAGGAAGCAGGAATAAACAACCAGCCACCCTCTCTGAAACAATGGTTTTCTGTTAAATGGTTAGGCAGGAAAACCTTTAAAAGCCTAACGTGTTCATAATTACAGGAAAGAATATACATAACTTATCCTACAGTGGAGCATTAATACTGTGAAGTAAAAAGATTAGCAGCCTGCATATAGAGAATGTTAGGTTTATTTTCATAGTTGACAAATCAACATCCCATCCAGAAAGTGTATTTTTTTTTTTTACTTTTCCCTTTTTTAAAATGTGGAAAACGTACCTTACTATTCAAAACCAGTTAAGTTTCTGGTTTGCAAAAACATCTTTTATGAAATTCCTTCAGTAAACAGAAAATTGTATCCTAAAAGAGCTCTTAGCTATTAGATTCCTAGAAGAGTGATTATGTTACTAACATATTTTCATACCTCTTCCTTAGACTCCTCTTCCTCAATTTCTGTGGACACAGAAGGTACCTTAGGTTTGTACCATGATATTTGTAGCCTTCGGTCTTTGAATCGGGATCCTTGGTTAGCAGCCTAGATTGTATTTTAAATGAACATATTTTCAAAAAGAGGATCAAGTAAAGAATTTTTAAGATTGCCAACAATGAGCTATACACAGTGAACATCATGCAGATGCACATTTGAAGATCCCAAACATATAAGCCACAATCATCCACTTCAGTCTTCCGAGAGCAACTTCACTCAAACCTGAATCTGCTAAATAGTGCTCATCTACCAGCAATCTGAAAAGATTAACAGAGCTCTGAATCAATCGTGACATTGAACCTTTATCAGCAAAAGACCTATGTTACTATTACGGTAAACAGGAGGTATTTCCCCCTTTAGTGACACTATACGCAGTAGCAACAAACACCCACACTATCTAGCTCAAACTAGTGCGATCAAAGCCTGCTAAATTTTAAAATACAAAGGCAGACACAAGAAGTTAAAAATTCTTATTTTAGAACCGTGAAAAAAACATAGCCATCATTCTACTTACATTCTCAGCTTCTGAGCGAGATTTAAAAGTTAGAACAACACTCAATGGGGAATCCTCTTCTTGAAGGTCTTCAATATCTCCAAATTTCTATGAGAGAAAAATCAATTAGGAACAGTAGTAATATTCTCCTCCAAAACCATGATCATCATGGGCTACAACTGCAGTGTACTGAAGTGCTGCTGAAACCTTATTTTTTGGACAGAAAAGTGAGAGCCAGAAAAATCTCAGCTGCACCATCCAGCAATATTGCAGCATCTGTACCTGTATTTTTGGGCAAAAGCTCAGATTTATTGTTATTCTAATGAGTGGAGCTTAATTTTGCAGGAGGAAAGGAAATAAGTGTATTAATTTATAGCTCAGAAGTGAATTCTTTGAACTCACCGTTTTCCTTATTTTCTTCTGCCCTTCATTGTTGTACTACTTTAGACCTGTTAAGCAAGTCCTTTAGAGCTCATTAATTTGCAAAAGAGGTTTCAGTAATATGAACCAAACTTTGCTACAGAGCTCCTGAATACGTTCTATAAGTATACTACTGGGAGGAGGAAAAAATATAATCTAGTATGGCTAGATTAAAAAGAAGTTTGCATTTTTAGAATTTATATACTACATAATGGTGAAAATTGGAATGACCACAGCAATGATAGTTAAATAGTAAACAAAAAAAAGAAACCAAAAGCAAACAAAAAAAGGATTTATGCATGGAGTACAAGCAGCGCAAAAGAAAACTGTAGTCAACTTCAGATTTAATATGAATAGCAGAAGAAAAGTAGTTTAAAAGCCAGTAAGGTAATAGCTTAAGTAACAGCACTAGTTTTTTGTAAAAACTTTTACTGGTTTTAGCAGCTAAGGACGGCTAAAACTTTCAAAAACATGAAGTCTCTCTCTCAGAACTAGAATTAAAGCAAAGATCTTTTTAAAAAAGGCACTCTGGTCCCCTCTTAGGAATTTTCCCAGGGTTCACAGCACTGTAATCGTACCGTAAAGCAGGTTGTGTTCTTTGATCAAACCACACAACGCTTTTCACTGAAGTTATCTAATCAAAGCAGTAGTAGTGGCCTCTAACCTTTTGATAAGCAATGAGGCCAAAGCAGAGAGTAACAGTTCCTCAAAGAGCAAAGCTTACCCCACTGTGAGGAACTATAAAGGTCTCTGTTCCCACTCAGACAAGAAACAAACAAGCTTTCAGATTACCAGTTCTCTCGAGAACTCTACTGCTTTTCTGTATCCAGCTCTGAAGGGTAGGATTCTACAAAATTAGTTTTCCATATCAGTCACCTGCTTTTATAAAGAGCATCTAGAAATACCAAACTGACTTGATCAAGCTTAGATTTCATGCTGAGTCTATTTATGAAGTATTATGTGATCTCTCCAAGAAGTTTACTAGCTTTGCACATGAAAACATTTCATTCTGGAAAGAGTAACTGAGGAAAATGTAAAATCAGTTTTTCCTTTATTATGTTAACTTTGTTATGATGCTAACACATCCGTTAACTTAGCTTGCAAACTAGCAAGCTACTTGGTCTACCATGAGTTTATAAACAAACTTAACTACTTGGAAATTGATGTCGTGTTTAGCAAAACAGTGCTTTGCGTCTTGACTAGAGAGGAACCAGATAAATGGTATGAATTTTTAATCTGAAAAATAATTTCTAAACAGAGAGAGGCTGATAGGTATTTTTCAGCCTACTAATGTCTGTTTTAACCTACTTTAATGCAGAATTAATGAGAGTAAGCTATTCAGCTTTGCCCATTGAAAGAATGCATTGGGCAGCTATTGTAAAGCAGCTATAAAAGACCAACCTTACACCCTTGATAACTCTTAAAACTGTTTGCTTATCCATAGCCTGTTCCATGAATTCAGGATGAAGTCTTTGATTTGTTTGCAGTAACAAAAACAAAACTACTTGCATCTTCAAGAATTTGGGAAAGAAAATGTTATTTACAAAGTTCTCAGAATGCCTCTCTTGCAAGTAAGCACACATCCAGGGTATTGGTTACCTACTTAATCTCAGATTTATAGTTCGGCCACAATTCTCCTCTTCAGGTTTTTCTTTTTTTAATGTGACCTCATACTTACAGAGAAGTGCTGTAACAATTCATCTTTTTCCTCTTCAACGAAGCCTCCAACTGTCAGTGCTTTGGGACGATGATCCACCACCATATGGTTCAACATGCCCCTTCCTCTCCCACCACGACCCCGTCCTCGTCCTCTTCCTTGAGCCGGCACTGTCTTTCCTCGACCAACAGGCAAAATGCCTAAACGGGCAGCCTGTTTAAAGAAGGCAAATAATGTACAAAACCACCCCCAGTCTGAAAGAATTTAAAACATTTACGTATCATAAATACATTAAAAGCATCAATCCAGACAAACTCACCTCCACTTGTAACTGATTTAGCTTTTTTCGCAATTCAGTTGTGTCTTCTCCAGAAGAGAGTCTCTTATGAAAGTCCAGCTCTGCATCTAAAAGTTCCTTCTGTGCCTTAGAGGAAAAGGTGCAGAAAGAGGAAATGGAAGGGAAAAGCACAACTGTAATGCATGCTTTTAATGTTTTATTCCACTTCTTCAGCAATACATTTATGTAAATGATACAGACAGATTAGTACACAATATCCATACTTTCCTCTAAATTCAGTTTGTTTTAATTGCCTCCATGCCCCTCCCCCAACTCATTTGTTGAAGGACCCAGAATTCTCTGCTTTAGAATTAGAACAAGCTTGAATGAACTACATGCAAAACTAGGTCATCTGAGTTCCTTAAAACCATAGCTTGCTTGTCCATGGTTATCACTCTCAAATTCAAAATACTGCTTGGAAGTGTTTTGACCTAATGTTGCTGCATTTTTAGGACATAATATTAGAAATAGTTACAAAAGACAGGCAGGCAAGTGTCTTGCGCAATAAATACCTCTGTCTTGGACTTTAATTTTGATGGTGTAGAGGTTGTAGACGAAGTTTTTAATTCATCCTTTAACTGAGATATTTTTCCTGCTAGTTCTTTTAAGGTCTTCATTATTTCTGCTCTCTCTTCTGGTTTCATGGCCTTATTTTTCTCCAGCTTGGATATCAACATCTATGTATTAATAAAAAAGCAGGAATATAAAATTCCAGGAAAAACAACACTGAACAAACAGCTATCTACAAAATCAGAATGTATTTACTAGACGACATTCCAGACTTACCTTCTGGCATTCTATTTGTTTTTCTAACATCTCCTGCTTCTTTTTCCTCATGTCTTGCTGGAGTTTCATTGCCTCCTATATGAGAAGAAAATTCTTCCCATCAGTAAAAAGCAGTCTACCATTGTATGTATTCATATCTATCATATTTTCTTCTTCAAGCTACAGAAATGAAGGCCATAATGAAAACTAGTAGTTTTCCTGCAAAACGCACAGGTATAAAGTGTATCTGATACGGAAAAAAACAATAAAAAGTTTCTAACTTCCCGCTGTGAAGTACTCTACTAAATTTTTGCCCCCTTCAGATACCTCTGAAGAAACATATCCTATGTTGTCATTTAAGCGTCTCATACCTGCAGAGATTAAAATCAGAGAAATGCCTCAAGAAAACCCAGAAAACCCTCACATGACAAGTGTGTCAAGTAAGACACCCCAAAAGGAATACTCCCTTACCCATGATTAACCTCAATGTGCATTTGTAAGCTAGTCTGATAACAATGACAAAAACTACACTAATGTAGAAAGCTATACAGCAATATTTGAGGTTTAAGTTGCCTATCAGACCTTTCTTTATAAAGTAGTTTGATTGCTATACTGTCAATCAGCCAATGAATAGTAAAGTACCTGTTTTTTTTTAAGGGCTTCTTGCACATCGTGAGGTTTAGACCCTGCACCAGGCTTCATACATGTCTTTAAGTTTGAAGAACTGTAAACCATTTTTGAGTGGCTTGTAGAAGTAGGAAAAGTCTGAAATAGTAAAAACACACACACAAACATATCTAATAGCTTAAAACGAATGTGATATACCATCAATGAACTTTAGAGGAATGTATTCTGCGAAACATGAACACAAACTTCCAGATTTGTGCAATGAGACAAAAAGACCAAGGCAATTATAACACATGCATAAAGGCAGCAGTCTAACAGTCAACTTGCTTGGAAGCATCAGCTTAAATGCTTGTTAAAAGGATTTCTGCAAAAGGTACTGTCTTCCCTTCTTCATCCAAAACTCCCTCTGTACCCCGATATCCACTAGGAAGACCACTGAAGCCGATCGTCTGCATCTGTATTGTATTCAGCTTCGCAGTTATAGTCTAACATCGCACTTTCTGATCAAGTAAGGCAGCAAAAGTCACCTGCATACTTCCTTTCTTAAAAGGACTTCTCTGTGGCCAAGAACACATGCTGCGCTATGATATCAGTGTGAATTAAACTGTAGCAGCTTGAACTCTACGCAGAAGTATTCCATAAGCTTCCAGCACTACTGTTAAAGCACAGCATAAGCTCAAAAATCGCTGGGAAAGCACTTAGATTCGCCAACAAAAAGCTGACATCACATATAGGCTGTCAAATTTGTTTACTATGAAGCACTGCCAAAAATATTTTATGCTACTTAAAATACTGATACTTTGTTTCTGAAGTCATTGTCCCTATTTTATATAAACAGCTAATGAAACTAGGAAGAAGTGACTGACCATGGTTGCATGGAACATTAGTGAAAAGAAACGGAACCAACTGGGAACAATTTGCAAGTTCTATTTGCTAGTTTGTTCTTAGCTAACAGCCCAAAGCTTTAACTGAAAGTATGAAGATGGTCAGCCTTCATAAACATACCTGAGAATCCTCTACCACAGCCCCAGATTGGCTTAAGTCAGGCTGGTTTCCACCCGCTGCTCCAAGGCGACGTTTCACTGGGACTTTATTAAGGACATAGGCACCAGATGCCAGTGGTTTATTCATGACCTGTGTATCATAAAAAATGAAAGATTATATACTCTGCTTTTTTGAAGTAGCAGTCATTTAGGAACGCTGATAACCTTCAGTGCTCAATCACTAGTTTACGATAGCACAATACCTTTGACAGATTGCTATGCATTGTTACAGCTGGAGTTGTGGTCAGGGCTTGCTGCTGAAGGTGAAGTTGGTGATGAAGAGACTGTGCGGGTGTCTGCTGCTGTTGTTGCTGCAGCAATGGCGGCTGCTGTTCACTTTCTCTGTGCCACAGTACCCTTATAAACCGATTGTTCAGAACTGCCTCTGTGCTGGAAATGGCCTTCCTAGCCTCGTCGTTAGTTAAGTACTGAATTAGAGCAGCTTCAGGATCATTCTGGAAAGCAACCTAAATCAAAAGTTCATTAGAAAGCATTATTTCTCAAGGAAGAAAACATCTCAACCAGTAGCAGACCAATCTACAAATAATCTGCAATAATCAGTGGGACATCCAATGTTATTAACAGCTCAAAAACCAGATAAAACATTCTATGCAATTAAAGCCAAGTACCTTTTGGCAAATGTTACATGTACTTGCAGCAAAGCCTATATACAGTAAAACAAAAACAAAACAAAACAAAAGACTCCTCCACCAAATAGCATCATATATTTAGAGCATTGTGAACTGCCACTGGGGTATGACTGAAGAGACCCTAGTGCTGACTCAAAAGCTCTTTATTCTAACCTCCTGAAAGATGACTGTTGTCCGAGGATGTACAATGCAAAGGTTCACCTCATTCGTAAAGCATTATCTAACAGTCTTGACAAGGCTATTTTTCTCTAAAAATTAATCACAGGAATAAACACATATCTTGGACTTTCTAGTATAATGATTGAGATAGCATGTTTTAAATGCATTACTTCATTATCAAGGTACAGAAAGCACCACTATATCTTTTGGGCTAAGATATAAAATTATCAACTCAAGAAATAGAGAGGCTTCTCAGGTATCTGTCTTTTATTTAGACCTCTAACCTAGGACTTAGGAGGCAACTGTTTTGTCTAGAAAAATAACTGGAAATTAAATGCTATTTTAACCACGTAACTACCTGTGTTTTGCATATATAGTGTTTTTCCCCTTCTTACAGTGCAAGGAACACCACTGAACTGGAGACAGTTCTAGGATGCAAAGTGGTAATAAACTGATGCATAAAAAGACTCTCCTTAGCATCTTTGTCAAAATCCTGACTATGAAATACTGTAGGACTATCATACAATACAGAAATTGTTAGATCTCTTTCAAAAATTATACACAAGCTGCTCAAAAACCTGAGTTGGTTTAGATACTGTTAAACCTGCAAGCCTTTCAAATTCAGTAAGACCTCATGAAGGCAGAAGCCAACATACTTTTACAGAATTAAGATAATAATACAGAGTAGACCAAGAAAAGGTTTCTTTGAATTTGATTACCTACTCTCCCAGTTAGCCTCCATTAAGATTTCTCAAGGAATGTGGTTCAGCTGCAATATTCAAGGTGGCTTCAGGGGAAATAAAATACCCACATACAGGCATAAAACCGAACTTTGTTTTTTTACCTGAATGTTTACAATAGTTCCAAATTTGCTGAAATGTTCGTTGAGCTGTGTAATATTGTTCAATTCTGGTGGAATTTTTCGAACTTCTAATTTTGTGTTAGTATACTGATTCTTTTTCAAAAATCCTGGCTTATTCTGGTTGTTATTTGCTTGCCTAAAGAAAATGAGAACAAGATAGTAATTTAGATAGGCATACATATACTTAAGTAAGGCAGCAAATGTTAACGCACATTTAAGGTTTATTTTTCTCATAAAAAGTATACACTCTAGACATTAACAAAAAGGAGCTCCTCCCACCATCAAATATTTAGTCTCCATATTATGTGGACACAGATTTTCTGACCCAACCAGCTCAAATTACAGGGACTAGTGAATACCGATATTCACAGCATTGATAGCAATAAATTGCATTCCAATTAGTCAACTGCAGTTGTTAATTCTTACTTTCCCAGCCACGGTTTCTTTAATGGTGGACATTCCATGCTACTTGGAGATCTCTTCCTGCTGTCTGGTTCAAGGACAACTCTAGTTACATTGCTGCTATTATTTGTAATGGGAATGGGAGGTTCAGTCTGGATGATAATATTGGCAGCTGGAGGAAAGGAAAAAGGCCTGTGTTATTCACCATACATCAACGGAGACATCGGAAAAGCTTTTACTTAAACAGCAAAATAGGATTGAGTTTAAAAACATAAAAATTAGGAAGTTGGTCAGTTTTGTTTAGGAAGTTACTTCAGAGATCACTTGCTAGCCTAACTAAACAATGTGAGGAAAACAAACATTTAGTCCAGCCAGCAGGGATGAGATTTTGACCTTTAAGATTAGTATTAGCTTGGAGAAACAAAGCTAAAACTCCATCTTTCAGGTACTGGAAATTCAGATTCTGCAGGAAAATGCAGGAAAATAAGAAAAAAAAAAAGGGGGGGGGGGGGGGGGGGGGGAGAAAAAAAAGACGAAAAAAACCAAGGCCAGGTTCCGAGACTTCAGGTTAGAGTTCTGCAATGAGGCATGGGCTGAATAAACAACTAACTGTCCCTGTACTAACCCTTGACAGTGAAAAAGCAACCAAGAACCTGTTCCTCCCACTGCTATCCCCTTGTCATCCCTTCATCCAGTTTTCAGCAACAAACTTTTAATTAAGCACAACTATGGCATGAAATTATACTCTTGGAGACATTAGGTTTCAAGTTTGAAGCAACTTCTACAAACACAAAGCTAAAGCACTAGATCACAGTTTGCCAAGTATTTATTTACAACCTTTTTAACATTATGCTATTGCTGTTAGTCTCCTGTGTATGCCAAATATTCAGCTCCTAAAAAGAAGTCTGAGTTATAAGTCAATTTTCTATGGCTTTTATATATGCCAGAGCTCTGCTGATTACACTGGTGAGAACAAAGACTGGGCATTTTTGGGCATAGTTTTAATCTTACTTTAGAGAATGATTTTGGAGTAAATCTTTCACACACGTGACAACGACAGTAAAACAAGTGGTCTGAAGCACCACTGCCAAACACTCACCCATGCCTTACAACTGGAATGGGTTCTTAGAGAGGATCTGAGGGCCAGCAATAAAGCCCCAACCCTGCCTTTATGATGTTCATTAAGATGAAAACAGCAACAGCAATTTCTGCAATAATATTTAACCATATTCTTTATAGGATGAGTCACTGGAAGGAAATATTGAAAAAAGTATCTTTCTTATCTACTGAATAAGAAACACTGAAGTGTAACAATAAACACTGAAATTTAATATCTTTTCTTTTAAGGATCGGGGCAGGGAAAGCAGGAGGGAAAAAGAAAGTTATGCTAACAGAACAAAAATTTCTTTAAAGAGCCTTGACTTGTTCTCTCCCGTAAAAGATATTTTGTACATGTCACCACTAAGAGACTACATCCACATCCATCCAGTTAAGGATTCAGAATTACTTAAATGCAGACTGGGATTTCCACAGGCTAGGAGAATTAGAATGATACCTGCAATGTTCACTTTAGAGAGAACATCTGGCTGACAGCGTCAGACCATCAAGTACAAAACCATGCCACGATAGTTCCCCTCTTCGCTACCATCACAACAGCAGAGGCAAGTATTGTAGATCATCACCTCTGTGCCCCAGGTCCTAAACATATCCTCAGCAAATCGAAAGCAGTCTTCAGACTGTACTGCTTAAAGACATCTTTCTGCACCACTTTTTTTTCTAGAAGCACCCAGCACCCGAAAAGTGCCTTCACAGGCTAAAGAGGAATAAAAACCCAACCAACCAACCAAAAAAAACCTTGTAACATTCCCAAGCAAGTGGTTATTTTTAATCAAAAAGGCTGCTTTGACTTTACTATGGCGATATTAGCATTTTAAAAAAGGTAGAGATGTCTGAAAATTGCTCTGAAATACTAGATCAGTGAGAAAAACTATTGCTTTCAGCCTGAAAAAGGGGAAAATAAGTGTTGACGGTCTTGGACAAAAATAGCAACAGCAATGACTAGAAACCCTTCCTACCTCTTGGATTTGTATCCATCTCCCCAGATGTTAGGCCAATTAGATTTGGACGCTGCGTTTGTGCTCTTGTAAAGAACTGTCGATACTGAGATCTACCAGCACTGGTAATACTAGGAGCTTCAGGGTTATAGCCATCTGGCTCATATGTATCTACAAAAAAAGGAGAGAAATGAAAGAATTTTTCAAATGAGTTTAAGACTCAGGGTTAATTTTCCTTTAAGGAAATACATGGATGTCCAAGAATCAGAAGTTGTTTTGGATGAAGAGAAGAGAGAAAAGAGGTCGTACAGCCAATGTGTGTAGCCATTTAAAACCCTCAATGGAACTTTACGCCCAAGTCTATTTGGGCATATTCTCCTTTGTTTTTCAATCTGATTGTTACTGTTTGTCAAAAGCGCATAGGTCACAATAATCGAGTATCGCTGATGAGCTGCCTGAGAAAGGAATGAGGTGTCTGTATGACAACCTTCACAACGTCTGACAGTGTTTCAAGGGGAGCAACAAAAGATTTAGTTTGAGCATTTATTCTGTAGGGCCTAAGATGCAAGGAGATTTTCAGTCTTTGCTGCCCAACAGTCTAGTTTACTTTAGAAAAGGATTTTTGGGGAAGAATGTACTTAAGTGATTCTAATCAAAGAAAGCTGAGAAATCAGGTAATTTGACCAATACTTACCTATTAAATTCTTTTAATTTATGTAAGAGTGAGATCAGCTGCCTAGCTCCAGTAAGGTACTAATGATTATTTTAATTAAAAGGGGTAACCATGAGTACACAAGATGACAGAATTGACTCATATTGTTCCTCCAGCCCAAGGTCCAAATCAAGGATGATGCATTTTTCTAACCATAAAAAGGAAAAGCTATACAAGAACTGGAATGAATAAAGTCCATGAAAAGCCTCCACAGAAACACACACATCCTGGAACATGAATGCCTGCACAAGGGGACTTGTCAGGCTTGAAGCACTCTAAATTTCAGCTCCTTATTCCACAGCAACAATGAAGACTCTACAATTTAAAAGAGATGCCCCAGAATTTCAATGCTGATGTTTTACAGTTTAAATTCAGACTCTGCCAAGAATTTTCATTAACTTTGCACAAGCTGAACCACAAGCTCCTCCTCCACGATTTGGCATACGATTGATTGCAAGAGGGCAACTAGCAGCTGTTACCATAACAGTCCAAGAACAGGACATAAGAATCTCCATAGTTGTTCTAGAGAACAGAATTATGTATTGCAACTGAAGTCAGTGATGTCCTGCGAGCTAAGACAGACTGAATCACCCATTAGAAGAAGTTCTGAAGCTGAAAGAGGCATTTGGAGATAATTGAACAGATTACCTAACAAGATATTTGAGTGACTGAAGTTCTGAAAAGGAAAGTCACAAAGGAAACGACATGGATCATGAACAAAGCCCTCCTTTGAATAAAATTCAGAATACTTATGTTAAAAAAAACCCAGATGGGAATATTATAAAACATTGACATTTAACTACCTTATTTTGCTCATCTAAAACATGGAAATACCATTACTCCTTTAATTATCAAAGAAATACAAGCTTTGTTGGATTTAAATTGAGCAATCTAGGACTCTCCAGGTATTTTGCTATTTCCGCTCATAAAAATCCACTTTTTAAAAATTTGAGCTCTGTTAAGGAAGATGAACATCTCCATTGAAAGCCACTCATTTGTTTTTAAGTTAGAAAGCTAGAACTAAGTCAATTCTGGAAAAAAAGATAGAAAGAAAGTACTAATGTATATGAAGACTGTAGAGACTATTGTGATACACAGCTGAAAAAAAATCCACCAAAAATCTCTCTCATCTGTACTAGCCAAAACCAGATAAGAATAAAGATCAAGTTAAACGCTTAATTACAGGTTTGCAGATCCATCTTTTGCCTACTAATGTTCTACTAAACAGCTTGAAGATGAAGGGATCCCTTTCTTATGCAACAATCTTATTGCTTTGAGCATATGAAACCCAAACGAAGCTCCCCACAAACGATCTTTCCTCAGACAGTGACTGAACACTACTGCTATTTCACACAGTAACAGCAGATGATGGACTGACCACAAGGAAAGCCATCAGACTTCTTTTTAGATTTATATGTACTGGAGGAAGACAGAGGTAATAATTTCTAATCACACATCAACAG
The DNA here is from genome assembly GCF_964195595.1 of Calonectris borealis. NCBI lineage: Eukaryota > Metazoa > Chordata > Aves > Procellariiformes > Procellariidae > Calonectris > Calonectris borealis. Next base: position 17,220,744 of record NC_134326.1, read on the forward strand.
AGGAATTTTAAAATTTATATCTCAAGCAGATTTTAAAAAAAGGTATTTGCTTACGTTCTGATACTGTATACAGCAGGTTCTGGGGTAAAGGAGGAGGTAGTCTTGCTCCTACGGGTGCAAGACTGGGCACTGCACTTGTCCCAGGCTGGTCACGATTATTTATCAAACTTGACTGTGTTAAAGGTGGTCCTACAATGACACCATAGAATAGATCACTAAGACTTATAACTCCACAGATAAAATGTGCAAACAATTCAATGCAATTTGTTTATGCCTTGCTTTGAACAAGGTCAAGATTGTAAATATTTACAATGCCACTACAGTAAAACTAAACTGAGAAGCCCTGTTCAGGTAAGTTACACTGATTCCAACACCTTTTCTCTTTCCCCGAAAGGACAAAGCTTTAAGGGGGGAAAGAGAAGAGGGGAAAAAAAAAAAAAAAAAAAAAAAAAGGTGTCTTTTCTTCCCCCCAGAGGTTTATTATTGTTAGAGCTTGCATTAACTAAAGCAGCTCCTCCCTCAGCTCTGCCATGGAGAATCAGTGCTTGCTCAGAGCACGAGATTGTATCAGCAACATTTAGATTACAGTTTTAAAACAAGAACTACAGGGCAAAAGGCATTCACAGGCAAGGAATTTATCTAGTTATTTTTGCTTTGTTTGCACCATATACAATACATATGTCCCTACTCACTACATGCCCAAAAAGTACAAAAATGTTACGCTACACAATCTATCAAGACATGACTACAATCAGAGAGCACTCTCAGTTCACTCAATAGCAAGCCAATTCCACCTACTAAAAGGCTCATGCAAAGTTTAGGGTTAATCCTACATAAAATTATTTCTCATCCCACAGCTGCTGCTATTTGATACAACTAATGTATCACAGCATGTATTGTGTTACTGGAATAGAGAGTACTGAAACAGAGTAACCACGTATCTAATATTCTGTTTCTTCATAGAATTTACATTGTAAGATGCAGTAAGATAACAAAAAAGGCTAAACATCTCGGAGATCACTGTTGAGCTAAAGTAGATCTTAGATGTATCAATTATGTATTGCTTTTTAGTAGCAGATAATATAGCACAAACACAGAAATTTATTAGAACTTTTAGGAGATTAAATCTCAACATTTTTGCATTAGGGAAAAAATAAAGCTAGTAATCCAATCGTCAGTGATCAATCCAAACACCACCAGGGTTATGAGATAATCTGAAAGATACCCTGCTCCACTTCCCCACCCAACTTATCTAATTCAGTTTGGAGCACTAGGAACATTATATTTTACAAGCTGATTTTTCAGAATTATTTTGGCAATATTTTGAATAGCACATGGCTAGCAAAGAAACTTGAACTCATTACTTCGAATACACATAGATCTTCCAGAAAAAGCCATCATTTTAACTTGGTGACTTACTTGGTACGGGAAGCACAACAGGAGGTGGTGCCTGTGGATGAGCTTGTGGAACTGGCAACCTCATATTACGAGCTGGACCTGGCAAAGGGGGCAGAAGCATACCAGGAGGAGGAGGAAGTCCCGGAGGCGGTGGAGGAAAAGGAATCATACTTGGCAAGGAAACTTCATCTACTACTAAAGGATCATTTCCATGATCAAACTGGCAAAGATCACCAAGTACACAAAATCCTCGCTCTGCAAAACAGGACATTTAATAATCTTTTTAGAAAAAAAAATTAGTTGTCAGCGATTTGTAGCACCTCAGTTTTTGCTGGAATTTCTTACTAAAGAAAACATGCAATCACTGATCCAACATTATATTATGAGATGAGGTTTCAAAATAATTTAAAGTAGAATAATCTTCCATAAAAGCATACAAACATACATCCATCCATCATAAAAGCTGTGGGGAAAAAATGTCAGAAGTACCACCTGTTTTATATTAAACACATACACTGCAATCTTTATCAGAACTGCCAATGGTTGAAATACTTGCCAAGCGTATACAGAATTGTGAACAAACTCCGTACGTTCTTATCCAGCAACTGTCAGATTATAAGTAAACTGCTTCCAGTAAGACTAGTTATTTCCCCAGTAAAATATACGTCATATATGCATCTTTTACATACAAGGTATACTCCCCATGCTACTGCATTTTGACTTGCTGCCTACATTTAGTGAATACCTAAAAAAAAAGGTCACAGAATAATTGAAACAAGGTATGAAACTGAAAATTAAAAAACAGTTTACCATCATAGTCTCGACATCTTCTTTTAGGAGGAGGGTTTCTGCCAAATGAACTGGGATTGCTATGATTGTTATAGTAATTTGACCAGCTCTCTGTTGTGTTTTCAAGATGGTGCGCAGGTGCAATTACAGTAACAGCACTGGGAATAGATTGTGCAGAGGAATACTGTTCAGTAGATTTACTGGGAGACACAGAAACCGGATTATAAGAGCCTTCAACATCATTTCTTTCACTCTTGAATTTTGATCTCTCTCGGTGCTCTGTTTTAAAAAAAAAAGTTAGGTAAAGTCTTCGTGCTTTGTTCTGTATATCAGAGCCTTGAGAAAAAGATAATACACAACAGTATAAACACTTCCTTAAATATTCAGTATTCTGCATGTTAAAATTCTTCTTGAAGGAGCTTAGTCTTACCAACGGAGTAAGAACTAAATATAAAGCAAACACTGTTTTGACTTCAGAAATCTAAATGTTTTCTTTGCAAAATGCACATTCATTCCTCTACTCCTTATTCTATTTTGGATTACAGCTTTTTCTTTTAAATTAGAGAGAGGGGGAAAAACGCCTGAAACAACAAACCTACCCCCTGCTCTTAACTAACGTGGTCTCAACATGCGTTGAAATCTGTTGTAATCTGTGCCTCTTATTTTTCCAACAGACCTGAATTAGCTCTAAAAGAACAATGGATCACATGGTAACCACCTTCAACTACAAAGAAACCTTCTCTAAAAAATACACGGTAACAAAGTGAAAAAAAGGGTAACACTGTTTTGCAAAAGGAGAGATCTTTGGGAAAAAAAAAAGAAAAAAATCAACAGCTTTGTCAACATGCACAGCACAAAAATATCAGCTACCAATATCCACTGGTATACACCTGTGGATAAATTAAGAGGTTAGCAAAGAAGAAAACAATCCCCTTAATTGTTCTACTCTGAAGAACAGCATCTTAATTAATAATTTCAGGAACACAAAGCTCTCAAAATTTGCTCCAACTACTCAAGGACATCTACAGCCTGCTAGACCATACAGTATGTAGGAGTCACCACACATCACTGACATTAGATGTTCTCCTAAAGCAGCACCTTGGGTACTCACCAACACTTCTGCTACTATCACGATCTTTGCTTCTACCCCTACTGCGGCTACGACTTCGACTTAACCCTCTGCTTTTACTACGACTTTTACTCCTGCCACGGCGCCAGCCAGACTTCTCTCTGTACAAGTCACTCCTGTCGTAGTATCTGTCATAGTCCCTCCATTTTCCATCATCTCGCTTTTTCTCTCTGGTTCTAGAAAAGACATATGCAGACCATGTTTATGAAAAGAGAAACCGAATTAAAAAGCAAGCTTGCAACAAGTTAAGATACAGTTCATCCTTCCCATCCAATTTGGACAGCGAAACATTCGAGTCAAAGTTTCCCAAATTACATAGAAAAGTACAGAATCTCAAAGTTGAATCACTAATTCGTACAAACCAGCAAGGGGAGGACTAAGAAGAACTGGAAAGATGAAAAAGTTAGACGACCAAAACAGAACACGTTTTAAAAGTGACGTTGACACTGTGTGAACAACCCTCCCCCAGCCCCTAAAGACCCCCTCCAACAGTGCTTTTCATTTATATCACAAGGGAAAGAATGGAATTGATGACATTCCTAGGTATTAACATTTGAAAAATACTGTCATTTTTTCAGGAGAGACCAACATCTAGTGAAGGGTTCTCATGCACGTGATCAGCATACAGATAATACATTGCACATAGAGAAAAGTAGGGAGGAAATCACTATTTTTATGAAAAATCACTACCTACGAGGTAAAAATCCACAGTTAAAGATTGCCAGCAAATACAGAAGAATATATTAATATTTTGGTTCAAAACTAACCTTTGTTCACTGGAATCTGCACGGCTTCTCTGCGGACTGGAATACTTCTTTTTCCTGCCATCCCGCTCTTCTTCAACTGATTCTTGAAAATTCTGTTTAAGAGACAACTAACAATCAAGGATGAGTATCACTTTTTTTGTTAAATGAAGAAAGTAAGACCAAGATTTAGTTCAAGTTACAGTTAGCATCCCGTATAAAAACAATATTTAAGTATTACTTGCACAGAATACTTAAGCACTACAAGTAATCAAGCGCTAGAGGTTGTTAGGCTTTTTGTTTCAAATCTTTCAGGTTTTTCTGCAAAGGAGATGCCCCAAAATAAAATTACTTCGATATTTTGTTTTTAAGCAGGATTTATGAAAGACAAGTTCTCTATCCGTTCTCCACCTCATTAGTTAGAGTAAGCAATTCTACAAATGAGGTATTTTCTGAATCTCGTAACTGGAACACAACTAAGGAGAGTTACTTCTCCAAGTAGATATGTCATTAGTATACACTTTGAAATAAACGCTTTAAAGCAAAAAACTGTTCACATGGTTGAACTAGCCACATCTCTTGTTGGCCTCAACAAAAGCAGTTTTAGAAGTCTGTCAGCTATACCACTACTGTAAATCACTCTGAATCCATTTTGTACTTTTGCTCTCTTTGTTGCCGTTTTACGCTGCTTAGAAGTTACTGCAAATTTTGGTGGCAAAAGTTCACATGCAATAATCTTAGAAGATTTTTTTCCAATTAAAACAAAACGGAAGGTTTCCTGCATCCTTGTTTAGGATTATCTGGGGAGAACTGGTAGAAATATTCAAGATTTGGCTTGACAGGGCTCTGGATAGCCTAACCTAAGGCCCTGCTTTCAACACAAGTTGTATCGCTTGATGTCTGGGGTCCCTTCCAACCTAGACTTAGCTATGATTCTACACTCGTTTTATTTTGTGTCCTCCGTTTGCGGGAATCATGTAATACACTGAGCTATATGACAAATCATCAAGGCCTTACTGATGTTGAAATAACTAATTAATGTCCTGATCCTGTAAAGTTGTCCCATAAAGCTGTCCTAGATATCTTCTTTTGCCTTATCCCTGCCCCTTCCTCCCCAAACCCCCCAAACCTCCGCCCTTTCCCCCCACCAGTGCACTGGTTAAGTCAACTGAAGGTAGTTCTAAAACACTTTTTAGAAGTTATGACAGTACTTTGAGAACTAATTGAAAAACTATTAAAGTGAAAGTTTTGTATATTGCAAATTATGAACTTCCATCACCAAAACTACTTCCATAAATTGTCATAGTTCTGGGTCTCATCCTCAGAAAAGAGAGAAAAAAACTAATGAGCAACTTTAATTTAAATCAACTGATGAATCACGTTCTGTCACATAAGGACCTGCATTCTGCAATATAATATAATACAGCTTTGTTTTGGTTGACTGACAGATTTCATTCTGCAATTATTTGTCACCTTCATGACCATCAGCCAGTTTTAACTCTGAAGACAGAGCAAAACTCCAGCAAGGTCTTTCCTTTATGTTATTTTAGACTTACAGACAAAAACACAAATCTGAATACCCATTTAGAGTACTTGTCAGAAAAAAATGCTCCCCATGGTCCGTTTATAGAGAGAGCAACAGTTTTTGCTCTTAACACTGCATGACATAAGCACCCCTGGAGTGAGGGGAAAGGACTAGAATTTCATATATACTCTCTGACATTATTTGCATCTTTCCTATAGTACCTAAAACACATATTCAGCCTAAAATACCTTTGCAAACTGTGATCAGAGTATACGGAAATAAAGGACGTTTAGTTCTATAGCAATTTTTTCCCCAACTCCCTCTCAAAGCTAGTACATTAGGATGCTACAAACACAGAGAAGAGGTCTCTTCCCTTGGAAAATCACCAACTTAGAAGAAAAAAACATCTATCTTAGACAAGTGATAGCAGAGGATTATACAATATACAAAGAGATTTAGACAACTACTGAAATATTACTTTGCTTTTCTCAAAAACTTGATTGTTTTCAATTTTGCCAATAAAACTTAAAAACAAGATAAAGAACAGTTGGCAGATGAATGCTACCTCACTTTTAAAAGTAATTATCCCTCAGTATAGAGGCCGCCGTATTTCACTGATTTTAAGTATTACAGAAAACATTTTAAAAAATTTCTATTCCTCACAGAATATACAAAATTGGAAAAGGAAATGTTTTGGAATGTTTTTGCTTCTCCCCCCTCTCTTAAACCCTTCCAAATCATTATCAGCTCGTATTGCCAGGGTAGTCTCAATAGGATTTCTGAATGCTATTAATCTAGATCAAAGGTAGACTTTATAAAGGTATTTTAAAATGTTCTTGTCTGAACGGTCATCTTCCATTTTTCTTCAGATGCACAGAGATCATAAAGATCATTAGTCACAATAAAGTGGATTTTTCTTTCACATTTTGCCTCACAAATGTACGGGATGGCTAATTTGAAAATTAGAGGCAGGTAGACAGAAAAAATGATGTTACCTCCTCCTTGACTTCTTCTTTTTCCTGACCTGCAGGCTTCGCTTCTACTTTCGTGGGTTCAAGAGAAGGAAGATAACTCTTTGTGTACAGACTTTCAAAAAGTTTATCTACAAAACCTGAAGTTTCTGAGGATACAGAATACAGGAAAATATTGTTACATATTGATTTAAGGGCACTATTAGATTTACCAGAGAAGTCCCTGAAAAGAGTCATCCAGGTGAATTGCTCACAGCAACATCATCATCTTAGATTAATGAACATTAGTTCCATTCAGGGAGCTGGAATTACATTTGTGGAACTTGAGGTTGTTTATTCAGACAAAGAAATTAATCAGGTGTATCAAAAACAAAAACAGAGACTTTTCCTTCAATCACACTTACAACTTTGAAACGTTCTAAGAGATCAAAACTTATGATCAAGGAATAAGGCCACAGTTATTCTATTAGCTACAGTTAGCAGCCTCTTTATGGCAATTTTTATGAGAGTAAATCATTCACAGAAGACTAATCATCAGTTTAACATCAGATCACAAAAAGATGCACAATAACTTCCCCAGTGAGTGTCAGAATTTCAAGTGTTTAATACCTTGAATTTGAACCAAATTGCTATAAGAAGCTCACCAGGAATGAGCTTAATAAGATTAATATGATAACTTTTTCAAAAGTTATCAAACATCTGTCAGAGAAACTTCTGGCAGCATGACTGATACATTAAAATGAAATTGCTAGCTTTTATTCCAGAGGATTCCCTCCCACCCACCATGAACAACACAACTTCATCTTAAGATTTGCCTTTTTTTTTTTTTAAATCAGATGATCTTTATTCCTTCCCACTGTAAGAAATATCCAATTCACAGATAACAAGAAGTATTTTGAAAGCAACAATGGTGCATCATCCTTCCTCCTCCCCGCAATGAAATGAAAACCACCGAACGGATAAAGTTAGTGGAGAGCACAGTACCTTTTTGCAGAAAGACATCCAGCTGATCAGCACAGAAAGCTTTCAGCTCTTTCTCTGGTTTGTCTTTCTTGACTAATGCCACAACATAGTTGGCTAAGGCTGAGGGGTCTGCGTCACATCTATTGAGAGAAAGAACCATTCTTGATCCTGCTGAAGTATGCCAAAACCCCCGTGTTGGACAATCAGTTACAGAAAAGCCACCAAAGAAAACCTGGCAACACACGTCGGATGCTTTTTTGACATCTAGCACCAAGACAGCTGCACTGGGATGACTGAGCCAGCAAAGTTGTTTTTTCAATTACAGCACAATATTTTAGGTGCCTTGTGACCATGCCCCCCCCCACTTCACAATGTTCCTACTCTTTTGCTCCTTCCTGAGCTTTGCTTAGGAAAAACTACCTTTCTCTTTTTTACAGAAAGATCCAATTCTAGGGCAACTGAGCAGATGCTATTGTTTCTTAACTTTCTCTAAGCACAGCAGCCACCACCAAGTACGACTCTACAAGAATAGCAGAGCAGGTACCAGGAAAGTCACTGCAGGTACCAGGAAAGTCAATTGTAAAGTATTAAAGTGGTTTTAAAGTATTAAAACATTATTACCATGAAAAGTAGGTCAGAAAGATATACCACAAAAGCACATTTTAAATATGCACACAGATACGTTCTGTACAGCTTAAGTTACTGTGCCTAACATACTGGGGTTTTCCTTCCCCAAGGACTATTTCAATGCCTACAAATTTTACAATAATTCTTTAACACTGGTAAAAATTCTAAAGGGGTGCAATTATTAATACAGATACACTATTTGCACTACCTAAGCCCTTATCTACCTACATGAAGGCCAAAGATAGCCAACTTTGTGCAGCAATACTCTGCTGCTAATCTTTAAATTGGATATTGCTTTAGATTCCATTATTCAGCTACTAGAAAAACACTCAAAGTATGAACTAGATTAACAGTGTCAAATGATTAAGCAATAGCTGCTCATTTGCCTCTCTCAAAAGATGCAGATGCAAGCTATATCAGATGGTAGATAGGAACCTAAAACAGTTTGACGATTTAAAGATATTTTTTTTTTTTTTAAGATTAACATTTAGAGAAGAGATTGTGTATTTTATAAGAACATTTAACTATGGAAATAGAAGAAAACAGAATAAAGTATATAGACCTCAAAATAATCTCAAGTAAAAAAAAAAATCCAGAAAACAAACAAACAAAACACAAAAAGCCATGCAGATGACAACTGGTTAGAGAAAATAAAAATCCTCAATGAGCAGCCAATCAAGCAGCTCTACTCCAAATTAGTTTGCTCCCTGTTTCCAACATCCAATGAAAGACGTGTTAAATGTAGCAATTAACAACAAAGAAACCACAAATTTACAGTTTTTACAATTCTTACACACACACTCTCACAAAAAGAAATAAACTGTATGTAATGTATTTGGTGCTAGTGCCCACATGCAACTGACTATAAACCTTCAATTTAAAATAAAGGAGATGATCCATCACTTTATAATCATACCCGTTCCTTTCTCCATATATTAGTTTCTCTTAGGCATTACATTACGTTATGCATTACAGGAGCATGCGTAGGGTGTGTACTGTTCTCCAGGTTAACCATTTTGTATTTTCACTCCTGAATCCTTGACTGTCAGGACCCACCAGCAAATCTCTGATTCTCTGCCATGAACCCTCATCTCCAACTCACGTCCCTATAGTGCAGCTCAGACACCAAAGGAATTCTGGACAGCAAGACAGAAGGTCGACTGGAATTGGCAGTGAAGGCGCAGGAGCAAGAGTTACGCTCCAGTCTAGACAGACTTTCAAAAGGATTTGACCAAGTATGAGAGAGACCCATTATCTTAAAAAAAAGGAAAGTCATGAAGACTTTTCAAAGGCCTGCTACTTGATGACTACAACTGACTAGTTCTAAAGCCTATTTAAAACACGAAAATAGAAAAATACCTGTAGAAATATCAGTTAACTACACATTGTAAATGTACGTCCCTCCACTTCAAACAGGTCTTAGTTTTACTTTGTGGCAACTATAAGGCTAGCTAGTTACCGACAAGTTAGCTTCCTTTGGAAGACTCTTGCTACAGATGAAACTCTGCAGAACCCCTCACTATACCTACACCACAAGTATTCAGTCAGCGTGCAAGGTGCTTTACAGAAACACAGCAGTTTTCATTACCAACGCAAAACCCCTCGAAACAATCCTCCCCCACCACTCTCAAAAACCGAGAGAGCCCTCCCAGACCCCTCCGCCAAGAGTTAATCAAAGTTCCTGCACAACTCCAGCAGACATTCTTCACTGTGTACTCAGCTGTTCCAGTGACTCTTGTTAATTGGCTTACAGTTTTGTTTTAATGGCTGTGCTACAAACCGACGTTACGCAGTCGGAGATTAAACTCCGGCACCGCAGCCCGTCGCCGCTGCGGAGCAGCCAGCGGTCCCGGGCCCTGCGGCCGCCCGCAGCCCAGCGAGGCGGGCAGACGGGCTCTGCGAGGGTTTTACACGGAGGCCAAGGCCGACACGCAGATTTTGGGTCAAAAAGCCAGGCTCAGCGCACCGACCCTGGGTAAATCCCAACCCTCGGCCCAAGCCCTTTAAACCGGAGTCTCCCGTAAGCCGAGCGTGTGCTCAAAAGCGCTGGCCACCGGGCGAGCCACCCGCTCGGCTCCGGGCCGGGCCTTGTCATCTCCCGGGGCCTCAGGACACGGGGCTGCCCCGGGCGCCGCAGCGGCGGGGCGAGGGAGGGCAGGCGGGGGCAGGGCCCGGCGCCACACCGCCTCGCTCGCCTCCCGCGTCCCGGCCCCGCGCGCAGCCCCGTCCCGCGGGGCTCGAAGAAAGCGCTGCCCGCCCCGGCCTCCGCGCCCACCCCCCAGCGAGGAGCCGCCTCCCCTGACGGCCGGGACCAGCCCTGCCCCGCCGCCACACCGCCGGCTGGGACGGCCCTGCCCCCGCCCGCACTCACATCGGCTCCAGCAACTTGGCCAGCCAAGACTTGAGAGCGTCCACGTTCTCTATGATCATGGTGGCCCCGCTGCTCCGCCCGGCTCTGCTCTACACCGCCGCCGCCATCGCCGCCGCCCGGCCCGGCCCGCTCCCCGCAGCAGTTGCTCGCCCCGGCCCCTTCCCCCCGCCGAGGCCTAGTACAGGAACTAGCCGCCAGGCCGCAACGCAAGCTGCTGGGCATAGCCGGGGCGGGACCAGGCCGCCGCTCACCAATCAGACGGCGGCGCTCGTACGCTGCCAGCCAATAGCAGCCCCGAAGAGCCCGTCCCGAAGGTCAGCGGAGAACCAGCAGGCTAGGTCGAGCGAGCACATGAACCCCGCTGCGACATCTTTGGGGGTGCTCTTAAAGGGGCAGCGCGGCCGGCGCCCGCGCAGCGCGCCGAGGTGGCGCCCCCAGCGGCCCGGCGGGAGCTCCGCGGCGCGGCCTGCCCGGGGCAGGTGGATTTATTTTATTTCTCCCTTTTTCGAGGTTTTCGCAGGGGGAGCCGCGGCCGCTCTGCGGGCTCGGGCTTTTGCGTTGGCAAACCCGGCCGCAGTGACGCGCCCCAGCTTCCCGGACGTGGGTCGGTGCCGAGGCCTGGGCTGCGGCTGGGGGAGGCGGAGGCCACGCGGCTCGCCGGGCTCTGCCGGTGCGAGCCTGCCTTACCGGCGAGGCCCACCAGGCCCCGCCACGCCCAGCCCGCTCGCGGGCCGCTTGCCCAAGAGCCGTGGCCGCCCTTCCAGCGAGTAGGCCTGCGGCCCTGCCCCTGCTTGGCTCCGCCACTGCCACCGCTGGCCTGGCCCTGGCAGCGGGGCTCAGTACGCGCTGTGGCTGCGCACCGGGACGGCTCTGCTCCCGCCGTGCCCCGGGCGCGGGAGGGGAGCGGGGCCGCAGGAGGCGGGCAGGCGCACTGCCTCCCCGCCGGGCCGGGCCGCGCTCCCTCCGCCCCGGCTGCCACAGGCGGCGGTGGCAGCCAGCGGTCCTCGCGTTACAAAAGGCCCGCGCCCGCAGGCCTCTCCCGCCTCCCCCCCGCCCGCCGCCTTGGTACGGCCCGGCCCTGCCCCGCCCCGCCCCGCCCCACCCAGCCCCGGCGCATTGGTACGGCCCAGCCGCTGGCGGGAGCTGCGGTCCCGCCCCGTCTCCCGTCAGGCGCAGCGGCCCGGCAGCATGGCGGTGAGTGCGGGCGGGGCGCGGCTCACGGCGTCCGTGCTCTGCTCTGCGCGGCGTGGCCGTGCGGGAGCTCCGGGCCCGGCCCGCGGGGTCCAGTTCTGCGGCCGAGGTTCGCGGCGGGGCCTGTGCGGGGTGTCCGCCCGGCCCTCTCCGCCCGCGGGGGGCACGGCCCCTTCGCCTGGGGATGGCCGCCTGCCGGGGCCGGTGCCCGGGCTCCCCGCGCTCCCCTCAGCGCCAGCGTGGCTCTCCCGTGGCTCCCGCGTTTCACAAGGCGGTTTCGCGTAGCAGGACGATCCGAGGGCAGGCTTCCCCTTGGAGGGGAGGCGGTGGCAGCCTGGCAGTCTCTTCAGCTGCCTTCGGGTGTTTCTAAGTTCGTTCAGCTGCCGGCATCGGTGGGCAGTATTTCTGGAACACATACACGGCTGATAAAGGCTTTGAAAGCCCCAAATACTTTCTGCAGCTGGTTTCATGGTTTAATTGGTGACATAATAATTAGTAAAATGGTAGAGCCACGCTAAGGTGAATGATTCAGTACCATAGGGGAATAAGGGACTAGTGATTAAAATTTTTGGCATGAGTTAGAACCTTTCATTAAGTTATCATAATATCTTTGCTTTTCTTTTAAAGCTATTTTGAGGTTTGCTGTAGTACTCTTAGCGTTAATCAGATTTCTGTTTGCTTATATGAGTAAAGGTACACACAATTTCTGTCCCAAATATCCTAGTAGTGCTTTGATCTTGGGGGAAGAAAACCCAAACCCTCAAACTTTGTGTATGTCAGGCCTTATGACTGCAGTATCTGTAGTGCATGTATCCTTTAACATAATATGTTGTATAATAAAAGAATAAGGAGAAGGAATATTTAACACTTACTGGTGGTGTTTAAACACCTATGGAATTTAAAATAATTTAAAATAATTTAAAATACTTTACCTGAAGAACTCTCTTTGTGAACTGCAATTACGCTCATATGCCAGACTCTTCTCCTGGCATAGGAAGTACTATCCCACTTAATGTATGGCAAGATGAAGAAACATTACATGGGGTTTATGAAGAGTCTGGAACAAAACCAGAATTCCATGTGTCTTTTTCACTTATGATTTATATCCACTCCTATCTCCTCAATTCAGACATCTCTGAGTTTGTTAGTTATTGGCAAGATGATCAGTTTGTTAGTGTGTGCGTGTTAGGTTGGCTACTATAGAGTCCTTTGCCTCTGGAAAAGGTTGTTAACCCTTTCCTTACAGATTTTAGATCTTGTTTTAGAAGGCTGAATCTCAAGGATACAGATTTACACAGACCAATCACTGATCACGTTAATGATGCTCTGTTGTGAGATTATGCTGCAGTGTTATGGAGTCCAGAGAAATGCTTGCCTGTAACGAAAAGAGTTTAGGAGTGGTCTGTAATATATTACAATTCTGTATTTGTTAACCCATTCAGCCAGATTTTTCTTCCTCTTTCTGTTTAACAGGAACGTAAAGGGACAGCAAAAGTCGATTTCCTGAAGAAAATTGAAAAAGAGATCCAGCAAAAGTGGGATGATGAGCGAGTCTTTGAGATTGATGCTTCGGATAGGCAGAACCAAAAGAGGTATCATTAACATTTTTTACAGGTTTTCTCTCTTAACTTCTTGAAATGTCTTTTCAAAGGAACTTTTTTCCTTCAAAATCCAGGGGAGGGAAAAGGTGTCCTCTTTTGAATGAATAGTGTTCTTGGATCATCTGGAGGTGCTTAACTTATGCATGAAATTGGCATTTCTGTAGCTGACAACATGAAGCAGTGGTGTACGTGTGTTGGCCGAGTTCCAGTAGGATGAAAAAAGCCTTCCTGTTCCTTGGTAGTATCAGTACCCTCTGAGATTTAAAAAACGGATTCTCTTTGGTGACTTCTACTTTTTGACATGGAGGACGCTTCTCAGTGTGATGCCTGAGCCCTTACTAGTGGGAGGGCTTTTACTCTCCCAGTTAGAAAGGACCACTCCTTTATCTGAAGGAAGGTGTGTACTTGTTCTGCTTCGCTGAGAAAAGAAAATTGTTAAACAAATATCTTGAGTCCTGGTGTAGGCCAACCTGTTCTGCTTTGCGTAGAAGTGGATGAAGGCCGGGCGTGTGATCATTACTGATCCTCAGATGAGGTGCTGTGATTTTTTTTTGTACGTGAACTATATTGCAGAGGTTTGTCCCACTACCTTGTTAGTTGTAGAGCACTTCTTTTGTGATCTGCAGCTCCAGCAAAATTAGTCCCAGGACTGAGTAAAGAGTGAAGGACCCGAATGGGTCAGGAGATTTGAATGCTAAATTAGGAGGTGTAATAAAAACTGTTGTGTGGGGGTGTGTTGCTCACACAACTCTTTTTTACTTAAAAGAAATGCAGTCTGTGCTTTAAGTATTCACTGTCTTACAGGTTGAAATTTAAGGCTGTAATTAATACTTACAGATTGAAATTTAAGACTGAAAATGAAAGTAGTAGGTCAGTTTTACAACATGGAGCAATTTAATACGAAATTTCAGTGTTCATTATGGTAACATGTGACCACCTTATAAATAAAGAAGAAGCTGCTTTGCCAAACTAATGTTCTTACACTTCTAGTTAAAATGCCATGTATTTATTTCAAGATTTTGTCTTAAACTTCTATGTATTTTTATAAAATAGCTGATACTACTAAAAGCTACCCTAGAGGAGAGAGAGATGATGCTGGCAGAACATTTCTGTGGTCAGTCATTGTATAGTCACAGTGGGATTTTATTCCGTGCCAGGAAAAGGATTTACTTAGAATGTTTTTTCTTGTGTTGAACTAGTAAAGCTCTACTACGATGTAGATGGAACTGCTGTAAGAGATCTGTTGCTCTTCATGCAAAAGTCAATCCTAGGAAATGATAGCAGGAATATCTGTATCATTATTAAAGATCACAGTTACTTAAAGAAAATGGGCCAGGAGACATGACTTATAATGTGGTTGGCCTTTTCCAAAACTCAGACTTAATAAATTCTTTGATATAATTCCTGTTTGAACTGGAGGAGATTCCCTAGGAAAAAATCTAACCCTTAATTAAAAAGAGTGGAATTCCACCACAGATATTCTCAGGTTGTTTTAATGGCTAACAATGTTCCTGATTTATTTTTTTATTAGTTCCTAAAGTTTTTTATTAACTATGAAGTTCTCTAACTTCAGTTCCAGTCACTGCATTTGTTATATTTCGGCTTCTTCTCTTGAAGCTTCCTCTGCTGATGTAATTTCATTGTGTTTCTAGAGGGACTGTGTCCAAACCATCTCTTGTTTTCTGCTGTTCCCATATAATAATGCCATTGGTAGGATTACCTTTGTTCTTTTATTTTGTTAAAATAAAAGAAAAAACCTTCGTGTTGACATCATCTCTGTGTGTGAATCTGTACTGAGGTTTATCTGGGTTTTTCCCTTTCCTTTTTGGTATTTGCCGCTTCTAATTCATTTGAACTGCTGTGAATTTTACCTTGTTTTTTGTATTTGTTAGTTAAGGATTTTTTTTTTTTTTACAGAGCATTCTACTTTTAATCTATGCTGGGTTTGGTCAGCATGACATTTTGCTTTGGTAATGGCTTTCTGGTCTTGTGGTAAAATATTCCTGAGCTGCTGTCTGTTGATTGTAGAAGGTGCTTATTTCTTTGCTTAAATTTTCTCCCACCTGGTTGGTTTCATAACTGTTCTCAGCTTTCTGAAATTGGTTCTTCTAAAATAGCAGGCATGTGTAGCGCTGGTCTGGACTCTGTTTGCTTTCCACGTGGCAGATACAGCCTGCTCTAGTGCCTGAGCAGCTACCAAGCTTTAATGTTGTGTTCCATCCCTTTATCTGCCCCGACGGGGTTCCCTGGTGGTAGATGCGGTGCTGCTTGAGGGAACTGACGGGGGTACAGCTTCTGAGCTGCCTTGGTCGCGCTCCCTCAGGACGGTGAGGGTGGCAGCACGTGGTGAGCTGCGTTCCTGACCGCCCCAGCAAGGGATGGAGCAGAGCTGCTGGGAGGAAGCGTGTTTCATGGGTGAAGGGAGCGTACTGTGGGATTAAGAAAGACTGTTTAGCTCTTGCTTTTATTTCTGCCCCAGAGTAACCCTGAGAAACTTGTTTAAGACAGAACCTCTGGAAACACTTAGCACGCTTGGGAGCACGATTGCTCTCAGATCAATAGGATCGATGCTCTTTACAGTGTGGAGGGAGGCTTCCTTGTGGAACAGCGTTAGTTGTTTGGGTAGGTCTCTGAGTGAAAAAGCACTGACCTTGGCAATATGAGGTTAGTTATTTGTTGTGTGGGAAAGTCAAACTAAACCAAGATAATAACTGAAGTTGTGTAACAGGTGGCTGCTTCTTAAATTGTATATTTTGCAAGCAAAAAAGCAAATGATTTAGCCTTTATTTATGCATGTTTATACATCAGTGTCTGAAGGGAAAAGACAAGGCATGAAGTAGAGCGCAAAGGTGGAGGTAGAAATTTACAATGTCCTAAAGATCTAGAAATTACCTTTGTTGCTTTGAGAGGTTGAGTTACAACAATGTAATGCATATTCAAAACACCGTGCAACAATATATCCTTGTGAAATGAGTAATTATTTACAATGTGCCACTAAAAAAAATATGAACTCAGGCAGTGGGAGATTAAATAAATGACTTTAGGCCTTTGCAGTAATTAATTTACCTTTGGGAAGATGTTATATCTATTTTAAAGTTTCTTTGTCATGTCAGTCCTATGTGGGTTTTTTCTGTTGTGGTGGTTTTTTTTTTTTTTTAAAAAAGATGATAAAACCTGTTAGCGTATCAGTTCTTTAAAATCAAAGACTCGTGTTACTGACAGGGAAAATATTTTAATGTCACTGTGGGCTGATAATAGCTGAACATATCAGTTAATATCAGTTAACTGTTCTACTTGTGCATCTTCTGATGGCTATTTTAAAAGCTAATTACATGTTTTAATTCTTTGATGTTCTTCTCAGCAAAGGAAAGTACTTTGTTACATTTCCTTATCCCTACATGAATGGCCGCCTTCACCTGGGACACACGTTTTCTTTATCTAAATGTGAGGTAAAAATTTTCCTTTGCTAATACCTTTAAATACTACTCGAACAAATGCTAATTTTGTAGTTAAATTTTGAGCTAACAGAATGTGTTGTTAATTACTTTATAGACTCAATAATGACTTATTCAAACTTTCCCTTTTTCCCATATTTTCAGTGGAAATATTGCTGGTTGAAGAGAACTGCCACTGATGGCTTTTTTAATTCTAGGAGACTAGACTACAGGTGTTTCCTCTATTCATTCTTTCAGATTTGCTGAGATTTTTAGGGGGTGCTGCTGCTTACTATTTGTCTAACTACTAAATGGTGCAAACTTCACAAGAAATCTTACTGTCTCTTTTGTTTGTGAATACTGTGCTCTATAACCTGTGTGTTAACAGGTTTTAGGTACTAGTGGATCGATACAAAATCGATCTCTTCTTTGGACCCATTCTTCTCTAGTCAAAAACAGGCCCCTGAAAATTAGGAAAGCTTGTACTTATGCAGCCAGGCAGTGGCAGACCTGATAACAAAATTTAGTTTCATCTTCTTTTTCTTTAATTAGCTTCCTAGATGCTATTGATTGTGTTTGTCTATCTTTCAGTAGTTTCATGTTAAAGAAGGAATTGCACTTATTTTTGGAGAAGGGTGCTAATTTAGCCTTTTGCCATTCTTGTTTCATCTGTTTCATTCTTCCACTTTATCTAGTTCGCAGTTGGGTATCAGAGGCTAAAGGGAAAGAACTGCTTGTTTCCATTTGGTCTACACTGCACTGGGATGCCTATAAAGGTACGATGGTTTGAGTTACTGAGGGCTTTTTCTAATGTTTTTTATACTTGAGGCTACTTAGAGCATTGCTTACTGTCCATCCAGAATATCATGTTAATTTATTCAAAAATTCATCAAGATAGTGTGATTTGGAACCTGAATTTGTAGTAAAGGTGTGTGGTGCTTGAACTATACATTATGACTTTCTAGAAAATAAAATGCTTTAAAATTAAGTTTACCTACTGTATTTTTTCATTTGCAAGAAAATCCTCGCTCTAAACCTCTTCCTGCCATGGCAGGCATTCTTGAAGTTGCAAGATCTCCTAGAGGTTAATGCAATGTCCAGAAAAAGTTTGAAGTGTTGTAGTGAAATGCAAAGTTATCAGTAAAAAGCGCTCCTTACCTGTGATTGAAGCAATTGCCACAGAAAAGTGCTGATAGACTACCAATAACCCTATTTAGGCTTGTGCAGATAAGCTAAAAAGAGAAATGGAGTTATATGGCTGCCCACCTGAATTTCCTGATGAGGAGGAAGAAGAGGAAGAAAATTCTGCTAAAAAAGAAGAAGAAATTATCATCAAAGACAAAGCAAAAGGCAAAAAGGTAAAACTTTAAACAAAGATTTTGTGGATTGGTAGCTGTGCTCTCAAAGCTTCAAAGTATGCATTATCGTTTTTTCCTCTGACACTTCTCAGAGAAACCTGTGATACAAGTATTTAGATTGTTTTTTCCAAGCTAGCTGGGTATTTTTAAGGTAGACTTGAAAAAAATGCATCAGGCATCAGCTGTATGGTTCCAGAGATACCATTTTAATGCATGAAATCTTAATGGTGAGCTGGTGCACTGTTTGATAGTTTCCTGAGAAAAATGAGATCATCCAGAGTAATACTCTGATTTCTGCCCCCCACCCCCCGCACAAAGCATTCACAAACAAGTTGTAGGAAATAACCCTGCTTTCTCAGTGGTAGGAGATATATATATATACCTACTACTCTGGTTATTCTTTTGTAAGTTGTTACCTAGCCTATTCTGGCTAGATACGCTAAGTAAGATAATCCAAACTATTTTGGCTTATCAGGTATTTAAATGAGATTTATGATTTTGGGAGTATCACAAAGCAAAGAAGAGAATCAAGTCTAGGAAAAATTTAGAGATGTTCTTATGTATATTGTTTCTGTATGCTAAAGAGATTGTCACACTGGAAGCATTAGATTTGGGATTCTGTCTGCTCTACATCAACAGAAGATGTGATCTTGCCTACTCTTGCAGGTAGTAAGTTGCTATTGGGTAGAGACATAAGATATTTGAAGGACAATAGCTGGAAAAAGTAATATGAACAAAGTAACAGCAGAAAAGGTTTTTGATACAAGGATATAGTACGGGACTGCTCTACCTTTTCATGGTAAACACACCCATTTGTTTGAGCAGGACCTCAGTGAACTGGTCATTTCTGCAGATGTATCAGATACATCTAAGCATGTAACAGTTGAAAAGAAGGGGGTTAATGTATGTACAGTTGAATACAAGCTGGGAAATAGTGTAGATCAGAAACTGATTATTAATCTTCACTGCTAGAGAAAGGACGCTAGAATATTTGTATTAACTTGTATATCTGGAAGTAGAAACTGTAACATTAATAGAGAAAAATGCTCTCAAGCATATAAAGCTATTGTGAATACAAGAACTTTTTCCTAATCACAATTGTCCTTTCAGAGTAAGGCTGCTGCCAAGACTGGCTCTTCCAAATACCAGTGGGGAATCATGAAGTCTTTGGGTCTTTCTGATGAAGAAGTAGTCAGTTTTTCTGAAGCTGAGCATTGGCTGGATTATTTCCCTCCCCTTGCGGTCCAGGATCTGAAAAGCATGGGATTGAAGGTGACTGTATGAAATACAAAATTCAGTATGACTCGTATTGTCATTATGTTTATGAATATGCTGCTTCTCCTTTGAGACTTTCTGCATAATACCGACATTATTCTAGAAACATTTCTGGTATTTTTGGAATTATTCATTTAACCTTTTTAATAGTCTTGGCTGATAATTAAGTGCTTTCTTATATAGAGCTTATACCCTATGCAGTGGTCAGAACTGGAAACAAGACTCAATTAAAGGAGTTACGACTTTCACTTCTTGTTTCCGTATTAGATATCTGTTCTGTAGTCAGAATTGACAGTAGTTTTAGGAAGAGTAATGATGTAATATTAAATAAAGATACTTGTCCTGCTGACAACAGATTTTTAAAAATAAAGACATGTAGAGATTATGAAACAAGGTAGTGCTGAAATTTAGCTGGAGCGATTGGTTAAAACTACTACAAAATCTCTTAAATTCACAATCAGCAGACAGGGCCTTCAGTCTTTGACATCTCGGCTCTGAAAGACGATGCACATACAGACTGCATAGTTATGTTTCTAAGCATGCACCCTTTGTGTGATATGTACTTGCATTATCTTTTTGGAGAGAAACTTCTTTATATTTTTAAAATAATAGTTTTGCTATTGTGAGGTTCCTTGAATTTCTTTATTGTATTTACTTACTAGAGACTCTTATGCATTTTCAGGTGGATTGGAGGCGTTCTTTTGTTACTACAGATGTTAATCCTTATTATGATTCCTTTGTGCGATGGCAATTTCTTACATTAAAGGAAAGAAATAAGATTAAGTTTGGCAAACGGTAAGCTTGCCACTCAACTCTGAGTTTATTGTAAATATGGATAAGCTCAGCTTTACCGAAGATGGAACGCTATGACATGTCTCTATAACATGCCTATAACTCACATTAAACTCAAATCCTTTCATTTCAAATGCTGTACTAGACACAGTGAAATAATGTATTTATTGTGCTAGCAAAGTGTGTGAGATTGTGTTTCTGTTTTAGTTTTTCCATGGATACCAACTCAAAGCAAAATAGAGCCAATGCTGAAAGCTCTTGCAAAAACTGAACATTGACATCGGTGGAAACAGATAGATGCAAAATTTGAAAATGTCATTAAGAAGTCTCTTTTTTGTAAATATCTTTATTTTATTGTATTTGCTACTAAATGGCAACATACCTTTTTCTAGATATACAATTTATTCTCCAAAAGATGGACAGCCTTGCATGGATCATGACAGGCAAACAGGAGAGGTAATATTTTTAATGGACGTTTTTATGCATTGCTTATGATTTTAAATACTGAATGGAAAAATAAATTGTATCTTGGAGCAAAATGTATTTTGTACATATAGAGTTACCAGTTTTCAGTCGTCAGTACATGTGAAAATTGAATGAACTCCTCTATTGACAATATTTGTCTTGAACTATGGATAGTATTTTCCATTGTAGCTGTTTTCTGTGATTATTTGGCAATTTGTGCCAGCAGCATCACTACATCATATCGTATCTATCTGTTGAAACAAAACAAATAAGCTGTTATTAACTTATATCTTGCCGAGATGGTGGCTGTCATGAGTAAATTTTTGGACATAGGAATAAAGTATAACCTCTCTCTCCAGTCTGCATTTTAGTAAACAGCCATTTGTATTAATGGAAATATGATTTACTTTGGAGAAAGCATCAGTACCTTAAGTAATATTTGGGTTAGGTTACTACAGAATAGGATTTATTTTCTTTACTGCTTGAGTCAATGTCGTATACTGATTGCTGCGTTGTTTATGTGAATTGCAGGGTGTTGGGCCTCAAGAATATACGCTAATAAAAATGAAGGTGTTAGATCCTTATCCTGCAAAATTAAGGTAGGTCTTGAATTCGTAATGGCAAATAGGTTCTATCTTATGGCCAGAAGTGACCATTAAATTAGACAGTCTGTTTTCCCTAATGCAGAATTTAATTTCACCCTATTACTTCTGTCACTTCAAAGACTTGGTCTCTGTTTTGAGCTGCTGTACTCACCTAGTCTGTGTGGAACTCAAATTGGAGTTTAAAAAGAAAAAAAAAGAAAGAAAATGAAAAACCCACAAAGAACTTAATGACCCACTTTCATCCCTTAGGAAATGTTACTTAAAAGTTCATATTAGCTTAAAAGCCTGTTTTGTATTGCCCTGAATGTTTTTATTTTGGTGACTTATAAAATACTTTTTCCCCCCCAGTGGCCTAAGAGGAAAAAATATCTTCCTGGTGGCTGCTACGCTTAGACCAGAGACCATGTTTGGACAGACTAACTGCTGGGTTCGCCCAGATATGAAGTACATCGGCTTTGAAACTGTGAATGGGGATATTTTTATCTGTACCCAAAGAGCTGCCAGGAACATGTCCTACCAGGGCTTTACAAAAGATAATGGAGTCGTACCTGTTGTCAAGGAGCTGATGGGAGAAGTAAGCATCTTGCAGTTTGCTGGTCAGGCTTATCTGTTCCTGTGAAGCTTATACTTACAAAGGTGATGAGAGAATTCTACTTATAAAGGAAATACAGAAATGATTACAAAAATTTTGGACTGTTTAGCGACTAAAAAAGCAAGCAGAAGACAGCTTCCTTGGCAGCCAAGCTACAGCTACTTCTGGGAGATTAACCTGATGCATTAGTATGCCTTAGCATTTCTTGATGAAGGAATGGTTTTAAGTAACGCTTTTCTGCATGCTGGGAAGAGTGACTTCTCTACGGGGAATGGAAAGGGAGGGAAAAAAGTAATAGCTAGAAAGGGTTATGTGAAAAAGGCTTTTTGTTGATGCTGAAATTCCCAGTACATCTTTGTGAATGAAGCTTTCTTAGCTTAGTAGTTGAATGTTAGTGTTTTTGATATTTAATATCCTTAACTTCTGTGCTTTGAATAAGTGTAGTTAGTGGTGTTTGTTCATCCTAATACAAAGTACCTTCATGCTGTTTACATCACTTGATCTCCATTCACTAAAACTTGTCACCATCTTTCTTGATCCTGCTCTGAAGGATGAAGTAGAAAATACAGTTTTTGTTTCTTTGTTAGTAGACATGATGTGAATTCAAGCAAATTAGAGAGGTAGAAGACAACTGCAACATCTAGACTACCTCCTGTCAGTGCATAAATGGTCTTGACAATATGCTTTTCCTGACTTTGTTTAATCTAGCTTTTGACACTGGCTTCCTAATTCATTCCTGTCTTGCTGCTGATGTGCTTCAGATATTTGGAGGCAAACTGTTCTCCTGCTTGCTATTTTTTTCCAACTCTACACTTTCAGCAGTTTTGCTTTTCTCTATGTTATCTGGTATTTGACTTTTCTACCAGTAAATAGTCCATAATACTGTCTCAAATGATACACAAATGCTTTTCATATGTACTTCCTCCTTGTCTAACTATATATATATTAATTTGTTTGTTTGTAATATGTGAGGAATGCCAGCAAATGTAAAGAATATCAGCCAGGAAAGCTTATTCAGCTAGGCTGAAAAAGTGCTATTTATTGTAATGATATTCCTTTGTCCTGCATAGGAGATTCTCGGCGCTGCACTTTCTGCACCTCTTACCACCTACAAAGTTATATATGCTCTTCCCATGCTCACAATCAAGGAAGATAAAGGTAACTTCACATCAGTGTCCTGCCAAAGCCTGTTCGATGCACGCTGTGCATACAATATGTGTTGGCTAATCTTTTTATCTGTTGTATCTCTTTCTTTGTCAAGGAACTGGAGTGGTTACAAGTGTTCCCTCTGATTCTCCAGATGACATTGCAGCCCTGAGAGATTTGAAAAAAAAACAGGTCAGTCTGTTAACAGACTTGCTTCTGTTTCTCTTTCCTTTCCATAGTGTGGAAGGTCAAAAATGGATATCCATTGGGTAAAATGAAACTCGCTTTAATTGGAGTTTTGCTATCTCTAACTTGAAATCAAAGTAGTTAAAAATAAATGAAGTTAAAACCACCTGAGCTGGGACAGATATTTATTCCCAGACTTCAAGAAGAATTTTGGATGAGAATCGTGTAACTTCTGCTGCATGTTAAGGTATAGAAGAGTACCAGTGAAATAGAAATAAATTCCTGTTGTGGAAATTACTTCCAGAGATGAGATTAAGAGCTCTGTATAAATTTCAAATGAGACTTAAAGTAGCTGTTGCTATTACAGTTTCAAGAGTACATCAGTGTCTAAACAGCTATCCCTGGCTATTGAATTTTTGTCCCACTCATTTTCAGGGTAGAGCGATAGTGGTTTTTTCCCTTCTTAAAAATGTAGATGATTATGACAAAGAATCACGTGGAAATGAGATGGGCATTAAACTCAGGTGTGAGAAATGGTGAGAAGACAGGGAAATGGCTTTGTCTGCTTTATAATAAAATATTATGTACAAGAAAGTCCCTGTGAGTGGATAGAAACCTTTAAATCTAGAAGATTTTTCTTCTAACTGTATTGCATTTTTTTCTTCTAACTTTCAAAGGCTTTGAGGGTGAAGTATGGCATCAAAGATGAAATGGTCCTGCCATTTGAACCAGTAAGTACGCTCAAATGTGTCCATCTGCAGTACACACTACTTTGTATTCACTGATGAGAAATATGCCAAGAACTGTGCCTACTTTTTCCAGAATTTCTATTTAAAGTCCTGCTCAGCTGAAAGAGCTGAAAAGTTTAAAGTTTTCATGTTTTGCTATAGTTGTAATACTTGGTCTGTTAAGGGTTGCAACCAAGATTTGTTATTCTATGCTATACTTCAGAGATAAAGAAAATTATTAATTTTTGTGGGAATTACTATTTTGGAGAATGGATTCCATCATTATACTGGTAACCTGTTGGTTGCTTAAAACTTACAGCCTTAATGGCCAGAGTATTATTGTGTCTGTTCTATGCAAAGAGCTAAAGTCCCTTACTATTAATGCAGACTCGTAGCTGGATCCATTCTCGTTAGAAAACTTAGGTTACGGGTAAAGCCATCCCAATATTCTGCATTACCCTTGCTTCCACACGCTGGCTTCAGTACTGGTACAGCTTGTTACTGGTGTCATATCAGGAGATAAAACAGAGCTATTGCTTGTTAGGGCAGATCAGGAGTCGCTCTGGGGACTACCAGGAATTTCTGATTTGATGAGTGGAATTGAACTAATACTTTGCAAGTCTTACGTAACTTGATTAGTAATAGATGCTGTAAACATCAGAGTAGCACGAAACAGTAGAAGTTTGACATAGCACTAGCACTTGCTTCTGCTGCCATTAGGGCTTTTTGGTTCATACTGCCTTTGGCCAAGATATCACGCAGCACAAACACTTTCAGGTAGCTAGTAATGACTGCCTTTTTTTTCCCCTTCATAATCTCTGGTTCAGACTCCCATGTCAGCCTAGGGACTGTAAACCAAGCAAAATATACTTGTCTCTGTTCTGTTCAGTGCATCACTTCTAGTGGAGCTTGGAAATCTAGGAAACAAATCTTTGTGTAAATTTTATGACATTGAGATAATTTGAACTGAATATCTGACACTCTTTTATTCATTCTCAGGTGCCCATCATTGAAATCCCAGGCTACGGCAACCTTTGTGCTCCATCAGTCTGTGATGAGCTCAAAATTCAGAGCCAGAATGACAGAGAGAAACTTGCTGAGGCCAAGGAGAGAGTGTACCTGAAAGGGTTTTATGAGGGAGTAAGTAATTAAAGATTTTGATAAGTGCTTTCTTGCTGAGTTTGATTAGGAGACAAAAAGTGGATAAAGAATAAAAAAAAAAAAGACTTCAAGAAAGAGGAAGATATTTTCTTTTTTCCCTAGACTGCTTCTCGTTTAGCCTTTTCCTGCAGTCAAGTTCTGCAGTTGGAGGAGTTACATAGAATTGAAGAAAGAGAATGGAGGAATGTAGGACTGCAAACTGAGATTTATAAACTGGTTTCCTAGCAAGTGATCATGTTCTGGGGAGTTGATCAATTTTGTTACAAGTATTGATTTGGAAACTGATATGGAGAGAGCAATGTGTTGGTGTGTGTTGTGGGTATTCTTTGTTTTGTGTGGTGTGTGTTTTTTTTCCTTCAAATCTTCTGTCTTTACTTGTGTAATGGCTTACTATGATGTATTCCTCAGCTGTTTTCTTGTAAGCTGGCAACAATTTTATGTGCATGCTGACATGTATACAAACTCTTTTTGGGTAAAGATGACTGTCTATTTAATGAAAAAAAAATCTGTATTCCTGTTTTTTTGCATGTTAAAGATTGCAGTAACTGCTACTTCTTTATGTTGATATAAAGAGCTATTGCACCTGTTTCTTGTTAATTTAAAAAAAAAATCAACTCCTGTGACCCATCTTTACAGGTAATGTTGGTGGATGGATTCAAAGGACAAAAAGTTCAAGATGTCAAGAAACTTATTCAGAAGATGATGGTGGATAATGTATGTGGTAGTATGCACACAGCTTCTTTTAAATTACCCATTTTGTTTTTTTCACAGTAGCTGAGTTGCTGAAGAAACCTCTCTGATTTGGTTCTGCAGTCCTCTTAGTGGTGCTTTGGATTGCTACAGAATATGAAATCCTGCTAAAAGAAGAACCTTGTGTTCTAAGTGGGATGAATAGCTTAATTAGAGACCTCTTATTCCCTGCTTCATCCCATCACTTTGTCTAGGAAATATTTTGGTGGTCTGATTTAATCTTTGATAAAGTTGGGAAGATACTGAAAGTGTAAGATCCAAATTGTCAGTCTTTTTCAAGCCTACCAATAAAGGATATCTGTGACATGCAAACACCCCATTTCTGGGGTTCATCATGCAGAGAAGGAAGAGTAGTAAGTGAACAATGATCATGTCATCTCTCTAATAAGATTTTCCTGATGATAATTAGAAGTGGGAGAGGCTTCAGTTATTTAGTCAATATTCCCTTGTTGCAGCATTGTTGTGTTCAGATTATAATAGAACACTTCATCCTGCATCAGAATACGTGGTTTGTGAAGGTAGAATTAAAGCTTACCATTCTATTCTTCTTTACCTTCCCCCTCCCTTTGTCCCCCAAGGTTTTCTAGTAGCTGTTTTGATCAGTAGGGGCATAGTGAATGAGTAATATTTTGTGCTTCTGTCCTCCTTTTCATCATGCATGGAGACACTCTTTACAGAATTCTGTGAACTGATACCTCAGAAAAGTGCATAGTCAAGTGTTGTCCTCGTTTTAAAGTAAATACTGAGGCAGAGAGCCTATGCAGTGATGAAAGCCATGCAATAAATGCCGTAAAACAGGTTAGAATGGAGAGGATGCTTTTTAGTAAGGTGTGAGGGTTTTCAAGACTTTGCTAAGTACTTAAATCTTGGCTTTTATTGCCCTTTCAACTCTTAGGATGAAGCCATGATTTATATGGAACCTGAGAAACAAGTTATATCAAGGTCTGCTGATGAATGTGTTGTGGCCCTTTGTGACCAGTGGTAAGTGAAGTAAAGCTGTAGTTATAAAGTTACTGCCAAATTGTATCCTACTTGTGGATTGCTTTATTACAATAAACTTTTCCTGACTGTAGGTATTTAGATTATGGTGAAGTGAACTGGAAGAAACAGGCATCAGAGTGCTTGAAACATCTAGAGACGTAAGTTATAAAAGCAGATGTAAAGGGAGTGATGGTTTGCTGCTGGTGATGGTTTAAGAGGGCTGAGAGGAGTAATTAGTAATAGCTTATTTCTTACAGGTTTTGTGAAGAGACTAGGAGAAATTTTGAAGCTACTTTAGGTTGGCTGCAAGAGCATGCGTGCTCCAGGACATATGGCTTAGGTAGGCAAAACACTCCTTTTCTCACTCAGTGCTTCATGAGGATGGTACTCATCACTTCATTTGGAAGGCTTAAGTGCTGTCTAGAATCCAAACTGGTATAGGTAAGCGTAGAACAGATTTATCCAACTTAGATCTTGACCGAGCATCCCAGAGAAGGCACGCTTTCTTGAGAACACCTGTGGCCAGGGGTGATTTTATTTTTGCATTACTACAGTGATTCTGTCTATCTCTGTAGCTTTTTGCCTGGGCCGTTGATTTGGAAGGGACCTCAGAGAAGGAACTAATACCATTTCTTGGGTGTTCTCCTTAAATTCTGACTAGCGTTCAACTTGTGTCGTCTATGACACGGAACAACTGTTCTAACTGCATTATAATACACAGCAAATGATCATGAGCTGAAATTTGTTCGACAGTTGTGTTAAGAAGCTGACTACAAAAATAGCAAGTATTTTCTCTTTAAAATTTTCAAATGCATAAGTTGAATTTTTAAAAAAAGGGTTTTTAAAAGCATAAGCATAGGTACTTGCATATATATATGTGTGTGTGTGTATATATATATATGTTCGACTGAAAGTCATAAACTGCTTATGTATGCTCGAGTGTCACGCTTGTTAGTAGGGATGATGCTGACCGTATCTGATACCTGGCTTCTATCTCTTCTAGGTACCCGATTACCTTGGGATGAGCAGTGGCTGATAGAGTCTCTCTCCGACTCAACTATCTACATGGCCTATTACACGGTGGCTCATCTGTTACAGGGAGGTAACCTGAGGGGCCAAGGAGAATCTCCTCTAGGCATCAGGTAAGGAGAGTGAATCATCAAGTTTTCTTGTTTAATTTGGTGTGCTTATCTCCTGAGTTGTTATTGACAAAGGCTTGCCAAGCAGGCTGATTCTTTGCTTTTGTGTTTAAAAAGCATCACTGTTAAAACAACCTGCTGTTAGCTAAGTTACAGGAAATGTGCATGAAAGGAAATAAGAAAAGCAAAAGGAGTATGGTGGTCAGAGAGAGAGGAGGAATGTCCCTGAAAGCAGAGCTGTATGCAGAGTAAATCACCTTGTTTAATACTTGTTTGACTTGCCTTGAAATGGTCCTTGCCAGGTGTGTTTGAGTGATTGGTGTCAGTGGCTGCTGAAGTGTCTCTGCTTATTGAGACTGCTTTGCAACTATAAAAAATTTTATGCTTCATTGTACAAAGTGGGCAAGATTAGCACTTAGTTTTGTGTTGGTAACTCTTAGAAGCTTAGAACCGTCTTTTATCCACGACTCGTATGGGGAAACCTTCAGAGTAAGGGGGAGAAGGCATTCGTACCAAAATACCTCCTAAGACTGCTCTGTGACCTCTTGGTTGGAGTGGTGGTGAACTTTCAGTGATAGAGATCAGAGAGTTGAGATAGTACAACTCGCCTGGAATTGAAAAAACCACTGCTAATCTTGCCTTGGATCTTATGCTCTAATTCTGCATGTTTATGAACTATTTGCTGGAGTAGTTTACATGTTGGAACTGGAACTTACCTTTTTCAATGCTGTAACTAATCTGAAAACCATTTGCAAAGTGAAGATTCTTACAAACAGAAGTAGTTCTGAAAGACTTGGCAAGGTTTTAATTTTGGCTCAAACCTCTCTAATTATAGAGAGGCTACCTACATACTAGTCATGTCTGGAAACAAACTTTGAAGTGAGCATCCTGAGCACTGAATTATAGATTTGATGTAAGTAAGTATATACAATTAGAGTGTACTCTTACGCAAAGATAACATCTTTCTTACAGTGTTAGCAAACGCTTTTTACTAACTTACTCTAAGTAAAGTAAAAGGGGATTTATGGCGCGTCATGTCAGTCACCGTTTGGTTACAGCGATCTTTGGCACCAAACGCAGAAGCTAAGTCACAGCGCACAACAGTAATTTAAAGCATAGAAAAATAACTACCAGATCTAAACCAGCAAACCGGTGCATGTAAGACTTTATTCTAGACTGGTGGTATTGACTATTGTTTGAACTAGTTGTTTAATATGTACTGGAGGTACTTTGGATCCAGAATGCTTTTCCTCTCTGCATAATACTGGCCAAAGCACCTTAGCAGATGTTAATAAATGGTAAACTTCGATTTGAAATTATTTAATTTGAAATGTGTGCAGGTGGTATCTGGTGGACTCCAGTGAAATTCTAAGGAGCTAGGAAAAAAAATCTCTGTAGAAACAAGAAGGATTTTTTTTTTTAATGCAGGCCAGTGGCTGCAGAACTGTGGGTCTAAGTTGCATCTCATCAGTGTTTTCATTCAAAATTGTGGATCCTACCTCTAGTAATTGGTAAAACGTATCTTACAGTAAATGTTAATTTTGAATGGATTAATTCCATTCAAAGTGGGAAAAGACCACTAATTTTTCCATGTAGGAGGCAACCTTGAATTGTACAGCTATTCTCTTGTACTGCTGCTCTTTTACTTTCATAGAAGCCGGAAGGAAGGGCTATATGACCCAGTGGAGAAATTTAAGTACTAGTAATAGGTTTTCAGTATTCAGTTAAGGTCACAAGTGGGGGTGGAGGTGGGGGGCGGTGTTTGGAAAATAAATAATCAGGTTTCCAGGACATTCAAGATTACATTTTAATTATTAATCACTTTTTCTTTACGGGAGTCTTCATGCTTTACTGGGAAATATCAAAGGGCATTTTAAGCAGGGCATGGCTTGAGCAGTTCTGAGTTCTGATTTTGTTGCTGATGTTGAACTCACTCATCTGATCTTAGACAAAGTACCTGTACACTCTTTCATAGAATCATTAAGGTTGGAAAAGACCTCTAAGATCATCGTGTCCAACCGTCAACCCAACACACCATGCCCACTACACCATGTCCCTAAGGGGGGGCATCTACACGTCTTTTAAATACTTCCAGGGATGGTGACTCTACCACTTCCCTGGGCAGCCTGTTCCAAGGCCTGATCACTCTTTCAGTAAAGAAATTTCTCCTAATGTCCAATCTAAACCTCTCTTGGTGTAATTTGAGGCCATTTCCTCTTGTCCTGTCTCTACTTACTTGGGAGAAGAGACCAACACCCACCTCACTACAACCTCCTTTCAGGTAGTTGTAGAGCGTGATGAGGTCTCCCTTCAGCCTCCTCTTCTCCAGACTAAACAACCCCAGTTCCCTCAGCCGCTCCTCACAAGACTTGTTCTCCAGACCCTTCACCAGCTTCGTTGCCCTCCTCTGGACACGCTCCAGCACCTCCATGTCCTTCTTGTAGTGAGGGACCCAGAACTGAACACAGTATTTGAGGTGCGGCCTCACCAGTGCCGAGTACAGGGGCACAATCACCTCCCTGCTCCTGCTGGCCACACTATTTCTGATACAGGCCAGGATGCTGTTGGCCTTCTTGGCCACCTGAGCGCACTGCTGGCTCATGTTCAGCCGGCTGTCAATCAGCACCCCCAGGTCCTTTTCCTCCGGGAAAGATAGGTTTTCCTCCTTCCTTCCTTTATCCATGTTTGCTCTGCTTATCAAATGGAGTATGTTGTGAGAATGAAACAACAGTTTTAAGCTGGCTTATTCAAAATGCTGTGGAGTGTAAGAGGAACTTTTACTGCCATCTCAATGTGTCTCTAATTCTGTGCAGGGCACATCAAATGAGCAAAGAAGTTTGGGATTACATCTTCTTCAAGGCAGCTCCATTTCCTAAAACAGAGATTCCAAAAGAAAAGTTGGACAAGCTAAAGGAGGAGTTTGAATTTTGGTATCCTGTGGATCTCAGAGTTTCTGGCAAAGATCTTGTTCCAAATCATCTGTCGTACTACCTCTATAATCATGTGGCTATGTGGTCAGATCAAAGGTAAGTTTGGAGATAATGCAAAACAGGTGTGCAGGAGATAAAGCCAAAGACTTTGTAGTTCTGGTACATTTGCTAATGGCTTCTTTGGACTCTACAACATTCAGAATTAGGTTGAAAATGTACTCTTTCAATGTATTCTTTCATATTGCAGCTTTGTTACAATTATCTATAGTAGAAGTTATTGAAATTGAAGGCTTTTTACCATTATTTCCCATTTTTTCTAGAATCCTTTAAAGATTTTAAGACGCAAGATTCTTACATACAAATTCTAAAACATTGTTTAAAGCAACACTGAAAATCTAACTGTATAATACAACTTCTAGTTGACTTGCTGAAATCCTGTTTGTTCTAAACATTGGAATTCTAGCATGTAGCATAATTGACTTGGCAGTTTCAATCGGCTCTAGAGCAAACCTAAGGATTTATATGTCCTAACTAAACAGTATCTTGGCTTGGTGCTTCTTTAGAGGATATGTGTAAAAACATATTGAAACAGCATTGGTGTATCTTTAGGGTTTTTTCCTCCTTTGGGAGAGAATACTAAGTAACAGCATCTAGAGCTAAATCCAAATGCAGACTATGTTGGAATTGTGGTGTTTGATGCTATTTTTCTTTTGTTTTAGCTATCTATGGGGGGACGAAATGCTCAGTTAGGTAGCCACATGAAAAAGCAAATGTGTAGAAGTGGAGAACAAATTTTAACTCTAGCTCTCATTGGCCTGTTTTATAAAAGTCAAATGTCTTCTGTAAATACCTCCTCCTATGTATTTTCCAGTATGGAATCGTATTCCTGCACTGGGATTTTAAGTAACTTTATTATCATTAATTTTCTTAATTACTTCTCAAGGATTGTTAAAACAGTGTATACGTAGTCCCATGGACTATGCAGTACAGGTTGAGAATCTTTGCTGATCACATGGTGCTTTTATAAAGGTGTAGTTTTGTGCATTAAGATACTATGTTTGCATTCCTTTGAACCTCTGTTTAAGAGTTGTATAAAACTGTATACAGGAAAAGCTGTTTTCTCATGTATAGTAAAAATGGTCATGGGGAATTTGATACCTGCTTCCTCCATTGGTAGAGGTATGTGGGACTTAGCTCTATCAAGTGCTGTTGGGCAATGCCAATCACTGGCATTTAAACTGAATGTAGCTGAATGAAGGAGGTGGGGTAAATGAGGCATAATTGTAGGTGGTCCAATGTTCCCTGCTTTGCATTTCAGCAGTGATAATCCCTAACTCTTATATTGTAGTTCTTTCCATCTTTAAAGACACTCCTTATTTTTAAGACACCCCTAGGTATTTTTTTGAAGATTCCACTTAAGGTGTTCATCCCAAACTGGAACATAAAATATTTGTTGTTTTCTTTTTAAAAAGAGAAAATGTATTTACTTTACCAAATGCTTTGTATCTTGTCTTCAACCAGAGAAAAATGGCCAGTAGCTGTGAGAGCAAATGGACATCTCCTTCTCAATTCTGAAAAGGTATAGTGAGGTTTCATGTATGAGATGGCTTTTGTGGTTGTCAAAATAGGCACTTGCCAGTCAGACTGGAAAAATCCTTCTCGGAATTTAAGAGGAGGAAATAGTGAATATTCTAGTTTCTTCATTGGTGCTCTCCAGTTTTTCGTTCATCAGAGGTAAAGACCTGCCTTTCCTCAAATTCTATCTAACACTTCTCTTAAGTTAGCTTCTGTATAGCTTCACCAGTTTAGTAAAGATTTCAGTGTATTTCTGTTAAGTTTTAGGGTAATACAGAATGTAGAATGATTTCTTTTTTGACAAAATTTTAGCTTTGTTAAGTATTGGAGTAGATGCAGTGAGAAGAAAAAGTTTGTGCCAGTAACTTGCTAATGTATGCATGTTCTGAAATTGAATTTAATTGAATTTAGAAGTGCTTGAACCTAGGAATTAGACCTTAGAGACTGTCCAATATGAAGCAAAAAGCCCACCAGAGTCCTTCTTGAAAAATCAATGCAGGATGAGCTGAAAACACCAGTTTTGAAGTAGTATTTTAAGTTTAATTTAGGTAACTTCTGGAATTAAATTTTGGTACCAGTTGTCCCATTTTTCCAAACCTGAAAAAGTCTGTGGTGGAACCCAAATGATGCAGAAGGCAGCTACCACTTCCCTACAGCTGTGGTGTATGTGGACCTCAGTAGTAACAACTTGTGCAAGTCTCAACATTCAGGAGTTAGATGAGTGCTGGCAAAGTTTAGTCTGCTTTTACTGTGAGACCTAGTTCAGATTTACCAAACTGCTTTTGCTATGATTTATGAGAAAATACTTTCTCAATGGTTTGCCCAAACCCTTGTGGCATCTGTCTTGTTTATCCAACAACAAAATGGATGTGTGAGAAAACAAAGACTCTTCTATTTCTTTCAGATGTCTAAATCTACAGGCAACTTTCTTACCCTAACTCAAGCTGTTGACAAGTTCTCTGCAGATGGTAAGTATGTTCTGACCTGCATCTGGTTTTCAGTTATGCCAAAATGACTAAAATCAGTGTTTTGCTCTCAAAGGAGCAGTGGGTTTATTGGAGTAATGAATTGCAATAAATCTACTGCTTACCACCTGTTCTTGTTTGAAAAGCTGAACTCTATTTAGGAAATTGGGCTGCATATTAGCACAACACCTGTTTCAACCAAGAACTGCTCCTTGTGTTGAGACCTCCTAGAGGGTGCC
The DNA here is from genome assembly GCF_964195595.1 of Calonectris borealis. Classification (NCBI taxonomy): domain Eukaryota; kingdom Metazoa; phylum Chordata; class Aves; order Procellariiformes; family Procellariidae; genus Calonectris; species Calonectris borealis. Next base: position 17,254,373 of record NC_134326.1, read on the forward strand.
TATTTCATTCTTCCACGTTCACTTAAGAGACCAAAACATAAGACACATACTGTTGATGCACGCTGTGTGTATACATGCATGCCCTTGTTCGTTCTTGCATGCTTTTGTTTTTTGGACAGTGATTGTACTAGTCTCCTAGTTCTTGGTGTCTGTCTGGTTTCCTTCCTAAGGAGGGCGGTGTACCTCTCCTGGGTAAAGTGCATCCTTCGAGACATCTCCCTCTAGTTGGCAGTTTGTAAATTCACTTTGCATTTTATTAACTCATAATGAGAAGTTAGTTGTAATTCATTTTGAGTCCTATGCCTCCTGCATCTATATCTACCAGCTAATTGCATGCCAGCCGTGTTAGCTGATCCAGTTTCTTTCAGGCATGCGTTTAGCTTTGGCTGATGCTGGAGACACTGTTGAAGATGCCAACTTTGTGGAAGCCATGGCAGATGCTGGTATTCTTCGTCTCTACACGTGGGTGGAGTGGGTAAAGGAGATGATCGCAAACAGAGACAGTCTAAGAAGTGGTCCTGCCAACACCTTCAATGACAGGGTCTTTGCCAGGTACTGTACAAAGGCTAATAATACAGTTTAGTCCATTTTTTTTTCTTGCAAGGAGCATCTCTGTAGTTATTTTTTTTTTCCTACAAATTAATGAATTCCATAAAACCAAACACATTACAGAATAGGTTATGTGATTGTGCTGCACTGGTGACATTGATAGTGTTGTTTTACACAGTGTTGCCATTATGTGGGGCAGATTATGCAATATTGATGTTTTCACTTCACTTCCCTTCCCTCCCTAGTGAAATGAGTGCAGGCATAGTGAAGACAGACCAAAATTATGAGAAGATGATGTTTAAGGAAGCTCTGAAAACTGGCTTTTTTGAATTTCAGGTAAGAGGTAACTTTTTAGGTGTAAGAAACCAACACTTGGTATTTGTTACTTTGTGGATTTCTTTTGATCTTGATGTCTCTGATCCTTAATTATACACCTGAATTGGAATCAGAATTGTGCCAAGAAACAAGAGTACTTTAGTGGAATAAATCTGAAATTATAAAGGTCTGCTTGTGTAATTTTTACAAAGGTCCAGAGGAAGGCAATTGTTACGCTGCAAATAGTCCTGATATCTAATATGAGCGAAAAGCTGTTTAAAAAAAGACACTATTAAAAAGAGTGTTTCCTTTCTTTAGCTCCTTTGTAATAAGGAACTCTTCATAAGAAATCCAGATAATACATCAACAAAATTGTTTGGAAGTAGAGTGCTTTTTGATATATTCAATAAACCATGTCTCCGGAGTGTCTGCTGAACCATGCCTCTTCACTTAATGAATTACAGTGTCTCCTTTATGTGGCTCCTTTATGATACTCAGGAATATGATTAAGTAGGCTGAATTATATGTGTAATGATAGATCATATTCATTGCCTTTTTCTTAGTACTTATTAGTATCTTTATGCACGCTATTCGGGATGATAGTACCTGATACACAGTTGTGGATATTTTTGTCTTTTATGTCTGTGCCAATAAACACTTTTTGAAAAGTACCATATTAATGCAAAAATCAAATGGCCAACTGACAGATTCACACTCAGGTGCTTCAGGAAAATACAGTTCTTGTAATAATCCATTATTGAGTTCTAAGCGGCTTACATTCTAAAGGCATGTTAGAGCAAAGAATTGTGTGTGTTTTCTTCTAAGTGCTTCTGCACGGCAGTTGGAGTGTGTTAATGATCGTTGCATTGGCTTTGTTGCAGGCAGCAAAAGATAAATATCGTGAGCTGGCAATAGAAGGAATGCACAGAGAGTTGGTATTTCAGTTTATTGAAGTTCAGACTCTGCTGTTGGCTCCTATCTGTCCCCACTTATGTGAGCACATCTGGTCACTGCTGGGAAAGGTACAAATGTTTCGGTTTTGTCATTTGATTCGGATCTAAGCTTTTACTGATTTTTAGTAAGGCTTGTATCAGGCTTATGGATGTCTTTCATATGCAAGTAGAAGAAACGTGTCTTATAATACGAAACGCCATAATCGCTTATTGTCCACAGGACAGTGAACATACAGAGTTAGCCTGTTACTATGATGATATATGCAACTTTAATACAAGTCACTTTGGTTGGCTAATCACAAAAAGGTGATCTAAAATTAACCCAAATAATGCAATATTCCTACACCTATGCATGAAACTTAAGGTTTTTTTTAAGTGCCTTGTGCGTGTAGATGAAGTTATGTAGCTATACGGCAGGCGTAATTGTATGTATAGTCCTTAACACACTTGCAAATAAATGCTTATTGGCTGCATTCCTTTACAACCTAGTTATAGGTGAGTGCTCATTGAGGTTCAAACTGTCTAAACTCCAGTTTCCAGTCAAGCTATAATGGGTTGAAAAACCACCAGATACTGATGCGTTTTCATCTCTGTGCATGTCACTTCTTCCTTTCCTCAAAGCCGGATTCCATCATGAGAGCCTCATGGCCGATAGCAGGTCCTGTGGATGAGGTATTAATTCGCTCCTCTCAGTACCTCATGGAAGCAGCTCATGATCTCCGACTCCGTCTCAAGAACTACATGGCACCTGTGAAAGGAAAGGTGAAGTGTACTAGGTCATCTTTTTAAGTGTGCGTACTTGATAATTCTGTATTGCCTCAGGCCTCCTGCCTAATTTTTTTCTTTGCTTCTTTAGAAAAGTACTAAAGAACCTTCCCAGAAGCCTTCTCACTGCACCATCTACGTGGCAAAGAACTACCCGCCTTGGCAGCACACCACCTTATCAGTTCTGCGCAAGCACTATCAGGTGGCCATCCTTTCATGTTTCTTTGGGCTGCTTACCTGCTTTTTTTGTGGGCTCTTTTTTTCTCTCTGTAAAAAACCTTATAAGCTGTAATTTGTTACCATATTATTTAAATACAAAGCAAGATAGCTTTAATTTTCTTTATGGTTTTACAACTGTCCAATAAATTTTGGTGCTTAATGAAAATGTCCCAAGGAATGTCATTGATTTGACTGTATGATTTCTTTTTTTTTTTTAACAATCTGAGTAAAAAGTGGCCCATATTCTGTTATTTTTTCCATTTGTAAGTAGATAGCTTTTAAAATATTCTTCCCAAGTACATTTGTGAGGAAACATTGTTGACTGACAGATTAATGCTGCCTTACTATGTAAGTGGGCTTAGAAGTGTTGTTTTGGTCCTTGAATAGGCGTATACTATTCAGTGGTGTTACAAGAAATATGTTGAAATGGAATACATCAGTCATAAGTAGAAGAAATAAGTTTTTCTGAAAGCAGAAGAATCTGTGCTTCTGACATGGGGAAACTGATGAGAGTGGCTTTTGGCAATCTTGATGAACCATCCTTCTCAGCTTGAACGAATCAGTATTGTAGCTGATAGATTAGTCATGACTTTTCCAGCTTGCGGTATTGAGATAAACCAATATTCCTCATGTGAAATTTGTTTTTGGGGTGTTAAACTTTGGGCGTTCTATAGGCTTTTTTCCTGCATCAGTGTTAAAATCTGCTGTTTGGTTTGATGCACTAAATAGAATTGTTGCAAATATCTAAATTTTGGATGTAAAACCCAAACAATTCAGGAAACTAGTGCTTAAAAATGTGCTTGTGATAAAGCTTAAATGTGGATTTAAAATGCATTCTGGTAGAAAATTTAAGTATATTAACGTAGTCACCAGAAAGAATAAAGAAAATGCAGAATAATATTGAGTTGCCTGAATGGCAGTAGTTATCTGGTTTTTTTTTTGGTCAAAGTTTTAAAATTTTACTTTTAAAATGTTTCAAAGGGATGAGAAAATTATTATATGTGGAATCAATGATGATGAAAACCTTGCTGGTATTTATGGGAAAGCACATATGATATTAAAGGGCAAGTTTTTTTAATGATACCTATACTTTTTAATGGATGTTCATCAATGTTTAGGTCAGTGGAGGTCAACTGCCAGATAATAAAGTAATTGCCAATGAGCTTAACACCTTGCCAGAGCTGAAGAAGTATATGAAGAAGGTTATGCCTTTTGTTGCCATGATTAAGGTAAGTGTCAAAGGGATAGTTCTTGTATAGAAAAAGCTTTTGTGAATGAAACATGTCGGACAAAGGCAACAATAATCTGTAACTTCGTGCAGGAGTATTGTTGTTTCCTTTATTTCATTCCTGGATCTCCTACTAACTTTTGACTTCAGTCTCTATCCTGCCCCTTGCTTGTTTGGCATCTTCATGTTTTTCCTTATAAATTTCTTTGACATCTCTGGAAGAAAGGTACAATAAAAATGTCTCTACATGAATTGACCCAGGTGAACTAATGGTCTAGTTGAGGCTTGGAAGTTTGGGTATTTTGCAGGTTATACAATCTGTGCTTCAAAGACAAGTGGATTCCTCTCCATTTGAAATGCATCATATTTGACTTTTCCAGTTTTTCGTGCTGAAATGAGAATAAGGTGTTGCTCTGGAGACTTAAAAATGCTTAACATTTGAAAGTTAAGAACAAGGCTAGAGATAATTGATTGCACTACATTTAATGGAGGAAAAAGGAGCGTTCTGAGCCCTGAATGGAATTATGAATTTTGTGTATCATTCTTACGGTTTTATCACTAATAATCTGATATTTCATTATTATTTTTCCAGAGTCATGCAAGCCTATGAAAATCTTGGCTTCCATTTTTTTTAAAGAAACTTTTTTTGTGCTTGCTATTGCAGATAAAAATTCAATACAGTAACTAGGAAGGTTCAAAAAGCAATGAATAAGCAAAATTTTAAATAAAAAAAAAAAAGGGGGGGGTGACGGAGTAGGATTTAAAACCTTTTTGACTTCTACTCATGATCTGTAGAAGTTGAGAGGGATTAGTAATGGAAAAAATTGTAATGAGTGTAACAACATTACTCTTTTTCCTTAAGCTTTAGCTTGCTTTTTAAAATACAAGTAATAATGTCTTCTATTTGTAAGCTTTGTCATATTTAATAAATGGGGGTGCTCTTTTGCCCTCTCTCTAGGGTTATTCTAATTATTCCTTTTCATGGTAGCTCAGAAGCCTTCAGAGGAACAGAGAGCACAAAGCAGCTATGAAGCTTCCTGTATAAGGGAAGTTTGTAAAGAGATGTAGTGGTGTTAGATCAACTGATAACAGTTGGAAAAGGTCAGACAAGCTTTCAATCCTGTAAGTGTGTTTAGTTTTGAAACATCCCTGGTTTTTGATGTCCTTATTCTGGCAATAGTTAGTGATCCTGGTGCACGCAGGGGATGGGTGGGCATGCTGAGTCTTACCCAACAATCGATTCTTTCACTTTTAAGGAGCAGTAAGCAATTTCACAGGAAGACCTAGAAACGTCTGAGCTCAGACTCCCTAGATCAGTATGTTTTTCTCTGAAACCAATTATTCAGCAATTCCAGTGTACAAGGAGCATTTCTGCTTGTGCTTCCTATTCAAAGGAGAGCTTAAATGTAGAAGAAACTTTGTGATTTACAAAGGGAAGCAATTCAGTGTTAATGTAGGGAATCTTTCACATTAAACTGACAAGGAAACCAGGAAACCGCAACCATGCTGAGTCTGACAAAGCAGAGCTTCAAAGGAGACAGCTGGCTCAGCATATGAAAGCAAGAAAGGGACAGATTAAATTCTGAAGAGGAAGTTCTGTTTTACTTAAAAAAAAAAAAAAAAAAAAAAAAAAGATTCACGTGGTTTTTATATTGCCTTTAATAGTTTGTCTCTTGTGACTGTTGCTGTTGGCTTTCTGGACTAATTAAGTTACTTTTATGTTAACGTATAAAGTAGTTGTTATTTCCCTGCAGAGAACTTGTTTTACAACTGATGTGAACATGTCCAGTTGTTGTATGCTTGTCCTTTATTTTAAACTAGGTCATAAGACTGAATTTCCTGCTGTGAAATACCACTGAAATGCTGACTTATTTTGTGAATTCTCAACCTGCACATTAAGTAGGGATTATAAATAACTGTGAATGTCAAACACCTTTTCAATGCTATATTAAAAATGTGTTCTAATTGCTCTTATTCCTCCCATCAGTGTCACTAACTCCCTGTAGAAGAAACCCTGTTACAAGAAAATTATTGCTCCTACGTTAGCATGTTGTGCCAGCAGAGAGCTCTCATATTTAAAAGCCTATTCTTTTCATGACTAATGTAGATAATTTGCCATTTTGAAGCATCGTTTTACTTGCAGCATTTAGAGGGTTTTAATCCTTTTTTTTTTTTTCCTCTGACAGGAAAATCTGGAGAAGAATGGTTCACGTGTTCTTGATCTGGAACTGGAATTTGATGAACGTGCAGTGCTCATGGAGAATATTGTCTATTTGACAAATTCCCTGGAGGTTGGTATACACTTGATCTATTCATTACTTGGTTTTTATTGGGATAGCTGGAGGACCAGCCTTTCCTAAGGCTCTAAGCCTGTTTACATTAACTTCTGAGTGTATGTTGCTCAGGTAATAGTTTTGATTCAGCTTTCTGTATTTTGATCTTGCTGTTTAAATTTGTCGAATATAGGTGTATAAATCTGCTAAATATAGGCTATGAGACACAGTGGTAGGTGTGTAGTATACAAACACGTTCCCACAAAACAGAGGTGGGTTTTGCTGCAGTACTGGTTATATCTGTGATAGTAAAGTCCAGTGACACTTTTGAAGAGACATTTTTGTCTGAGCCAACCAGTATCTTACATTTTTTTCAGCTGAAGAAATGAGAACGAAATGTTTCAAGGCATTACTAGCAAGAATGATCAGAGTCCTTAGCCTTGTATCCTTGGACTCTGACAATGGCATGTTAACTGTTGCAGATTACCCTGCCCTCTTCAAGGAGCAGGTTCTGGGCAGGGCTTTTAAAACTACGGTATATAGTAAAATGGGTGCCAGTCTAGTAGCAGTTGTGCTGCTTCATGTGATAACCAGAATTTAGTTCAATAGGCATATGTTAATGAGGGGACAGCTCAATTTATAACCTGTATGGTATGAAATAAATGCGGTTTTATTGGACTTGTCCCATATCAGAGCGAAGTCAAGAGCGAGCAACAACTTTTATTTTAAAATATCTGTAAATCTGCAAAACTCACTGAACTGGGGGAGAGAGCAGTTAAACAGTGGATCTGTTAAACAGTGGATCTTTCATGCGGGAGAATCTAGAGAAACTTGAGAACTGAGCTATGAAATCTCCTGAAGTTTAACAGGAATTGTTAAGTTCTGTACCCAGGCAGAATTACCCCACATTTCTGTGTAAGTTGGAACTGGTTGGCTGGCCATGAACTCTCCTACAAAGGACTTTGGGGTTACTGTGGGCTTGTCAAGATCAATGTAAACTTAATGTGAGTGTGCTGTCACTGCAAATGAGCTGCGCTGCGTGTTGACCTACATTAGGAGGAGTTACCTATATAGGATGTAATTTGGCAAGTCAAGGGAAGTCATCCATCTCCATTCAGCTCTGCTGAGCCTGAATTCGGAGTATGTGTCAGTGTTGTGCCCCGCTGTCGTCCTCCCGACCCCTCACCCGCAGTTTAAAAAGGCTGTTGAGGACTTGTGGCTGTTGAGCAGAGGACCATTAAGATGGCTGGGGAGAGCCTAGAGTGCGTGACCTCCAGCGAGAGGCTGAAGGAGGTGGGCTTGTTGAGACTGGCTGAGGGGAAGATCTCGGAGGAATCTGCTGCTTCTTAGAGAGTTATAAAGATGATAAAGCCAACCTCTTTCTTGGTAGTGGGCTGATAGTCAAACAAGGGACGGTCACAGGGAGTTACTGATGGAGTTGCAGCTTGCAAGGCTGAGATGGGACATGAGGAGAGGTTCTTTGCTAGGGCAGGCTACCTGGAGAGAGTGGGGGATCTCTGTCCTCGGAGGCGGACTTGGTCCAGCGTGGGCAGTAATCCCACTTTGAGCAGGGAGTAGGTGACCCTCAGAGGTCCCTTCCAAACAATATGTTGTGATTTGGGGTGTGCTATCGTTGCCTTATGTCAATGCACATTTACTTTGCTTTACTATGCCAACAGTTGTTTGATAGGCCTGTTAAATCCTGTTGTTCCCTTCAAAATGATTGAACTCCTGATTATTTCCCTCCCCACCCCCCTTTTTTTTTTTTTAACAGCTGGATCACATTGAAGTGAAGTTTGCGTCTGAAGCAGAAGATAAAATAAAAGAAGACTGCTGTCCTGGAAAACCATTTTCCATATTCAGAACTGAGGTAAAATCAGAAATTCAGATACTGGAAGTCTGAAAACCTAATTAAAAAAAAAAAGGCAAATACGCCATTTAAAACTTTAATCAGACATGAACGTTGTTTTTTTTTTTGCCTTTGATCCCACACCCCTTCAAAACAAGAAACATCTCCTGAAGCAATTATGATTTTTTTTTTTTTTCCTCTGTATAGAGCCCTAAATGTGATTGTGGTTGGTCCTTAGATTTAAGGCTCTTCCAGTCAGCTGAATTTAATGATTTGACCTGAAGACTGTTAAAAACAGGTGACCCGAGCATTAGCATATTCTTATATTTGTTTCTTTCAGCCATATGCCTCAACTACCACTCTTTAGATAAGGTAGATTGTATTCTAGTTAAAACATAGACCAAAAATAGAGAATTGAGAAGGTCCTATGCAAGTATGGCTGAATCTCACTTCACCACTAAATAAACAATTTAGGAATTGTTTTGTTGCTTATTATACTTGTTTTAAGGTATTATAAATTTCCATGTGAAACTTTGTATTACTTGTTTGCTGAATCCTAAAGTGTTTTTTAATACTTTCTGTGTTACCCGTTGGTTTATAACGGGCTAATAAATGGCATTCAATTGCATAAAAGTAAAACCTTTCAAAAATATTCCTACAGCTATGTCATGGAGTCTTGGAAGAATTAGTGAGTAATGTGTAAGATTAGTGAAACTCTGCAATAGTGGTATCATGTATGAATATTTCTAGCTGTAATACTTTTCAACAGTAAAAATTTGATTGATTTCCCTAAATATGTCCTAAAAACTTGCGTATACTGTGGCTTATGTTTTGAAGAGTTGTGGGAGTGCTTGCATTCTGCCACTGGCAGTGTTTGTAAATGAAGTTTATTCATCCAGAATATTTGTTGATAGGTGATTTTATTTGTTTTAGTTTCATGTTTCCTCTGAGGCTTGGATCACAAATACAGATTCTCCTTTAATGTATGTATTAACTTTCTTGCAGCCCAGTGTGTCTGTATTTTTGGTGAACCCTCAACCATCAAATGGCCACTTCTCTACAAAGATTGAAATCAGGCAAGGAGACAACAGAGAGACAGTGATCAGACGCTTAATGAAGATGGACAGAGGAATCAAAGGTAAAATACTAGCACAGACATATAGCTATCACACGCTGATTAGATTAATGTTTCCAGAAGAGAAGTGGAAACAAAGCTGCTGAAGTTCGTGCTGCTTAGAAGTCATAGATGCTTAGAAAGGAGCAAAAATTTTGTGTTTGAGTGAACAAGAAGAGAGATAATCTGCAAATAGGAGGCTTCTCTATGGGTTTTCGTCATTAGCCTTTTATTCTGCCACTGGTACATCGAAACCTAGTTTCAGCCACAGATTAATATGAATGATATTTCCCCTTGTGCTTTGAATTTCCAAGAAGAAGAGTTAGTCCCATAACTGGTTATAGGCAGCTTCTGCCACTTCCATTTTGGAGCCCAGGGCTGAAAAAAAATTTACCAAATTTATTTTTCTATTTAGCCTAAGGTGAATTAATTTAACAGTTGCTACATTGGCTCCTAACAATTTCTGTCCCAGTTCATAGTGGAAAACTATCTATTCATTTAAAATTAGGATTACTGAAAAATTGCTCAATAGCCTATCAATTACCATTGTTTATGCCAAACTCGAACTAGCAACCTCTGTGGGAACTAGTGTAATACTCCTTCTGAATCCTCTGAGCTATTTTTTCCCTCTCTACTCTTGTATTCTTTATGCACTGATACTTTATTTCAACTGTTAAACTGGATTCCGGTATGAAAGCATTAAGACAAAAGCATTTCATCACCTGTGAACCTGACTTTGCATTTAAGCTGTTGTAACGCTGCCTGTTCCATCCCCTGGTGTTAGCTGGTTGCCAGTCGTGGAGACCCGAGCGAGAGCAGCCGGGGAGCCAGAACTTGCTGCTGCGTCTGACAGCATCATCACTGCTTGCTTACCAGAAATTGGTGCCTCAGTGGTGGTGCAGCGATGGCTCTGATAAAGGTCTCCAGGCAGAGCTTGGGGGCACTGCTTTTGCTACGGCATATTTACTTAGAGCATGTTGTGCGCTCTGAAGCGGCTGGTGTACTGTGGTTTAGGAACCTGAATTCCATCATAGGAAAAAAATACAACTCTATGGAGGTTCCTTTTTTTGGTAAAAATCCTGATTGCTGCCAGTAATTACTTTGCCTCCTCTTGCTTCTTTGCTTTCTAAAGAGTTTTCTGTCTAGTAACTTTATACAGGGCTTTGCTGCTGCTGCGTAAGTTCTTGAGGTGATGTGCACTGACAAGACAGAAGGGGAGAGATGTATTTTCATCTTTGTCACTGTCTCATTGTGTGGCACTGAGAAAATCTTGTCCACTTTCCTGGTTTTTGCCTTGTTGCAGTTGGAATAAAAGCTGCCTCTGCTATGGTCAGTTTAAATGTTTGTGGTATCTTGACAGTCTAAAGGTGGTCTTTGTAAGTAGCAGTATTTCAGGGTGGGTGCTTTTCCTTGATTTTTCTTGGAAATAAGCAATGTTTTTTCTAGCCTACTTGTTGATAATTTTAATATTCCTCACTTATCCACCTACTTGGAAAGATATTTTTGGAAAACACAGAATAGCGTGATAAAATTTAACGTCAGACATTGTTGAAACAAGTATTAAGTTTCTGGCCAGTATAATGAATGAAAATAGCTTTCTTAAAGCAACAGCATCTGTGTTTTTGTTGAAGAATGCAGGAATTAAGAATCAAACAAATCTGAAGTACTGTGAGCTGGGTATAAAAGGAAAACTGGACCTCATCCAAAAGCTTGTGACAGGAGAGTAATTTTTTCTTTCTGTATCTTTCAAGAGCTTGTGTTTATATTGTTTATCTGTAGAACAAAGACGACTACATACTGATGATGGTGCACACAGAAGAGGAATATATGATAATAGCAAAATACAGGCAGGGGGAAATGCACTGTATGACGTGTATGCGTATCTACTAGCCTTCTGCTAGGTAGATATTTTGAAATGATTGAAAACAAGTGAGATTAAACAGTGACTTTCTCGCTCTCTGTCTTTTCCAGAAGGTGTCAGTGTTCTGTTGGTGCACAACGGCTAGAAGGTTGTACTTGGAGGAAGGCTTGGCTGAAAGATCCCAGGCTTCCTAGAGATTTTTCTTGGTCTGCTTAGCAGTCTTTTATTAGTGTACATTTTAATAGGGAATTGTGTTTAAAACAACTCTCGCCTTCCCCTTTCTCCCAGTCTCTGAAATTCATTCCTCAGAAAGTGATACTATAACTGTTCAGTTACTCATGGCTGTCCCAAAGCCAGATAAGGCAAATTTAGTGCTTAGTGTGGTATTGGGAGTTGGTATTTCTGTGTGGTTTATCCCTGTTTCTGCTGTTAACTTGCTGTGTAACCACTGAATGACATCTTTGTAGTGGGTCTAAACCTTAACATGAATGTTACTCCCGAGAGAATGTATTTCCTTGGAGCAGATACAGAAGTACCAAGTATTACGTATTGCTTTGATTAATTCAGTTGATACTATAGCTTGTGTGTAGAGCCTGTAGCCTAACTAGCCAGTCTCTTTACCGCAGATCTTTCTAAAGTGAAACTGATGAGGTTTGATGATCCTGTGCTTGGGCCACGCCGTGTTCCAGTCCTTGGCAAAGAAGAAGCAGAGAAAACGCCTATTCTGGAGCAAGCCATCTTCCACATTGACCTGGACGAGAAACATGTTCGCATTACTGAGAATGGCCTGACAAAGGACATTGGTGACACAATTGTTTATCTAGTTCATTAAACTGGCGCGTACCTGGCTTGATCCCTGGCAGTGAGAAAGTTCATAGAGTGACTTTGAAAGCATCTGTAATGAACAAAGATGAGAATTTGTTCTATGGGGAAAAAAAAAACCAAACCACCCAAAACAACCTAATTTTGCATGCAAGTTCACACTACTCTTTTAAATGTGGATATAATAAAATTATTTTCCTCTGGCCCTTTGGCTTTTCTTGAAAAGAAACAGTTACCCTGAATGTTAACATGGCGAATCTTCCTTTTCAGCTGTGGCCAGTGTTTTCAGAAGCAAACTAGAATACCACACTCAGAATTCCTCTCCCTCCTAAATAGGCTAGGATCTGGGTAGAGAAGTTGGTTGTGAATCTCCTGTAACAGAGGGGAAAAAGTTGCTTGCACAACTTCTGTATTTTAATTTTCAATGATCCAGGTGACTGAACACCATTAGGGCACTTTTACACAGACTAGCAGTTCAGAAGTAATTCGATGCTGAACAACTCTTAAGGAAGAGTTAAATATGAAAGTTTCCATGCTTTTCAGCTCTTAAAACAGGAGTGCCTGTTAAAGACTGACTTTTCCTTTCTTATTCTTTCATAAAACTATTCATAAATCTATTTTAAGTAGAAAGGTTTTGTGTTTTCATAGATTTTAAATTATGATGTTTTTTGGTAACTTCAGGCCCCCTTTTTTGAGTTATAAATCATCACATACAACTTCAGGACTTCTGTCTGCAAATTCATGAAGGTGGCTGGTGACAAACAGCGTACTTTGTTTTGCACCATTGCTCTTCGGCAGTTTCGCAATTCTTGATGCTCCATATGGCTTAACATTTGAACTTCCTCTAAGAATACGTTACGGTGTGGGAGGAAAGAGCAGCGCAAGAGCCCAAGACTGCCGTACCGAGAGTGCCAAGCACTGCTGAGTGTGCCGTTTTCTGCCCCTCCCTTTATTATCCCTTTGAAAAGGCAGGTTTTGTTTGTGGTTATACAGATGCAATACTTTCCATTGCTATTGCTTCTCCCCAGTCCCGCTAAGCAAATACTCATGCGGTTCTCTAAAAAGCTTTGCTTGTCAAGAGAAAAAAAATTGATTCCATAGTTTAAGGCAGTACCTGGGTGCTGGGGGTCGGCAGGTGGAAGGGTCAAGGCTGAGTACTCCTGCTGCTGCAGGGTTTTGGGAGAAAAACTTTGCCAACCCTATCCCTGATGGGCCTTTTAAGTTGCTGGAATACCAACAGGCAAGAGGAATGTCTGTGGTGAGCAGAAGTGTCTGCTTGCTGGTTCAGGGGAGCTTGTCCCTTGGTGCACTGGACTGGTGGGCCGCTGGCGGTGCCGTCTCGGTGCAGCCCCTGGGAGAGAAGAGCCCTGGCTGTAGCACAGCTGCGGCGACCCGGGGCTGCGGGGACCTGGCTGCAGCGCTGGTCACGTCCCTTCACCACTGCAGCCGGGACTTGGTTCTTTGCTGAAGGTTTACTTTTGCGTAGTCTGAGTGAACTCCCTTCCAAACCCCAGCACGTATACCCAGTGCCACTTGTCATATGTGGCTGTTTTCATTAGGTATTTGGAGCCTGTTTTCAGAGCATGGCGGTGAGATGCCTGTGCTAGTGCTGCTCTGGTACATGCCTTTGAGAACTCCATTTTTCTGTTCAGTATGTGGCCATTTCACTCCCAGATACCGTCTCTGGATTTCTTGCTCTGTAACGATTGCTTTCCAGTGCAAAGGCTTGAAAGTGAGAGAGGTTCCCTCGTTCCTCCAGTGCTGGGACCCCTTTCCCTCCAGCCAGCCAGGCTGCCCCAGCATCTCCCTAACAGCAGCGCGGCGGTAGGAAAACGAGGTACTTCAGCGTTGCGATTGCGGAGCCTCCTGACGGTCTGTCATCCCAGGAACAGCGTCCTCTGTGCTGGGAGACTTTCGTACCCAGCTCTGTCGTGGGTAAGCATGTAAGCTCTGTGACAGCGTGACACAGTGCCTCCGGTCAGCGTGGGGAGGGGGGTTTAAAAAAGTCTGACAAGGATTCCAAGTGGCGAGGGGTTGATGTGCTCACAAAAACAGGGGTCTCGAATATCGCTCTTGTTTGGCTGGCTCCCTTCGAGCAAATTTGGCTCAGAAGCTGCGAGCAGAAGTCTTTTACAAGAAAAAGGATTTGGGGTTTCCAAATAGGCTGAGGCGGATGCAAGATTTGCTCTGTTGTCTCCAGGTGAGAAGGCTGACACCGCATACGCGATAGCAGAGGCAATGCGCTGTGGAACTGGAACCCTCGTACTGCCCCTTGTAACTTGTCAGTGGATGCTCTTCCCATGTATGTGCATTTTCATCACCAGGGCTCCCCAAAGAGCTGCTGAGGATCGGGTGAAGCGAGCTGATCAGAAAGGTTTCCTTAATTTCCTTGTACAAAAGCAGCTTTATTAGTTCCAAGAAGCAGGGATTACCGCAATAAAAATCTAATGCATTGACAAAGCAGCAGCCAGATAATCTGAGCAGATAAAAATTAGTTCTGAGTTTTAGAACAATAAATATTGCTTCCTTACTCTTTCATAATCTATGTGTTTTTTTTTCTCTTCAGCAGCTGTTCAGAGAGCAAAGACTTTCCCACAGATATTTGGGAGAGCTGGTTCATAAAGTGGGGGTGTGTGCGTGCTGGTCGGGTTTTTTTCTGCCATGACGGGCAAGTTAAACAATAGTGGTATTTCTTATATTCTCAGTGTTCAAGTGAATCAGCCAAACTGATTGTTAATGAGCAAGATAGAGCTAAAAAGCTGGATTTTTTCCATGATGGTTTGTTGGCTTCCAGGAGATGTCACTGCTATGCTGGTTCTTGTGCATTTTTTCCCAATAAAAGCTAGGAACAGGATAAAGAGGCTTTCTTGGTATTAGATTTCCCACACTATTAACAAAACTCTGGCCTTACTTAGTAGTCTTCATGTTACGATTTTGGTTAGAGAAATCTGGAGAGGGAACCTTTTTTCTTCTTTTAAACTGAGCCAGTTTTTGACATATATAAATGCACAGCCATGAAGAACAGGGTTATTGCTGTTATTTCCCTGCTCTTCCAGTTTCCTGCTGTAGCACCATAGGATATTTCCTTGACTTTGAGCCCTTCAGTTTTCCAGTACTCAGGAGAACGCATGGACACTTTTCTCTGAAATGTTGCGAGGCATAAATAATGTTTCCTATAGAAGGAAGTTAAAATATTTGGAAAAGTTCGGAGGAACAGCAAGTGCCAGCAGCTGCGTCGCCTGATGCCACCCCAAGCCGGACAGAGCCTGGCACTGCACAGCGATGTCAGCAGTGGGAAAATCCGCTCAAGACAGAAAGCAGACTTTCCCTCTCTGTAGATCTTTTCCAGGTGGAAGGAGTACATCTCCGTGATGCTGCTCTGCTGCCCGTCTCGGCACATCTGAGAGAAGCGGCAGCTTTAGATCAAGTTGTCTCCTACACGTGTCCAGCCAGGAGTCACTGACGTCATGAAGGAGGCAGCAATGGGCGACCAAGGCCCCGTGAAACCTCTTCCTTCCACGTGCCTGTTCTGCAGGTACTTGATAAATTTGTCTCATTTTAAAAACAAAACAACACAACCCCTCGTGAGTTAAATCTCCCCTGGCACTAGCAAAGTGCTGGGCCTACTTTTCACCCACTGGCGGGGTTTGGGTTTGGTATGTTTTAGCAAGGAAAGCTCTACGGGAGGAACGTGCTCTTGGCTGCCTTGCAGTCGTGCTAAAGCTGCACTTAACTTCTTGTCCACTGGATTTGGCTCTGTCCTTCAAACCTGATTCAATTGAACGCCTTAATTTGAGAGCCTCCTGCTGCCTGGGTGGTGGGGAAGAGGTGAGGAGCGGTCCCAGCAGTTGGGAACTGGTATGACATCAGTGATGGTGGAGTGTGGTGATGTCATCTGTTCTGTGTGCTGGGGCTGCTCCCAGCGCCGAGGCATCTGTTTCCACGCCTGGCTGGGAGTTGTTGCTCCGCTGACAGGATGAATGTCTCTGAGGTCCCGTCGCCATTTATTCTTTCCTGGGTAACGCCTGACGACAGGACTTCTTTTCTTTCTGGTCTCAAGTAAGGAGTAAAGTTAGGAGCCTCATCCTTCATTAATATTATAAATAATCTGGTATCTATATTAAAAAAAATCTATATACCATATAGCTGATGAGAAATGAAAGCTCACTCTTGCATATTACACTGTAAAATATATCTCTGCAGTGAGACTGGGGTAGAGCTCCTCTTACGAATTTAGTTTGAAGCAGTTTATTAATCCCTCCAGGCTTTGCTGGCAGGAGAGAGAATTATTGACTCTGTGGCATCAGCAAAGTATCCAGAATCTATATTTTGTTTCAAGCGGAAACAGTTATTCTTCAACAGTGCCTTATTGTGTCAGAAGGATTGCGTGACCTTTGGTGAATTATTTTCTGCAGAAGTGGGGAGCAGTGGAAATAGTCATGCAAGAGCTGGAGATGCACATCAGCGGCTGAGCCGGGGAGAGCTGCCCAGGAACAGCTCCCGGTGAGGCTGGCTTAGCGTGGTCTTTTCTAATATTTGTACTGTACTTTCGAGGATCACCATTCGTATCGATCTGTTCTTGAATTCCTGTGCGGCAGTGGTAAACCTTAGTGCTGTTGCAGAGCTGGGCTGCTGGCTCCGTCTGGTTAATGTGAAGGGGCTGGAGGTGTCCTCAGCCTCCCCTTTCCCCCCGTCCGCCCCCCGCTGCCCCCCTGTCCTGTCACACCGGCGGTGCGCTGGGCTGCTGGGGCAGGAGAGGCACCACCAGCACCCGACCAAGACCTTCCACCGAATTGGTATTGACCCTTGAAGCCCCTTCCAGTGAAATCGTGACTGGTTTGTTACGTTACCAGAAGGACTGGAGAGCTGGAGATCTGATCGCAGCGTGGCTTTTAGCATCCAAGCGGTAATCTGTGGTGATACGGCTGCGAGATGCTGAAGTCCCTATGAGTATCGTAATTCGCTCTGGAAGCACTCGTGCCTTGCCGTAGATGTGGAGGGTGGTGGAGATCGGTGTGGAGCTCAGCGGCAAGGAGACGCGGGAGCAAGTGAGGGAGCTGGTATAAAATAAAGCAAAATGGTAGCACTAATCCCATGAATCTTGTTCCCTCCCCTACAAGGTCACTCTAAATATGTAGTGTGCATGTGATTAAATATAGACGGGATCATTTAATTTTGTGTGTTCTTGTTCCTTTCTCCAATACATAGCAGAGCACCAGGGGAGCCTGTGAGGAGCCGGCCAGCGTGGTCGTCACCGCCACTGCGGGGACTGGACCGCAGGCCTCTTCGACGTCTGTCGCAACAAGGCAATTTGTAGGAGTTTGCGTGGATTCTTGTTACTCCCTGAATGCCTCTGTAGTTCCTGCAGCAGAGAAACCGAGATAACAGCAGGCTCGAACCCGTTCCTGTTGCCTCTCCCACCAGTGGTGCTCAGTCACCAGCTGCCGTGCAGGGTGACCCAGGAGGGGCCGGGCAGCGACCGCCACAGCCTCCCCGCAAACCCTCAGCGGTGGCCCCGTGTGTTTTGGGGGTCTGCGGTGCCCCCCGCTGCCCCCGCCTGTGGGCAGGGGCTCTGGCAGCGAAGCTGTCTGCAACGCAGCTGCCCCGGCCGGGTACCCAAGCACTGCTAAAAGCTGCAAGGAGGTAAATCCGCATTTGATCTGCGGCGTAAAGGGGATTCAGTCGTTGCTCCTCTGATCTTCAAGCAGCGACTGTTAGAGTATCTCTCTATTAAGCAGAGATATGTGTCTAATAGGAAGAACTTTTATTTCTTTTGATGTTTTATTTCTTTAGTAGCAGATTGGGTTTTTGTGTCCTTTTTTCTTTTTATTTGGGCGGGGGTCACATTACTTTCCTCCAGGTGTCTTTTATGTCTTTCATAATGTGTGAGGAGGAGAAAATCATCACCGCTAATTTGCATTAAGGACGTGAGTAAGATTCAAAGGCGCGGAGCACTTCAGCAGTGCCTTCTGAAAATAGTTCTTCGGGTTTTGTTCTGACACCACTCTAAAAGCTGGGCTGCTTGTTTGATGAAGAGAGGCTTATAATGCTCCTTGGCTGAATACATGGGAGCTGGGGTTTGCAGATGTCTGCTGGACCCAAAACAACCGAGGGGGCGAAGCAGCCCGGGCTGGGGTGGTGGCAGCGCCGGGGCTGGAATGTCTGCGGGGACCCCAGCAGTGCCGGGGACCTCGGTGCTGCTCTGGGCAGCAGTTCCTGCCTCGCACCTCTCCCTGCTTCAGGACCTCAGGTAGAGAAGGCAAAACCAGGCTTTTGATCAGTTTTTTCAGTTGATGCTTTCTTGGTTTCCATTTTTGGCTGGATCAGTTGGGTCATGAGAATGTGCTACAAGTGCTAATTACTTAAAACTGGGGGGCACAGCTCTGACCTCCAAACCTCTGCTCTGTACAACCTAAAATACCCTTCTTGTACGACCCAAAGTATCCTCCTTCGGGGGGTTTTGATTCTCTTGCCGTGCCAGCTGCTCTCTCAGGTACAAGGCCAGGCAGTCTCCTCATCACAGAGTGGTGGGAGGGCTGAGGCCCTCTTATTGCCCAGCTTTTGGCATTGTTAAAGAACTCACTTAAATACTGCAGGGGTTTCGTAAGCGGGGACTTACAGATGAGTTAACCACACAGGAAGCATTATATTGTTATAATAGTACATTGTTTAAAGTACTGTTAGTGGTGTTATGAAACGAATTTAAACAATGTGACTCCATAGCAAAGGTCCGAGAGCTTCGGTTCTGCTGGGGATGGTGTGTTGTGCTGGATGCATTTACTCCTGAACTGCAAACAAGAGGCAATGCAAATGAATTGCAAGAGACTGCGATAGCAAAGCACTATTGAATTTACTTCAGGCAACAGCAGTGAGAGAGAAAGCTAAATTCGGGGATGGGAGTCAGCACTGCCCTCCTGGGTACTCCGAGGATGAGGCAGTTCTCCTTGTTTCTCCTTTGTTTCTGCTGGAACAATGTTTCACAGAGTTTGAAGTCTGTCTTCTCTGCTGTTGGGGATACAGCTAGCAAAGGGTTTTTATTATTCATTTAATAGCACCAGTTCACCTGGACCCCACATGTGGTGGGACTCAATCCAGTGCTGGAGATAGCATTTGCCATAAATACAGGGAATTTGTTGGCATTGAAGCAAGGTTTAGCAGTTAGAAAACATCCCTGTTTTCCTCTGGTGTAAATCTGTTGGGCATCCGAGAACTTCAGCTGAGCTTTTTCTTGTCTCGCAGCCTTAAAAATTTTGGGACGTGCAACTGTGCAGATTTATTACCCAAATGCGCTTGCCCTGCTGTTGGAGCTGGACCGTGCTGCTCAGCCCCCCTCGGCTATGGGTGCTGGCGGAGCCCTGGGCGGTCCATGTCTGGGGCGCAGCCCGGCGCTACGGGCAGTGCCGGTGCCTCGCCTGCGGGCTGAGCCAGGGAGAGGTGCCAAACACGGTCAGTCTCTGCGTAGGGAGAGCTCTTTCCTCGTGGGGGGTTTCGATCGGGGCACCCATCGCCAGCAGGTGCCCCCTTCCCCAGAGGTGCTGCTCAGTGCCCGCAGCCAGGATCAACGTCCTGGAGTGCAGCGCTTAATAGTGATCTCGTTAAAATGACGCAAACATGAAAAGCTCATTTGGGGCTCAGTCCTGGAGAAGATATATCCCACCCACTGCCCTTCCCATCCTATCCCCCGCCCCATTTGCACCGCCATGTGCAGGATCCTGCAGCCAAATTCCTTTTTGATCTGAAAATCTGTTCTGTTACCTTGATGCATTTTTAAAGCAGAACTAATGCATTAAATCTAAGGAATTGCCCTGTCTCCTGCGCGGAGGCAAAAGCAGCATTTGTTTTATGATGGAATGGCAACTCCAAGCAACTACTCATGTTTTTAAAGTACTTTGTAAGAGCAGGATTGTGTATGTCTGTGCAGCTGCTGTAGAATTGCATAGCCCAGAGCTGGTGCTGTACAATATACATCACCGTGCAACCGGGGTGCTAGGGAACAAGGAGCCCTTTCAAGCCAAGGGGGAGACGCAGCCAAGGGCTTGCACCCACCAAGCATCCTCATGTCCTGCTTTGAGTGAAACTTGTGGGTGTCTAGCACCCCTCAAAATCTGCCTTCCCGGTGTTGAAGGTGTACCGGGCAGAGGACTTGAGGTCACAGGTTGAAATGAGCTACCCCAGCACCCAAGCGCAGGGTAATTCACGGGTCTGGATGTGGCCCACGAGTTCACTCTTGCTGTGGAGTGATCTCGGTAGGACGTGCAGGATGAGGTGGAGAAGCTGGTCCTTGGTCTCGTGTAAACCCTGCTCGCTCCTTCCAGGGGACCCTTGGTGGAGACCGGGCAGCACTCCCGGCTGCTGGCCGCCTGCTGCCGGTCAAGTGGCCCGAGAGCTGGAGCGGCCACCAGACCCTGCAGCAACGCCGCTGCTTATCTGAGGGTGTCCTAGTTAAAAAACCTCCCAGCGAGGGAGCCTGAGTCATGATTCTCTCCATCCATCCAGTCCTTCTCCCTCACCACCCACTGTGCAAAATGCCTTCTTTTTAAAAATAAAATGCATGAGTATTTTACAGCAGTCTCTCTCTCTGCTGCTTCTCGTCCCCTCTGGTATGTTAAACCTGGATGTAATGCCCAATAACCTGCTCCTTCTGCCAGGTCGCATTACAGCAGTTTCCTGATCCAGCAGTGGCTTTGAGAGTGTGAACCTAAATTGCCGTCTTCAGCTGGGATTTGTGATCTGAAAATTTAGTGCAGATTTATTTGCACTAAATAAATCTAAAGAGAGAGAGAGAGAGCAGCAGTGACCCACTTGTTCTGCAGCTGAAGAGTTTATAGCAAAGGGATAGTGCGACGGTGCATCGGCAAGGGCTGAGACTGGAGGCAGGACCGGGGTCCCGTCCCTGTGCTCTGACGGTCCCTGCCTCCTGGGACTTGCCTCTTACCATGTAAAACGGACTAAAGCGCTATGCTCTCCCCTTTCAAAGCACTTAAAAAAGGGGAAAGAAAAAAAAAGTCAAGAAATGCTAAATATTATAGTTATATTTGCTTGTAGGTTCTTGCTGGGGGCAAAGAACGTCAAAACTAGAAAGCAGGAGCTCGAGCTCAGACCGGCTGAAACTGAGCTGTGAGCCGGAGAGCAAAGCCCTTGCTCCCAGCCTCAGCGCCAGGTAACCCTCCTCTTCCTTGCCATTTGTTCCCAACTGGCAAAACAGCAACCCGAAATAAGAAAGTGGAAATAAACATTCCTGGTTTTTTCATGCAAAAAGTTTTAATGGTAACACAGTACTTTCCATGGGATGGAATACCGCACGCGTCGGGCGCCGAACGCTTTACCAAGACCCGCGTTTCCCAGTGGGTGACCCCCCCGGCTAGCCAGCTGGTTGGGTAGCGCACGCATGCTGCAACTCAGTTCTGCCACTTACACCTCCAGTGTATAAGGTGCCATAATCCATTTGGCTCCAATTTAATTAATCTACAGGCTACAGATCTAAACATTAGTGCTATAAACTTAGACAAATAAACTTCTGAAAACTTAAAATGTTTTTAAACCATTGTTTTTCGGTTACAGAAATACAAAATAAATATCTTGAAGATTAATACAAAACAGAAAACGAGTATCTTTTTGTTTATTGACTTCTTTCTTCTCCCTAATAGTGTTAAATTGAAAAACCCTTTTTAAAAAATGAGCTTCACATCATGGAAAAAATATTAAGCATCACTGAATTTGTACAAGTGTCTCTAAACAATAAACTAAATGTATGTATTTTATTTATTCCTCCTACCCATCACCAAATAAGAGAAGATTATATATCCTACTGTTTCTAAACATATACATGTAAAAATAGTAATTTCTGTTTTCTCATTTATAGTAACATGGCTGTAACATTTCATTTAAATGTTTCCTGGGCTCAGTGCAGAAAGAAGACAACAAAATTCCCTGGTCTGTTATGCAGGGGATCAAGGCAAATTACCTTTTGTTGATCCCTACTGCCTTTAAAATTTATTTCTGTTGGAACTTTGGTATAAATAGATCTCTTTTCCACTTTTGTTACACGTATAGTCTTCAGCAGCCTGACCACCGTGAGGTATCTCGTGTGCCAGCCCACAGAGTGGTTTCTGATCCGTTCACAATTTCCATTTGAAACAGGTACAAAGTGATCAGCTTGTGCAGGCTCCCACTGACCCCACTGGTAAGTCCCCATTACTCCACCTGGACGGTTTTGGGTTCTAAACACTGATTTTATGAGTATTTTGAAATGTTACTTTTTAAATGGGGGAGATACTGAGACTTAAGGCAAAAAACCTGAAAAACTTAAAAGTCTATAGCTATTATTACACTTAAAACTTGTAGTTGCACAAATGAACTGCAATAACTACTGGGCAATGAATAAACCTGCTAAAATAATGGTAAATGTACACATGAACTTACATGTTCCTGGGCTGCTCAGTGTGTCCCACGTAACTGTTTAGGGTTTCCTCTTTCCTAGCGCTAGGCACGGAGGAGGGGTGGGCGATGGGCCACCCTCCCGCCGCTCCCGGCTGTGCTGCGGCCGAGGGAGGGCTCGCGGCAGCAAGGCTGGCTGGCTGCGGGCTGGAAGAGCTGCAGGGGGTGGGGGGCCTCTTCAGTAAAGGCTGTCTATTCTCTCAGATCTTTGTTTTTTTTCCCCTCAAGGTAATTTCTTGGATTTTCTGAATCTAAAGGAGATACTTGGTGTTTTAACAGTTCTTGTTTTGCTTTGGTGGCTTATGAAAAATTAAACAGGATGAAGTCAGGAAATAAAATGCTTGGAAGTAAGTGTTCACTAAAACACCTGGTGACTAAGAATATATCGTGGATTAGAAGTCTGAATGCGCTACAACCTTAAAGGTGTCTTTCTAATGTTAGTTTTAGAAAATGGACCATTACTAGGGGGAGAACAGGGTTGTTGGGAGAGCGAAAGAAGTAAATGTCTGGTGTCCTGCACACTGTGCTCTTTCACTAGCTTATCAGTATTGGGATACTGACCGCAGCGTCCTCTCGTATGACTCATGTTCTCCGACCAAGGGATCATCAGATCCTCTTTATCACAGAGCAGGGACTGGTCCTGGGGACTTTCTATGATCCCCAGCCCAGCTGCGTCTCAAGCTCCTAGGAGAGCAGTCTGCTAGTGATGCAGCAGCCAGATTCCATCTGGAATAGCCTTGCAGAATTCCGTCCTGAGGCTGAACATCATCTCTTCAACCTTCCTTGTGGCAAGCGGTGGGAGAGTCCCCTTTGGGCCCAGCGCTCCAGCTCTCAGATGGGACTGGGATGGGAGGCTCCTCTGCATCCCACTTGGTCTGAGACGAGTTGCCTCTGGCTGGGGCAGGGAGGCATCCTCCGCGTGAGGGATGTGGAGAGAATTAGTTAATGTTATGTTTTCTTACCTCTGCTGCCTCTGCTCATAATTTGTCAGGAACCATGACTGCAGTTCAAGCTCGGGGGGTAGGTTACTTGCTGAAGCACTGCAAGGGTTCTGCAAGGCTAGGCAGGCAATTAAAGCTGAGCTGATGAATGATCTGATTCAGGCTCCAATTCATTAACTAATCATAAGAAACGAGCAGATAGAAAATCAGCCCAATTCAAGAACTTGCGAGAGGTACGTTAATGGTCCCTCCGTCCCCATGTGCTGCTTTATGCACTTCTCCAGAGCTCCCTTCCTGCGCTCTGCTGACAAATGCGATGCTCCGGGTGGTCAGAGCCTGGATCAGCCTGCCTGCGCCTTTAGCCGGGTAGGCAGAGAACAATATATTTTCATTATAGAAATACATTACGCTGCAGTACATCTGCAATTGTATTTTGCTTTTCCTAATGTTGTTTTCTTTGCACTCAGTGCTTCATGTGATGGTTTGTGGTAAAACAGAAGACTGAAGACTTGGTGGTTCAGCAGGGCCAGGGCTTGGACCAGCCTCTCCGTACCATTGAGAGTGCTGCAGAGGGGAGACATCCCTGGGGGGGAAAAGGGGTGGCCTTCCCCCGTGGGCCCTCCTGGCCAACTCGGGAATGACAAAACAGGGTCCCAATGCTGATGTCTAACCTCTCTTCATTGGGGAAATGGGCTGAAGAGAGTCTGGAGGGTGGGAAGACAGGAGGGAAGTTAAATATATATATAAAAAGAACAGAAACCCTTGAAGAGCTCGCCCACCTCCATGTAAAGCTACCACCCTCCTGCCAACATGTGATGCCTCCCTTTTCATTGCTACCCAATTAAAAAAAAAAAAAAAAAAGGATGACAGCAGCCAAAGGGGGAGAGGGGTTTGGAGCAGATCCTCATGGAAGATGCAGTGTGCTTCAGGTCAGCAGCCCAAAGCTGAAACAAAAAATGTGCAGTTTGCTCGTGCTCCAAGAACCCACTGTGGCGATTCTGCTTGCAGAGTAAAGGTGGTTGGAGTAACTGTTCCAGAACAGATGTTTTTAGTCTGGTGCACTTATAGAATTGCTCCTCGACAGCCTCAGTCGATGTCTTCCCCAGCACGATTGGCTTCTCCGTCTAGACAAGGGCCACTTGTTGGGCGCTGCCTCGCTCAGGGCTTGCGACAAAGCTTCAGGTTAGCTCCAGGTGGTTCTGCTTTAGCCTGGGCTTTTGGAAGAAAAAAGGTCTGAGTTCTAGTCCCTGTTCCTTGGGATGTTCCTTGGTGAAATAATGCAGTCCAGATGCTTCCTCTTAGGTGTTGCCAGGGGGGAATGGAGAAGGTGAGGAGGACTTAGCAATTTTGCTCAGTGGGCTGCAGTATGAAAGCAGGGGCAGGTATGACTATGGGAACAAGATGCTTATTAGAGCTGTTGCTTTAAAATATATCTTGTTTTCAGTTCTCTCTCCCTACATATTTTGAATATATTTAGGGCACTTATCACCATAGCATCAAAGCACTGAAATATCCTGTGCAAGAAACTGAGAGATCTGTCCCAAAATAGCTGCCTGCTCTTTTACCAAAGCACCAATTTCGCTGTCAGTGCTTCCTTTCCCTGCCATTGCCTGTGACTGTGTGTGTGTGTGCACGAGTGTCAGAGCTTTCTTTGTCCCCATCAGCCCGATGCTGTCACTTGTTGTCATAACACAGTGGGTTAAGGGCCAAGTCCAGGAGAGATTTGCGGTGCTTTTTGGTGTATTTGTCTTAAGACTTCAGTATCATGTAATGGGCTGAACGCTTTTGCAGGCTTCCCTGTGTGCATGGGTGCTGTGAAACCTTATTGCTGTTTATCTTGATATGAGAGGATAAGAGGGTGGTTTTGTTCCATGAAAGGCAATATTCTGAACTGATAACGTGAGCGGTATCCGGCTGTTGTGAGCCCAGATGTGCAGAAAGACTGTATGGCTTGTTAAATCTTAAGGCATGCTGAGCACCTTTGGCTTTTCCTGATGCTCTTGGTGTCCCCAGAAGCTCAGCGCATCTGATAAATTGGGCCAAAGGAGGTGCTGTCTTTCCTTCTCTCCGGGCTTTGGTGGCAGGACCGAGGCATGGGAAACAGAGCTGCAGTCACTTCTGTCTGTTGCTCTCTGAGCTTTTCATTTTGCAGCCCCAAACTGAGCTTCAAATTCTTCCCTGCTGCCTGGCCTCGCACGCCTGCCTCTTGTGGGGAAACCTGCCCCACTTGTAGATTAAATTTACAAGGCGACTTCCTTCAATGTACATCTGTCTGAAGCCCCGGTGAGTTATGGTTTGTTGTTTTTCTGCCCATCTTCAAATGCCTCTCTGCATGCAGATTGCACTGAGCTCCCTCCTGAGCGTCAGCAGTTATTGATGTGCTCCCTGGTCTCGAGGAATGCTCCTTCTGAGCTCCTGATGAAACGGGCACCGAGGTCTTGCAGGGCAGGGTTAATTGCCGATAACAAGGGAAGATCTTTGATTGGAGCCGCCGCAGAGTGCCTGGCTCATCATCTCGTTCCCAGCTCTCTGGGGACACCGAGCTCTGCTGGAGCTGGGGGGCTCGTGGCTGCCTCTCGCTGTAGAGTGTAAAACCTCGGGATCGGCACCAGCGGCGGTGGGTGCGCAGGGATCAGCCCGTTCCCCTCTCTGGGGCACAGCCCAGCCTGCTCCCAGCCACGTCACCCTGCTCCGCAAACAGTACGAGCAAGGCAGGCCCGTTAGACCTTGGCTCTGTTATACTGGCACGAGATGAGGACACTGGTTTTTGGGGGCAGCAAAATGCCGAAGTTCCCCTTCTTTCCCTACACACACCGTCCCTGCCAAGTATTCAACTGGGCTTCGTGTTTCCTACTGCTCCTTCTTTGCCAGCATTTCCACCTGCATAATTAATTCTTGTGTAGCTCCAACCACTCATGCCACCGTCCTCCGTGAGTCTCATGGCAGGTCAGCTGTTGAAATGCATTGGATGCTTCGTCAGCGGATTACAGGTCAGGTCACACCAAGCTGTCTATCCTCTCATTAGCAGCATGCAGTAAGTGATGGCATCTGGAGCCAGGCGTGAGCAGGCAGCCCTTCCGTCCCCTCCAAACCAAGACTATAAATTACTACCCGAGCTGGTCCTGGACATACCTAATGCAATTCTATTTATTTCTGAATGTGCTTGGGAGAAGTGGAGGTGTTCTTGGTTATAGAGCCAGCTTATGAGGTTTTCTGGTTTAGTTTTAAAGGGATGAGAGGAGTCTTCAAGAACCGGCATGTCTTCTCTGAGATGTTCAGCTGTCTTTGAGGTGGCATTGATGAGAGTGATGTTCACCCTCTCATTTGCAGCTTGCTCCACCTCTTATACCTGGGCAAACTGCACATTTTCAGTTTGTCAGGATTTTTCTACAGGAGCTTAAATAGTGACAGAGAGCACAAGGTGAAGAACTTATCTGTGCTGTTGGTGGTTTCTGTGCTACTAAAAATCCCTGCAGGCAGACGCCAGCTTCCTGCTCCACAAACAGAAAAAGTCTGAAAGAGTAAAAGAACAGGGGCTGTAGACTAGTAAATGATTTTATCCATTCCCTTTTCTTGGTTCCAGAAGAAAACGTCTTTCTCTGAGGCTGTGCCAGCGCCTGGGAGAGTTTCTGTTGACCAGTGGAGTTAATTTCACGGGTTTTGTATGCAATTAACCACGGATGTGATCTTACAGCAGTTTTGGACGAAGCACAGCTACCGCTATTAGGAGATCTAGTGGTCGGTGGTTGCGGCTAGGATGGGAATTGCTGGTCTATAAACTGGCAATAAAAACAAAGTATGAAAAACAAAAGCTGTTGTGCCCGGGTTTGCTGGAGAGCGGTCCCAGCTGGCGAGCCGGGCACAGCTCTCTGACTCTGCCTGCTTTTCCGTGGGTTCGCAGGAGGATGCTTGAAATGGGGTCAGCTGAAAACTGGAGCTGGTGCTGCCGTGGCAGAGGGGTGGTCTGTGGCACGGTGAATGCTGGATTCTGCTTTCTATTACATAGACAATGTTTCATGCATCTTGATGTAGACTTAAACCCGTGAATTAGGATATTTACAAAAGCAATATCTGAACGGGTGGGCGGTGGGAAGGAGTCGGAGTGAGCTCGTGGACTGCTAGGAGGTAGCTGACAGGTAATTAGAGGAAACCAAGCAATGAGGAGAAGCAAGATTCAATACCCCCGTCTGCAGAGTCTAAGTGACTGCGGTAATGGCACGTCCCTTTCCATTGTCTCTTTCCTCTCCAAATCACCTTTTAAACTGTATTCTGTGTTAAAACTCCTGGACTAAAACCAAACAGAAAAGCAAGCAAGCAACCAACCTAACAAAAAATCTGAGTGAACCCCCCTCAAAAGGCAACACGAACCGTCAGCTAGGAACTGACTGATTTTGATTTATGGTTTCTTTATCCTGCAGAAACAGGAAGGTAATGAACCAGTGTTTTGATCTCTGTGGGCTTTCCTGCAGCGGTGAGGAGATCAAAACAAGCTTAACTATTTCTGATACCTGCACGCTTTCTTTCCCCTCCCGCTCCTTCTCCGGTACCTTCCAGGCAGCCTTACACGACACCAAAGAACATCAGTTTTGTGGATGCCACAAACACCGTTCCCGTCTCTCGCAGCAGCCCCGGGGCAGTGGGGCTCCTCCAGCCGCGCTCGGCACAGCAGGGGCCAGGACAGGACCCTCCCGTGCAGGGATAGATGCTGTCCTGTCCCGTCCCACTCCCTTGGGATCTCCCCCAGTACCCTGCAAGCCTCAGACTTGCAGGTCCCGAGGGTGCTGGTGGCGTGGAGGTGTGGGGACATGGGGAATACCTCCCCTCGCCACAGGAGGGGGAGCGGTGGAAGCGGCAGGCTGGTGCGGGGTCCGGGGTGCTCGCCCCTCGCAGGAGGGAGGAGAGGAGCAGGCGCGTGAAGGAAAGCAAGCGGAGGAGTTACCCTGTCAGTTTGCAGAAATGCTGCTGTAGTTCTTCTTGACAGGGAAGGTCAGCTGCCCGGAGAGGTCCAGCGACAGCGCCTTCGGGTGCAGCGCCCGTCGCTGGTGCAGGGGGCTGGAGCTGGTCCTGGGCGAGTAGAGCACTGCCAGCTCGGGGCCCGGCAGGTTGGTTTCTGGCAGGAGAGCCTCCGCCGCGGCCGCTGGCTCCGTCCTGCCGCGCGGCAGGCTCGGGGAGGGCTGCAGGCTGTGCCGCTTGGGTGGTGGGGGGCTGTGGTTCTGGAACCTCACCGTCTTCACTTGCTGCAAGGAGAAGGAGACCAGAGTGACGGTGGGAAAAGCAGCCACCCGCCCTCCGTGCTGGGATCTGCCCTGGAGAACCAGAAGCGTGAGCTGAGGGGGCGGCTGGCTCCTTCCCGGGGGCTGAGGATGCCTGTGGAGAAGCCCAGTGTGATGTGCAGCTGATAGAAGGTGGAAGAGAGCACCAGGGAATGGCACAGCGTGGTGCGGCGGTGCCATCAGCTGTCACAGAGACCTAGGAGAGTCGGCCCGTCACCCGAGTCAGAGGGAGAGCGCGGAGGGGAAGAGCAGGTGGCAGCACGACACGAGGGGGGCGGGTGGCCTGTCCTGCCGTGCCCCTCATGGAGAGCCCGTGGTTTCTCTCCAGCTGATGATGTTCCTCCTGGGAGCTCCAAGGTCAGCTGGGCTTTCAGGGACTCATGGAGCGATTTACTCTTTGGGTGCCATGGGAAGGGAAAGTCGTCACTAGGATAATTTGCAGAATGATTTTATCTTTATGAAAATTCCCTCTGGCTGCCAGAGGGGAAAGAAATTTCCTTTCCAAACGGCTCAGCCAAAGCATTGAGGGGGAGATGGTGGAAGATCTGTAGAGATCAACCCAACATACGTTCTATGGTCTGTGGCGTTTGCTCATTCACTCCCAAACTCTGGGGGACCTCGGTGGGATTCTTGCCTGATTTAAGACTTCAGAAAAGTCTCAAGATTTGATCACGACTGAACATTGGTTTACACTAAAAGGGTTCCTGCAGCACCTTGCCTTTCTAAAGGGCTTAAGCTGAACAGCAGAGTCAGCAACACAAATATCTGATTTCTTAATGCAGGTACTAATCCCAGTGATTTCTATCAGAAGAAAACCTGGCGCGAACGGAGTGAAGCCCTCAAGGCGTTTGGCCCGGGTCAACATTGGGCTGACGCTGAAGGCCAGTCCCAAGAGGACTGGGGGGACCCTCTGAAGCAGCAGGTAACCCTGGCCGTACCTTTTCGGCGCTGTTGCGGGAGGTGTCTGGTTTGACCAGGATGGATGGCGGAGCTGACGCGGGTGGCTTTGGAGCTGCCTCGCTCTTTGCTGGAGGGTCTTTGGCATCCAGGATCACCGAGCTGCACACAGAGGGAGTTCTGCTCTCCACTCCTCTGACCACAAGCGCCGGTGAAGCATCGTGGGAGAAGTTTGGCCTTGTTCCTGCCTCGGCCATGCCAGCTCCGGGAGGGATGCTGTGCGGCTGGGGGCTGACGTGCTGATAAAGCTGAAACTGCTGAGGTCGCACCGCAGCCGTGGGAGGACGCCTGAGGGAGCCGGCAACCTGCACGGGGGTCCCCGCTTGCCCCGGCCTCTGCAGGGATCCGTCTGGGGAGCAAGAACCGTTGGAAGGAGGTAAGTCAGCAGGAATTCACAATGGTACACAGCGAAGAAGTGAGCAGTGGTTACGGCCCTGCACTAACAGCCCCGTTCGCAGGGACGCTGTGGGTCGTAGCTCCCAGGGATGGCCACGCACCTACCTCCATGCACCGGGACCGCAGAAACACCGTCTGCCTCCAAAGCCTCGCCTTGGCAGGCAGCTGCTCTGTTGGACACTGGAAAGGCCAACAAACCGAAACCCTCAATGCCCCTGTATTTGCACAACAACTCATGCCACAGAAATTTTTCTTTCTTGGATAGGATCGATCTGGTTTTTGAGGGCTTGCCCTGCCTTCTCCTGTACTGCAAATATTCTTGGTGCAAACGCTTGGTGCATTAACCCCGAACACCAGGTTGCACAGCCTCAGCACGACATGGTTGGATTTTCCTGCCCAGCTTCCGAGGCGAGGAGTCGCGGCAGCGCTGCTCCGTGGGCTGTGTGGGGGAAGCACCGCCATGAGTGGGTAGGACCAGACGCAGCCCCACCGGGTAGGGGCGAGGGGGGTGACCATGTTGGGTGTCCAGCACAGGCTGCTGGGGAGCAGAAATCACCCCCCTGAGCAGAAACCTCCCCTGGGAGCCCCTGGGGAACACCTCCCATGGCGGGGCCTTCATGGAGCCTGGGCTGTTCCCTGCCCCCTCCCCACGGTTTCTTTGCCAAATGTAGGAGCTGCCAGCAGGAGCCCTGCTCCGGACCCCCCTGCCAGCCCTCGCGTCCCGTGCTGTTTGTTGTTCCTATTTGGCTGCTCCATCCCATAACTGCTTTCCCATCTGCAGCGCGGGAAGTCACACACTTTATTTCTTCTGCAGTTTCTTGCTGTTCACAAGATTGATTTTTTTTTTTTTTTTTTTAACAGAGCCACCACAGGGGAATGAGTCCTTTACAGTAAAACAACTCTTAAGATAAATCCAATTTCGAGTCTAAAAACACTGACAATGGCCCTTGCAAATGTGCCTCCCCCCTGCCAGCGGCACTGCCTGCCGCCAGCAGCAGCTCCACCTGCAAGCACGGGAGAATACACCACTTAGTTGCCCAAATACACTTAGAAATGTATTCAAAAGCAGCACGTATGGGCTGAAGATAAACCTTGCCAGCCTCGTCGGAAAGAATAAAACCAACAGAGCTCTGCATAAGCCTTTGCAAAGAGTTATTCTATGCTGAGTCAAAAAACTCTAAAATTACCAAAATAATCACAGCTGGGGAAAGCCAGTGGTGTGGGACCCCGGGCTCCGCTCCAGCCTCGCGGGAGGTGTTCACTAAGGCTCCCTCTCCCTGCCCTCCGTCCTTGGGAGGGGCATCTCCTACAGCCCCGGGCATGTGCAAGCAAGAAGTGCGTATTGGATCTTTGCAGAGAAGAAGAAAAATAGAGCCGATATGGAAGTTTTTTCCCTCTAACGCTCTGCTACATCAAGGCTTTTGACTTCACAATTTCACTGGTCTTTTTTTTTTTTTTTTGTGAAGTATCCTTTCTCACCTTCAGGCTTTTCATGATTTTATGCATCTTGGATGTTTCCAAGCTGAAATTTTTTTTTCTCCTAAAAAGGAATTTATTCTATTCTCTTGATGGTCCTCCTGCATACTTTTCCTAATTTTACTATATTCTTTTTGAGTTACCAGAAATACATGAAGTGTTCAGGATATGAGTTCACCAGAACTCCCCCAATGGCACAGCTGAGTTTTACTCTCTTGTTCTAACTTCCTTTCTTAATAATTCCAAATAATACTCTAAATTAACCTTTTTTAAAAAATTCTTCTGAGCATGGAGTTGGAGCTCTCAGAGCCATCTTGACAATTCCGAAACTTCTCTCCAGAGTGACAAAAGCTAATTTAGGGCCCAAGATTGTGTGTGTATAATTAGGGATTATTTCTCCCCATATCTGTGTATTGACATTTTGGCTACCATTTTAGTGCCCTGTTGCTGAGTGTTGTGGATTTCAAAGGTTGGATTTGCTGACTTATGTTTTCCAAGATCACTGCAGAAGTCCATTGTAGAGACTGATAATATTGTCTTGGTACGGTTCACGTTTACCTTGCTGGAGTTTGTATTTCATTTTCTTTCTTTGCCACAGAAGGATACTTTTACATCTAATGGCCTCCCTTACTCTGTTGTCTAAATGTTTTTGGTTAACCAATGCATTTTTAGGCACGTTCCCATGTCTGTTGAGGACGCGGTCATCAGCTGCTCCCCCAGAAGTGAGCCGTGCCGCGCTCTGGCGTGGCGCCGGTCGGTACGGGCGAGCCAGCTGGCATTGCCCCCGGCCCTGCGTTTCCACCTTTGCAGAGGATTAAGCCCCCTGGGCATTTCACTCCCCTCCCCTGCCAGCCTGGAGGGTTAATCCACAGAGATCGGTGCAGGCTTTGCTACGCTCAGCCTAGTAAATCACATTTTTTTTCCTGTGCAGCCCCTTGCCCAGCGGCAGGGTAACTCTGCTTGTCCTCGGCACTGCAGCCCGGCTGCAACGAGACCCCTTGGAAAGACCCTTCTCAAGATCCCGTTTCACAAGGGGGATGCAGCTGGGTGTCAGCGCGGCCACTCTGTGTCTCCAAACCCGGCATGTCAGCCGGGAACGCCTGCCCGTCCCCAGCTTGCCCGTGGGTAAGAGGAGATGCTGTGAGTGCCCCGGCTCAGCCTGACGCAGGAGCCCAGCTTGGCGGGGACCACTCGGGAGAGCTGTGCAACGTGCATTTCTTTTTTTTTTTTTTTTTGGTGGGTCCAGTGCTAATTGCAGGCAGCCAGTATGGTTTGGAGGGGATGCGTCTGGTCTCTCCCTCCCAGAGACCCCCCCTAAGCACTTACTCTTCCTCATGCTGCCGCGTCCGCGCCGCAGCGATGCCTGTCCCGAGGCCGCCGCGGCCGCGCTCCTCCCGGGTGAGGTGACGGGCACGGGCAGCAGCGCCGGTTTCAAAGGTCTGCTTTGTCTTGGGCCGTTTTCTGAGATGCTCCCTTGAGAGGAGAGCGAGGAGGTCGATAGCGTCCACGAGGCATACAGGGAAGGCATCTTTGAGTCAGAGAGATTAGATTTCCTGTTTGAAAAGGAAGAGAAAATAAGTTCAGACTTGGCTTGAGGTTTTGTAAGGAAAGCAGGAGTTTGCCCAACAGGGAGTCAATGGTTTTAATGCACCTGCGCTGCCCCCAAGTCAGGGCTTTGGTGGGAAACGCTATGTACGACAAAGTTCAGGTTTCTGATTCCAGTATAATGAGGGCTTTCATCTTTCTGCACCCGATTTATAGGAAATTATTCCCAAATAGGGTTAGGATTCGTTACAGTAACCCCATGGTATTTCAAAAGGGACCTCCAGACACCAGCCCTCCCTCCGTAATTTGCCCAAACACGCTCCCTCCTACCCCTCCCTGCACGGGAGCGTGCTGGATGGCACCTTCAGCTGGAGCTGTAAGAGGTACCTCTGGGTGCAGGGGCAGGGCAGGTCCGTAAGGACCGGGCAGAGGCAGTATTTGTGCTCCTGTCCTCTGGCTCTATCTTCTCCTCTGCTGTTTGGACAGCTTTCTGGTGCGCAGCAGCTACTTTGGATTATCCTCCTCCCCTGCCTTCCCCAGAGAGGTCATCCTCATGTTTTCATCTGAAGCCACTAAATTGCCAAAACCCTGTCAACCTTCCCCACCATCAAACTGGCCAAATATCGCTCCAAATTCCTTGAGAGAATGGGCCACGATGAAGTCCTTTTGCTATCTCCTTAAAGGAAGGCAAAACCACTCCTCTGATTCTTCTTTACTTTTTTGGGGGGGTGGAGGAATGATTTATGGTGTAATAACTGAGCAGTGATTCATCAAACAACTCAGCCATCAATTTATTATGAAGAAATTTCCAAAGGAGGATAGAATAGCAGCTCCAAAACCAGCGCTTATGGTTGAAGCGCTTTATGAAGCTATTTAGGGTGACTGGGCTGTGCTCCTGATTATTTGTTTGCTCTGTTTATCGGTGAGGTGGGGCTGCGGTGTTATCGGAGGCTATATGGTGAAGAAATGAGCTGGAGAGACGAAGATGAATCACCAGCGCTCTGGAATGCCGGGGAGGGTGCAGGGGGGGCAATGCTGGGATTAAACCAGCACTGGGACCTCCGGTCTGAACCCAGCGATTTGGCAGGATAAAATAGCAGCAGGGAAAGAGAAACGAGGCATGGAGAAACCAAATGATGTGTCGCTAGGAGGCTTTCGGGGAGGCAGAGGCTGAGATGCCCCTGATCTTCCCTCGGTGCAGTCCTTTAACCCTGCGCGGAGGCACGGGCAGGAGGGTGTGCGGGGAGGTGATCCCTGCCAGCTGCAGCTGCCCCTCGAGCAGAGCTCCCTGCGCCCATCCATCCCCGTCCCCGCTCCCGTAGATGGGGCTGGACCATCGCAGTGAGTTTCCAGCCATGGAAACCCTGCTCCAGATAATGAAATCACAGTCCTGGGAGAGGTGTCCTGACTTATCCCCACTTCCTATTTGCAGAAGCAGAGCACTACATTTCTAAGCTGTTATTTGTTTCTCTGCCTAACCTGAGCGTATCCCAGGGGAATTAAGGGCACAGGCAATTTTTTTCTCTCCTGAATTGTATATTTCAATTATTGCTCTTTCTAATACATGTTTGTTTAGTTAGATCAGTGGCGTCCAGTGCTTAAATGCCTGCTCTAAAGACAGTGTTTTGACTCTAAAAGAGCCTTCAGCTTGTGGTTTCCCTGGCAGGAAAAAAAAAAAAAGACCGGAGTAATCCGAAAGGAACAAAGGCGAGTCTGAGCACAGACACGCTGCCGTTCATCCTGGCTCCCAGACTAACTCATCAAAATGTGCCGGTTGTGTCACCTACAGGTCTCTGCCAAAGCTCCCGGACTGAATTAAACAGTCATGGGAGAAGCTGCTGATGTCTCTGTCGACATCCCAGGCTTAAAACAAGTGGACGAAGGCTGATGTTGCGTTGTTTGCTCATCCGGACTGAGTTCCCCCTCCGAAGGGAACGCTGCCAGCCCCCTCCGCTCCCTGACTTCTCCCTGCCGTGGCACCCGGCTGTTGGAGGGAGATGCGATCCCACGTGGTGCGTGCAGCCGAGTCAGTACACGGAGAAATAAAAGGAGTGAGAGCTGCCAGGTGTCATCCCGCCCAGGTGAGGAATTCCTGGCCTCGTTAGTACTGCAGGAAGCCCTTGCAGTGATTTCTCTGCGGGAACGAGAAGACCCCAAATCCTACGTGTTACCCGCTCCCCTCTGCGCAAGTTTTTGTTTCATGTAAGAAAAAACAGACCTGAAGAGGGGAGCGACGTAGTTGCTGGGGAAGATCCCCACTCTCCCCGTGACGAGCGACATGCCCCGCAGCCAGCCGTCATGGTCTTTCCCAAAGACGCGGACCCCTTCTCCCTTCTGCAGCTCCAGCTCGTCCGGTCCGTGAGCCACGTAGGAATGGAGAGCCACGCACCTGGGGAGACAGCGGGGATGGGGGGGCGGGAAGGCAGCTGAGGCGCATCCTGAAGCTCCTGGGTTTAACCGGACTGAAGAACTGATGCTGCTGGCTTTGGGTGAGGGGCGGCTGTTTGCCTGAAGCCTTTTCAACCAGCACTCGCATCAAGTATTTGGGTGCTGCCGTTATTGTGGAGACAAGTCGCAGGGAAGAAAGTGCCCGTAACTTCAGGCCAAAGGGGATATGAATAAAAGAAGAGCCAAGAGGAATGGAGAACAAAGCAGATCCCGTCAATGGGTTCTGTCCCAGAAGTGCCAGCCAAGGGCGACAAGCGTTAGGGAGGAGAAAGCTGCTGTTCTCCACCTCACACAGTGAGTGCTCCATTGAAATAACTGATTAAGGGCTAATGTGTACCTGTCCTAAGGCAAAGCAGCATGAAAGAATGCAGGTACAATGCTCTGTCCGAGCGATAGCATCAAGAATACAGTCTGCCTTTGAAGTACGTGGTGAGCCAGAGGCATTGCATCTGCTTGCCTTGAGCATCACCTGGAGGTGTTCGGAGGCGTGGGGAGGAGGACTGCTCAGACAGCAATGTTAACCCCGTCTTCCTTTCCTCCTTCTCCTGTGACCAGACCCTTGCAGAGACTGTACTGGGACTTCAGTCACTGCCACTGGGGGCCTTTGAAAATAAAGCAGACAAAGGAGGAGGTACATGGCTCTGCTCTGGCATAGCGAGGAAACCCGGCCAGAAGTTAATTTGAGATCCCCTCTAGACATCTCTGTCATGATTCTGGGACTACGACTAGGCGATGAAGCTTTGTTCTCCACAGTGAATCACGTGTGACCACACAGCAAAACAGGAGCAAAAGAAAACGGCATATTTTCCAAAACTTTCCCCTATTTGTTCTTTAAAGAACTTTAATTTGTCTCCAGTGTAACACATTTAATTGTGTTGTTGTTGTTTTTTCCCAAGTGGAATGTGATCTGCTCCCAAATATTAATGAGTTACAGACCAATACAGCAATTATCAGTTATTATTTAAAAAACAGAAACCAGACTAGTTGTCTAGATAGTCAAGGACTATCCCATAACTTTTAAAAAGGTTTCTCTCTCCTTGTTGTTCAGAACAATCACTTGAAAGTTTGACTTGAAACGCCTGTCTTTATAAAGTGACTTCTCCTTCTGTTACTTGCACAGACAAGGTGAGGTTCAGTGTAAGGGAGTTCTAATTCTGCAGTGGTTTATCACTTTACACAGGATTCATCTTGAAGGGCAGGACATGCAGATACTGGTTTGATATTGTAGGGTTGAAAACGGAGCTGTGCAAAATAGGCAGCTGATTGAACACTTTAATACAATCCTCATTCTGCAAATTATTTTAAGGTCTTAAGAGTTTTCTTGTGCTTAGGATTAAGTGTGTGCAATAGTCTTGGATCACCTCTGCTAATGCATGAAAGTAGCAAACATCATGAGCGTAGTACAGCTTTATAGATATTGCTCATGTGTACTAATGTTTCCACAGGTCTGGCTCGATACTGTGGAGGTGCTAATTACCATGTAGACAGCTTGTTGCTATTTTGTTGTTATTGGATAGCTTACTGCAGTGCCAGGCTGATGAATCTTATCTAGAGGAAAACAAATCATCACAATATATTATCTGTGAATTTTAACTCTGGGAAAGTTTTAAAAGATTGGATCATTCAAAACACCAGCGACCGACACTGTGTTACTCAAAATAAATAACTAGAGGCACTTAAGGAGTAATTAGTTTCTTTATGTTTAAAAATTTAAAATGTACTGTTGACAAATGGGCAGAACTATATATCTATAAGTAGTTAAGTGAGGTAGTAAGGTGCAAGGATGGTTCACCTGCTGGGAATCTAATTAAAAAAGAGGAGCGCAGTAATTTGGACGAGAGAATGATCAGAATCTCTCTCAAATGTTTCCAGTGGTGTACCCACATTCTTCTATATCCCTTGATTTTCCTAAAGTTAATCTTTGAGTTCAACTGTGATAAGTCTCTGTGACCCCTTGCTTAGACCAGCCAAGTACATTCCTACGAGGATCTGCATTTGGATCCGAACATATGGGAGCTGTGCTCTGGTCTGCCTTTACCTCCCGGCTCGCAAGAACCGTTGGCTGGGGAAGCCTCAGGTGAGGGTACAGAAAATCACAGGACCCCGCAACGTATTTCAGTTTCCTTACTTACATATAAGCTGATATGTGGTGCTGCAGATGGGGAAGAGTGACAATGGCTGCTGAGTGCCCCAATGATCCCGGCGCAGGATAGTAAGATGCACTGACCTACAGGGAGAAAGAAAACAATAAATTAACCTGAATATAGACTTATTTTAGCTACTGGAAGGGCAGCTAAAAGGATTTGACAGGCTTCACCCACCCTTCAAATAAAACCCAAAGACGTTTCAGGAGAAAGAAGAGTTTGGAGCATTTGACAAAAAAGAGACGACCAGGCATTAAGAGGAAACCTCATGGTCCTTCCACTTCAACACTGGGACGCTCTCCAGGGTACGGCTTGGTTGGACTGATGGTGCTCACCCTGTCCTGTAAATGAGGAACTTGTTGGGACAGCTAACCTGGTGCGCGAGGAGGCTGTCAGAACAATGATGAAACAGGATAAATGTAAACTAACAGCCACGACTTCCAAGTGTTACTTTTGAGCCCTAAACCTATAATTGTTGCTAATCTCATATATGTGGGATCCACTCAAGTGGGGAAACACTCCTTGGCCTCTCTCCTTGCGCTCAGTGTTTTCTCATCCCTTTTTGCTTGGCTCTGAACAAGGTGAGTACCTTTGATTCATTCACTGTCTCTGGTGCCTGCTTCAGGAAGGAAAAGGAGTTTGGGAAAACAACATTTCAAGCCCAGACTTTGCTAACCAGGAGGAGACCGTCGTGTCTGCCAGGTGACGACTGGTGTAATCATTGCTGTTTCACTTGTTATTTATTTAGCTCCAGCTGGGAGTATTGGCATTGTCTAAACCCTAAATAATACAGTCCTTGCCCCAGTGATCTTTTAATAACTATTATTAAAGCTATTTACCATCTCTGTGGCGTCCCGAGGAGCTCCACAGACCCGTGAGTACACTCAGTGCAGACCATGCCGGGTGAGGGGAGTAGTTGTCTGCCGCAGCGCGAGAGCACGGGCAGAGGTGCCTCGCTCGGGTTTGCGTTTGGTTTGGGGTGGCCCTTTCCCCACCATCATTTTGCATCTATGGAGAGGTACCAGCCACCATAATGCCCTCTCTGTCCTCTCGTAGGGGTCTTTCACATTCCAGGGAGGAACCTCAGCCCCATTTCTGCAGTCGAGGTAACTGTGTGCCTTGAACACGCCGTGCCGGTCCTGCTGCTGCAGTGGGTGAGTGCCTGTCCCTGCTGCCACGTGCCGAAGGCGAGAAGATGACTCCTTGGACCTCCCTGTCATCCCGGTGAGGACACGGGCAGCATGCTGGGCTGTTCCAGTTCCCCTGTCCCTCTGTGTCTCGCAGGTTGAGTGACATCCACCCGCTTAGGGGGCTTCTGCCTCGTGTCCCGCTGAGCATCTGGCTGTTACCCCCCGACCCCAGAACCTGCCTGCGGGGTGTTTCTGTTCTTCTTCTGAGTTTTGCTACCGCTACGTGTCCTTTGTGCTCGCTGCATTCCGGTGTGGTCCCACCATGGGCGGCTGTCCCCCCCTCACATGGCACTGGTCTCACTTCCACGAGGGGACTGTGAGGTGATGGGGCTTTTGTTCAAAGGGTAAAGGCCATCCAGTAGAAAGAATAGAAGAAATTTCTACAAATGCCAGCTTCTCAAATAAAATGCTCGCGTGCCCTGCAGATGGAGAATAGGATGACCTCTCTGAGGCTGATAAACTCTGCACTTCCATCTCCAGCGTGCTCTGCAGGCTGGAGGGAGCTTCCAGATGCCAGGAACAAGACGTGGTGATGTTTCACTTGGTTGCCGGTGCAACGTGGGTTAGCGTTTCATAGCTGGCTGATTGAATGAGTGGTAAAAAATCGATACTACAGCTATTAGATATGGGAAATGTTAATCCTTTTCCAAAAACATCTGAAGAACATGCAGATAAAACCCCCTAAAGTATATTGGCCAACTATATGAAGTACTTCCACTAAGAAATGCTACTGAAGAGCTTGGCGGAGGCGCAGTCTAAGTGTCTCCTCCACTCTTTCCCCCTCTGTTGGGGTCACGTCTCCTGGACCACATATTGGCATCTTCCCCCTTGGTCAGGACACTTGCAATGTGGGAGGTTATCTGATCAGGGAATTCCTGCCATACCAGAAAAGGAAGGCGCTGGGCTAGATCCTGCTGGGAGCTGCATGACAGCATGCTTTAAAGGAAATATTTCCCTTGCTGGTTGCCAATTTGTGTAGCAATCAGGGTGCGAGGACTTTCAATGAAAACTGAGAATTTTCTAGGGAAGGTAGACCCTTCCCTTTGACCTGAAAGCCCAGTTATCTTTCAAATGGCAAAAGCAAACCAATTTAAGCTGAACTTTTTTACCAGTCCTAGCTGGCCGCCTTGTTTACATGCCCAGCAGCGAGGCAGAGGATTAGCAGGAACAAGGACACCATCATCTCTCTCCTCCCGAGGTGGTCCCTCCCGGCGGGGGGCTGGAGCCATGGCAATAATACCCTGCGCCTCTGTATTGCCTTGCTTTGGAGGCTCTCCAAGGGCTTTGCAAGCATTAGGAGATTAGCGAGGTCTCTCCAGCCCCGCGGAGGCAAGGAGCATTGGTTATCTCTGCTTCCCAGGCCTCTCACAGGGATGGAGGGAGCAGCGCTGCCGCACCTGGCACCGCACGGCTCCAGGGGCTGGGTCGGTGTCCTCGGGGGTATCCCTCTGCCACCTTTCACCGGCAACAGTTGTTTCTGAAAATGGTGAGAACAAGCGGTGCTGCTGAGCCCGGCCCAGGAAGGTGCCAGTTACCGAACCCGCTGGTCTGCACCAACCGTGCGCGCTCGTCCTCGTCCGTTTGGTTTCTAGCCGTGAACTTTGCTTTTCTGCCCTGCTGACACAGGCAATTCCCTGTCGAGAGTGCTCGTGAGATACCTTGCGGGGAGGGAGATTTTCCCTGTTCCATCGCGGGGCAATGGGTGCTCTTGGTGCTACTGAAAGTTGGGTCCTGCAAGCAGACCTCGGGGCCGGCAGGAGCTGAGGGAGCGCGCTCAGCAGCGTCCTGGCCCGTCTGCAGAGCCCAGGCCCGCGGGTTTGGAGGAAAGGTTCAACCTGGCGTCCTCAGGATGCTCTCTTCTGCTGATCTATCCCTTCCAAAGCACAAAAATGTATCCCGGGGTGAACTGCTGTGAGCAAGCAGTTCATCCCCATTTGAAATTCAGCGCTGCGCACGCTGAAAGGCGTTAGCCGTGTTGTGCCGCTGCAGGAGCGCGGCTGCTGTCGGGAGGTGAAAACACAGTTCCCAGCAAGGCAGGGCGGCTGCAGCAGCGTCCCTGGGGAATCTCAGGCCAGCGGAAAGTCACCGGGCTGGGATGTGGCTGGCAGTCATGCTCTCCAGCAAAGACCACAGGATCTTTAATGATGCAAGTTGTCAGGGCTTTAATCCCGTATTATTTAAAATCTAATTTCTAGTGGTCATGTCTGTAACATGGTGCTGGGGCACTGGCTTAGTAAGGACCTAGGGAAAAAAAAAAGTGACTCACCAGTTCTGTTGCTCTCCAGTAAATTAAGTTAATTAAAAAACCCCAGCAACTATAGCTTCTGTCTCTGGACCTGGAGTGGCAGGTAAGCTTCAAACCATCTTTGCGTTCCTCATTTTCTAGTCCAGGTAGGGTCAGACCAGCCACTCATATAAATGAAGTTGATTGGAAATTATAATTCTGATTTAATTTTGATAATCAAAACCTTTAAAATTTGAGGATTTGGAGGTGTTTTTTCCAGCATTGGAGCAAAATGACAACCTTTTGCTCATTTTCCCGATGGAACTGTGTTGAAATGTCCACTTCTGTATGGAAAGCTTAACATTTTTCATCTCTCTCTCTGTTCTCACTCTGCATGGAAGCAGTGATCCTTCCAGAGCCTGCATCAAGGCTGGTTTTCTATTTTCAACAGAGAGGAAAAAAGATTGAATGAAATATTTTCCAGCCAGGTATAAGTGATTTCAGCATTCACTTTTGCTGATCTCCTGCGAGTACCTTGCAAGCCCTTATAAGTACAAAGAGTTTCATTTTCCGCCTCTCCTTAAATCCCTCTCTTACTCCATCTCCTTATCTAGCTTGTCGCCAGCATGATTTCTAGCTCGGCTCCTCTCTACAGTGCCCTGCTGACACAGGCAATTCCCTGTCGAGAGTGCTCATGAGATACCTTGTGGAGAGGGAGATTTTCCCTGTTCCATCGCGGGGCAATTGGTGCTCTTGGTGCTACTGAAAGTTGGGTCCTGCAAGTTTCAGATAATTTATTACATAGAAAAGCCAAACTTACTAGATGGCAGATGTCAGGCTGATCAGCTCACTTTAACGAGCGGCAAAGAGTAGCAGCAGCTCTTAGCCAGATGTTTCCTGACCCAAGTACCGCCAGGCCCAGGGGAATAAGCTCAGTTGTGACTGGGAAGAGATCCCTGCAGCTGCTGGTGCTTTCTGCCGGAGGCGGAGAGGGCGGGCGCAGTTCAGCGCCGCCGCGCTCCCCTCGCCCCGCAGCCGGCCCGCTTGCACAACAGGCACAGGCACAGACACGGTGCACCACAAGCCCTGCAAACTGGTTCTGGCTCCTGCCTGAGCCCGGCTTGGCAGCACGAAGGGGAAGGAAGAGCAGGAGGAGGGCTGGCGGCAGTGCCGGCTGCTGCCGGTTATTCCCTTTTATGGGCCGAAATGAGTCCGACCTGATCCTTGTTGGTGGAAATGCCAGGCAGGCAGGAACATCATGTCTTGGAAAGCCCTACAAACACCCAGCCACAGCCTCTTCAGCTTTGCTTCTCAAGCCATGCTTTGTTGCTGCCTGTACCCATGGTGCAGCCCCTCCTGCTCCCTCTCCCCCTGCCGAGCGCCGGCATCGCTGGAGACGTGACTCCGCCAGGGCACATGTCACGCACAGGGTGCTTCAGGTGGAAACTAATGATCTCCTTTGTCTCCCTCAAACGTATGTAGTCTCATAGCTTGGGGCAAGTGTCATGTAACTACAAGCTACTGGAAAATTCCCACTTTTTTTGACCCCCGCCCCAAGGAAAGCAATGAACACATCTGTTCAAAATATGTGGGTTTTTAAAAAAATTGCTAGATCCAAATGTATATTCAATATCTGTCTGGAAGCCTGTCCTTGCAGAGGAGGGGGATTTAAAGGCTTGGATACTAACAGGGTCTCTAGGTTTCCAGTTTGATCACTAAGGTCGCTCTGCTGCCCATCCCCAAGTGATGGCTGGTGCTAGGACCCCCCCTCCTGTGATCCTAACCCTTCCAGTGTCAAAGCCAGCTGCAGCACAGCTCCTTTCCTTCCAGCTGGTCTCACGGGGCCTTACATCCTTATCTCAGGCAGGGAATGAAACTGGGTCACTGAAAAGACAAAAGCCAGCGCCTGCCCAGTGCACGGAGGCGAGCGAAGGGCTGGGGAGCTGCTGCTGGGGCAGTTCCTTTCAACGGAGGGAGAAAAGCTCCGGTGTTTGGGTGTGGAGCCCGGGGGCCGTGGCTGATCTCAGACTTCTCTGGGCTCCGATCGGAGCCCCGGATGGGGAGGCGGACTTTCCCTGGCTCCCAGGGAGGGTGGATGCTGCGGCGTGCATTCCTCCTGCCAGTGATTCACCCGCTAACCCCGCGCAGCCTCCACGGCTTCGCCTGCCGCTCGCCATCTTAGGCAGATGCCTGCACCCTTCCCGTGCCATCCCTCTGCTCGGCGGAGGAGGGCATCAGCGCTGGTGGCCAGGGGCTGGGCAAGGGGGCACGTTCCGCCCCCCTTCCCCTTGCCCAGTCTACCCCATATACCTCACCCCTGCCTGCCAGCTAAGGTTATCCAGCCCTGGGCTTTGCCTCCTGGGACAATTCCCACTTAACAACCAGTTAAATCCTCACCTACTTCATTCTCAAAAATTGTTCAGTCTTGCCCACCAGGTCTCAGAAACCCCTCCTGAGAGGCTGTGCTGTTTGGGGCTGGCTCCCGGGCGGTTTGAGAGCTGCCATCGCTGCTCCTTACGCAGCACGGCCGTGGGTGAGCGCAGGCTCGGCACCTGGGTGAACCCTGGTGAGGATTTCAGCCCGGAGTCGGGAAGGCTGAGCTGAGCTGTAGACTCAGCTCCATCTGCTGCACCAT
This sequence comes from Calonectris borealis, assembly GCF_964195595.1. NCBI lineage: Eukaryota > Metazoa > Chordata > Aves > Procellariiformes > Procellariidae > Calonectris > Calonectris borealis. The sequence continues at coordinate 17,297,987 of NC_134326.1, forward strand.
ATTTGTGACCACCCACAAAGATCTGGGCTACTCAACCTCTGCAGACTTACTAGGGAGCACAAAAAGGCACGGAAGCAATTAAGGATGTGATTCAACCCACTCTTTTCTTTACTATATTGCTAATAACGGAAGACCCCAGCTTGATACTTGTACTCCGGGGCTGAGTTTTCAGGGCTGGCAATAGGCACGCAACTGTTCATTACTTCTGAACTTCCATTTTATCTGGAGTAGTTTAAACCCAAGAAAGACAGATCTTTTCCTTCCAGGTAATGTTGTGTATATAAACTTAATTGCCACGGAACAACCACACTTTTGGAGATGCGCTGCTGTTTTTCCAAAATCACAGCACTTACTATCGAAGCTGAACTTCCACCAGAAGCTGCTGAGCAGGGTAGACCAACCCTTGGGATCAGCATCAGCTCTCACCTCTCCCATTACTCCTCAATCCTGCAACTTTGTTCTGATCATGAGGGCTGCCTTATCAACAAATTCACCCCCGCAGCTTTTCCATCTGATTAATACTAGGAAAAAGGATGAGCGACCTCAGTGGGATATGGCCAACGTGGTCCAGCCTGGCAGTGCGCATCTGGGCTTGCAAAAGAATCTCAGCTTTGCAGGTCAGTCATTGCAACCCAAACCCAGAGATGGAAAAAGGAAAAGCTGGAACCCGTGTGGCCCCAAGAACACAGATCCTCCTGCAAACCTCCGGGAGTTAAACTGTTGTTTAGAAGAGAGGAAATTCCAACCCTTCTAAGGTAAAATGTTAACACGTTCACTCAGTTGCTTCTGCTGTTGACAATAGTTCACACTGAGACATTTTTGGTAAAATTATATTGGGTTCGCGAGACATGATACCATTTCAATTGAATTATAGTTCTATTGTAAGGCTTCATTTCCTCTCACATAAAACAGGATCTAACATCCAAGGCTCCTTGCAGGCTATTGCTAAGTACAAAATGCCTGCTGGGTTTTATTGCACAGACACCGAACTACCAGGGGCTGGCTTATTGCTTTATAAAATGTTAGAGCAACCTTGAATATGAAAGATGTCATATAAATCTAAACAAAACCTTTTTTCTCCCATTTCAGATGATCTGTGAAGGTTCTGTATTGAGATCTTTAGTCAGAGTGTGAAGAAGGAATGAGACTCTTTTGCCTCCTAAAATAAAGAGAGGATGTAGTTCAAAAGGTCAGTCTGCATTTATTATCTCAGCCCCAAATTCAGCTTCTCTCAGCATAGTCCCAGGTTTAGATTGCAGACCAACAAGGACTCCTGGTAATTGCCCTCCCCCGGCAGAAACCATTCATCTGGACGTGGATAGATGCGGGCAGAGGACTGATTTACGGTAGGGCAAAGACCCCGATTGCTTTTCAGAAGGGCTGACAGCCCTGCTTAGAAGAAGCAGAAGGCTTCTTCATTATTTCTGTAGATGTTATAACACTGCTGAATTGGCGTTTTGTGAGGAAGCCTGTCCTGTAGGCAGTTTGCCTTTGGAGAAAACTTTGTGGATTAGGGTACGGGAATGGAGCTCCGTGCTTCCGCAATGCCTGTGTGTGCGCCGGCGGTCAGAGTAAAGGTTGTGTTCAGAGATACCCAAACATGTGATCTCCTGAGATTTTGGGCTTAATCAAGTTTTTTCGGTTAAGCCCAATGGATAAGCATTGGGGATGCTGGGGACTCCTTGTATGCTTGAGACTTACCAGAAAAATTGCGATACCAATTAATAAAAAGAGCAGGTTTCTACTTTCCTCTTAAGCATGGGGGTTAGAAGAAAAAGCCGTGAAAGCAATCACTGGCAGTACAGACCTGCTCAGCACAATGCAGCTTCTGCACTCCTCTCACTGGGCTTTTATTTGCTCATAATTCAGGGCCTGATTCTGCAAGGTCCTGCTGTGCCCATGCAACTTAATTCTGTGAGGGGAGCTTAGAAAACCTCATCGTCAAAGTAACGCAGGTGAGAGTGGCCAATGGCTGGTTTTAGCTTTAATTTTGCAAATGTTGAGAACTGCCTGCTTTTGATCTACATCGCTGTATGGCAAACCAGATGTTTGCTTGCAGTGTGAATTCAGGCACAAACACACGTACATGTCTGTGAATGAGCTGAGGCTCAGTTAGCTCCCTTGGGAATTCATGTTCCATACTACTTTCTAAAATGAAAAATATTTTATTTTGCAAGTTAAGCTCTCTGTTTTCTGTTCTACACCTGGAGCTCACTGCAGTAGGGCAGAAATCAGGATGGGAATGTGCTTTATCCACGTTTAGTTACTCTGCGAATTTCTCTTTTTATGAATTCCCTTGGGCCCCTGAACTCTGAAGACAGGCCTTTCCAGTTCAAAAGGAGGGGAAAAAATCCCAGGCAGCCTGATGCGGATGACATATCTTACTGACGCTATTAGCATGGGTGCTTCGTCTTTGCATGTTTGTGCTTTAGCGTTTCGAATTGCTGCCTGAACATCAAGTGTTTCTATCCAGGATTTGCATTTTGGACCCATACTGCTCCTCCAGCATCCACACCGCCGCTTCCTTACCTGGAGAGGGGTGCCATAGGGAAACTCCGCTTTCTCGCTGCTCTGGGTGGCCACGGTGGGGTTGCTGGAGCTGATGAGCACGGGGGAGCTGATCTCCAGCGCCTGCCGCTCGGCGGGCGCGTGGACCATCCGGTTGAGGGTGTTCAGGGCGGTGGTGATGGAGAACTGCCGCAGGCTCTTCCGCCTGGAGTCGGGCACCTTGGGGAAAGCCTGCGAATCCGCGCCCTTTGCTTTGGGTGCCGTTCGTAGGGACGCGCACTTAAACTGAGGGGACCAGTGGCTTTTGCTGGTCTGCAGGAGTTGCCTTGCAGTGGTGTTTGGCTGGAACAGACAAAGGGAGACGCGATGGCACGTTTCAGAAGTTATGCCTGGCACAGCCCAGCGGCTGCTTAGTTTTCTCTTTTTCCTCTCTTTTCCTATCTGGCAGCAGAGCTGCAGGCAGATTTCAGATGATGTTACAGGCGATCTTTAAAAACTTGTGGCTCAGTCACTTCCCTGATATGTTTTCAGTGACAAATCCTGGATGCAAAATGACTGCTGCAAAGCTGACAGCAAAATTAAAATTGGTTTGACAAACTTGTTGCTTAGACAACACGTCTGAAGCTGAGTGCTCCTCCCCAATACTTTACAGAAAGTTTTGTTTCTTGTTAAGGCCTTTGGCTTGCAGAGGTGTAAGGAGAGCTGGCTGGCTCTCTAGCAGCGTTATAATAAATTTAACTTTAAATTAGAAAGGATGTTTGGGCAGCAGGACATCAAATCCCTGCAGCCGACTTTAAGGCATGAGCTCAGAGAAGCCCTCACTGACGGTGGCTTTCCAAGCAGAATTAGATCCACCCAGTTACCTCTCTGTAGGCCAAAACATTCATGGCTTGATCCTGCTTCCATTGAAAAAAGCCCGGCTTTTTAACCATTGGGTTTAATGAGGGAAGAGCCAGGCCCTGAGTTTGCATACGGGGAATGTTCAAACAGTATTTCTTGGAAACTGCTGATCACACAGTATTAATAGCAAAGGGCATGTGGTGACAATGTTTTTTACCACGATGACTGCCAGAGGAATTAATCATGATTTACTGCTGACATTAATGAATTGCAAAACTTTGAGATTCTCACCCACTCATGTGAGGCAATGTGCCTGGCTCCTGGGATGAACGAGGATGACTCTAACGCAGGAGAGGTACAGGTGTCTCTCAAGCATTATCATTTTAAAGCAGGGATTGTTTTCACATTTCCCTCCTCCTCGCTCCTTAAAGCAAGGTTTAAAAACCATAGTGTGTGCATATGTGCACATATAAGATGGCAATATTGTCATTTCTCTATGTAATTAAACTTTAGCCTAAACAGGAAACATTTTTCTGCCTTCTCTAAACACTGGGGGATGCGATAAAATGGGGCACAAACCTAAGCGTCAAAGCCAAGAAAAGCCTTGCGTCTCCCAAAGCAGACCTTCCTTTGCCTTCTCCATAATTAATTTCTAATTCCTTGGTGGCTTTATGTGGCCCTAACTAACTTATTTCTGTTAACGCCAGACTTAAATAAGTAATTACTGAAGCTAAAATGATTTCATTAAATGAAAAGACATTTTACAAAATATACTAGACCTTCAAATAAGATGTTTTACTAGTGTCCTTTTATAAAATAGCCACAAAGAGGTGCTTGCTGTAATTATGATGATTACAAGTATTAATTTTATTTCTAGGAATTCTTGTTGGTGCCATTTACACCCTGCATCTCAAGCTAAACTGCAGGAATACAATTAATGTCTAGACCAGTGCTAACAAAATACTGTCAGGGAGCGGGCGGCTTAAAGGTCTCCGGAGCCGGAGCGCCGGGAACGCTGCCTGCGACGCGCTGAGCTGGCGCTGGCAGAGGCTGGGGGCGGCTGGGGGCCACCATGACCAGCCAGCCCCCCTGCAGCCCCAGGAAAGCAGCTGGGGGGCTCACGGGGCAGATCCCCCAGCAAACAGAGCTACACAAGAGCCAATTACAACAGAATCCGTTAAAAATGCAATTTTGATATTTTGCTTGAATTTTGCATTTTTGCCCCCAGTTTTTTTCCTTGTTGCGGAGGCTTCATTCGAGCAAGGGAGAGGGAAAGCTGTTTGCTCGCTGTCTGCAGGGCTGAGGCAGCGGTGAGCCGGTGCCGGACCGGGAGGAGGGCTCTGCCCCCGGGTGCTGGCACGTGCCGCTGCCCGGCGTGGCGTTGGGTGGGCACGGCGGAGAACGGGTTGTACCCCACTCCACACGCCACGTGGGGAAGGTCCCCGCTTTGTCACCTAACTTGCCCTCTGTTCTCATCAGCTCGGCCGAGGACGGTGATGCTGTCACCCTGAAGGGCAGGAGCACGGTGTCACCTCTTGCGGGAGAGGTGGGTCGCAGGGGTGAGGATGGGCTCGCCCTGCCGTTTCAGAGAGCAGCCTCGTTAAACAGCTTCGGTGGTGCAGCCCCGTCGAGTCCTCTGGGACAGCTTCTGGTATGTATGTATTCTGAAACGCCAGCTTGTCTGGCCTTACTCAGCACAACGCTCAAACTCGTTTTTAATTTAAAGGTGCGAGCGTGGTTGAATCGGGACCGTGGACATGAGTCTGACGGCAAAGACATGAAAAGCCTTTGACTTTCTGGATGGTTTCCATCGCGTGGAAATGCCTCTGTAATGGCCACGCACGCAACTAATAATGAAAATGGCATTTTAGCTACGAACCGAGTGAAAACCCCCTATGTAAGTGTAGAGGTAATTGGTGTCACGCTGCTGAGAAGCCCAGATTGCTATTGCAGGAGCTGAAATAACCTGACATTGCTGGAGTGCAGGTATTTGAAGTACTCTGGAGGAAAAAAGCTAGTTTGTATTGACTGATCGTTACATCTCTTTGGAAAGACCTACATTTCTGAGCAACCCGGAAGAATTAAATCTTGTTAACTTTTATGATGTTTTGATTTCATCTTTGTAAGGGTATCTGCCACGTGTGTGGGGAAAAGTAAGGAGAATTTTACAGAAACAAATTTACGTTTTTCTCTCTTCTGAACTAATGCACAAAGTTTAGGGCTAAAATTTTAATGACTCCAAGGTTGAAGGGGCCAAAACATTTACACCGTGCAGATACATGCATAAAGTTTCCATCTGAATTGGTGGAAATTTTGTATCAATCTTGCAGTAAGTGACTTTTAGCTTTCATTTGTGTGTCTGAACATTATCTGCCAGCTACTGCCTTGAAGAATAAAAAGAGATTCCTATGTGGTATTGCACTTGAATCTCTGCACAGATTTCCAGGTGGGCTTGTTGCCAAATTACCGTCACCTTCTCCCGAGGGAGGGCAGGGGTATGTGGAAGTGGGGCGAAGCCGAATGCAAAGCAGAAAGGTCGGGGTATCCCCTCCAGATGTGAGAGCTGGTGAGGGAGAGAAGCTGCTTGTGAAGCCAGCTGCAGCATGCAGCTTCCTGCGAGAGTGGGCAGCTGTGGGGTTTTTCGTTTGTCTGTTTTGTTGGGTTTTTTTTTTACAGTCAGCTCATATTTTTGAAAAAACTAGATCAAGCTGCCTGCAGCAGAGCTTTGGTCTAAAGCTAGGCTGTGCTGGACAAATGCAACTCCTGTGTCATCCTCCCGAGGCTCCAGCATCCCTGTGTTGAGATTCCGCTGCCTGCAAGGGCTCCTGGAGGAATAAATCATCTCTTTGCAGTGGTTTGCAGAGAAATGGCACTCTCCAGTTACCCGCCTCGGCTGGCCAGTCGCCCCGTGCCATGCCCAGCTGGAGGAGGACAGGGCACTGGCACCGGCACTGCCTCGAGGTCACTGCAGAAGGGAGTTACTGAAGTGACTGCTCCAATCTTTGTCATTTCGTACGGTAACAACCGACTGCTGTCACAAGGCTGGGGGACAGGAGGATGCTCTCACCTCTTTGCAGAAGCATCTGTTTGTTTTAGATGTGCGCTAACTCCCCATGTGTGAACTTTGCTGTGGGAGTGGACATGAGCGCAGCCTCCTAACGCAAATAAACAGAATGAGTAAGCTGTGAAACAAAGGCAAATAGAGTGAAAGAGAAAAAACAAACGCAGACGGCAGAAAGCCGAGGAAGGCGCCTCCTGCTAATAAGTGGAACCTAATGACAAAGGGAGGATTGCTGGCTGCCCAGCCTCTCTGCATCTGCACTAGCAAGCTGAAAGTCCACATTTTATAGAGCTGCTGGTGATGTGTGATGCTGCTCTGAACTGATTTTTCTCTTTTAGTTTCTCCCCTTAGTCAGAAACCACAGCTGGCTCTTGGATGTTTGATTTCTCTTGTCCCCTGCTAGCCACCCCACATCCAGCTCTGACTCCTTGGGGACACCTGGCCTGGACCACAGCTGCCTCCTCCTGCCTCCTCTTCCCACCCGCGAGAGTGAAGAGAGCACCGCATCTGTGCTGCCAGCTGGACGAAGAAAGAGGTGACTTCTCTGCGAGGACACTGATACCTCTGGGCAGCGCTTGCTGTTCTGCTCTGCCGTGCCGCACCTCATTTTGACACTACAGGGACAGTTGACTTTGCTGGGAGGTGCAGTTACTCAGAAGAGCGTGTCCTCTAACAGAGTAAACACAAGCTCTGTAGCCTTTGGGGAATAAAGGAAAACACAGTAAAAGTTCAGGTATTGCGCAGCAAATGCCTGCCTCCAGTAGGCTGGGTATGTTCAACCTGCACAAATGATGTACCCCCAGACCTGGAAGCAATTTTCTTTACTATGTCAGTAGGAGTCTTTTAGAGATCTCCTTGGAGCGTTTTGGTCCTGAGCACAGATTACCATGGCCACTCCTCACCAGTGACAGCAGCATGAGCGAGAAGCTGAGCCGAGGGACTGCAATTGCTGCTCGGGGCAGCCACTTGCATCCCTCTCTGGATGCCCCTCGTCCTGCACGTACCCCTGCGTGCCCGCAGGGCAGTCGTGGGGGTTTAACCGCTGGCGACAGTGTCTGAGGGGCTTGGGAACCTTACTGATTTCCAAAAGGGAGCTCCTATGGATTTGGGGAGTAGCAGAACACCATACAGTCTAAAGAAGAAAACAGCCCAGCCCGTGCGGGGTGGTGTTACCTTGTGAAACGTCAGGCAGTCCTTGTTTTCGGTCTTATCCCTGCTCCTCAGGTCAAAGCTGTAGAGGGCTCTGCCGAGGGGCGGTGGCAGGGGCAGCTGCTTGATGACTTGCACGGAGCTGGCTGGGAAAACGCCGCTGATCCCGTTGACCTCCCCCAAATACCAGTTCTCATCCAGCTGTCGCAGGAGCACGATGATGTCCCCCTTATTGAACCTCAGCTCCCCAGGGTTGTGCCCTCGGTAGGTGTACAGGGCCTTGGCTCGTGGGACCTGTGGGATGAGAAACAGCCCTTGCAGTTTGTCTGTGACAGCGATGCTTAACATAGACAGAATTCCCCAAAAGCATTCGTAATTACTGGGAAAAATTTAGAGGTCTAAGGCTTAAGCATGCATTTACTGGATTAACTACCCACATCCTTTCTTGATGTCTTTTTCTAATGAAGACAAGCTCCAAAATACTTATGCTAAATTTGTACCAAGATGAAAAGCAGGCTGAACTTGTTTAAGAATATTAAGAAACAATTAATGCCTTAAACTAGTCTTCCCATGGGATCTTACTGCCTGCTATAAGGTCTCCTCTAATACAACGTCTATTTTAATGAATCCAGGTATTTCTATTTCAGAATGACCGGAGGTCGCAGCTGTCATCCAGCTGACCCGGTGGCTGTCACCTGCAGTGGCCAACTGTGCATGTCTAGGAGAAGGCAACAAGAGCACGGTGAGTGCAGGTTACTGCTCTCCTGTGGTGATCTCCCTGCTTTAACACCATATGACTGTGATTTTATTTCAGTCCTTAATCTGGGTTACAGGAAGAGAGGCTTCTTGATGTTATTGTTGTTGCAGTATAATATGAGAAAGTAGAGATATTCCAAAACCAGAAAAGATGAGAGAACTTTACCATCTTGACTCTCATCAAAATGAAACTACAAAGTTCATTTAAAATAACTGCTTTACTGACCCTTATCTATAGTAGAAAACTCAATTTAATACACGATGCAACAGATCATTTAGACAGCTGAATAAACCCAGAGCCGTCCTCGGCCTCGGTGCTGTGAACCCACGCGGTACAACTTGAGGGCAGCCTGAGGGGTGTTTTTCTTGGAAGAAGTGCAGATACACCGAAGTTTTCTCCACTCTATGTAGCTGTTCTAGATATGCATTTGGGAAGTCCCATACATTGGAAATCAAGGCTTGATCTTTACATACTTGTGGTAAAGACAAGATGGAGATACCTTCAGCACATTTGTTGGACTAGAGTACTGTGTCCTGTACAAGTGCATCCTAGAACGAATAAGCAACCTGTGTTTGTTTATGTTTATTGCCATTTGCAACATCACAGTTGTACATGAAATGCAAAACACTGAGTGTTAAGCTCTGTCCTTCTGCTGGCCCTTTGGCTGGAAATGAATGCTGCTTCTTTAACTTCTGGTCAGCCCTGAAATGGTCAGGCAATTGAACCAGATGATCATTGTAGGTCCCTTCCAACTGAAATATTCTATTCTATTCTATTCTATTCTATTCTATTCGTAAGAACAAATATCCTCATGTGTGTTTGTGAAGCTTTGATCACTTAATGATGCCGTTCTAGCCCAGGCTTTTATCAATACACAGCATTTCCATCCCGTACCAGGTGAGTGGTCCATCCAGTCTCACATCCAACTGGAAACAGCAACCAACACAAAGTGCTCGGCTCTGCTGCAACAGGGTGCCCCTGGGAGAGATTTCTTCTTTGCTTGAGGCAAACAGCGATTGTTTTTGGCGTGAAGTAAGTCAGCCGTATATATTCCAAATTATTATCTGAACTGTTAGAGCTGCAGATATTGCTCTTTCCTTGAATCGTACCAGATTCTCGGCTTCAATAATATCTTGCATTGTGGTTCATTTTCTTTAATCCCTTTTGATTAACTGTTCTGCTGTTTCTGGCTGTGGGAGCTTCACTGCAATCAGTAGGAATCTGGAAATAAGGAACAGATCCATTTTCTGGTTTCTGTCTGCTTTCCAAGACATGGCAGTGTCTCCTTGAAAGGATTCCTTGGACCAAGAGGGTAATCTTTGAATTTGGGATGAGAAAGTAGTTAAAGGGTCCTGCCTGCCCCTCCTGTGCTGGTAGATGAGATAAAAACCCCAATGAGTGACTCCTGGGCACCTCCAATGATGGCAGCCACATCTCTGCAGCGTGGGAGTCTGTGTTCTGCCGTGGGGCTGCCTGTCCTCACCGTAGGGATGTCTCCCAGACACCATGCAGCCCTAAATTTTAAGGGGAAAAAACCAAATGCTGAGCTCCATTTCTAGCCTCCTAGCTGGTAGCACAGCTGCATGAGATACAGGCTGAGAAAAGGAGAAGCCAAGATTGTCCGCAGCTCTAGAATCTTGATCAGTTTTAAGCAGAGGTGCTGGTGCCCGGGACAGCCAGGAACAAGAGGCTTTTCAGCTGCTTCTGTGCCAGTCTCTGCAGATCTAGGTTGTCCTTCTCCACTTTTTAGGATTTGTAATGTCAGATGTGGGAACTGCAGGAAAAACCTTTGCGGCTGGCAGAGGAACTCCACCCACGGCAGGCAGAGGAGCTCCATCCAAGACCAAGTGCTTCAAACCCAGCATGTCTTCAGCTCTGGTCCACCAGTCAAGATGCGTAGACCACCACGGGGAGCAGGGTCCCATCCCCTGAGAGCTCAGCTGTGCAGGTGCAAAGGGAAGCGTGCTGATGGGGCAATGGGATTTAGGGCTGCTGGCTCTGCGTCTCCCGTGGACAAAAAATGTATTTTTGTCTGTCGGCTGCCAAATGCTGTGGCTTTGTGAGTAGGACCCTGCACTGCAGTTTTTCCAAGCCATAGTCACCAAACTCCTGCCAACCTCGTGGGAGATGGCACTTTTGTACCAGTGACCCATTCAGGCTTTTCCTGCCTTTTTCTGTGGAAGGAGATAAACCCATTTCCCCAGATCCACTCGTGTCAGTGCCTAGGGCTCAGGTAGGATTTCTGCAGAGTTCACCCCCCAGCAGCCGCTTTTGGGAGGTCAGGAAGGTGGAAGAGAGAAACTCGACATTAGTTTCCTGAAGTGTGGAAAAGATCAAAGTTTTGGAAATGATGGAAAACGATTTAGGTTTTGGGAAAAGAACATCCTCCAGCACTCCCAAACACTGATGCTTGGTAGGAAAAAGGAACCAAGAGAAGAGAAAAATTTTATGATGTACTGCGTTTCCTTCAAAGCATTTGAAACAGGAAGCAATTAGTTTAATGTTTAGTTCTAATTAACTCATTTTTGTCTGTTAATTTGTGCTAATAGTAAACACATGCACTTGGCTTAGTGACACTGAAAGTACATTGCTGGAAAAAAAGAAAATGACAAAAGTGAGGCTCAGGCCAGCTCTGCTCTCCATCAGTCCCCCGAGCTCGTACGGGAAATAGGGACCGTGTCAGTGCCAGGACCACAGAAACTCTCACTGCAAATGCATGCCTGGATGTACGTGCTTTCTCCTGCAGAAAAACAGACTGTGGGAACAGAGAATTACGGGAGGGCCAGTTCTTCAGAAAGACTCACTGAGAGACTCTCTGGTGTTAAACAAGGACAAGGAGCAGAGAAAAGAGACCTTTGGTTGCCTCAGGAGCGACCAGAAAACAAACAGGACTCATGCGAACTGCGAAACCAGGGCTTGTAAAGGAGGAGCATAAACTATGGGGATGATGAGAGAATGGTTGCACAGCAAAATAAAGCAAAACATAAAAGGCATCAAGAACGGGTTATGGAAATATATTAAAAATAAGAGAAACTTTGAAATGAAATGCATGCCTGTTACTAACTGGGAATAGTGAACAAGCAATGGGGTGCTGAGAGTCTGGAATATTCTTTCCTCAGCAAGAAAAAGGATGAGACAGGAAGGCAGGCCGGAATAAATAACTGAAAACTAGGTAGGATAAGTGTGTTTGTGACATGAGGGCTGGCTGAAACTCACCCCTCTGCGTTTGGATGGATTGGCTGTTTCTTCCTCTAACTATGGTCATAACCTTCATTTCTTCACCGCTTCTTTAACCCTTTCCTCCCACTTCCATGCCCTCTCCAATCTTACAGCCCATTCTGTTTTCAAGTTTCCCTCTAAGCCTGGTTTTCTTTCCCATTGCTATTTCCTGGAGCTTGCAGTGACCATTGACATAATCTCACCCCTCACTTTATAGAGCACAGCACTTGTATTCACTCGTTGAAATTTGTTGCAAAACTTTTGTGGATCTAAGTGAATAACAGTTAATATTAACGCTTACATGCTTCTTTAGCATCCAAAAAATATTCAGAATTTTGGTCTTTTGGGGCTTGCTAGTAATTTTGAACACTCACAAGGTAACAGTGGTGTATTCCTTCACGGATGTTTTGTCAAGGAATTATTATAATGTTGGTGGTCTTTTGATCTGCACCCCCTAAAGCTCCCTGTACTCCAGGGAAGGGCTCTGTGGCTCTCTGTACTTGGGGTGGGGAATGGGGGAAGCCGGGAGCCTCCAGCCTGGGTGCAGGCTCGGGGTCAGCACGGGGCACAGGACCCCCATGCCTCCCGCCTGCCCCGGGAAGGGACGAGGGCAAGGAGAGCGGTCCTTGTTTTCCACAAGCCTCAATTATAAACCACCTCAGAATTAAGTGCTTCAAAGGGAAGGGTGGTGTTACAAAGAGATGTTGGACTGGATGCGTGTTTCTGGCTGTATAACCAGGAAAAAACTGTAATCATGCTGGACTGTTTCAGCACTTGATGACTGATGTTTTCAAAAATCGTATGTTCTTTGTAACTGCCAAAATATTTTTTTTCTAATATTTTAATACTCTGTTAACAGCAAAAATTGATGTAATTTAAACAAAGAGGAAAAGGATTAAAAAAAGCCATAGCAATAGCCAAAGCATTTTGTTTTGGAACGAACTGAAATGAACTTGAAATTAAGTTTTTCAAGATCTTCACTTCATCAAAAAAATAATTCAACCCAAGTAATTTTTTAAGGCCCAAGTCAGTTTTTTCCAAAGTCTGTCTTTGTTGCTTTTTTAAAAAATTTTCTTTGTCTGTTCAGATACTGAGACAAAAATATCCCATTGATTTCCCAACTTTATTTAGGACATAAACCAAGCCTTTATCTACCCACACGGAGCAACCAATGTGGTTTTTACTGTACAGGGCGCTTTCCTGCTTTGCAGGCCTTTCACAAAATAAATCTTCAAGCTGAAGTTTTCAGAAAGATGTACATCAGCATCACCATTTTTTAACGTGTTCGTAAGACGTAGGAAAGACAAAGAAAAGCAACTAAAGCACCCTGCAGCAAACCACCCTGCTGAGGCTGGGGGAAGCCAGCAGAAACCCTCTATGGGCAGCTGATCTCATTGCTTATCGTTCCTCCTGGTGCTAAAACACAGGCAGCTGCGGGTGTATCTCAAATCTGATTTCTTTCTCAGGCTTTGGCTGGTTTCTGTCCACTCTTGGATGTATAAGATCCTCTGCAAGGCATCTGTTTGGCTTTATTTAAAGTAGGTTAATTGCAATGGCAGAAACTGGGGTGCTAATTAAACCTGGAGATAAAGACAAGGTGTGCCTGGAGGTAGCTCGCTGAGGGCAGAGGGAGAGGCTTTCCCGGGCGAAGACGCGATCCCAGGCGTGGGGTGAGGAGGGATCTGGTTTGTTTTGATGGATTTTTCTCCCGTTAGCATGTCCAGTTGCTTTTTGTTAATCCAAGGAAGCATTTTATTTTAGTGGGGTGGTAGTGGCAGCAAAATATTCAGCCAAATATTGCAAATATCGGCATGCAGCAGGGTTCAGTGTCTGTCTTTAAATTAAGTTGGAAAAACACTGAGAAGCTCTGTGAAAAACTCAACTAAAGGTTGTTGTAAATTGGTGTAGAATATTTGCTGCCCAGCAGCAGAGAGGCAGCAACTACAAAGAAGAAACACTGGTGAATGGAAAAGGCTTTTTTCCTGCGATGCCGTGCAATACTGCAGCTAAAGTAGTGCTAAATTAAATAAATAAAAGAGAGAGAGGTGAGTCTTTCATGTTCTCCTGTGTGAAAGCCTCTGAAGTTAGTGGGAAGCTGAGTAGAAGAAGGGAATGCCGTAGTATGTTGAATTGCCCGCTGACACTTTTCACGCTATCAAGCAGACAGAGACAAATGGGATGTTTTGCCAAGACCTTTGGGCCAAGTGCAGTCAGAGCTCATGAACCCAAACCCGTGTGGGTTTCGGTGCTGAGCAAATGCTTTTTTTTCTGCCTGCAGTGCCTCAGACTGCTGCAGAGTGTGCTGCCTCTCCCAGAGAAGCCTTTCCTTCTCTGTCTTCTGGGTGGTTGTAACTTTTTTCAACGCTGCCTCATTTTTTCTGATTTTTTTCTCGCCTCTGTTTTTTTCTCCGTCATGCCTGAGTGAGACATGACGCTCCTATCACCGTGTCCTCCTGGAGGTATTTCAGGCTCTCGGAGCGGCTCGAGACCCAAGGTCTCCCCCCCTTGCCGCGGGGCTGGCGTGTGCCCTGCAGAGCTGTTGGGAGAGCCCAGGTGAGAGAACGCAGCGGGTAAACTGCGGGGTGTGGGAACAGAAACTCCCTCTTGCATCAGTGCAATATACTGCATGGTCTCTAGGCAAGATATTTTTCTTTCCTTGGCCACTCTGCCAGCAGAGATGGTCGTGGCAGATGCCCCTCAACACCTTGTCCCCATTCTTAGTGGATATGAGGCCAATAGCGGAGAAAAGAATTTTTTTTTTTTTTTTAAACTATTTTTGGCATTTGGCATCAGCTGTGCTAGGGCAGCCATCCAATACATCTGAGTCTCCCTCCGTACAAAACAAAGAAGCAAATTAAAAATATGTACATGTGTGTGTGAGGAAGCAATTCAAAGCATCTCTTCATAGCTGGGAGAAATGCGCACTATAATTATCTTAAATGAGCTAGTTATAACTTCCTCGTTATTGGCAGTGGATTAATGTAAGACCACACACTCATAGCACTGGTATTTAAAAAAAAAAAAGACAAGAAAAAGAAAAAGTGTCTGAGGCTGGCTGGGGTGGGGGGTCACCAGGGGGAGACATTAAAAATTGTCAAGAAAGGAAAGCCAAGCCAGGGAGCGCAGCGAAGAGGAGAGGTTTCTGATGGAGGCTGTGAACACCTGTAAACCTTGTCCCAGGCGACTCCACTTAAAACCACCCTGAGGAGCAGCAGGGTCCCACGGTGTCACCGTCTCTGCAGGGGCAGACCGAACCGCTGCCTGCGATACCGCGGGCTGAGCGTGAGGATGAGGCCGTAAATGTCTCTGCACTTGGGACTCATTTACTCCTTCACCCATTTCCAAGCAAGGCTCACTGCAAACGACTTCAGCGAGACACAGCGAACGATGTCAGATGGGGTCCTCCTGTTTCCCAGATGCTCTGACTTCACCAACGTCCAGGACTGCATAGATGAACACATGGGATGAGTGACAAATCAATCCTTGGAATAGCTTATTGCTGTTGATGTCCAGGAGTGCTTCCTTCTGATTTACTGCATGCCAAAGGGAGGACAGCAGGAGCTGTTTCGGCAGGAGCGAGCCACAGGAGTGCTGCCTGGTGCGGACATCCCTGTCCCTGCACCGCTGCCCGACAGCAGCATTGGACCCGGCCCCCCGAAACCTCAACGGGCCCTGCTGACTCCAATGGCGGAGGCAGAGCTGTGGGGCTGAGGATGGATCGGGATGGCCTCAGACGGGTTTGGACCTGCACCTGGGTGGTTTCCCAGCTCTGATTTTCATAACTCTGCACAGGGAATGCCCTGGAGTTGCTCTTCGCTGCGCCTCGTCCCTCGAAGGCAGACAGCCACCCCAAGCATGCGGTCTCCTCCCGTGCCGGCTGAATGTCTTTGCAGTAAATACCAAGGGCCTGATCCTGATCTGGGTTTCATGGGTGTCGCCCCACGTGCAGGGAGGCAGTTACTCCCCAGGACCTTGTGCAGGAGAACCGGCTCAGGCGTGGGATGTCTGGGGAGCCCCGGCCCCCCGAGCTGGAGTGGCAGTGGCAGTGCCAGGGCTGTCCCACCCTGGAAGAAGCCGGCTGACCAGAAAGAGACCCAGGACACTGCAAATGAGCTGTGACAAGCCAGGCCAGCCCCAGCTGTGTCACCTGGAAAGTCAGAGGGGACAGAGATGGTGCTGAGGGGAGACGTGGTGCATGGTCCGGTGGGGTGCAGGGCCCACGTGGGAGGCAGCGCAGCCCCCTGCTCCGCACAAGCTCTGCCTTTCTCTCCCACCCCCTAGCAATGCATTATTTGTGCAGAAGAGCTAAATATCCATGCTGTGCAGAGGCAGCGATATTCCTGTAGATACACGATTTCTGTAACACATACCAGCCTCCTTGAGAGGAACAATTTATTTCTAGGATAGTGCCAGGAAGAAGAGAAATCCAGTCCTGGATGCCTTCCAGTTTGATTTTTCTCCCACTAGGTACTGTGGGTTCAGTTTGCAATTGTTTTTTGATTATTTTTTATTTTGGAGCCGTTTGGAGCAGGACTGGTGTCAGTCGGTGGGGACTGGCACACGGGTGTGCTGCACGGGGTGGCATCGGGGGTGCCAGAGCCAGGATTCGCCAGGACTTGCTCTTCAGGGAAACGTGTCAGATAGGATCCTGCAAGCCTCTAACTCCATTGGGCCAGCTCTACACCTGGGTAGCAGGAGTCCAAGTATAGCCTAAATATTAAACTATACTGAGGTGCTTGAAAGAACCTCCCACCCAGAAAGCTGCCACTGCGGAGCAAGGAAGGGTCAATACCAAAGGATGGAGGAAGCTCTTCCTACCAACCCTATCTCCTTTTCTTTAAAGAACCGCATGGTGTGAAGAGGTGGTATGCAATGGTGAAGGCACATTTCATTGCCCAAGAGCCACACGTGAGAACTAGAGGAGTACCAGAGTGGCTGAAGAAATGTTAGAGTATCTTTGCTCTTGACTGTGGCCCAGGGTGACCCGTCCATCTCTGCTCAGAGATGCCTGCAGGGACCCCCACAGCGCAGGGACAGGCTGTTCCACAGCACACTTGGAAATATCGAGACTATCTGATGTCTGTAGGAAATGGAAAGCTTGCGTCCTGACCCCACCGGGCAGGCGGGGAGGGTGGCAAGGGTGAGATGGTCCCCGCTCTCAGGGATGGTACGTGTTACCAGAGGCTGCTGCTGTGCCAGGCAGCAGTGATACCTGCCCTGGAGAGCGGGCGATCTAAAGAGACCGTGCAGATGAAGGGCGAGGTGATGCTGGAAATACTATCCCTGCTTTACCTGTGGGGACAGTACCATGGAAAGTGTGAATGACTCGCCCAGAGGCAGACAGTGACTCTGGGACAGATCTGAGAGCACAACCCAGGCCACGCTCCTGATGAGCAGTGATTTACGCACTGTGAATGGAGAGCTGGTTGTTATCTACATACTGACACCAAAGGACATGCTGGCTTTTCATAGAGATAATCAATAACTACTGCCGTCCATTTTGATTACTAACTTTCTGCAAGGTGCCTTCAGCATCCTGCCACCGACTGCCCGCATTTCGATGGGATGAATGAGCCCCACATTGTCTCCTTTGTGTGCTCAGCTAGCGCAGTTTCAGGGCTCTGTAGGATCCAGTTGGATGAAAAGAGCTATTTGAATGTAAATTAATTGCCATTACAATTCTGTTTTTCTGCTTTTCAGCAGCGGAGATAACTTCATCCTTGTCACCGAGAACAAAACCATCAAAAGTGAACTTGTCATTTCAATCTCTTCGTATAATTATATTCTGAGGATTCAGACAGTTGGGTGGTTTCTGCATTATTTCTCCCCTGAGGAGGATTGCTCCCATCTTCCAAGCACAAGCAGACTGTGTGCACCAGGGAGAACAAAGTCAGTTCCCTCCTGCTCATGTTGGTGCTGGAGCTCACCAGATCTGCGCAATTCCCTCTTGGGTTTGCTGGGACGCAAGGCCAGCACTGGTTGTGGCTAAAGCTGGCGGCCGCCCTGCACCGCGTGCCAGCAGGCCTTCACGGGGGAAGCTGGAGATGTTAATTGTATGGATTTAGCTGGTATGGAAAACATCGTCTTAAGTTACAGGTGTAAGTGGGTGTGATTTACAGACCGAAGAGATGAAAAGCAACCGAAGGAGTCTGCAGAAGCAGGTGTTAGAGCCTGTCGCTGAGACTGCTGGGGATGGTTTCTATGCTGCTACGTCTGCGCATCCGTGGCTGCTGGCGGGGCGATGCAGCGGTGAACGGGAGCACTTACACATCTGCTAACACCCCTTTGATATGCCACCGCATCGAGCCTTACGTCACTTCTGAACTTTGCCTATTGTCACTCTGGCATTGTAATGCAGAGATGAAATGGAAAATGGGAAAATGATTAAAGAAAATACAGAGCAGCTTTTATCACGGAGAGGCAGGCTGGACCGCTGCAGGCACCCAGCCCCGAGGGGAGTGCCCGCTGCGTGTCTGTAACGTCCCCGCAGCTCCGGAGGAGGACAGTGCCGGATCAGACTTGACTTTGCCTATGTGAAACCACAAGAGAGATTTAGGTGGGCAGGAGGAAAGCCAAGGCACATGCAAGGCACGAGTTGGACCTGAGCATGGCCTTGCTTCGTAGAGGTGGTGCAGGCAGAGTTGCATGGGTGCAGGCAGAGCAGCGACAAGCCTGAAAAGCCATTCTGTGAGAGGAAAGAGGGGAAGGTGGCAGCGGCTGGTGCGGGGCACAGCAGGGTGATGGAGGCTGGCAGCGGCTGGTGCGGGGCACAGCAGGGTGATGGAGGCTGGCAGCGGCTGGTGCGGGGCACAGCAGGGTGATGGAGGCTGGCAGCGGCTGGTGCGGGGCACAGCAGGGTGATGGAGGCTGGCAGCGGCTGGTGCGGGGCACAGCAGGGTGATGCTGGGGACCAGGGACCAGCGTGTGCGAGCTGCGGTGTCTGCACGAAACCTTTTCACGCCTCTTCCACTCATGGTTCCTGCTATCAGATGTTTTTGTCTCTGCTGCAGTCAGCAATCTCGGGCAGTGGTTAAGTTGTGTGTCATGGTTTTAAGCCGCACGGAAAACAATCTGTGTCAGCCCTCGGCGTGCCCGGTCATGATGCTCTGCCTCAGCACCGCAGTTCTCAGAAGTGGCTGTTTACTGTGCAGGGAGGAAACCTGCGTCCCGCTCCCTCCTCCTGCTGCTCCCGAGCCCTCTCCCTGCTGATTGAGTGCCCTCCCCGTGCTGGGAAAGGGAGCGCGCTGATGCCGCCCGTCACCCAGCGCTGCCCGGCCTGGGCAGCACAGCCGCCGCTGCCTGTAGGCACGGGGGGCCGGCTGCTCTGCAAGCCGGGACGGCGCTGGCGGCAGGAGGGAGGCGGGGGACGACGCTGGCCACCCCTGCAGGCCTGCAGAAGGCGGGTGCCTGTGCTGTGCCCCTGCCACCGTTCAAAGCTGCCAGGGCCCTGCGCCTTCTGATTGCCCAACAACCCAGGGTTTAGTTTCCACATTATTTCGGGGAAGTGCTTAATTAGCAACGGTACGTCTTGCCACCTCCGCTTAGCAGCCATTTTGATGGTAAATTAATGACTGTCTTGAAGTGATGGCCACCAGCTGGGCCATGCCTCAGCTGTAGGCCAAGGCCGGGGAAGGCCGCTGTGTTGGCCTTGGGCGTCCTCATCTTGCCCACTCCTGGGGCTGGAGAAAGGAGCCGCTCTCCCCTTTCTGTATTTCCATTTCCTGGGGGAGATCGACGGACTCTTCGGCCCAGTTACACAAGATGCAGGCTGATGCAGTTTCCCAACAGGCGAGGCTTGCTCTTTCCTCCCTGCAAAGCCAGTGAGAAATTCTGGGCCCATCAGTTGTTCAGGGCCCAAAGGAAACCTTCTTAAAGGGGTCAGATTGCCAAAGGACACGTTTGTCTCTTAAAAACTGCCTCCTAAATTGTGTCTCCTGCCCTGGCAAAAAATGGAGGTTCCCCACATCAGGATAAACTCAAATATCCACTTACAAACTCATAAGGAAAAGTTTTTCTTAAAAAAAAAGGTGATGGTTCTTTATTCATTTGCACAGTGCCTTGCATAGTAGAGTCCTGATGCTAAATGGAGTTTGAACACCTGAAAATTAATACAGCAGAACAAAGTCCAGCATTTAAGAGCAAGCACCACAGTTTTCCTTGTGAGAAGGGCAGAGAAGCAAAGGACAGCAAGGCAAGGTTTAGACGGCAGCAGTAAATGGGTCTTCTCCCTGCCAAGATCCAGCCTCACCTCTCTCAGGATGCTTTTTAGCTCCAGCCCTGGTGCACTGGCAGAGCTGCACATGAACGTGCCTCCTCCTCTCCCTTCCCTCCGGAGGGGAAAATTACAAACTCATGCCAATGACCAACTTTGTGGACCCGGGGACGGTGGCCAGCCACCAGCGGGGAAACTCTGCAAGAAAAGGAGGACTTTCAGACTTTCAGCCTCCTCGCTGACCACGATACTTAGCAGGTGAACACGCACACTGAGAAACGCTGCTGTTCTATTCCTGACTTGCCATCTGAGCCTGACTCATTGCCTTGGTAACAAATTAAAACACTTTTATGTGTTTGCAGCTTGGTACCTTATTTTGTAAAACCAGGGAAACTGGCTCCTGATGTTGGCCATGGAGGTCCTTTGGCTTTCCCTGCCCTGCAGTATCGCCCAGGAGCGGCCCCGTGCCCTGTCTCAAGCTGTGGCAGAGCTGCCCGCGCTCGGCAGCGTGGTTTGCATGGGGCAGCGGCGCGTGGCTGGGGGAGTCGCTGGCGATAGGAGCCAGCATTGGTGCGACCCGCAGGGAGACAGCTGGGAGCCCCTCTGCGGCAAAAGAACGGTAAGTGTCGGGAATTGCCATGCCTGTTGCCGTTTGCCCTGCTCATCCTTCGAAAGCGCAGAGGGGAGTTCGCTGGTAATTGAAACGGACTTGAACAGTCCTAAGACAATGACGCACCCACTCCAGCTCTCTGCAAAGCTGCCCGTCACGCCATCCTGCCCTGGCTTGAGTACGACAGTGCCGCCTCGCATTTACAGTGCAACTGGCTGTTTCATCTTTCATCCCATCAAAATGGTATTTTCATTTTAAGCTTTCCGTAGGGAACCTGACATAACCCTCATCCCCTGACTCCGAGGCTGTGGTTCGGCCTTACACCCCTCTCCAGCAGAAATGAATGAATGGCTCAGTCTCCTGGTGTGTGTAACACCAACTCTTCCCCATGGCTGCAGAAATGCTTACAGCTACTGCAAAGCTTCCTACTTCTGTGCTCTTGAATCTGTTGTGATTGCACACACAGCTTTTGGGGTGTGTATTGTCAGGCAATCTGTATTGAGGTGACTTCACTCTCTCTTTGCAGTAGATAAAAGTGCTAAAACTACATGCAAAGGAGAAAAAAGGCATATGACGGTATCCTGTACAAGGTGCAAGCCAGCACTGCAGAACCAGTTCCTTGGGTCACACTCAGTGGTTTTTTAGAATGAGACAAACCCTGATGGGATGTGGCTGTGGAGGAGAATTGGGGCAAGCCCTTTCTCCCAGAAGGTCATGAGGCCACACAGAATTTTTAGCCAAATAAAGCAGCTCCATTTCCATCTGAGGGACCCTGGAGCACAAGTGGCCACTACCCAAGGCAGCTGTTGGGCAAGAGGATGCTCCCCCTCTCCGGTGGAAAAGGAGCCGGTCCCACCTTCTAAGGCAGAGCCAATGTGCCTGTGCAGAGTCCCTCGGGTTTGTAACGTCTGTTCAGCGCTAGTCCAGCCCAAGGCTGATATGACTCGCGTTATGAGGTCATTACTGTGACTGCACAGGAACTGTTGGGGTTTTTTGGGGGGGACGGGGAGAGTGGTTTGCACAGTGAGTGGGTCAGAAAACACGTTTGTCTCCGCTGCGTGTAAACATGAAGGTTGCTTTGAATAAGGTTTCAAAAAGATCCAGCAATCCAAGTCCTGTCTGTCAAATTCAGAAAGGAGTTGGAGATGTTTCTGGAGGAGAAGAAAATACCAAGCCACAGGCACTATATGTAGACGTCCCTGTGCAGGTGGCGACGTTGGAGTGCAGTGTATTTTTATCCCAATAGAGGTGTTATCTGTCTATCTCCCATGAAATGGTGGAGGGGGGTGTTACAGCACTCAGTTCACGCAAAGAGAAAATAGCCAAAGTCACAGTTAAATTTGTGTGGTCTGTGTTTTCCAAAGGCAAGCTGTCATACTCGGAATTTTTCTCCTCTGGCTCACTGCCCTGTATTTGTTGCATGACAAAGTTCATCATCCAAGTAGCTGTTTAGTGGTCTGGTTGGATTTTTGCTGTGTGTAGGGTACAGTTTAGGTCTGCTACTCATCAGAGAAGTACGGGAGTTTTGTGTATACCTCAGCACACACGATCTTTCTGTTCTCTCACCAGCGGCAAAGCCATGTTTAGCTTACTTGGGGCTGAAGCCAGATAAGAAGGATGCTTCAGCGTAAGACGTAACCACATCTGGCACATGCCAGGGGCGGTTCCTAAGAGTTCAAAGGCTTCAGCGTAGATTATTTACGCATTCACCTCCTAGCAAATCCTTTTATTCTTAAATTCCAGACAGTTTATTATGTGGAGATCCTGAAAATCCAAAGTCTTGTTCTCTCTGCATAGATGTTAAAGATCTTAAAACCTGGCCAGACGTCCCGGTTGCAGCTACCGGGCAGTGCCAGTGGCCTCCGTGCAGCGCTGCCCGAGCGGCTGCTCCCACGGCGGCTGCTCAGGGCCCGTCTGGTCCCTGCACAGGCACAGCCTGGGTACGGATGCACACGTACGTGCCCATGTGCACAAACCCAGAATGCACCCACCCCATGTTAACACGTAGGAAGTGGATTCAAAAGTGATTTAAATGCTAGCAAATAAGAAATAGTTTGGGATGGGCTGTAACTAGAATATTCCCTGTTTTTTAAGGACTGGCTCTGTGAAATGCCTGACTGCAAACTGAGTATTGTATTACTGCTAATTCAGCAGCTCTGCTGGGGCCTGCTTGCACTTCCCTCTCGGAATGAGAGGAGTTCTTGGCTTGCTTGCTGATGAGGGGATTTATTTTACTTTTTTGGCTTCATGGATGCTCATGAGGATGAAGAGCAAAAAGCTGGCAAGGAAACATCTCTGCTAGAAGAGAAACTTTGATCAAACTTGTGATTTTCTCAGCTCCATGGAGTAAAGGAAGTTTATTTATAGAACAGCTTTTTTGATAAAAACAAACCACGTCCTGTACCCTGCTTTTGATGGCATATCTGGCTGCAGTGCAGCATCGTGCATGTTAATTTTACTTGCTTTGTAGCATGAAGAGGTGTAGAGTATTAGCGGTAATTAGCAGTCTGTGCAGACTGGGGCAGTCTTTCTTTGGAAAGCACACGACCTTCCACTGCAATTGCAAATGAATACTGCATTTAAAAGTACTCAGGAAGGCGACTGCGGTGGGATTAACTGTGGTGGAGCAGGATTGCACGATAGCTGTTCTCATTGTGATTCTTGACAAAAAGCATCCGCTCAATCATTTGGTTCAAATCATTTGGAGGCCTCTGTTCACCCAGATTACTTCAGATGAATACCCTGAAACTCAAGCACTCCATGGTATAGGGAGAAAACAAGTCATCCTTATTGCTGCCTTGTTTCTCTGCACCGCACAGGCACTTCCGAAAGAGTCCTTGCTACTGCCAAGTGAAGAGCTGCTGTTGCTGGGTGCCAGTTCACGGGAGGGTCCATATACATTAATATCCCACTAGAGCAGCTAAAGTAACGTGTGGTCCCGTCTGCATGTATTTAAAACCACCAAAACCAAAACGTGACTAATACGTTGCATTCTTCACCTTGCAGCCGAGGATTCCAAAGTGTTTTATAATTAATTAACTAATTAAGTCTAAGAGCATTTCAGTGTAACATGTTTTATATCCCTTCACCAGAGAGGCATAGGAAGTCAGAGGGCTATCTCAGTGCTGCGCCCCAGTGCTGCGGGGAGCCGGTCCGCAGCCACAGCCCTCTCGCTCACTACTTCTGCCGATTCCCAGGAGTTCGCTCTTAAAACGCTTTTGGGAGCTGCAAACTGATGGATGTTGCCATTATATAATATCAACAAGTTCCCACCTGTCCTGAGAAGTAGTAAAAGAAATGTGGAACGGGTGAGAGAGAAGAAAAACAGACGAGCGTATTTATGTTCTTTTATCTGGGGCTGAGGGAGGCCAGTTGGAGAAACTACAAACCTTCTCATTTTCAGCTGAAATGCCGCCCATAGTGACAGTGGCTGAAAACTGTCGCTGTCTGATGGTTCGTACCTCGCATGAACAGCATCAGCGACTCCCCGCAGCTCCCCTGGAGAGCTGGTTCACAGCGAGGGGCCTCGCTGGCCGCGGCTCTGCTGCTCGCAGGAGCTGGCAGCCCTGCTGCGGAGCAGGGTCACCGCGCTCGCGCCTGCCCCACTCTGCTGTCCCACCTGGCCACCGCTCACCTAATGGGTGCTGCAGATGGGAGACCGCTCCCGGACTGTCCTGCATCGCCCACCCTCCCAGCACCCTGGTACAGCATCGCTCAGCGCCTTTGGGGACTGAGCTACGTTTCATCTAAGCTAAAGCATAATTTCTGGCTGCAGAGATGCACGCAGAAGTGGATGGTTCTCGCATCGCCCACCTGGCCCAGGCACTGCCTGCCTGATAAGCTGTGGGCCAGGCAGGGCTCCCAGGAAAGGGGCTCACTCCCAGGGCCACACTGCCACACTTTCCAGTGGGAAAACCTGAGTGAGGAGCTCCCGAGAGAGATCTGGTTTTATGTGTGATCCATCCAAGATGACTTATCGACGCCACAGAGATTCCCTGGGATATGCACACAAGCTTGTACCCACAGAACATAGGGGGTCCTCTACAGCTCCACAGCAATACCGGCACATATGTACCTCTATAGCACGCAGGCGAGAAAACCTGTCCTATGTCCGCCCGGAAGTTTATAGCTCTGCAATTCTGAAAAATGCTCTGAGATTTAACAGCCATTTGAGTCAAGCTTTTGAATGTTGTGAAAAGGTTTGTAGAGACATTGTTAAAGAAGAATTGTTCAGATGGGAGAAATGGAAATCCAGGAATATAATGGAGGAAAAGTGAAGCCACACGTCAGTCTCTACCCCAAATTCAGTCTGAGCCAAGCTCCTTTAACAGGTCTAATATCATGTCCTTATTATTTAAGAAAAGCTTTTGTACTGTTAAAGAAACAACTTAGAATTTTAAAATTAGCCTAGTAAATCATCCCTAGATAAAGTTAGTAAGTAAGTCGAGTTTAATATTTTTCATTAGTTAACCTCAAAGTATTTTGCCAGGGACACAAACATCATTACGCACACTCCCTCCTTTTCAATGGCTGGGGAAACTGAGGTGCAGCGATGGGAAATACCTCTCTCCACCTCTAACACTTACAGCTTTGCAATTACTGTTTTAATTGCTATCAGTCAAAAATCAGTATATTGCCCAAAAGTTGAAGTGCCTGAAATGCCCCCCCAAAAAGTCAGGAAGCACCTGAAAACTCCTGGGGAAAACAGCTGCTGTGAAGTTTTTGTAAGGAGAAGGGCAAGCTGGTTTTGTCTCAGCCTGAGAGTCAATGCAGTTACTGTTGTGATGAACTCAAAATAGTCAAATATCACAAGGAAATAGCAGCCAGATTTGCAAACAAAACAATCTCTCTTACTTCAGACGTTTCTGCAATACTGCTAACAGGAAAGTTTCATAGCTCTTGGCACACAAGAATAAAGCTTTCTATGCTGACAGACAGAGTAAAGAACGTGGACCCTGCTTACCCCTTCCATGTGGATCCTGGGATTTGTCGCCAGCCGGTGCTGATGAAGTTGCAACCCCCTGGGGACTCTCCTGATGGAGGCAGGGGAGGACAAGACCCCTGACCTCTGGATCGAGCCAAACCTGGTAACGTTGGGTCCACACTTGACTCCATCGAGGAGGCGAATGAGGAGCAGGTTGGAGGGCAGCTGCTCGATGCTGCAGAGGACGAGGGTCCTGCACTCGGGGCACCTGAGCTCCTTCTGGGATTTCAGGATCCTCTGCAGACAAGGCTTGCAGAAAGTGTGCTGGCAAGGTAGCACCTTCGCTGTGGCGTCGAGCTTTTCAAAGCACACAGGACACTCCAACAGGTCAAGGAGAGCTAAATCATCCATCTTCAGTGCAAAGGTCCGTCACAAGCAGAGCTGGAGCCATCCACATGCCGCATCCACCGGAGCGGGCTGAGACGCCTTCCTGCGCCCGCGAGAACCGCACCAAAATCCTGGGCTCAGACAGCTATCCTGCACGGAGGGAGAGGGAGGAGGGAAAAAGAGCAGAACTTGACTGCTGGAGTATGTAATACATCCCACCTACATTGCAAAGCAGTGCCTCACCAGCCAATTTGCAAATGTATACTTTGCGCTCACATCCAAGTTTGAAGTGAGTCACTTGTGACTCAGTACGAGCAAGGGGACGGCGTTCCGGCTGACGCCAGAGGCAGGAGCCCCAGGTCCTGCTCGCTGGGCAGACAGATCCCGTAGCTCGAACGGGACAAGCTGACTCCCCGCTGCCGGCCGGGGCAGCGCTGGCTGCAGCAGGACAGGCGTGCGCAGCCTTACTCACGCTGTACGCAAAGTTGTCTTTAATGCTCCCCCGTCTGCGGATCATAACTGACACAACAGTAAAAAATTTACCAGCTCAGGAGATAAGAGTCCCTGATAAACATCAGACTGGACCTGTTTATGTTCGGCTCCGGCTGAAAGCAGCCGCTCGCTGCACACATCCCTCGCACACCTACACGCCGCCTCGTTTTTCAGATCGGTCTCAATTAAGCTCGCTCTCTACCCGTTTTGACAGCAGTTCTATAAAAAGTGCTTCAAACACAAACACTCTCCGGAGGTACCTGGCAGAGACGCGAGGCGCTTCACAGTGCCATCCTCGCCCGGTTTGGCTGCCTCAGCTCTCTGAAGCAACCCAAGATGATTATTCCTCCCACAGCCTGAAGTCACTCAACCTGTTCAGCTCCCCCGGCGCTGCACGCTGGTTGAGACTGAAGCGCACACCACGTCGGGATTCAAGTCCGGACTTGCGGCAGCCGCGCGGCCCCGCAGCGCAGACGGGACGCCCTGCGCTCGCCGCGTGCCGGAGGGGCCGAAGGCGAGCCTTCGCGCGGGGAGATGGTGCGGCGGCTGCTGGGTCGGGCAGTGTGTGCCAGACCCGACCCGGCCTCGGCTTTCTGCACCCGGCGCTCAAAACGGGGAGCGACTGCTCCAGCCGCTCATTCCTACAGATGCTCAACTCAACAGCAACCGCTCCGTGGGACAAGAGGGAAAAACTGAAAAGCGTGTGTTTGTTAGCAGGACTGGTGCGGCAGTGGGTTCTGTGCTGGGGTGAGACGGCCACAACTGGGTGCCGAGCGCATCCAGCTCCCACCCCTGCTCCCCATGGGAAGCGTGCCCATGTGCTGCAGCGCAACCCACGCCCAACAACAGCAGTGTGTGGTTTGACACAGGCACCTTCTCACCCCAGTGAGGCACTGGACGTGGCACTGGAAGGCCAGGGGGCATTTCATGGTGTCTGTAATTTGCATTCACTTTATCAGCTGAATTCCTATCTCGAGGTCTGCCTTGCTCACACATACTGATGTGTTGCCTAACAAGAGCAGTAGATGTAGCAAAGATCCAAGATTTTTTCCTTACAACCCCTGCCATATCTCAGTCGTGTGTTTACAACCTACAAGTAGTACAAAGACTAGAGAAGACTGTAAATCTGAAGGAATGATTTCTACTTGGTCCTCTCGCAGATAATGCCATCAGACTCCACATAAGCCCCTTTCCTTTTCTCAGAGGACTAGTTCAGAAGTACGGAGTGGAAATGGTTAACGTGTTTATTCAAAAGTCCTTACCCCCAGATCATGATTTTGTCAAAACAAAGTTTTTTCTTTTTCTTTCTTTTTTTTTTTAAATGGTGGCTATTTGGCTAAATTAAAATGTTGACAAACATCTTCAGGATAATGCAAGAAACCAATGACCTCACTCTGTTTCATCTCAAGTTTCCTTTTACTTTGGTATTTCTTTGTAGTCTGTCATATGTTGATTTGTGCTTGGCTGACTGAGTGCACACTTCTTAATGAATGATGTTGCAAATAACATCATCTCATCTACTGGTGTTTTTAAATGCAATGCATGACATATAAACTATATTGAAAACAAAGGTTTTGAAGGTTGTTTTCCTTTTTTACATATTCTTCCTTATTTGTGCTCTGTGATTAACACTCATGTCGTATTTTCATCTGATTAGAAAGGAAACAGAATTAATAAATATCTTGCAGTGGGCAAGTGGTGGAAATGAAGTTAACCGGCTGGTTTTGTGCACGCCAGTTAATGTAATCTCCAATCAAATCTGTTTTGTGAGTACTTCTTCAATTTTTCCTACACTTTAAGGCCAGTCTGCTTTAGTTGTACTATCAAAACAACGGGCGGGACTGAAACTCTGCCGGGGAGAAGTGCGTGCGTTTTGCAGCGCACAGTTCCCGGCAAATTCCCAAGGGAAATCAGCAGCTGCTGCCGGAGCGCCCGGCCGCCTTGTGGGGCACCTCGGGAGGGCCCAGGCTGGGGGATCAAGTGGTGCTGAGCGCACTCGGGGGATCCGGGGGGATCCAGGGCAGTCCGGAGAGCACTGCGCTTGTAAGGTGGCTGGTCCAAGGCAGCAGTTACTCTCTGGGCTCCCTGAGAGGCTGGGTCTTATCCTTCCTTCAGTGAAACGTGGCTGTGGGAAGCATGCTGTGCTGTTCATCCCCTGAGAATGCCACCAGGTGCTAAAGCTCTGGGCAACCTTTCCCCCTGAAGCGATTCCAGCCCCTCTCCTGCCTGCCCGGGGCACGCAGGCTGCGGATTGCCGAGGCAGGGACAGGGGCTTTTTCCAACCAGGAGTTTCTAAATTGCCTGGTACGGCAAAGCGAGGCTCTGATCTTGATTGCAGTCTCTGGGTTCTGCTGCAATATAAAAGCTGATGATGCTAACACTTAGCATTTATATAACACTTTAAATCTTCAAAGCACTTTCCAAATGCTAATTCATCTGTGGAACGCCCCTCAGGCTATGCATCACCCCCACTTTACATGGAGAAAACCAGGAGACGAGGCCACACAGCATATCAATGTCCAATTTGGGATCAGGATGTGAGGTTTTCCTGGTTCTCCACTTAACACTCAGACCATCCCACTCAGAACTTTATTATCTGCTACTGCCTCTCCCTTGCAATGCGTCTCGTAATTGGGGTTAAAAAATAAAGACAGAGCTAGAAAGTTGCTAGTCCTTCCCTTTCATTTAAAAAGTCTCTGTTTGATGCCGATGTTGTAATTAACTCCAGGCTGGATGCAGCGGGGTGCCTGGTCTGGAGGATGCTGCTCCTCGGCAGCAGGCAGCATCGCTGCAGAAGGCTCCTGCCCAGGCACAGCCGTGCCTCGCCTGCTGCCGTCCCAGTCCCGCTTGTCTGCAGGAGCCCTGTTTGGCTTACCAGTGGAAGGATGCCTTGTACCGAAG
Source organism: Calonectris borealis (assembly GCF_964195595.1). Lineage (NCBI taxonomy): Eukaryota > Metazoa > Chordata > Aves > Procellariiformes > Procellariidae > Calonectris > Calonectris borealis. The sequence continues at coordinate 17,327,047 of NC_134326.1, forward strand.
GGATGGAACCACTGAAATATGTATTGCTAGAGTCTTTTAATCACAGTCTTCTATCATGAAGCTGGAAATTGGGAAACAATATTGAGAGCAGAAATAGTTGTTCTGCTCCGGTGTGCCCGTCCTCGCTTCAGTGCCGAGCGGCTGCGCACACGTGTCTCCCTGGGGAGCTGCGTCCTTTGGCTTCCCCCCCTCCAAAGTCGACGCAGAAAAGAGCTCAAATAGATCCCAAACCAAACAGCAAATACACTTTGTCCCCGTCATCCCGCAGGAGCTGTGCTGTCCAGCGAGTGCTTCTGTGCACCCGGAAAACATCAATGTCAGGGACAGGCTGAGCGTGCCCAGCCTTGCACGTCCAGGAACGCCCAGGAACTCGTCCACACGCTCCTCCAAGGAGAAGGCTTGCTGTTATCGGCACACAATGATGATTGGAAACGAACCCTGTCACTCCTGAGAGCACGGAGGGTTTCTTGCTGCCAGCTCTCGAGGCTTGGCAAGATGTGCCATGGTGAGAAGCGTGAGGTTTGTTTTCTCCAGGCTGTCATGGCAAGTGCCTTGTGACAGCCTCAGTCTCTCCCACCACCTCGCTCCAAACCTTTCTCTGCTTGGTGTCTCTGGGAGAAAATTGGACAAATTTCTGTGTTTACCTGAGTGTGTGCAGCTCTTCCTCCCGCTTTGACCACCAGCTCATGGCTGTGAGTTTCCAACACATAAAGACACTGGTGAAAAAAGTATTGCCTTTTACTAGCTTTGAATTTCACGTATTTTAACATTGTTGGCTATTGCCAGTTCTGGTGTGAGACACTAACATATAAACAAGCTTTGCATTTAATACATTTAGATCAGAAAGAACTCCATGAAGTTGGATATAATTACTCCCATTTAAAGAGGGGGAAAAACAGAGGTGGGGTGACTCTTCAAGGTTATAAAAGCAATCAGTGGCAGAGTGGGGAAGGGAGCCTACATCAAATAATCTCTGCGATCAGCTCCGCCTCACTCATGGCCTGACATACTGGGATGCACCCTTACAATACGAAAACTAATTTCCTCGCTCTTCCTATGGCTGCCTGAGCAGAGTTACCAGAAGATAGGGCATTGTTACAAGAAATGGAAAACTCATTTCACACATATCATACAGTTTCTATATTGAAGGGCAATGAAACATGGGCAAACTGCTCATGAAAACCCTGCTGTTGCAAAGCAAACAAACACTCGGTCCACACAGCCAAAGTAATTTTTAAGCGTCTGCTCTGTCAAACCAAACAAGTTTTCTTTGGCCCACCAGAAGGATGACTCTCACGGAGCTCTGCAACCTTCAGTCTCCCGGCTGAAACTATGGAGACGTTAGAGCACCTGTGTCTCCACTTTTTCTAGGGAGTCACTCCGGTGGGACTATTGCACCTCCAGGACGCCGTGTCCTGCAGGCTGGCTGCCCTCGCGCAGGCTGTGCGAGATGGCTCTCCAGCAGGACCGACATCCCGCGCGGGTCTGGCGATGGGCTCCTGAGAAGTGCCTTTTGGCAGCGGTGGTGGGGTGGTTCTTGTTTCTGGGTCCCTCTGGGTTCTCCACTTGAAATAACAACAGGGAATAGCGTGAGCAAGCGAGAGGAGCTTCTCTCCATTACCCCTCGCCTTGTGTGCTCTGGAGACATCCTCCTCGCCCCGTCCTTCATCCCACCACGCAACCCAGTGCCCAGGCAGCCGACCCTGTGGACATCAGGGACCCCGTGCCCCCCGCCAGCGCTGCAGGGGCCCCGGGCTGTGGTTAAACGAATCCTACAGCACTGTCATGGACAGTGTGTGTGCTAGGAGAGGGCACGGGCACGGCAGCGCTTCCTGGGGGGCTATAAAACGCCTCTGCTACTCTGCATCTTGCGAGTGGATGCCACACGCCTCCTCCTCTGGGGAAGAGGGACCTGTCAGGCTGTTTTTAGCTCCTGGAGGGCAGGGAGAGGGGGTGCCACTTACAAGCTGCTACAAATTATAGATCTGAAGCTAACAGCTTGTCCTCCTACCCACCCACAAACACAGCGCCCGGTGTTGCCGCTGAAGGAGGGCAAACGGCAGGTCCTGCCTGTGCCTCCGGACCCCAAGGGCCAGGAGGGGGAGCGGTGCCCCCCCACAGCTCGGGGTCACCTCCTCTGCCGCTCAGCTCCCCTGCGGACAGCACGCCATCGGCCGTGCACAGCTGCAGCGGTGGGTTTTGTACACATGGTCTAATGCTAATTTAGAGAAGCCTGCACATTTTGTAAATATATTGCGTTTGCTTGAAGACATAATTAGGCCAGCGTGAATCTGCAGAGATGTGCACAGCACGGGGACCTGCAGCCAGCAGAGCAAAAGCCTCCCTAAAATTTTCCATCTCTGAAACCAACCGATGGTCCCCTCCGCTATGTCCCGGTCAGGCAGGCAGGCAGCGGCTGCTGCTCCCTGCTCCCACCACCCCGCTCCTCACCCTCCGGAGGGGCACACAGCAGGGACAAACCCACCGGCACCTGGATATTAAGGCTTGCTTTCACCTTTTTCCCTTTTGTCAGGTATGCATCAGCTGGCGGATAAAAGCCAAACACTGAGACGCCGTCTACACTTATGTAAGAAGAGTGGTTTAGAGAGCTGTTTATTAATCTTACGGAGAGTCAAATGCTGTATTTTGCCCATAACAGCCTTGTACTGTCTTGCTGTTGGGTAACGTGAAGGCTTCAGCCGATTCTGAAGTAGCTGGAGCAGAGTGGTGCCTATCCAGAAATAGAGAAGTATTTTTAAATGAAATTTATTCACTGATTTTCCTTAAGACAGATTGTTATGTGTTTGTTGATGTGTCATTAGAAGTAGCCGGTGGGGGAGCCGGACTGAGCAGCAGCGAGCAGACAGGTACCACCCTCCCTGCGCCCGGGGAGGTCACCCGGACCTCCTCCTCCTCCTCCTCCTCCTGCTGCCGCCTGGTCTCTGCACCAAGGGCTGCGGTGGCAGCCCAAGAGGCGAATGGAGGTGATTAAAGCTGACACCAGGCTTGTGAGATTTTGGGCCAGACCCAGAACAGGCTTTGGCACCGCCAAGTTAGCAGCTGCGAGGTCTGAGCTCGGGCGCCGGGTCCCGTGTGGGTGCAGCTGGCAGGCGACGGGGTGACACTGCCACCCCTCCCGAGGACAGATGCCCTGAACGCCGTCTGCATGGGTGATGGGGCTTCAACAGGAGGAGACAAGAGCCATTCGGCAGGTTGCTGCATGGCCTGGTGTTGGAGTTTCCTCCTGGGGAGGGAAGGGCAGTGGGCAGCTCCTGCTCAAGAAACCGCAGTTGGGACGTTAAGGTGCCTGTGGGAGCGTGGCCCCCCCAGCAGACAGTGCCCCGGGTGCCCCGGCACCAAAGCCGGGCTGGGCTGAAGAGGTCGCTGCTGCCAGCCTCTGCTCCACGCTCCTGCCATGGCTTTGTCTCTCTCTGCTTTCTGGTACATTCAACCTTTTTTCCCTACAGTGCAGTGAAGAACCACAGAACACCAAGCACTAAATCCCGCTTTACTGGGATTTGCCCGATAAGGGCTGAATCTGCAGGGATGCAATTTTCATTTTTTAAGACAAGAAGAAATAAGGGTGTCCAAGTAGCAATAGACCTGAGCACCAGCCTAACAGGCCTTTGAAAGTTGCTTTGAGCGCTTCTCAGCTGTTCTTCACACAGGTCTAACCACAGAAAATGTCAGGCTTCAGTTACCTAATTAAACACAGATGCAAATAACAACACTGCTTGCAACGATACATCACCTTTTAGTGTTCCCAGGTGCTTCTGGTCAACAACGAGTGCCGCAGCCCGGAGCAGGGCCCGTAGCTCAGCTGGAGAAGCAAACCAAGGTTATAAAAACTGCTGCTTTGAGAGCTCTAGCTGCAGGTGTGGAGGGGACAGTTGTGGTACAGGAGGGGGAGCATGGAGGGGGTAAGTCTTTAACAGGCTGCTGCAAATGTACCTCTGCTTTATGGCATTAAGGAGCAATTGGTTCAGCTATTTGCTGCTACTTTGTTTGATCATGTAGTGGTTTGGGGGCTGGCAGTTTGAGTTGCTTTTCTGGCAGCTCCTGCTTGCAGAGCAGTGCTCCTTGTGGAAGGAGGTCTGGAGCGTGGAATCCAGGCTGCTCATGAGCCCAGCGAAGAAGAGCGTAGTGGAAAGGCACAGTGGGGTGGGAGTCGTCATGGTGGAGTCACTCCATGCTGGCAGACTAGTTTCCACCGCTGCCGGCATGTGGGAGCTGTATCTCAGCCATGGTATAGACCAGTGTTCCTTATGCGCTCGCCTCTGATGCGAGGTGGTGTTTATCCAAGAACTGTCCCTTTCCCTTCCACGGCTCCTCTCCCCAGCTGCAGCCACCGTGTGTTTCTGGAGGCTCTGGCTGGGCAGTGCCACCTCTGTGCTGTGGCTGCTGTTGCTGTTCGGTTCTCTACCCAGTGCACGCATGTTCTTCGGAACTCCAGTTTCAGGCTGCGCTGCTGCTCTCAGGAGGAGCCGAGGGAGGTTTGCCTCCGTAGGTAAAACTCAACCCTTGGGAATTTCCCTCTTTGAAGCGCTTTTTCCTGGTTTTTGTTTCTTTGTGACTTCAAGATTTTTATGCTTACTTAGGACTCTTACCTGCCCATGTAAGAGTCTCTAGGGCTAAGGTGGGTGCTAAGTAAGCTGGCTTTCATCAGGGAGCCTGCACACCGCTCCTGGAGGTGCTGGGCGTCCTCCACTCCCACTGACTTCAGCCTCCAGGAATGCATGGCGGGCCCTGCCTTGCGTGTGAGGCGAGACGGCAAAAGGAGATATCTTAGTTTGGTTTCCTAGAAAAATGGAGTTTGATGAACTCACAGTGTATGTGAGGGTGTGTATGTGTAGCTCTGTGTCTGTCTGTGCACCTTCATAACTTGTGAATCCAGTTCAGTGGAGAGTAAAAGAATCCAGAATTTTAAATATCCTGTGGCTTTTGTGAAAACAGGTGGCTGAGCACAAAAGAGGGAAACCCTGTTAGCCCCTTCATGAAGGGAGACAATGCAACATGACTTCACACCTTATTTCAAATCTAATTAGATGCTCATGACTCCCCACAGGAGAGAGATGTTAAATGTGCTCCAGACAAGTGAGGATATTTGCATCGTAACAGACATCAGAGAATCCAACCATGAGCTAAATCCACATGAAATCAGGCTTTCTTTAGCTGTTATATGCATAAACCGACTAGTTTTTATCATGATACCAATGACTTAATTTCTGCTGTGTCCCAGTCCCTTAGCCTATATGGGATGCATTGACAACAGATTTCAGCCCTCTTTGTAACAAGAAGTTTGGATGCAGGATGAGATGCTGAAGAAACCCCATGGTGGGGGGTGCTCACCAAGGGCTGGTGGTGAATGATCAGCATCTGATTGCCAATTGATGCACATGCTCGTTAGCGAGTGAATGGACACCTTGGGGGGAGCAGACTAGCTCTCCTTGGCAGCTAGCACTGAGCAACCTCAGCCCAGAGGAGAGCGGGAGTGCTGGGGCTGCACCCACCAACCCTGCGCAGGAGCAGCATGGGTCTCTTGGCTGCGGGAGCTGGGGCTGTGCTCTGGCTGGGAGGGGAATGCCTGATTCAGCTCCTTTGAATTTCAGCAGGATCCGTGCTTGCCTCTGTATTTCACAGCAGGAACAAGTTGCCTGCCCAATGCTTCAAGGATTTTTATGTAAATCTCTGGCAGAGGATGAAGATGGCCATGGACTTCAGCAATGCTCGGTGCAGGTCAGATGGCTTACCATCACCAAATGGAGACAAAGCTTAGTGCCTCCTGATCTGAACATTAGAGCTTATACTTACATCCAAAGCTGAGCAAATCTTGCAGTGTTTTCCATGATTTTGAAATTGTGCTGTTAAGGTAATTAGTTTCAGGGCTGCTTGCACTGGTACCACCCAATTCAGTTCATGTGTGTTGCTCTTTTGTGCCTGTTTTCTGCTAATGGTATTAAACAAATGCACTGCTATGAATATCTGTAGGAACAAAGAATATTGAAGAGATTGCTTTGAGCAGGAGCTTGGATTAGATACCTCTTGAGGTCACTTCCACCCTGGATTATGTGGTGTTCTTAAATCAAATAATGAACATTTTATAGCTAGCACTGAGCACCATGCGATCTGCATGTTCAGCCAGATCTGGCTGGGGCAACTCATATTTAGAAAATTCTTCAGACTTTTAAAATTGTTCATTTTAAAAAATGATGTGATGTTTAATGTCAGATAAAAGATTACAAATGTTATGAGCTGCTTGCAGAGATAAATGGGAGACAGCTAGAAGCAGACCTTTGCCTGTCTCTTCTTATGTAGACTGGTTTGTAAGGCTCCCAGTATAAAACAATCTCAGCTAAGACTTCCTTGATGCTGCAGAATAGGAAAATACAGAGCAGTAATTTGCAGAATACTTTTGTTTACTAAGGTATACTTCTAGCTGCAGATACCAGTATCTTCTGATACTGTGGGTAAGCAGAGGCATAAGGCTATGGGGTCTTGCAGACCTCATGTCCATGGCCCACATCTTACCTGCATTCTTCTGCAGTATTTGCACCATGTCACTGTCATTTCCCCAGTACAGAGGTGGCCGCACTGAACCGCCACACTCTGCTGCCTGGGGACCACGTGAGGATGAAGCGATGCAGCCTGGTGCGCTGTGCTGCTGTTTGCAGTGATGGTGAGTCTTCTATCAGCTGGAGGCAAAAACCTGGCTCTAAGGAATGCTTTGGGCAACTGTTTCAAGTGCAGACCTTGTCTGATCAAGGTGGCAATCCAGCCCGAGCACTGGAAAGAAGTTTAGCACTTGAAAAGATCTCCTCAACAGGCAGAGCATTGCGTTATTTCTGTTACATGGGAACATAGGACTTTATTTCTGAAACACATCTAAGGTATGCCAAAAGGGAGAATTCTTTTTTCTGCCACATATAAAAGGACTGGTCTGGTCCTGTCCTTTTTACTGCCTTTCCTCAGCATTGCTGTACTTTGTTATTACTGTAACTTTCTTCAATACAAATACATGTGTCATAGGAGTACTTATCGGAAAGAGGAGTGATGAAATATGATTCTTTAAAATGGCATGGTCCCATTTACTGGAATGGAAGCCTTGCTGGAGCAGGCTCGTGTTTCACTACTTCTTCAGCTAAAAATACAAAAGGTTTGACAAACTCAAGTGAAATAAGGGGAGCCAGCAACAGTGAAGGCCCCTAGCTTGAGAGCTTTGAGACCATGCACCAGACGAATGCAGTATGTGCTTGTTCCAGGTCCCAGTCTAATCCCACACACTGTACTGGGGGGCTTCTCTGCAGATAAAGAAACAAGTGCTGCATTCAGGCAACAGCCTCATCCATGCCTTCCTCAGGCTGGTGGGTGAAGTAGCCTGGTCTCAATCATTCCCTTCATCAAGCATCTGCTGTGGCACTATATATGGTACAAGATTCCTATAACCAGCATAACTCCCTAGGCAGTCTTACATCAGTGGGTAAAATGTCTTGTCCCATGTCCAGATCAGGTCACCTCTCCCTGTGTCTGGTCCAGCTGCTGTCAGCCTGGTCACCCATCCTGTCACATCTGGTCCTCCGCAGGCTGGCCCCACCAGCGAGGGAGTGCGGCTGGTGTATGAACATCAGTTTGTGCTGGCAGCAAGCCTGCTTAAAAGGGAAGTTACTTTTTCCTCTTCTTTATTTTATGAGATCAGAAATATAAAGATTTTTTTGACATCCCCCCTCCTCCCTGGGACAAAAGGAGGTCAAGATCGGCTTCTGGCAAGTCTGGTTGCATGACAAGGAGCTATTGTGGCCATTCTGCCTGTTGGGTGGCAACTTCTCTGGCAGGTTAAAGGGAGTGAGTCCTATAGAGCAGATGCTATTATCAGGAGGCTGCACTCAGTCTGTTCAACAATATATGGAAAACCCTCATTTTGTAATGAATGATGAAATCCAAGCACAGGCTGTCAGGCCAGGTGGAGCGGTGCTGCCTTTTGGGAATCCCAGGCTCTGCTCTCTTTGATTGTCACGTAGCACATGGGGAAACGTCCCCGGTTTGCTGGCACCGTGCTGTGAACAACCCTCCCGCCGGCAGCGGCACGAGCCTGCCCGGGCTCCCCGTGGGCAGCGTGGCTGTGGCGAGCAGCACATCCAGCACCACTGCTGCGCCTCCGGCGGGGCCGGGGCGGCGGGAGAGGAGCGGGTCCCTGCGAGGCAGGGACGGCACTGACTGCCCCGCAGAGGAGGGCTGACCAGTTCCCAGGGCACAGAAACACATCTGAAACCTCCTGATGGCGATTCTGCAGCTCGGAGGAAAATGGGAAGTGGTGGAAGGGAGCCTGAAAATCGGACTGAAGAGCAAACACGTGAATAACTTCCAAAGAGTCAAAAACCGGCTCTGGCTTGGACAAACCCCCTGTTCCTGTGCTGGGGCTCTGACTCTGACACTCCTTACGTTTGTTTTTCTGCTTTCACAGTGACTTGTGTCAATGCCTGAGCCATTAGCTAACGGGCTTGCTAAATCCAGCAGGCTGAAGACTGAGATTGCTCTCTCTAAGTACACCAGGAGGTAAAAAATATCAAGAGAGAAGAGGTATTAAACTAAATGACAGTATTGGTGCAAGTACAAATGAGTACCAATTGCCTGCGAATAGATTTAGGCTGGAAACTAGAATATTTCTAATCATGCAATGAACTAGCATCTGTTAACGGTCTTTCAGATAAAGCAGCAAGCGCCAAAACATCTGGATGTTCCCGACTGCCAAATTAGCTTATGGAAGGGGTGATGCAGTATTGTGGCAGTGGCAGCACGCCGGCCCCGGTGAGCCGGGAGCCCGGTGTGGTGCAGGCTCCGGTCCTTTGGGGGTTCAGTAACTCACCCCAGGAGAGACGGCTGGTGCACGCCCTGCCTGTGCTGGGGGGTGCTCCGACTGCGCTCCTCTCTCGCAAGGGACAGGTTGTCCCCTGCTGCAGGGAAACCCAGAACAGCAGCAAAAAGAGGAAAGTTTCATTCTTTTGCTAACAGTCAGTTATGGTTAATGTGGCATGTCTGATAGTTCCTCATATGCGCCACCACATTTACCATGGTAAAGCCACTATCTTCCCCGCCATTAAGTCTTGCAACTAGTAACTAATTCTTTCCCTTCTTTCTCTTCATGCATCTAAGAGGTGTCTAAATGCTGGTGAGCTTTTCCTAGCACATATCCAAAATGTAACCTTTTCCTTAGGTTAGCAGCTCCGTTTGCGACTCCATGCAGAATCTTTTCTCTCCTGCTTTTACGTGCTGGCTTCTTCGGCACACACAGAGACCGCTCCAACTCCTTTAAATTATCAGCTAAAATTATCTTCTTGACCTGCTGATCTGAACCTTTCTGCTTGCTACTCCCACACTGAAGCAAGTTTAATGCTTGTGTCCTTGCTTTCAAACTTCTCCCTTGCTCCTTTGCTTCCTTCATATCTGACCTGCCCTCTTATCCATGACCTCTAGCCCTTCTTTGTGGCCCCCAATGCTGGCTCAGGCCCCTTTTTTTGTCTCTTCTCCAGTAGTCACCCACAGATCTGACTTTGTGTGCTCAGAATAATGTGAGCAGTGGGGCAGGACTGAAGCGTTTGGGCATCGCTGCAGCTGAACCCATAATGCTCTTCCCCATCCCGATTCATTGCTTTCGTGAGAAGGAGGATTGTAGTGCTTGCTCTAAGGAAGCAAAACACAACAAAACATTTTCCAGCAAAACTTGCAGGCGGAAACTTGCCTTCAAAGCGTTACAGTCCAGTTCACTACAGCTTTTCTTTCTGTCCTACTTTGTACATACCCTACTTTGTTGCAATAGATCTAAACCAACATGTTATGCTCCTTAGGGCAAGGACTGTCTCTCTTTGTTCTCCAAAGCCTCCAGCACACTTCCAGCAATTACTTCATATTTCCTGACATGGGGAGGAGGGTGAAGAGAGGCCCCATGCTTGAAAGACAGATGTCATTAAAATCCAGTGGAAAAGAGTCTGAAGTAAAACGTAGTGCAGTGATGATCTAGATCATGAAACTTAATGATTTCACTGTTGTATGCAAAATGATTATTGTTGTATTTTTAGCAAGACTTGTGCTAGCTATGGGAAACAAACCCATGCTGACACATGAGAGCAGCGTGAATGCTGCTGTGCTGGCAGGGCTGTAGCAGGAGGCATCACGTTCCTTACAGCCCCTCCATCCTTCACCCGCCGCTCCCCAGCTCTCCCTTGCAGCCGTGCCGCCTGCCCCCAGCATGCCGTAACGCTCCTCGGCTGGAGGGAGCAGGTACGGCTTTGGGGACAGCCTCATAAAACACCGCCTGGAAAGTCCCTTTTGGGATATTTAACGTGGAAAGGTTGGCCTGTTGTTCAGAACAGCTAAGAAATGCAGAAAGGCTGTTCAGAAATCTTTTCTTTGCAAGATTTATCTGTACAGGGACATAAAAACAAGTGCATACATTTCTGAGTGAGGAATCCCTCAGCAAGCCTGAATAGCAGCCTGTGTCTGCCGACCTTGGGTTCACACGCGGAACGTGCGGCTGTAGGACTTTGCGCCTCTGCAAAAGGCTGAATTTCACCCTGACTGCAGCCCCTGTGCTGGCAGCCACGAGCTGTTCGCATAAACAGCAAATCCAGCTGATAGTACTGCAGAGGATGGGATTGTTCTAACGTGAAAATTACAGGGCCAGGGTAGATTTGTTGTGTTTTGACAGCACCTGTAAGTAACTGTAAGGACGGGAGGTCGCTTTGCTCGTCTCACAAGTGCAGATCGTGGCAGTGGTGCTCGCGCTGTGTTGTCTCATTGCTGCTTTGAACTTTGTTTCCTGTTTGATTGTTCCCTTAATCAAAAGAAAATGAACTCCAATTACGGTATCTTACAAAGTACGATTTGTGTCAAATTAAGACCGCTGGTGGAGCTTTGAAAAAGCAGTAATACTGAGGCCTGATTCACACAGGACTTACAAGAGAAAGGGGTGGATCAAGCTTCTCAAGTAAATACAGTAAGAGCCGAGTTTGATTCATGCAAATCAAGGTTTTCATATAATGTGAGATCCTCCTGTTTGAGATAGGATGGGAGACGGCCATGAACATTATAATAGTGTTTTGGAAATGAAAAGGGTGTATCTGTATGTTTATCCAGGCATGTTCATGCATGTTCTCTTGGCGGAATACACATCTTCTACGTGTATTCCAAGCAGCCCAAGGAACCTGCAAAGCAACATCTGTCACGACAGAAACCGCTTTCAGCACATGAAGACTGTTCGGTTGGTTGGACGGTCTATATTGTGTATTATTAGTATACAGCCTTCTAAACTGTCGTCCTGGTATTTCATGTGCAAACTTTTAATAAACATAATAAACCAATCTATTGAGAATATTAAGCGTTGAAAGCTCTGGTTCTGAATTAAAAGAGAGAGCCTTGGCAGGATGTAGGCAGAAAGCTTAGTTTAAGTCCCACTCAATGAAAATGCATTTAATACTGGAAATTTACTGAAATCTTGGAACCTGAAAGAAGAGAGATTTTAACTCCTGTTGTGTGTACTTGATACAAGTAGGTATCAGGAGATGTTTAAAACCCAGACAGCAGTTACTCTGTTGATGCATTTTGTACTAAACATACTCTTCATTTTTTCCTTCAAAAGGAAAGACAAGCCCAAAGTGCACAGCTGGGGATGGGCACAGAGAACAAATCCCTACCCTAACAGAGTAACGAAGCACACGCCAGTAAGGTATCTGTTTCATAATTGACTGTTAGCAAAAGATTAGGTGGGGATCTCTAATGATGGGCCGTTATGGGAAGGTAACTTGAGTCATTGCTTGCTGCTGTCGGGGTGGAGGGCTGCGTGTTCGTCGAGGAATTAAAGCCCCTCGGTTAGATGCTGAGCGAGGCTGGCTGTAACCAGCACCTTGCAGAGCTGCTGCTGTGCAATGCAGAGACCTGCCTAACGCTGACATCTCTTCTTTTTCCAGGGTTGCCCGGCGGCCCGTTCCCTTCTGCTCTGCACCTCTGCAAACCTCTGCTTTGTCTGCCGGGAAAGAAAATGGCCAAATCCTTGAGCACTTGCAAGGGACTGCAGATGAGCAGAGGATTGGGCCTCTGTGGCTCTCAGGAAGTGACTTGTCTTTTAAAAATGAAAAGCAAACCCAGAATGGTCAAAAGGCCCTGAAAACCAGCAAGAATTACAAATAGGGATTGAAAGCTAAAGATAGAGAAAATCTTAATTAGATCTCCACCAACCTGTAGAGGAAGGCTTTTGGATTAAAATGAAATGGAGCTTTGTACTCTCAGGGTTTCAGAGCAAGAATGGAAGAGGAATTATTCACATTTGCTGTTTGTGAAGCTGGATTGCTTTTTCTGTGAACTTGTCTTTTTAACTTCTCACCTTGTCAGAAAATTGTGAAAAGCTGCTGGGATGGTGTATTTGGGGTAGTTCTTATCACAGCACATAGCAGAAACATTTCCATGGTTTCACAACATGGGCAGAGCTTCCTATTTAATCCTATCCTCCCCAAGTTAACTCCTTTCCTCTTGTGGTAAGCCAGCCTGCCCACCATTCACCAACCTGCCTTATATTTCACTCCCATTGATATTTTCTCTTTGTGAATATCTATCAATATTTAATACAGTGGTATCGGTTTTGCTGTAAGATGAGAGGAACTACTAGAAACCTTGAATTATACATTGTGTGGCTGGGGAAGCTGGGGAGAGTTTTCTTTTGGATCCAAAGCTCTTGGAGTTGATCTCCAGGACCTGCAGCTTGAAATCCTAATAATGGATGAGCACCAGAAGAAACTCAATCAGCGGCATGAGGGAAGGCCCCGCAAAGTGAGGTTCAAAATATCATCAGCTTACAGTGGTCGCGTGCTAAAACAAGTCTTTGAAGATGGGCAGGAACTGGAGCCCCCAGCCAAAGAGCACTCTCGGCGTTTTCTCCGCCACAGCTTTGAGCCAGGGGACCATTTCTGTGGGGCCGGGGAAATGCCAGAAAACAGGTTTTACTCGCCAGCCAAGCTGACTGCCCAGCGGATCAGCATATTCAAAGAGGACAAGAAATACAGTCTCACCAGTAACTCTCCTCTCCTCAGTGACTACCAGTCAAGCGACAGTCATTGCAGGGTAAGTAACGTCCAGCCTAGGGCTGTCAAACGGTTTGGAAACCCACTTCAGACTAAGCCATTTTTGGAGTAATATGGTACCAGGAGTCTCAAACTGGAACCACATTCAGATAAAACCCAGTTTTGTCAGTTCAGGATTTTAAAAGGGTGATTGTAAATCTTCAGACTTTATCCCACAAATTCTGTATTCTGCTTGCTCTGCAAATGGCAGGAGCCACATGTTTTGCAGCAGCGCAGTCAGCAAGTGAACAGCATCTGCTAGCTCTGCTCCATCTCCTCTCTCACTGGGCTGATTTGCATCTGTCCATTCTGTAGAATAAGATAGAACATTTCCATATATATCAATATCTATACATAGTAATCCTAATGCATCTAAAGCAGTCAAATGTAAGGTGGATATTATCTTAATTAGTTATATTTTAAACATTAAAGTTGCATGACTTGAGCTGGCAAAAAGGTTGGTGCCACTGGCAGTGTGCCAGCGAGCCCCTGAGCGAGGCATCCGCATCCTCTGGCAAGTCAGAATTACCCTTTGGCTACTTTGAAAATCCCAGCTTAGTTTCACTGGATATTTTGTTAACATATAATTAATGCCATTGATATAGAAGTGCCTCTTTAGTCCTAATAAAAAAAACAGTGCATGTGTAATATATGTTAAATTGATTAATATACAGGGATTATGTTCATTTTCTTACTCTGTCGAATCAGATTTATATATCTTTTACTGCTATTTGGTTTTATCAAATCTAGACGTACCAACTAAGCAATTCATACAACAGTGATGGCATATCGGCACTACTGATAACGCAGCCATGTCACACTGATATGCAATCTCTAAATGGAGTACTTTATATTGATATAATCAGCAGACTTGTAAAACTCGAGGTGAGTCTGCTAAGAGAAATGATAAAAAGGAAGACGGTGTGAGGTAAGCTGGCTTGCTGAATCCGTATCAGGCCTTTCCCTGGGAGACAGCTCGTTCAACTCCAGTTCAGAGTGAACAACGAGCAGTTAGTGTCAGCAAACAAGTCAGCCCGTTGTCCGGTCCCCCCTCGCACACCACCCCAGTCCTGCAGCGCCTGCTTGGTGGTGGTGCCCCAGTTGCTTGCAGAAAAGTCAAGAATTGAGTGTAGCTCCAGGGAGAAATGTGAGGTCACTCAAGTATGCCAACCGCTGTGATGTAAAGAAAGTTGTGTCGTCATCTGTTGTGGTCTTTGGATAAATAAGGAATGTCACTCTGGCACTTAGAGAACTAAAGAGACTGAAGTGCTTTAAAAAGTATAAAATGCTTTTTATGGCCTTGGTTTGAATACATTAAAAATCTGTTAGTTCTTGGTGCTAATCAAAGTTGCATGTAGGAAACCCAAATGGTTGATATTTGAACTATATTAAGTTGATACACTGGGCATCTAGTTTAACTGAAAATATCAAACCACGATGAATCTCTTCTGCCTAAAGACAGGGCATTAATGTGATCTTATCCATACCATTAATTTGTTCTGCGTTCTTGGGTAACACTCATCTCTATTCCTAGTTTCCCTAGCCATAAATACCTTGAGTAATCACGCTATCCAGTACCAGTTCTGTTTTGTATCAACATGCATTTGGTATTTGGAGACACCATGTCTGTGTAACAAATATGAGGCACTTAAAGCCTCCTGCAAACGGTAAGGATTTGTGCTCTCCTGCCTCCCCTCCACACTTCTCCTCATGGAGAAGCAGGTGCCCAATTGCCAGGAGAGCCATCAGCCACCTCTCATCAGCTGATGCGACTCTGGCAGGGTATTTTCTTAGCAGAACATCTCCTTTTGCATCACTTCTTGATACAGATGTTTAAACAGAGCAAAATATGAAGAATGTGTAAAACAATAGACTGTGGTAACTGCCGTATGATACCCAGTGCAAAGGGAAAAAGGGACCAGGTAAGCAAAATGCTGCTTTCAGAGAAATGTTTGACCATACCAAGTTTAGCTTTAAAATAATTAGAAAAGAATACAAATTCAGGTGTCCCCACAGATGGTTATTTAGACTGGCTCCTCGCTATTAGGAACACAATTTAGCATTAGATAATGAGAATTTTTATCATCTGACCCTTTTGTTAGCATTAATACATTACAAAGAAAAGCTTTCTTTTAAATGTGAAAAAAAACCCATCAAGGGCTGCAGAATAGGTCACAATCATGGGGAACTTCTACTTCTGGCCAAAAACATGAAAACCCCTCTCCACTCCCCCACTCCCCAACTACTCAACCTTCAAAGAAATGTAGGTCAATCCCCAGTGCAGAGGTTGCTTTTCCATATATGCCATCCCCACCGCTCTCAGAATTGTGCCGTCTTTTTTTCTTGCATATGGGTTGGAATGAGAATTTACATCCCAGAAAGCTTTCCACATCCAAACCATGACATTAAAGTGAGGCTCCTAAGATTTGACCCAAAGTCTTGGTCTGGTCCCATAGCCCGTTAGGGCCATCTCTCCTCTGCTGTTCTGCCCTGTGCTCTGGGTGGTGGTGAGGAGATGGCTTGTGCTGCAAAGCCAGCTGAGCAGATGACCAGGCAGAGGGAGTGTTCTTCTGGAAGCCCAGGGATCATCGGTGTTTGTAGAGTGTATTTATACAAGCGAGACACTGATAAAATCCTTCTACAGGCTTCCCCAATTCTGGATTTTGGCAAGATCATAATCTACACTAATAACCTGAAAATCATCCGTGCACCAATGGACCAGAAAGAGCTTATGAGAAGAATCATCCAGACGGAGGGAATAAATGATTGGGCCTTCATATACCGGGAAAGGAAAGAAAGATTTGGTGGCGGACATAAAAAAGATGTGGAAAAAAAGGTTGCTTGCAACCAGTATGTGCAGGTAAGAGAAAATGGAAAGTGCTTTTTTCCTCCTAAGGCTTTTGGGTCTTACAGCCCTGGTCAGATCACTGAGTATTCCCACCCAAGCCCCATCGATGTCTGTATCTGGCACTTAACTAAATTTTTATTAAAAGCATCACTTTTCCTCTTTCCACTTGGGAGATAACCGATCAACTGCTGCACTGCAGTTTGCGCTCTGGGGATAGATGTTCTGTTTCCAGATGCTCATGTCGCCCCACTTGATTCTTCCCCTGGAGATCACTGATGTTTATGTACCTTGGCTTAGTCCATCCTTCGTCACCATCTCCCAGTGGAATAGGAGCAGGCCGGAGTTTCTCCAGCCTGGCAAGGCTAAACACAGCTGCTCTGTGGTTGAGACTGCCAGAGGCTAAAATTTTAATATCAGCTGAAATAAGATTGTGCCTTCCACTTGTTTTCTCATGGGTTAATCTTTGTTGGTCAGAATCCCAATTAGTCTGACCATAATTTGATCCCACAAAACACAATGTTTTCGTGCAGGGCAAATACGAAGCATTACAGTTTTGCAGATCTGAGACCGACCTGTGCTGAGTGCAGGTTACCTTGGTCCTTCTGCAACCACGAGCCTTGCTTATGGCTCACTTGCACAAAGACCCCATGAAAACTGAAAACAGCCCTGAGAAACTAAGTAGGAATTTTGGCCTTTGTCAGTTTTGAAATAAACTTGATTTTCAGAACAAGATCTTTAACATAAATGCCAAGATTCATCCCATCTACTGGCAGACACCTATCTGAGTCATCAAAAAATCACTTCTGGCCTTTGGGGGAATATATGTTGAAAAGGACCTCCAAAAGGTAATTGATTGCCTTCTTCCAGTCGCCCTCACTGGAAGAGCACGCTTTGGAGAAGGACAGCAGCTCCTGTAAGGCATTGCTCCACAGAAGTTTGTTAACCTTGGAAAAACTCAGTGAAGTACTTCTGTTCTCCTTGATGTTTGGGAACAAAAAGTAAAACTTGAAGGTCCTAAAACTATGATTTTTTTAGAATAATTTTCTGAACACTGTATTATGAACATTCATTTAAAGATGACCAAACCACAGGAAGGTTATTCTTCTGAGAATTCAGTTAATTTGGACTATCAAATTCATAAGCAGGCACCAATATGAAGCATATTTGGCACCAACTCCCCATATCTTGGCTAAAACCTCATTCTCTAGTGCCCTGTAAAGTAGAACCGCCGCACAGGAATGATGCAGGACTCTGAACCTGGCATCAAAAGAATGAACCTACGCCGTGCTACATTCTTCCTGATGCAGATATTTAATAATTTCTGGGCTCTGTGGAAGCACTGAATTTTAAGATGGGATTTGAAAGAGGCTGTCTGGCACCCTGGGAGAGAGTTGCAGGCACAAGGGACAGCTTGAAAGAAGCTGTGCTTGTCGGTGATGAGGGATTCTGGGGGAGAGGGCGAGGAGAAATGCTGAAGAAATGAAGCATGGCTCAAAACTGAGGATGCAGAGCTGAGAAGATGGATGTGTTAAGAAATGATAGGAAGATGGGTGGAGCTATGCAGACCCTTGCAGGAGAAGAAAGATGAATTTCAAAGTATTGTGTTATAAGCCCAGCCACATTAACTTCTCATTTTCTAGAAGTATGCACAAATTGTCCCCAAATATACAGGAGCCTTTTTCTTGAAGATCTTGCTGTAGAGAACTGAATATTATTGGCAGAGTGGCATGTCAGGAGCAACAATTACTTAAAAGACCAGAAGACAGAATTTCCGTCTTTCAAGTATGTTACTGGCTTTGGTGTCTGATATCCAGTAACAGATTTTTTTCATGATCTGTCTCTTTCAGGAAGGAGATGCTGAGCACGGTTGTTCCCAGTGTAAAGGGTCAGGCTCTGCTCCTTGCTCACTGTGCCACGGAAGCAAGTTTTCCATGCTGGCAAACAGATTCAGAGAGTCCTACAGGGCTCTCCGATGTCCAGCTTGCAACGAAAGCGGCCTGCAGCCCTGCCAGATCTGTGCTGCCTGATCAGGACTGCCATCCCTGCAGCAGGCTACAAGCACCACAGCAATATTTTGTTGAAAACTTTGAATTATTTAACCTTCAAGCAGCCTCGCTAAAATGACTTGTTTTTAAAAGATGGGAAAGGCATGTTAGATATATCGCACCATAAATGTGAATGCTGCACCGCTGTTACCGACTGTCCCTCTTGTCTGCTGCGTCTAACTTTTGAATCAGCCCAGACCCCAGTGTCTGCAGGGGTGAACATATCCCCTGACACTAGAGGAAATTATCAGCATTCGGAAGTTAAGCACCTGCGTAAATGTCTCTGGCATCTGCAGCTCAGCCTGAATTTGCTGGCACTGTCCCTCAGTATATAATAACCCCGTAGGTATTTGGTGCCTGGCACAGCCAGGTCCTGACCCACCGGGCACTCCAGTAAATTCATTAAAAGCAGCAGAAGTAGGTGCAGTTTGGGCATGTCGGTAACATGTCAGGGTGTAAAGTCTGTTTGTATGAAAACAGCAGAGCGGTGCCTCCCCGAGGTTTTAACTTGCTGAACGTTTTAAAATTACCCTGTCTTTTGTAGTTAACTCTGTACTTGCCCTGCAGTGTCACGAGCATTTCCTGAACATTTTGCCGATTCTTACATCTGCTTTAGCGGACACAATGATTCCTTTGGGGTCCGATTTGTGAGAAGAAATTGAAAACCCTTCCCAAACCTGGAGCTATAAAAAATGTACAATAATTTATTATTATAAATAGAAGTTATTAAGTTTTTAGCCTACTTATGAAGAAGTGCTGAACTAAAATTCCCCTGTATGATGCTCAGCACTTTTCAGGATCAGGCTGGTGGTGAGCAGGATTTCTGTTGCTTAATATTAATCCCATGTTGTAATCTGCAGAAGGTAAACTCTAATTAGTTGAGGTGAAGCAATGATGTGGGATACTTTGCAGGCTGCCACTGGTGGCACAGAACACAGGGGCTTCAAGAGGTTGAGGCAAACAGGGGAAACGGTATTTTTTCCCCAAAGCATTAACTTATTACATTTTATATTCATGAGTAATGTTAATGCAGCCTTAACTCGCATATTACCTCTGAGACTCTGATGAGTTAAGAGACTGCTCACATGTACTTCATGCTGAGGTTGCAAGCCTAGACAGGGTAATTTATGGCCAAGTTTCTGTTTTCCTATGGTAGGTTATAAGATTTCTCTGCAATACTTAAATGATTAGAAATAATGCTGTTTTAGCTCTTGGACTTCCATATGCCTCCTACTGAAGTTGTTCAGTGGGTACTGAGGGTTTGTTTTTCAAAAAAAGTGCATAAATCCATAGCACATACAAATGATTGGCTTCATTTATCGTATCAGCATCTGCAATATGAAAAAATGTAGTCCTTGGGGTATTCACTGAGGGCAGATGAGACCTCACAAATCAGAAATTGTTGTCAAGCGGATCTCTTCCCTCAGATTTGACCTGTTTGATCTCAGAGTTTGTGGGCTTGTTTAAAAGTTTGCCGGCTTAAGATAAGAAAAAAGCAACCAGGCTGAATTGTTGCCTGATAGTTTAATGTTTACAATAAAACTACATGCAAATATGCATTTATAAAATCAGTATTTATTGCTATTCGGTAATTACGATGTTTCTCAACCACTATTACTCCTCCTGGCTGCGTCAGCTATTAGCATTCACCCCAACACGTCACTGGGGCGATGCTCGCAGCGAGGAGCCGTGCTCTTCCCTTATTTAGTCCGGAGTCCCGCAGGCCCTGGCGGGCACCCCCCCGGTGGGCCGGGGACCCCAGGACTTGTCTGTGCGCAGCATTAGGGCCGGGCTGTGAGCGACCTTCAGAGCTGGGTGGATTTGCTCCCCCCCTGCTTTAAGTGCACTCATTTTATTTTTGGTAATACGCTGACTTGATTTACCCAATAAATGCTCTCTATTTTACATGAAAAAGACTTCTGAGCTTTGCTAAAGCATCACGGTGAGGCTACTGTTGAGGCAGCACTTTTAACATGTTGCTGTTTTTATTCCTACTATTCCAGAGGCTCCCGACCACCCCGCTGGGCTCAGCCGGCAGTGCGTGGCACGGGGCGAAGGCGCGAGGTGTGACCCCGGCTGCAGCCCCCGCAGCCAGCGCTGCCCTTGTCCAGTCCAGTCCTGTCATCAGCTTAAAGAGAAACAAATCTGCCCGGGCCCATCGCCCGCCGCTTGTGGCTGGGCCCAGGCCCGCTGTGAGGCACCAGCGCCGCAGGACCAGGGCTGGGGGCTGCAGCTGAAGCGCTCCCTCCCTTTGTATCTGTGGTGGTGCTGCGCAGCGGGACACCCCCACGAACCCAGGGGTCCCAAGACCCACCCGCAGCCTGTGCCCCGCGGCCCTGTGCAGGGGCCCGGCCTGGCGGCTGCTGCTGCCCCGCAGAACCCCGCCAGCCCGGCGGCCTCCTCGAGCGGGTCGGGTCCCCGCCCAGCCCAGCTCTCCGGGCCACCTCGGGGCGGGCGGGGGGCAGCGGCCCGCCGGCCGCACACAAGATGGTGGCGGGGCGGGGCGGCCCCGCGGCGGGCCCGCGGGGCGGGGCGGGCAGGAAGCGGGGCCGGGCCGGGCCCCGGGCCGGAGCCCGCCATGGGGGTGACGGTGGAGGTGCACCGCGTGTACCGGTACCCCTTCGAGCAGGTGGTGGCCAGCTACCTCCGCAAGGTAACCGGGCCGGCCCGCGCCTTCCCGCGCCCTCCCGGGGCGCTGCCGCCGCGCTGCCGGCCGGGGCAGGAGCGCCTCACGGCGGCGGTGGGGCCCGGCCGCGGGGTGTGCCCGCTCCGGAGCCGCTCCGCTTAACTAGTTCCTGCGTTAGCCGCTGGCTCTGCCCCCGTTCTCTCTTAAACAGCCTTTCTGTGTTCCTGCTTGCGCGGTGCCTCTGTGCAAAACCGTAAATCCCTGCGGGAGAGAAAACCGGCGTGGGTAGCGCGCCGGGGCGGGGGCCAGGGAGCAGAAACCCGCCTTGCTGCCTTTGTCCCACCGCCGCGGTGGCAGCCTGGCACAAGCAGGGCGTGCGGGAGGAGCGGGGCTCGCCGTGCCCTTGCTGTGCGGGTCCCGCTCTGGGGCCTTGCGGGTGTGCGGGCCCTTCCTGCAGCTGGAAGCTTGGTTTTCCTCTTTATTAGAACTTTTTTCAAGCTTACATGAAAACTTGTGTTTCTATGCCCGAGGTGTCAGTTGCGTACCAGTCTCCGGAGCAAAGTGGTCTCCCTTGCGCTGCCTGGCACCCCGGGGTGCCCGGGCTGGGTCCAGCAGCCTGGCCTGCGGTGACTTCCAGCAGGGACGGTGCTGGCCCCGGTGCAGAGGACAGGGTGGGCAATGCCGTGGCCATGGCGGAAAGCGGCCATTCTTCTTGACCAGAAACAACCCAAGTGCTGCTTGCAGAGCGTGGTGTAGTCGAAACACCCGAGAGGGACTTTGATGCAGTAAACAAAGCCACCAAACCCTGCCTGCTGCCACAGGCTCTGCTCCACAGGCGTTGCGTGCTGGTCTGTGAGCCGTGATGGACTCGGCAGGGGTATGGCACGGATGGGGTGTGCACAGCCGGGATGGCAGCACCTGCCCTTCCAGGGGCTCTGCCGTGGTGGCTGGGCTCTGTTTGAAAGAAAGATCAGATCAGTAGAAATGAATTCTGGTTTTCTGTCCTTGCAGAATGCTAAACCCTACATCACTGCTTGGTGCAGTATGGCTTTTGGCCTAGTAGTGCAACAATCATTAGACTTTTAAGTAGGTTTTAAAATGAAAATGTTTTGCAGTGGCAGAAGGCTGTGTTAATGGCAGGTAAACAGCGTTTCTGTGTTGCATCTGCTCCTAGCAAAACAGCATCCTGCTAAATTTTCCTTCTGAGCACTGTTGTCTCTCAGACCGAAGCTCCAAGCTGTGCATCAAAACTGTCCTTTTTGTTGGTGTTTTTCTTTGAACAGTAGCACAGAAATAGGGATGAATTCTAATCTTTATTACAAGCTGATGCCAGGCTTTTGTCCTCTAGCTGTGACTGGTTTTTGTGAACACCAAGGTGAAGAACAGAGCAGGCTCCATGATATTTGTTTTGGCCGCATGTGTTTAAACATTAACAATAGAAGTGAGCAGCTGTATAGCGCAGGGCATTTCCTTGGCACAAAACCTCATGGGTTGTGAATGTTCTCAGTAGGACAAGATGTTTAAACGAATGTTGACTTTGGGCTAAATTCATCCTTGATGCAACCAACTTAAAACACAAGGAAGGATTTTTTTGTCTCAGCCAGCTGCCAGTTCTCCATCTCCTGTTAGCAGAGGTCTGGCTTTGACAAAGGCAGTGCCAAGAGGAACCCAGAGTGTCCCCGCTTGCGAGACACACAGCCAGCTCTGGCCCCCGGGCAGCTGTGCGACTGATGCACAGCAGAACTGGGCTGAACGTGCGGGGTTGTCTCCTGTGGCTGAACCTGCCCGGTGTTCTGTTGTGGTGCGGATGCCCAGAGCAGAGCCCCGCACGCTCGCTTACAGCCGAGGCGGTCCCAAGGACTCTAATTCATCAGCGGTGGCATGACGACCTGACCTGCGGTGTGCAGGCTTGCTCCTGCTGCTGCCGTCCCAGGCGCTGGGAGGCAGAGAATGCCTCTTGCTAAGTAACCTTTTGTTAAAGATTGTCAGATCCTTAAAAACTGGATGGTTAGGGTAGGAGTGGAAGGTGATATGTTGCACTTCTACCAAGAAATAACAAGTTTTTCCTGTTTGCTGGAAGCCTGTAAAGACGACGTTGGGCTTGCTGAAGTCACTAGGCTTCTGCACGCGATCTCGGTGGGGTCAGCTTCTTGTCTTCAATGTCCATCTCATGAGGAAATGACTGATGAGATACGTGAATCTCTAAAAGATGCGGTGGTGTGTTTTTGTTTTAATGGACCGCCTATTTTTTTTCTGATGTTTGATGGCTCGGTACAAAATGGATTTGGATGCCTGTAGTGGTGTCATGCCCTGTACTGAAAACCAGACTGTCATGTACGTGAAATTCTTTTACAAAGGAAAAACCCAAAATATCCTCACAAGTCGAAGTGCCAGAACTCTGAACAGTAAATACAGGCAAAGATGCTTAGTCTGGAGTCTTTCTGTTTCTCTTCTATTTCTGTTAACCGTCTACAGCTGTTCTTTTTTTGCCCTAGAATAGGACTGTGCAAAGATGCATTTAAGGTTTTCTGTAAAAAAAAAAAAAGGCAAACAAGCAAACATTTTTTTCTCTCGCCCTGCTGCAGAAATCCTGAGCTGTATTTCTGGCAAGCTTGGGCAGTCAGATTTGCTAACCATGTAGTTTAGACTGCCACACTATGGCTAACCAATGGATGTGCTCTGAAATACTCATTTGAAAACTGAACAAATTTGGAAAAGAGAAGGCAGGGCTGCCTTTTGCTGATTTTTTTGAGTGTTTGGCGGTTAGAGGTGAGAGGGGAAGCAGAGTTAGTGCTTTTCATTGTGAAAGATTTGAACTAATTATGACAGCCAGAAGCGCAGAGCAGAAAGGTTAAAATGATCCTCATTTGTATGTGGCAGCAAAGTGCATCACATGCTTTTAACCAGGAATTTGATATGATTCAAAAAATAATTGCCATAGTTACTCATAAATGCCATAGTTAAAGTTGACTTCGGGGCTCCTGCTCTTGTTCTTTCTGTTGCGACTCTGCAAGTTGAACCTTTGAATGTTGTTATGTTGCAAAATAGGGTGGGAAGGTGCAACCAGACGTGCTCTCAGAGGAGACCAAAGCCAAAGCAGTCGGGGTTCTTCAAGGGCATGTTTGCGCCAAGACATCTCCTGGCCCACAGAAATCCCACGTATTGCCTCGACTGGGGTGTTTTGCCTATCGGCTGTGATTTATGATCTCTGAGGATGGAGCACAGAAGCCACTTGGACTGTGGAAAGCATCACTGTGGGCTTTTTTTTTTTTTTTTGGATTCCCTCCCTCTTGTGCATCTCAGGTTACGTTTCAAACATCGCTGCACTCTGCAGCAGAATGACACCCAGCTTCTCTAGAAACGTGCTTTTACCACAGAGATGCGTCCTCTGCTTTCATTACATAGAGTAAATAAGAAATAGGTGGTAATCAGATGGACAGCCTGCTACTTCAGATATTGGGGTATATATTCTTCTATGTTGGTTCAGAAATACGCTAGAAAATACTCTGCCTTCGCCATGTGTTGCTAGAGAAAATGGCCCCTCCATGGCCGGTGTGGGAGGAAGGCGCTGGCGGAGCACGATCTTGAGGGACGTGTTGGGTGGGTTGGATGGATGGTGGTCTGCAAGGGCCGTTGTCTTTCCGTCGAGTACACCTTTTGGACAGCTGCGATGTAGGTGAGGAAGAATCCTGCTGGAAGTAGGGGCATTAACTTCTGTCGTACCCATCTGATGTGCTGGGCTTGCGTGGCCGGTCCCCACCAGCGCCGCTGCGTTCCTGAGGCTGTAGGAGAGCCATGCTTGTTAGGCCTTTGTGGGGCGCGGAGCCGAGGGGAGTCTTGCCCCGTGCCCGGGGGCCTGAGCCTGCTAGAGCGGACAGCAGTTTCTGCTGGGGTGGCCTTTAGGTTAGTGCTGGTGGTGTTTTAAAGTGAGCCCGTGAACTGTAAATCAAACATTTAGTTCAAGTATGATAAATTGATTTGTATTGGAAATAAGTGTATCTGTATGTGAAAGGCTTTTGTATTTATCGATCTTCATCACAGCAAGTAATCTGTGCAGTGGGTTTGCTAGACTTTTTTATTTTTTAATTTACATTTATTCACAACCACCACCTTTCCAAACCAATAACAAAGTGGAGGAATCTGGAAAGGTTTAGCTGATTTTGTGGTGTCACTGCTTCCTTTCCTTGCAGTTAAAAAAGAAAGAATCAGAATATTTATGAATTTAAATACTATTATTTTTTGCAAGTCTTTGAAGCTGTCATTTTGATTTATGTGGGCTCCATTTGATCTTGCATGTAAAACCAGCCCTTCATTGCTTTGAAATATTTCATTTTTATACAAATCATTATGTGTAACCTGCAGTGATTTCTCTCTGCTGCTAAACACAGTGCCACTTTTAGAGGCCTGCTATTTCCCTCAAATAACTTCTAAGAAACATAGCTGTGGTTAGAAACTGCTGCTTTTGATAAATGATTATACACATTCCAGTTAGGAAAGGTATGTGGGGTCTTAATTCCCTGGATTCAGAATAATGACTAATGCGATCAATTCTGCTCGTTGTTTTATGTAGAAAACAATCAATACATTTGCAGGAAGACCGAGTGAGAGCACAGGAATTCTTTACCTAATTTTAATTGTCAGGTTTTTGCAAGCGGAGAATGGAGCGCTTCAATTCCAGTAGGCGTGAAATGAGAGGTAACCCCATAACCGCTCGGGTACCCCCCGTGCTGGGGTGCCGAGGGGTTTCTGGTATGTGAGTCTCAGTGCTTCCGAACTGCTGTTTGCTGGTACTGCGCTTGCAGCTCCGCATCTGTAAAACGGGCTCTGACGTCTTCGGGAAACACTCATGACCGGCAGCCAGGGTAGAAAAAAGTCATTCCGAAGCTATGGATAGCTTAAAGGCAAAGTCAGCTTCGTGGCTTCTGCTGTCGCCGATTTCTTTGGGGTCCTTGTAGTGTGGCTGGAGAAGAAATGTCTTTAAAATAAGAAAATCAATCTGGAAAGAAATTTACTACAGGAACTCATTGGAACTCTTTGATTTTTAAAAAAAAGTATGCACATTTCATCTGGATAAGTGTTTCTTTTTCATAAAAGTATAGCATTTTGAGTTACAGTGTTCGGAGTTGTACTTCCCCAGGTGCAGTCTGAGATGTCGGAAACCTGTCGGCTGCGGTCTGGGAAGGGTTTAAGGAGGGCAAGGCGTGAAGATTGTACCTAAGGAGGGAGAGGGATGAGATTTGCTCCTGCGTCAAGTAAGTGGACAGGCCTCGGGGGTCTCCTCTGCTCAGGCATTTCCAGAATAACGAGGGGGTCCCCTCCTGGTGGGACCCTTCGGCAGCTTGGCACACGCCAGGTTAGGGGCCGTGGCTGAGGAGCGGTGCCCGTGCTCTGCTCTGCCTCAGCCGGGGGACAGGCAGAGCACCCCGGCTGTGCCCGCTCCGCTGCCCACCCCGCTGCCCGCAGAGGCAGGTGCCATGCGTTTGCAGGCTGGACCACAAGATGGCATTCCCTCCTCGCCAGGTGCCTCCGGCACTGCGGGAGCGGCCTTGGGTGCTTGGGGGATGTCGCTTCTGCCCCGCAGCTCTGAGATTCAGGCTCTTTGGCCTGCCTGTCCTCCTGCCCTAACAGCAGGCAGGAAAGCTGCCCTTCGACGCCCCAGCCGCATCCTGCCCAGCAGTTGCTGCCCATCCTCTCCGCTTGCAGCCTTGTGCTCCTGGCCAGCCCCAGCACCCTCTCCGGTGCTGGTTTGCAGGTGCAGGCTGAGAGGACAGTAGCTGTGCCTTAGGAGCTCCCAGGGATGCAAGGCGAGAGCAGGTCGGCAGCCCATCCCTGTCTCAGCACCCCGAGTCCTCTCCTGGTGCGGGGGTGCCCTTTGCGGCGTGGCCAGCAGTTGTGTTCTCAGTGAACGGGGCGTGGTGGGAGCTGTGACATTTGGGCACAACCACAGGTTAGCAGCACAGTAGTAGCCGCCTCTTTTCAGGCAATTTTGGAAGTCCTTGCTCTGTCATGTGGCCCGACACAAGGAGTTGGGGGTGAGGATGCTGGAGCCAGTGTCACGTGTGACTTCTGGAAGGGATGCCCGGTGCCTTTGCTGAGCAGCAGAGGTGACGCAGGGCAGTTTGTGTTTGTGCTCCTGGGCAAGGAGACCGCAGGGCAGGGCTGAAGTCCTTGGGCTAGTGGGAGCCCTTCAGAAGGGGATGGGACTCCTGTGCCTCTGGTGCTGGGGAGGAGGGTTCGGGGGTTGAGTTACTGCAGGGCTGAAATAGCAGTCAGGCTGAGATCTCTTTGTTCTCTGCTGCTGTTAGCTTTGGCTTCCCCGGGGAATGGAAACCTTGCAGGGAGACTGTGGCTGGATGGAAACACTGTTTTTGTGGCTGTTAGACTCTCCTAGCCATTACATCGCTTGTAGACTTGTAATGTTCTTTCTTTTACTGTGCTGTGTTGGAAATTGAGTCTGTTTCTGTTTAAATACTGGGGTAATAGAGCCTGCTATTTAGTGAAAGATTTATGTAAATGGATCTTTGTTTCACACGATTGGGCCTTACAGAGTGTAAGTTACATCGGTAATGTAATTATGCCACTACTGCCATTTCAAAGCAGGATGTTGTGGAGAAGCCTCCAATTTCTGTATAGAATAGGACTTGAAAACCTTGCACTTTTAAAATCAACTTTTATTCTGCAGCAGGAGAAAATAGTAATGCTGGATTATAGAACAGCCTGTTCTGGAGTTATCGACCTTTTTAGTTTAGAACCCAAGATTTATATCAGAATTTTGGAGCACCCATTATTGCACATCATAATGGCATTACTTAAAGTGAGTTAGCCTTAAAATGCAATTTCCTCACCTTTCCTAAAGTTTGTATTTTGTTTAATGTTAATCTTTATCTGGTGGTCAGTATTTCTTCAGTTTGGCATTTGTATTAGCGTGGAGGTTACAATAACTTTTGGGTATTATTTGAGTTCAATAAATTATCTTGCACTTTAAATTTTAGAGTTCATTATTCACATGAATGTTGATTGCTTTTTGCAATGGAGAGTAAGGTCCTTGTAGCCTTCTCTGTCTCACTTCTAGCCAAAGGAGTTTTGTAAGTTCCAAAATAGACTATGCATCCTTAGAAGTCCTGTTCTTGTGCATACATTTCTTGCCCTACAGGCAACCTGTACAATTTTGGCATAATTCCTGTGCAGTGGAGGTCTTGGAGCGAGAATCTCTTTCTTCCAGCCTTGAAATGACTCGTCTGTACAGCCTAAGGTAAATGAGGTTACCTTGGGCAGGAACAGGCAGTAGCAATCCTTTGTCCTTGCTGCACGCCAGCCCCTGAGCAGAAGAGCATGCCCTCTTGCCAGGGTGGACCCACACTGCAATCTGAAGTGACGTCCCGCTGTCACACTCTTCTAGCAGCTTTTACAGGATAGTGAAATGTTACGTACCAGAGTCTGCATTCAGGTGACGTTGCACTGTACCTTTCCAGCTCTTTGTTTGAGGAAATAGGTTGTGTGGCTGAACGTGCTTAGCAGCAGTGACAAGGAGCTTGCTTGCTGCAGAAACTCGGGACGCTGTTGTTCTCTGAGGAGTGCAGTGCCGGGGGCTTTGGCCCGTGGAGCTGCCATGCTGCTGAAAGCTCTGCTTAGCCCTCATGTGAAAAACGTGGTGTGGGTCAAGAGCTCGCATCTTCGTTTCTGTGGTACGAGGGTGTGTGGAAGATGTCTGTATGCTGCAGCAAAAGCTAGCATCTCCCCTTCAAGCGATTTTTCTCATAGCAGTATTGTGGGTTTTCTGATTGTTTTCTAATCTTACTTACTAAGCTAATCTTACTAAATTCTTCCTTTCCGCTAACTTGAATGGAGACTGCAGATTGTTAATATCAGGCAGCTCGTACTTGTTGAGAGAAACTATGAAACTGCTGCTGACTTGACAAGTGACGCCTAGTAATTTTCTTTTACCCATGTGAGAAGTGGTAATCTTTACCCTATGCATTTTTATCTCAGTATCCCAGTCCCATGGAGAAACACGTCACGGCTGTAGAAACAGTGGAAGAGAAAACAGGTAAGCTGCCTGACTTTTCTTAACAGAGCTAATTAAAATTTTTCATAACCTTTAAAATTAATTATGTAATAGTTGTATTTCAATAGAAGCTGGGCACTGCAGACACGCCTGGGATTCCTGCGTGCTGGACATTGTGTAAACAAGACCAAGAAAATATTACCGCCCCCCCCAAAGCGTGTGTTTTAACTGCGTTAAGTATTTGAATTTTCAGCTTATTCCAAGGCCGTTAGACACGTTAGACCTGGTTTCTCTGTAGTGTGTTCTTTTGTTGTACGGTTCCTTGGCGTTTCTGTGATGATTTCCATTTGCAGCGCTCTACAGATCAGTCGTAAAGCCCCTGGAAGGAAGCACAGTGAGCTGTGTGGATGAAGCCTCAGGCGCTCCACAGGCATCGCACTACTTGGCTTTCATGATCCCTGCCTTCGGAGGGATCACTTGGTGTTTCACTTCCCATGTGAGGAGGTAGTTCCAGGAATCAGAGACTTGCGCAGTGGCCTTGTAGGATGTTGAAAGCGACCACAGGTCCTCAGTCTTCCGCTTTATCAATCAGAAGTCCTGAAATACTGAAAATCAGATGTTACCATTTCGAGTCATATTGATGGGAAAATAAATCTGCTTGGGTCAGAGTGCAGTTGTCAGATCAGGTCTGCTGATACACGTGGATTTTTGTTTTCCAGTTGCTTTGCAATTAGGCACTTATGGTAACATGCCTGTGCAGAGGATGTATTAAACAGTTATGCCACCACGTGGGAAACAAGTACCATAGAACTTTGCATGGAAATAACCACGTTTCTTCCTAATATGGGAACTGCGATCAAATACTCATTTGGGATGAGATAAGAACTTGTCGACTTCAGAGTTTTATTCCCAAATGCTTGTGGATGCTCTTTATCATACATTTGGAGATGTCTTCTGTCTTGCAGCTCAAGTTTAATGGTGGTTCTTAATTCCAGGCTTATGCTCTCTTTTTAAGCGAGGTTAGTGAGGTTGCCCTGAGATTCAAGAAGGCTGAGCATTAGTGCTGCCACTGCCATTTTCTTCAAATGCAGTAAACCACTCTTCCTGCAGAATGCTTTTCTGCTCTACGTTGCATGGAGATAGGTGCTCCATATTATTAATGTGATATGTTTGTTAGAGTTCTGGAAACCAAACCCCATGAAGTTTTTTTTGCATAGATCCCATCAAATGCAACTGTTCGAGAACGTACTCTTTTATCCTGGAGAAGTCTTTAACCTGGGCTATCTGCCAGCTGGCTTCTCGTTTGGTAGCATTCTGTTCTTGATCTGGGTCATTAAATATTAAAAGGCAAAATGATTCTAAAAGCCAACCATTTTTTGGAGATACTAAATAACTGTAATTTGTTTCCTAATAGATAGTTTTGTCCTTGTCACTGGGTCCAACTCAATACAAAAATAAATGTGTGATGAGACAGGACTGTTCTGTAAATCTCGCACAGAGTGTATTTGCCCAGAGAATGAGCCTGAGAATATAAATTGGGGTGGGCATAGGAATAAACTAAAACTTAGGTCTGTATGTTGGTCTGGTAGTTCAGTCGCCTGAGCTTTTCCCTCACTCCAGTCATCATCCACCCGGTGCCATCAGGAGCAGGGTTCTCCAGGGGGTCCTGCCAGACCCTGCGTGGCTGCGGGAGGGAGTCCTGTGTGCACCCATGTAGCCTGGCACCGGCACTGCCTGCAGTGCTTTGCTACCCAGGAGCACCACTGTAAATGCGAGTAAAGTGTTTGTGCCACACACTGGATAAGGGGGTTCTGGATCACAGCGATGGGTGCAGATGCCCTCCTCCTGAGGCAGAGCACAAAATGCCCGTAGCAGTCTTATTTACAGCCTTCTGTCTGGCAAAGCAGCAGAGATACTGGGTTATACTTAAAAAAAAAAAACCACACCGAACCAAAACCACCCTCCCGCAATGCTCTGTTAGTTTGCCAGCATTTCTCCTTGCATATTTGCTGTGCTGTGAAGTCTTCCGACTACTTTGTTTTTATTAAAAAAGTGGTAATATTTGCTGCTGTAACTCTTCGCTTCTGATTGTCTTTTATCATCAGATTTGTCTACGGGGATTATTTACCGGAGGAGAATTGCAACGTGCCAGAATGTAATTCCTGAGATTTTAAGAAAGGTAACTACTTTCAGAAAAATTTAGTCAAGTTATAAAACCTTAATGCTTCACTGTGGTTTATCTTCTTTAAAAGGATCACATTTCCTAATGATTTTTTTTAAAATTAGAAAAGTTACTTTTAGAGAGAAGTTAAGAGAAAAAAATTCTCTAGGAACTGATTTTATATTTAACTTGAATGGACAAAACATGTAACTGGTGGTGGTGGTTGCTTTACAGGCAGTGATGGGCTTTTAACTTTTGTACCTTGAAAAAATAAAGCTGTTTTAAAATGTTATCTGGGCCACAGTGAAAGTACAGTCATTCCCCCCACCCCAATATAATAATCTTATTGCTGTCAGTGCTTACAATTCTTGTGTGGTAGATGGTATTTTTATAAAAGCCCAGTCTTGTGGAACTCAGCAAGAAGGTGGCAGCTGGTAATAAACACTGGGTAATTATTTCTAAGCTGAGCTTGTGTATTTTGGATGTCTGATCCATGGCTCCTGAACACATTGGGTTGTAATCTCTCACAAAACCATTCTGTAAGTGAATCCAGAGGGAATTAAAATAGTACTTGATGTTCCTATAGCATGTTGCAAGTTAAATATGCATCGTAGGGTCCCTATAAAGAAGGTAAAATGTGATTCCTTAAAGGCTGCAGAAAATATAAGGACCTGGGTTGTGCAGTCCCTTAGTGTCTCTCTCTTGTGTCTCTTTTAGTGACAGTCCTTTCTTCACAGTTTGTTATGGGAGAAGAATTAGCCTTAATTTATTATTTGTTTTTTTGCAGAGTATCTTGCAGCAGATAGTCTGTATACAGAAAAGTACATTTACATTCATGCTCGGTTAAATAACTGTACTATTTCACAGCCTGCATGCTTAAAAGTATGCATGTACTCTTTTCTTTGTGCTGACGACTCTGTATGTTTTTGCCTCTAAACATGTGTTTGTCTCTTCCAAGCCTCACCTGCCAAGGAGAACATATCATTGCCCTATACATGCAGAATATAAATAAACCAATGGTGAGATTTTCATCCCTTCTTTGGCCCACGCTTGCTAGATCGAGGTCACTCAGGTTGACAAGTGGGCTCTCGGAGGAGGAGGAGGAGGCCTCCTGGGAGAGAGGAGCTGGAGCAGGGTGTCAGCCGCTGTGCCTGGCAGCAGGAGCCTGCAGAAGTGCAAGCCTTTCTCCTGCTCTCAGGGTTTAGCTGGCGGGTTTGGCTGCCTTGCATGTAACTGTTTGGAAGTGGCTTCTGTTATCCTTCGTAAATTAGCCGTCAGCAGCAAGAGAGAAAGCATGAAGTGATGGAGGTAAGTTGGCCTGTGGTGGTCTTGGAAATCCGGCTGTGGACCGAGCAGCTTCCCTAAATCTTGGAGTGTTTGCGTGGCCTTTAGTAGCTGCTGAGGAAGTTGATTGTTCTCATCAGGGCTAAACACAGCTGATGTGCCCTCCTCCTGAATCCTCAGTCTTATCCTCTGAGGCTAGTGATACTTAGAAAATACTGAGGAGTGATTCTACCTTTTTTTTTTTTTTATTAAAAGCTATGATTCTTCTATTTCCCAGGTCAGTGTCTTAAAAGTGCCCGACATCTACTTGGAAGAGGAATCTTGGCTTAATATGCGAAAAAGAAACATGGCTATGAAAACTCATTGTCTTACGTGGACACAGTATGCATCCCTGAGCGAGGAGTCTGTCTTCAGAGAGAGCTTGGAGAATCCAAACTGGTGAGTGCTGGCCTCTGGATGTACCAATGCCCCTGTGCGGGCTCAGGGCTGCTGCTGCAGGCCCATGGCCCTGAAAAGGGATTTTCTGTTGCCCTTTGAATGCTTGGAATGAGAAGGGTCTGAATAATCATTTCTTTGGTATGTCTTGAATGCATTTGAAGCAGCAACTGTAGATGTCCTGTAGCTTTCCTCTGGCTTGTTCGGATGCGAGGTTAGGTTCTCTGGCCAGAGCACAAATAATTGCTGGAAATTAATTTTCTGTGTGCTGCTCTGCAGTCATAGAAGGCTGCCCTGCTGTTCCCGCACAGCAGGCATAGCCAGAGTGTTCGTTTTGCTCTCCTGTTTACCAACAGATGCTTGGACAGCAGTTTAAAAATTATCAACTCCCGCCTGCTTGCCAGCCATTGGCATGGAGCATACTTGTTCCCAAACAATTTTCTTTCTCCGGTGTCTGGCCTTGTGTGCCCCAAAGGTGTAAGCTGCCGTGGGACTTGTGTTTGTGCAGAGTGGAGCCTAGAAATGTCTTTATGCATGTTTACGGCAGGATCAGAGTGGAATTTCTAGTTTCTGTAGCATTGAAGTGGGCAGGTATGTGATACATCTGACTGTCTTTAAAAAAAGATTTGTTTCCAGCTGATGTCAACCCCATTAATTCTTACGTTGTTCTGATGTCTCTTGTAATTAGTTGTTACTTTTGCCTTGTGATGTTCCTTGGGAAGCGTGGCAAGGTCCAGCAAGGTCCATGTGACTTTGGAAAGCTCTAAGCACGTTTAAGAAAAAAACCACCAACTTTAGATGAAATTAAATTCTTTGTGGCTCAGGCATTTTTGAAATCCCTATGCTGGGACTTTACTGTTTGAGGACATGTTCCTCTGGCTTTTTAAACTGTTTTGTTTCAAAAGTTTGCTGGGACCCTGTCCTTACTGAGGCTTCCTCCGCATCAGAGTTGCATTGCAACTGTAGATGTTGGTCCTGTTGGTGTAGAAACACTAACTACTGCAACTGGTCCCTCACTCACGCCCTGTTTTCAAGGCTTTTCAGTTCCAGTTTAGGAAAGACACTGTCCTCAGCATGCTGCTTCTGCTCCTGCAGGCTTGTGCAGGGGAGTTGTTCGAGCTTGGTGTTACCACCGCTCACTTTTTCCTTAAAGCAGTGGGAATACTGCGGCAGTTGGGAAGGCAGAGGCGCAGGTGGGCTGCCAGAGTGTGATTGCAGCCTCGGCAGGTTCACTTACACAGGCTTTCAATGCCTGCCGGGGCGACGGTGCCTCTGGAGGTACCGTGGGCGCCGATGCAGGTCAGCAGCTGCAATACGTAGCTGCAGGAGCCCGCGGATCTCAGCTGTGCTGCCCTGGCCAGGTAGGTTCAAGGATACCTGGGTGTGCCTGTGCACACCACTGTCACCTCTTCAGGAGTCTTATGGAGGTAATCGGATCTAACAAATGCTGTCTGGCAAAACAGGTGTGAAATTTCAGCTGCATGTGGTATACGTATGGTGACATTTACATTTGAATAGATGAAGGAATTATGCAAAGGGCATAACATTAACAGCATACTATTGCACTGGAGAGAAATAAGAAAACACACAATGAGGAGATTCAAGTGATCCTGATTAGTGGGAAAATTGTACATTATGCCCTTAAAGAGAGAAAAATGTTACAAGAGTGATGGTAACCTGAGTACAGACTTGTCTTTCTCCCCTACTAAGCACTGCTGGGCAGATTTCAATAGCAACCTCCTGAAACTCTTCAGGGCACTAAAAGCGTGAAGAGAATGAGAAAATTCTGCACCTCAGTCAGGCGCCGTGCGTGTGTTGTAGCGGGCTGTTTGTTTGTTTAATCAGCTTTAACATGACATTGTTAAGGATACTGATAAATGAAAGCAGAGCGCCGTTTTGCTGGCTTGCATCTCGATCAGCCGCCTGAGCAGGTTGACTGCCGTCGCCTCTCCCCGCACCTCCCGGGTGAGTGGTGGGCTCCGTGCGGGCACTGCCCGCTCCCAACTCAGCAGGGAGCTGGTGGCTCGGGAGGTGTCGGGGTGGTGGCTGCAGGCTGCCCTGCAGGCGTTCCCTGGGGTGCGTTACAGCCGCGGCACCCGCAGCCCTGCTCTGTGCCTCTGCACGGAGATCGCTTGCCAGTGGGGTTAGCGACAGAGCTGCTGCTTTGGAGAGCTGCAGCCTGGTTCCAGGCACGCGTGGTGGGATGGTGCTGATGGGAATCCAGAATATTTCTACCCCTGTCCGATGAAGTTACAACTGTCTGTGCTGACTTCAGCCCAGTTGTAGACCAATATGCTGTAGAAAATCAAACCACGAATCCAGTTCCTGCAGGGACCAGTGGCTTAGACGTTTAGCAGAACCTCATCCATAGGACATGGATTAGTTTACCCAGTTTGAGATTGACAGTTACATCCTTCATTATTTTCAGCTAGAGAACCACAAGTCGGGGAAGGGAGACTGCGACCTTCCTGATGTCCCTAATGGAACTGGGGCAATTGAAGTGATGCTTGCTTAGTCCCAACAGTCAATTTAACCACAGTGTAGTTCTTCCTCTTAATGTCAGGTGGTTATTTTGTCCTAAATAAATGTGAATGCAGTCATGCCAACTGCTGCATATTTTTGCAAAGTGAATTATTGTGGGTGCTTCCAAGCAGAGCGTATAAATGTCTGAAAAGATCTAGTAGCAAACAAACATTACCATAAACCACTTACAAACCATTGAAAAAGGCATCATGAAGCATATCTGTATATTTAGAGGCCAGAAAGCACCTGAACTTGGCTGAACTCCTTCACGACACTTTTTATTCGATTTCGATGGTTTAATTGCTGTTATAGACAAGCATCTCATCTTGACTAAATTCCAAAGAAAGCCAGTTAGTCCCTGCGGGCAAGGCCTGGCTACAGGCAGAGCCGCAGGCAGGGCGGATCCAGACCCGAGCGTGTCAGCGCTGCCCGGGTGTTCGCCGGCACTGCCCGGGCGTTTGCTGGCACCGCCGCGGGATGCAGCTCTGGAGGGCTCTGGGGCTCGCAGCTTTCACTGCTGGTATATCAAACCCATCTGAATCCTGTCAGCTGCTCCCCTCCGCTTGCGTGCGTACGTGTTTGGGTTAGGGACAATTTCTAGAGTAATTCACTTGCGCTTACCCTAAAAGCGTGTGTTATGTACGTTAGGTTTGAGCTTGCTTTCCACCCAGCTGAGCTGGGCAGCGTCCGTGTTGACGGGGAGGGCTCTGGGAAGAGTTGCCTGTGCACAGTGCCAAACCGAAAGGCACAGTGCCAAAATTCCCCTATAACTGCCTGGATTTATGTTGAAGTTCTGTACTGGCAAATTTCCATGTGTCTGGGCAGGTTATACCTGTCTTTCCGCAGTGGAGAGTCCCTGTATAGCTTGAGTTTTATCTCTGGTGTCATTTGCCGTCCCTCTGTGTTTTGGTTTGACTGCTTTCCCCCTCCCTGCCAGGAGCATTTCTTTGCTTTTTCATTTTGTATCCCTCAATTGCCATCAGATTCCTTTTATTACCCAGCACTTTCCCTCATTTCTTACTGCCCGAGGGAGCTGAAGTCTCTCACAGCACGGTGGGCGCAGGGTGAGAAGGTGTCTCCCCGATACGGAGGGATGCATGTGATGCATGAGCAGTGCTTGTCAGTTGGAGATGGGAATTAAAAAGATCTCCCTCTTTTGAAGAGCCTTGCACTAGATGTAACTTTTAATTTTGTTTTGAAAGCCATGCAGGCTTTGGAAACTCTCCCTGACACTATCTGAACAAGAATATTGCTAGACTTTTTATACTAAAGACACTTTAATTAAACTCCCATCATGAAAACAATTAGACCAAATTTGCTGTACTTAACTAGTCAATAATTTAGTAGTTGGATCTCATTAATAGACTTCTCCCTGTGACTGTGTTGTAATGATGCGGCATTGCCAGCTGTGTGCTACGGAAATCAATCAGAGATCAATATTTTCCTTGAGCCTCCCTTTTTTGTTCCCTACAATGGTGAAACTGCAAAATGAGTAAATAAATCCCACTGCAGCTGTGTTCAATCGTGGATTTTTACTGCTGACATCCATCCTGTGGTTGAGGTGAACTTCTCATGTTCTCCAGCTCCTTCACTTGAAGTCCACTTGTTTGTCTTCTCACCGAATTGCATTGACAGAAATAATAAATGGTCGTGTCTCGCCGAGGGCATCGGTGGTGCCGGGTTCACGTGCATGCTGCGGGGATGGGAGTGGGGGGTCTTCTCCTCACTGTTACCACTGCCTCTGTCTAGCTTGGGTGGGGTGATGTCCTGAGGACTCTATAAAATCGTACAAGTGTATTTCACTGTGTCTGCAGTTGGCTTTCCTGATTCTGGAGATGGCTGTTGTGTCCTCTCCAGACCTCTCTGTTGCTGCTCTTTGGGCTTCTCCAGTAAGCGCATGTCTTTCCTGAAGCAGAGTCCAGCCGGACCTTCAGCAGCGCTGACCGCGGGAGGTTACCCTGACGTTCCTGCATCTCGTTACGTTTGCCTTTGAGATTGTCATACAAAATATGTGAATGTAAGAGATGAATCCCTTACTCGGGTATCAAACACTAACTTTCTAACGTAAAGTTTACACTTAGTGTTTACTAAGTAGACAGAAGAATAAAAGGGTGTTATGTTCCTGTTTCTTAGGACAGACTTCACACAAAAAGGCAGAATATCAGTTACGGGGGCAGGTCTGCTCAACTGTGTGTTGGAAGCTTTTGCTCAATCGTTTTTAAAACAAGGTGTGAAGAAGGTAAGTCATTTATTGCTTGAATTTCTTCCCCGAATTATATTCTAAATTTTTTTCCAAGCACCAGATCATCTGAGCTCAAAATTAAATTGGTGTTTTAAGTCCGGATTCTTTACATCTTTTAATTGTTGAAAAAAAATTTGACCTTTTCTTTTGTCTACAGAGAATAAGCAGAACAAAAATGGATTTAGTTTTATTATGGTAATAGTTTTATTTCAAATACATTTTAAAACATGGCATGTATGACTGTATCAGTTTCTGTAATTCATTCTTATTCCTGATTTCCCCCAGGCATTGAAACAGTTCTTCTTCCTAATGCCTCATTGTACCAGCTAATACTGTAATAATAATTTGCAATTCTATAGCACCTTTACACTGAAATAGTCAAAAGTAGTCAACATGAATTTGTATCATGTCACGCATTTTTCTCCAGTAATGTTAGATTTTTTTTGGCAGCTTGATGTATTTACAATAGCCACAGTCAATCTCCCTGTAGCAGTTCTGTATACTTCAATAGTTCTGTCTTTCAGTAAGAATTATGAAAGAGGATAAAAGCTATCCAGCTATCCAGCAGAGCATCCCAAGGGAGTTAGTGTTCAAAGGCCTTTCGTTTCTGGGAGTCGTGTCATATTGATAAACTAGGTTTAACAGCAACGTCTCCTGAAGCATTCGTTGGGAAATGAAGTTTCGTGGAAGTCTTGTTCTCTGGAAGTTTGTGCCTTGAAGAGATTTGGGGGTTCGGGTTGTGCTGTGCAAACTGTTTAAAATTTATACCTGCTGAAAAAGGAGCAAGAAGAGAAGGAGGGAGTATTTAATTAAACCTTTTTAATGAGAAAGAGGGGTTTTTTCTTTTTTTTTTTTCCTTTTTTTTTTTTCTTTTTTCCCCCCTCCAGTTTGTATCTTGTTTCAGATGAATGAAAGCATATGTATATGCCTGAAAACATGGCATTTTCATGGCTAGCTCATGAATCTTACGTACTGCAAGACTATAATGAACCTATATTTACCATTATTTATCACTCTTTAATTATCTAATGGAGAAATTTGTTTTTCAGATGAACTTAGATGTCCACAGTTCAGATCATGCCTTATGCTATTCTTTAATTATTCATGGGGACCAAGTGGTTAATACTGATGAAGGTTTTTTTTTGTTTTGGTTTTTTTTGTTTTGGCTTGGTTTGGTTTTGTTTTTAAGTGGCCTTAGCAGTGTCCTGTTTTTTCTCCCACTGAAGTCAGTGGGTGTTGGAGTGTGGAGCCTGTCCCTTCGGACGCTCTCCTCTCCGGTGGTGGAGGGGCCGACCCCCCCAACCTCTTGTTCGTGCTGCAGAAGCCGATTTTGGAATCTGTGCCCCAAGAGCTGGAGACAGAAATGTATTTCAAACGGCATGGCCATTTATTCATTTGCTTATTCTTGATAACTATAAGATCTTTTTGTTGTGGCTTTAAAAGAAAAAAAAGACAGAAGTAGACAGCTATGCTAGTGTAGGCAATGACCGTGAGCAGTGAAACGCGTCTCGCTGGCTTATGACAGCGTAGAGCTAGCGGATAAAAGAAACTAGTTCACAATATCTCTACAATGTTGCATTAGAAATCCTTTAGCAATTTTGGCTATGTCTGCAGATCTGTGATTTTTCAGAAAAATACAAGCGCATCAGATCTGGTATAAATGTACAGTCTTGCCTGTTTTTTCCCCCCACCTCCAAAACGTCCGTCTCCCTCAGGCAGCAGCTGTATCTATGCATTTCATTTCTTCTAAGCTGTTAGATAGGGTTCCTTTTGTGGCTTGGCCATAGAGTAGTTTTGAGGCATATTTTACCCAAATGTAATAAATGGCAATACAAAGATGTTCTTTAAAGTTTTAAAATATATGTTGCGTAAATGACAATGCTTGATAAATGTTCTCCAAGCTTCCGTTTACTTCTTATCTTCCAGTACCTGATCTGCATCCTTCCTAATGGCCTGACCAAAAGGGCATTGCTTTTCTTGCACCTGGTATAATTGGTTGGAATACGTAAGGATGTTACTTTCAAAGCCAAACCATGATTCCTGCTTTATCACCTCGGTCCCGACAGCAGTGCACTTCTCCATCCATCTGTTTGGAGGGGCTCAGATGAGATAAGGGAGTAAGGAAACAGTGGGAGGCAGCAATGTGGGGGCAGAGGAAATGGAGTAGGGGATGAGCTACATGAAGAGCAGGAGAAAATACTGTATGTATATTAAATTTTGTGCATGACTACAATAAAGCTCATGTATTCACACAATCAATATTAAATATCTTTATTTTATAGAAAGAGAGAGAAAAGTTACTATTCATTAAACTATTCATGGACGCCAAAGGCACTGATCTTTTTAATCATTATTTTTGTAACTGAGATACGAGCCTATTCTGTGGGTAGGGGTTTTTTAAATGCCTAAGAGAACGACAGTGACATTTTATGGCTCCTCATATTTGTCACATTTCTCTTATTTTATTCCAACTCTGAACAAAAATGTAAGAGATAAAGTTCTCCTGCCCTGCTTTTGTTTGTAGAAGTCATAGTGCATTTGGGTGGAAATTACAGCATTTATGCTTTTTTTTTTTCTTACCTGTTCAGAAAAGGTATTAATGAATGATATGCACCCACATTA
Source organism: Calonectris borealis (assembly GCF_964195595.1). Lineage (NCBI taxonomy): Eukaryota > Metazoa > Chordata > Aves > Procellariiformes > Procellariidae > Calonectris > Calonectris borealis. Next base: position 17,366,941 of record NC_134326.1, read on the forward strand.
TTGCCAATAAAACTTTCCTCCTGAATAATTCAAAAGTCTGAGCAGATATGCCAGTAAATCCCAGCTACCAGCACAGCCCGTTCTGGGTCTATTGCCGAGAGCCTGGCTTCCTTCGGAGAGGGGAAAGGATGCTCCGTAGTCTGCAAGCAAAGTCTGGGAGAAGTTTCCAGCCCAGGAGGGGTAGTAGTGGCCCTAAAGTCAGCCTTTGTGTGTGTGTGTTTTTAAAATTTGTTTAAAAAGTGGCCTAATTAGTTGGTATGTGTCTGAGTTATGATGATCCCTGCCAGTGTGAAGGAGTACAGATGACAAAGTTACGAGTGATTTTAAGGCCACTCAATAAAGGAGCATTTGTAGCAAGAAACTTTTGTTACATTAGTAGATGTTTTATCTGTTGCCTCTTAAATGTTGCAACATTTCTGTCATTTTCACTTCTTGGTTTCTTTTTTAGATTCCTTTTGCTTGACTTGAATATATAAGGAGATGGAAATTAAAGGCTGTGATACAGTGTTTGTTAAATGATGGAGCTGAGCTCAAATAAGAAATATTTAACTGAGAAATGTTTTGTCATGGTTTCAAAAAAATGGAAGGTATTAGATGCGCTTTTCAGAGACAGCGTAAAATTTTCTGCTAGTCTGTTGAAATGCTAACTTGCTTTTGTACTGGCAGTGGAAATGAGGTAGGCACTGTAATATGCATTGCCTTCATCACCTTCAAACAGGCCATTTATACTTTTCTTGTACATCACCTAACCTCTTACTTAAAACTTAGAGTGTTCGGTAAGAATGTGGAGGATGTTACAGACGTGATATATTCTCTCTGGCCCTATCAGCCGGAGTCCAGTCTGGCTCCTGGCAGATATTCCAGATATAGGCGCAGGCTGCTCAACAAGTCTGTGGTGCTGGAAACTCCTTAGACTGCCATTTCACGTTTCCCTTGTTACCCTGTCACCCCGCTGCTGGGTCAGTGTGCCTTCTGTGGTTTCAGCGTGCCGGCTGTGGTGACAGAGTGGCGCTCGCCGGAGCAGTCACCCGTGGCCGTTCCTGAACTGGGAATCAGCTGGGCTCCCATCCCTTTGAGTGCTTTGGGGTATTGCACCGATAAGGGTAGGAGCATGTAGACACTTACGGCAGGGTAGCTTCTTACAGTAGCAGAGTACCTCCGCCTTTGAAAAGTAAAACTGTTCCACGGCTTGTCCGTCAGAGAAGCTTTTAAGCTGCAGCTATAGAGGTGCAGGGTTTAATGGGCAGGCAATGTTTGTTCTGCATTTCAAGTGCATCATTGCACTCTAAGCAGTGTAAATTTAGCTCCTTTAAGCCTGATCTCCTGGGGCTGAGATTTAAGTGTTTGAACTTTAGTTGAAAGGAATATATTGATTAGGCTTTGATTTAGTTGTTCCTTGCTGAAAAGATAGTGGGTAATGACTTGTACCTGCCCTTTCATATTTTATTCATTTAATGGAGTCCCCTCTCATTCCCTTTTCTTCCTCAACACCATTTTGCCTAAAAGTCTGCAGTGCTACGAGGAGAAATAAAAGAAAAAGCAGTTGTCATGCTGTGAACATAATTGATTCAATAAGTAACATTTTTAAATTCCCTAGGCAAACCTCTGAGTCTTCCCTTATGTCAATTAGTGCTTCATTCTGTAAACAGTGGCATGTCCAATTTAGACTGATAGACTAAGGTAGTCAGCTTATTGCCTTCTCAAAGAATAGGCATGAAAGTTGAACTGTTTTTCATAGATATAAAATATCTTGTCCGATTTTTCTGGGGAGATGTGAAAAGAAATTCTCTTGACCTATTTGTTAAAATTAATTGTCTTTTTTTTCCTCCTCTCATGGTGACTCAAACTGAGAAATCCTTTTTCTTTTATCTTGACAAACAGAGAGCACACTAGAGTAAGCCTTAGCCCCACACAGGTTATAGCTAAGCTCCAAGCTTGCGTCAGTCCACAAGATCTGACCAAACATCAGAGGTAGGGTTGGCAAATTACTACAATTTCAGTACACACAGCCAAAAAGTGAGGGGAAGAGGGATGTTGTGGATTTTCTTATCTAAAGTGAGTGTTTTTTGCTTTTCACCAAATATGAAGCTTCTTCTCTCTCGCTTTGTACTGAGCCTTAAATTTAAATTCATTTCAAAATAGAGCAGCATCTAGCTGTGAAGCAGTCTGTAGCCCTGATGTGGGAAGAGCGCTTGATCGAAAGCTTCCCCCCAGTTTTCAGATGGCTGCCCTGCTGCAAGTCGTTCAGTGGTTTGCACCCGCGCAGCTGTGGCTGGTTGGTGAGCGCCTCGGGCTCCTCTGCAGTGAGCCCCCCAAACAAACAGCTCCGCTAGATTCAACTACATTTTACTTTAATAACAGTTCATTGTTTGGTAGTTCCTCCTTCCTTCAGTCCTGCAGGAAGAAATACTCACCTTCATGGTCCTCTGATGGCATTTTTTACTTAATTTCAGTATTGCTTTCCTTCATTATAGAAATAATCATACTGGCTTTCTGGGGAGCTTTCATCCTCGCACACCCAATTGCTTGCAAAGAATATGAATGATAGTATTTCCTTTTTAAAGAGGGGTATACCAAGGTGCGGGGATGAGAAGAGGCTTGGTCCAAGCAAAGCGGTGGCAGAACTGGAATCAAATGTGTGACCTGATCAAGTGCCCTGGTTTCGTGCAGCCGAGACTTGGAAGAGCTTGCAGGCTGTTCGGGGTCCTTTGTCCCCTCCAGGTTCCCCGTGAGCAGCCTGTGCCGCAGCGCTCCTTGTGCCTCCCAGGCAGTGGGGAGAACCGCACTGAGTTAGTGCGGGATCGTAAAATGCAATTTATTTTTTTTAAGGCTTTACTGGGATGTTTTTGGGTACCCTTTCTAATGTATGAAATACTTAAGTTGTGTGTAAAACTGGCATTTATTTGTGCTTTTTTCCCAGGGTATTAAAATAATGGAGACACTTCTTCAGGAGCAGTGTGGGTGATCGTGATCTTAATGAGCAGTTGTAAGTGCAACATCCATCTACAGTTAAGAAAAATTGTTCAGAGTTTGTGATACCTACTGCACATTGTGCTCCTTGTAGTTCTACAAATAAATGTGGATTTTTGTACATTATAAATAGCATGCAACTTTTGTGGAATTTTCAAGAAAACTAATGATGTACTGCAGCGTTAGGCTTAATACTATTGCAGAGTTTCTGAATAGTGTGTTGATTAAGACGACTTCTGTGTCCTCTATTTCATGCTCTGTTAATATATCATGAGTGTGATAGTCCTAGTAAAATAAGACATTGGTTCTATCTAAGGATTTTTACTCAAAAGTAGTATCTTCAGGGGTTATCTGTGGAGGGAAGATTTGGTCAACTCTTAAATTAGCTTCAGAACAAGAGCAAATGGCTATTGATTACCTCCTAATAAATGTTCTTCTAAAACCTATTTTCTCTGCTTTTGCAGGAGAAAATGTGTTTGTGTAGAGTTTCCTTGGAACTGCATATCTTCATTGCCATTGGAATTCCATGGCGGTAGTCTGAAACTTACTGGTACCATTTTATTGAGGAAAGAGTGTTTACTATGCACAGCTGGAAGAAAAGAAGACCATAGACTGCAAAGCTTTTACAAAAGATTAAGGAATCGTACTACTTAAGGGAATGTTGATCATGAAAATCACAGAGGAACAAGTGTAAGCTTGGAAACAGCATCTTCATGTGAATTGGTGCTATAATCTCTAGAGACTAAGAATTCAGTAAGGGAACATAGAGCAACAAAACAAAAATAGCGCTTGTTGCTTTGAGGACACCCTTGCCTAGTCAACCAGTTGCTTTGTGTCTTATTAAGGGAGGTGGAGGCACACCTCCTGTGCTGTTTATCTCACAGCTTAATTCTGTGGGGTAGAGGCTTCGTTCTACAGAAATGAAGCTCAGCTGTAGCAGCTGAGTAGAGTTACTGTTCCCCACTTGAGTCACTCTATTTCAGTTCTGATTGCTGTGTTGGAAATATTTGGTTATTATACCCCTGCCAGCACGATTATTTTCAGCTGTAAAGACATGCCTCAGTACAAGTTTTGCATATATTTGAATTCTTTCAGAACGTATTTATCTTGTATTGTTTCTGAATAGAAGAAGAAACTTGGAGGGGAGTTGGTCAAGTGCAAGTAAAGTTCCTGACGAAGGGTGTCTCATATGCTTCTCCTCCTTTTGTTCCACACACCGCATCAGGATAGTTTTATTTTAAACTTTTTTTTAAAATTCAGGTAAGCACAAGCCGGCTTGGATACACTTCCTGAGTTAGGGTAATACCACACTTTACAAATAGCCCCATTAAAATCAGTGTTTGTTCTTTGTGGAGATTTGAACCGCTTATTTGATTGCCACAAAGCAAAATGATCAGCTTCGCATTTTTCAGGGTGGGTTGTGTTTTATTCTCTCCAATGTGATGTAAACTCTTGGTGGACTCTTCCTTACGCTATGCCTGAGTGCTGTGAGCCTGCTTATTTCAATATTTAATGGTCTCAACTGTCCTATTCTGAGCTAAATGGGTGTGGTACTAAAGAGCTGAGCCACGGACTGTGGCCACGCGCCAGCTCTCCGGTAGTGTAAATCCTCTGCTTATGTGGCTGGTGCTATAGGTTTACGCTATGGGAAATGCTAGCCCATACCTTGTGATGAAAGAGCCATGACACGGTCCTTAGGAAATGACCATATTTTGTATTGGCACAGCAGAACAAAATACTTTCCTTCATCTTTCTTATTTTGGTTGTTAACTGATTCTTGTGAATTTGGACTCTGAATGCTGAACAGTAAATATTTATGAAATGTAATGGCCAAGACTAAATACATTCATTAGCATATTTATTTTTATTGAGTTGTTTCTTTGTGTGCCTGAGCAAATTATCAAATTACTTCTATTTGAACTGCTGCGTACAATTTTAGGACTAGCATTTTTATTCTCGCATCACTCCGACTTTTGGAATTAGGATAGGAAGCATTTGCATCCTCCCTCACCCCCAAAGTAGAAGTAGTCTTTGAATAATGGAAGTCCAAAATCCACTCTCTTCTTCAAAGCCTGAGTTGCCCATCTGCTTACTGCTAGGTGCCAGAAAGAGAAGGGTTGGGACTTCTGGGAGCAAGGTGCTTTTTGTGAGGCTGGGGAATACGGTCAGGGTGGTGGAATTGCCTGGCCCTCGCTGGAGGTGGCAGGACCATCTCGGCTCATCCCCGGGGCTCAGGTCTGCCCCTGGCCTGCTGGAGAACAGCCCCGCTGGGCCGGGGAGCGACCCTGCTCCAAACTGCAAACCAGCACCTGCAAGTAGCTTTTGTTTTGAAGATCTTCAAGTGCTGTGTCCTGTGTTGGAGCTTAAGTCATCCCACTTTAAAAGGTGTCCCTGCCTTTCCCCTGGGAGCAGTCACCGGTCACAGGGAGGTCTGAGGGGCTCCTGTCGGCAGGGCGGACGAGTCCCTCAGGATGCCGCGAAACGAGTGATCAGGACACGGGGACGCGATGGGCATGTTCCCCGGGGAGCATGTGCAGTGTCACGGTGTCGAACATACAGGTCAATCCCAGGGGGCAATTAACTTCACCCATCTGATTTTTTTTCGGAAATAACTTGCCTTTTTTTTTCACTCCGTGTGTCTGTATGTTTCTTCCTGATGTATATTGTCATAGCAAGATAAAGCTAAACATTTTCAGGTACAGAAGATAAACTGACCGGATCTGATGTGCCCTCTCAGACCACCTGTAACACAGTGTGTCTTGTTACGCTGATCTCTGGGCATAAAGAGAATCCCCTAATGGCTCAAAAAAATGAGAAAGCTCTCTCTTTATAAGTTTTATGTAATTGTTCAAATTGTTTAAAACTTTCACTGACTGCAATCATGATGGTTTAAATGATGATTAGACTTGCTTAGAGTATTTTTCCTGGGACCTGGACAGCGGGAGCTTTGACAACGTTGGCCTTTAGACATCAGTGTTCTCAGCAGTCCTGCCAGCATCTTTTTCTAAATAACGGGATGGTGAACAAAAAGGAAATACTGTTTTTCAGATTGTTTTATGAAACTAGTTAATACACACTCGTTTAATTGTAGCAAAGTTAAATTTAAGAATACCGGTATTTAATTCTCTTAATTGTTGTATTGTAGCGTCCCATTAAAGCTCATCTATGAACATTTCCATTAAAGGGTCATCTTCTTTGTCGAGTGTCTAGCTCTTATCTCTGATAGAAGAATGTTGTCTGCCAGATCTCAGCCGGAATTCATTTCCCTGTTTACAGAATACGGATAAAAACAGTCAGCGTGTCCATCCCATTTGTCTCGAGATGTTTGTCATCTTGCTGGGTTTCATTCTGCCCCAATGCTGAACTTTCTGTGGCTCTGTTAGAAAAACCTTATGAAAACACTTTGTTATTCGCAGGAAGTTAATTCCTCTTCATGTGCTGCATTTATTGACAGTTGCCTTTTCAGGTTTTTCCTGCTGTGATCAGTCTAATGGAGTAAATTTTTCGAAGCCTCTCAAGTGCCTCGAGAGCCTAAACCTGGCTGCCTTTCAGCAAGCTTCGGACCCCTGGAGATAGGCTGCTGGTGCCTGGGCGGCCGAGTCCCCGGCGCCTGGGGAGAGCCTCCAGCCGCCCGGCCGGGCACGGGGAGATGCTGAAGAGGGGACACGGGGGCTTGGTCACCCCTCGGGTGCTGGGCACGGCTGCGTCTGCGAAAGCAAATGGCAAAGCCCCGCAAGTACGGTGTGTGGGAGCTGAAGGGAGAGGAGGGGGACCGAGAACCTGGCGCTGGCTTTAGAAGGCAGCAGGGCATCTGAGGAGATAACAGATAAAAGGAGCAAACTCCCAAGGGTAGCAGGGCTGAGCGAGACGGTGCCCGTGCTCCTGACGCAGCGGCACACGAGCAACCTTGAAGTCACCTAAAAGTCCCCTCTGTTCGAGGTGCCGGGGCGCGTTCTCGGGGCTGAGCTGTCCTGCATTGAAAGCTGCCTTTGCATTGCAGATGTGAGCTCAAGGGAATTGCGTGCAGTGATGCCGTGGGGGTGGTCAGCCAGCAGCCTTCCCACCTCCCCTGGCACGGCAGCAAGCAGGAGCAAATGCCTCGAACGCCCGGCAAGGCAGCGGATGGGTAAACGAAGTGTCAGAGTGGGAAGCTGGCTTGCTGTATTTTTTTAAGAGCATGGCATGCTAAGTGTGATTGAACACCTTTACCCATGCATTTCTAAGAAGTGACTTTTTTTTGATAGAAGGGAGTTTGTTCCCCCCCCAATAAAAAAACCAAAATTCCTCAACAAAGACCTCACAATATTTGGCCAAAAAGCAAAAACATCATGTGGTGAGCCATAAAGTAATAACACTGTGAGACCTGTTTTTAGAGAAACTTTGTAAATGAAAAGTAAAGGGAAAAATCCAGCTGGTAAAGTCTGGAAAAAATTCAGGCTGGGGTGTGCTGTGGGCTAACGCAGCTGGTGGGTGCTGGGCTGTAAAGGGCTGGAGCGCAGGGAGCTGAGAGGAGCAGCCGGATGAAGCATCAGGACCGGGAGCTCCCTGGGGAGGGGTGGGGTGGGACGGGTGGGGGTCCGAGGCCGAGCCCGGAGGTGGCGGCGGACAGGGAGCTCTGGGAATCGGGAGCAGAGAGGAACGGAAGGTGCGAAAGCAGAACTACACAAAACCACCCCCTGAGAAATGAGGCTGGATCATGCGTCGGACCAAGTAGCGGGGAGTAAACCCGGACCAGGAGGGAGGAACCAGCACGGGGCAAGGAATCGGTGTGGCCACAGCGTTCTTCAGCACGGTGGTCACAAAACGCGCTGTCTGTGGGCTGGGTGCTGCTGCCGCGCTGCTGGCAGCCCTGCCTCGGCAATGCTGCGGTGGTTCTGTTTAAAACACATCTGGAAGTCTGCCCTCCCCAGACCTGTTGCTTGTTTCCATCCTGACAAGCTGACAGCTCTGAGTACACAAATTAATTAAATTCATGATAGTTTTGCTGTGATCTAAACCCATCGTTTTAAAACCCTCTGTTCCCAGCTTTCAGGCCTGTTATTTTTTGCTGTGAATGCTGTTTCATGTTTGTCTCACTAATGGGACAAACATTTCAGTAAGAGTGGCAAGATTTAGAGCACTTATCTGCTTTAATATTAATCAGTTGCCTTATTTGGAGGGATAACGGGGCCTCGGGGAAAACTGCATTTCCAGTTACCTTTGCAGCTGGAAGCACTCTTTCCCTCCAGGGAGCGGAGCCCGGTGTAAAACCCGCAGCCTCCCCCAGCTGGGTACTGAGCACCCAGTTGGGACGCTGGCAGGGTCCGTCCCCGGGGCGCAGAGACGGGCAGAGCCCAGGCCGGCGCTTTGCGCTTCCCTTTCTGCATTGCACAGTCCCTTTTCTTAAGGGCAGAGATGGAGGAGCCCCTGACGTCCTGCTGCAGCCCCCGCTCTGCTCGCGCCGGGCACGGCGTGGCGGGTGACCTGCGGCATGAGGGACATCTTGGGCAAACTCTCAGTGCGAGCTGAAGGTCGACTGCTCTCCTGCTTTGCAGCTGAACAGCGCCTTAAACCGTGCAAAGGTTTTGAATACGGCAGGTCGTTAAAGCTCTTTTAGGGAATCCTGCTTAGGAGAAGAGGCAAAATGTGTGAGAAGACCCTCCTGTGCCCCCGAGGACGGGGCTGCAGGGGCCCGGTGCATCTCCCGGCCGCTCCGCTCGGTCCCTCTGCTCCGGGGCAGCTGCGCGGGCGGCCGTCACCTGCGGTCACGCTCCTGGGTTTTTTAAAAACAACTTTTATGCTCATTTGCTGTTGCTCGGTATCTGGCCTTGTGGTTGTTTATGCAGTCAAAATCTTTTTGCTGAATTTGACTGAAGCTTTGTTGTTTTTTTTTTCAGTGAATAAACCGCTCACCTTATCTAACCAGCTGGAAACCTGGGTTGGCTGAGAACCTAAACCAGCCGACACCGGCAGGCAAAAGCCAGGTGCAGACAAGAAGCCAACTGAATGCAGAACACACTAAATCCATCTGATGCCATTATACTTTAGTTTGCATTAGCTGAAGAAATAAAGTGCCCAGATAAACAGGCTTGGTGGACTGGCGCTGATCTTTTGTACTCTTTAGATATCAAGTTTTAAAAGTACTGAAGACGTGGTGAACAGTATTTTCCCTCTAAAATAAAAAGTCCCCATTATATTTTCAAATGAAATAAAGAATACCCAGGACTGGATCCTTTCAAAGAGAAAATAATTTCATTTGCTCCCATGATCAGTTAGGAAAGGCTTGTGAAAAGGGACGTTGCCAGCGGGAGGCAGGATGCGGTTCAGAGCAGAGCATTGAAAAAACTGTCACATTTGCTGTTGCCTTGTAAACAGAAAGTGTTGTAAATGTTTCTGAGATTTGAAGGGACATCGCTGTAATCTTAGGTCACTAACACTGTCTTTGGGGGAAGAGACAGTACATTTCCACTGATTTTTCTTGTTAACTGCCAGGCGCCAGTTGTGTGAAATATAAATTGTTCCAAATGTCAGGAACCGGCTCTGCTTTGTGCAGGAATGTTTTGTTCTTCAAAGGCATGGGCACGTTTCCAGGCGCAGAACTGCCGGCTCTCACCGAGGATCGGCCCCGCACGCCCGCTGCCTCGAGCCAGGGTGCTCCGGGGTGACCTGCACGGGGAGCCAGGAGGAATCGCCTCCCTATGGCTTCGGTATCTGTCCACGCGCTGCTGCTACGTAAAGACAGGTTTGAACGAGGGTTTATGGACCCGAAGGCTACAGCGGGATTTCTAGGAACATGGGTTGACATTCAGTGCGGGAGGGCGGCACGTGGGAACCTGCTGGGTGCCCTGGGCTGCCGGGTCCCAGGGCACTGGGAGCCTGTGGAGCATCTCTACCTTCTCCTTTTCCTCTTTCTCCTCCTCCTCCTCCTCTTCCTCCTTCTCCCTGGGAAGCAGATGCTCAAGAGCATCCGTAAAGCTGCAGAGGTTTAGTTTTGGGGTTCTATTACCAACCAAGCCCTGGGACGGAAGGGCTCGGCGTCACTCCCCCTTCGCCCCGGCCGGCGAACCGGCCATCCCTGGCCCACGCTCACCTCCGGACCGTGCTCCGCAGCCGGGCCTGGCCCTCTGCCCGCTGCTGGGGCTGGAGGACGCGCAGCCGCGGCAGCCCCTCGCCCCTTGCCACCCACTCGACGCAGCGAAGCTGCCCTCCTGCTTTCAGGCTCCCGTCCCCACAAAAGCTTTCTGAGGTTCTGTATTAGCCCCTTTCACAGCTTCTGCCCCAGTCCTTTGCTCAGACCGGAGCCGGGCAGCTGCTCTCACACGTGAGGAGGTGGCGCGCCCGTGATCCACAAACTTTCTATTTCGGTGGCGTATTCTCCGATTTCTCTGTAGAATTCCCTCACACCTATTTTGCACTTACTTTTGCTTCAATTCTCATTTGTTTTAAACATCAGCGAGTCTCCAGCCAGACCCTTTGGCAGCCTCGGTCTTTTGCAAACGATGCAGAGAGGCCGTTAAAGTGCCAGGGTTTTATATGCTTCTCCCATTGATACCGCTCGGAAAGACCTTGCAATCCAATTGCTCTGCCTTGATTGATTCGTTCTCATTATCAGCCCTGAATTATTTGCAGAGGTAAATGACAAGGCTTTATTTTCTCATAGTGCTTTATCTTTTTACAAAATGCATCCAACGAAGTTGCTAATGGAAAAGCTTTTAACCTCCCGAAGCGGAGGCTGATCCTTGTCCGTTCGGGTGAGCGTGTGACTCGTGGAGCTGACTAATGCCGCGGGCTGCAGAAAACCCCGCTGCCGCATTTGCAGCCCTCCCTCAGGTTACCGGGAAATTTAATAGGCAGCCCAAGGTGACTGGCACAGCAGCGGGGATAAATTGTTTGCTTCAGAAATTAAAGAGACTAGAAAGGACAAATCTATTCCCCTGCTTCGGCGGCAGGGACACTTAACCCACGTGTCCTGGCTTCATCGATGGGTTTCCAGGAGCCCGGACAGCTGGAAGGATGGTGCTGGTTGTGCTCCATGACAAGATGAAAAACAAATGGATTCCCAGGACACAGGAGTAAATATCACCGTAGGTGTGAGGAAAATGAATCGATCCGGGCTGGTACCCCCAGCGCAGTGTCACACCGTCCATCCGTCCGCCTCGGCAGCTCTCTGCGCCGCGTGGCCGCGGCTTTACCGATGGCAGGGGCTGAGGAGGGACCTGGGGATCTGGGGAGCGCTGGCTTCGTTAGCAGGAGGAGAAAAACCAAACCAGTGTATTGAAGGTAGAGTAGGCAGAGCAGTGCGAGTGCAAAGAATCATAGAATCATAGAATCATTTAGGTTGGAAAAGACCTTTAAGATCATTGAGTCCAATGGTTAACCTAGCACTGCCAGGTTGCCAGGCCCATGATATATATATATTTAGGGGGAAAAAAAAATAGCCAAAGATCTCATTTTCAAAGCCCTGAAAAATGGATTTCACTTGTCCCCAGGTCAGCTTTGCAGCCGCCATGGCCGAGGAGCAGAGCATGCGGGGACGTCGGGTTGGACCCCCCGGTACCACGGGCTGGGCACCTCCCCGGGCGAGCGTCTGCTGCAAGGCCAGGCTGGGCTGGAGAATATGTTTTAGAAAAAATATGTGATTTAAAGAGTCCGGAGATGAGGAAAGCACCCCGCTCACCCTGCTGCTCCGGCACCGAGTCCCCTCGCTGCTGTAAGCGCTTCACCTTCACTTTCCGATCTCTGCGCCTGTCAGACCTTTGGACCCGGCCTGGAGGGCTCTTCGCCATCAGGTTCGGTCTGTCCTTCTGAACCCTGCCAGCCTGTCCCCAAGCTGTCCCTGGTCTGCAGCCCCCCGCGATGTGCCGACACCAGCCTGCTTGGGGACACGTCCCCGCAGGGACCGCAGCCGCCCGGCTCACGTCCCCCCTCCGCACCGAACCAGCAAGTCAACAGTCAGTAACGCGGCAGCAGTTCACCTCCCAGCTGCAAAAACACTTCTGGAGCAATCCTGCTGCCTGATTTTCTCCAGGGACAGGACTGATCTGGAGCGGCCGTGGCTGCGGTGGAGCCAGGTCCCAGGGCAGGACCCCCGCGCCGGGGGTGGCCGAGCTCCCTGGGCGTCCCCTGCCCCTGCCCGGGGCTGCCCTGGGGGTTCCTCACCAACAGGGCTTCCAGGGCCACAGAACTGATTCCTCCCTGAGCTCAGCCATCGTACAATTACATCCTTTTGCTGGCTGATGCATTTTAATAACAAGATTTAAGTTTAAATTATAATAATCTGTACCTATTGTATTTCTTTCTGTCCTTCACTCTCAGGGTGGTAATTTGTCCTGCAGGGATGGAACAGATGGGGGGGAATATTAGGAAAATTAGATCAAATGGTGGTATAATGCCATGAGATGACTCAGTTCTATTGTGGTGTAGTCTTACAAAACCAGGGCATTGAACAAAATGTACTTTTATAGAAAAGGGTTTTTTCATGTTGTTACTTCTTTTTAAAAACTGAACAAACACTCCTCCTGATTTGTATCTTTATGTAACATTGTTTTTATTTATTTGGGCTCTTTACGCTATCCGCAATGATCGTGATCGGCAGGGTGCCCGCGGGTACCGGTGTGCCGGAGCACGGGTCTCTGGCCGTGCAGCAGGGTCCCGCCCTGGGGCTGTTTTGGCTGTCACCAGGAGCATCCCTTTGCAGATACACGGCATTAAGCTCTTCCATGGTTAAAAGTAACATTATCCTTTATTACTCTTTACCACGCAATCAACTCCCTACTATCCTTGTACGTCACAGGGGGCAAAAAGCCAATTTTGATCATCTGACCAAACGCTAACTCTTCTTTTCTTGCTGTTTGCCAACAGAAAAGGTCTTTGAGGTTGGGGACAGGCAGTCGTGGAGGTCGGTGTGCAGCCCTGCTCCAGCCTCAGACACCCCAAACACCTGTAACGCACACGGGGTGATGCTGGTGAAGCTTTTCAGTAACAGCTCCGCTTCATCCTTAGGCAAGCAGAGTATCAGACAAGCTGGTGGGGGGGAAGTCTACATATTCCTTATTTTTTGCCCTCGAAAATGGCACTCCTCCAGAAATCCTGCCTATTCCCAACGTTATTCCCAGCAATGTGGCTGCGTGTCGCAGCTTTGAAGTCTTATGTTCGCTGTGAGCCCAAGCCCTGACACAAACGAACGGTTTAATGACCCAACTGCTCATTTCTTTGGCCAAATGGAGCTGTGACACGGTATCTCATGTGAAACTTTTCCTTCCTAGCCCGGTAGAGCACAGAGTGCCCGTAATGAGGCATTTCCAGGTGCGTCTGTTGTGCTAATAACGCTTCTCACGTTGTTACACTTTGTTGTTTTTTATTTTTTAAGCCTACAGCATTTTCTTCCTGGTTAATATGAAAAAAAGCAAGCTGGCTGAGCGTTTGGGGAGAAAGATGCAGCTCTGAGGAAAGAAGATAAGGAGATTCCGCAAATACTTATGCACAGAAAATTGATCAAACAGTAATGAATCTCATTTACAAAAGAATTACATGTATTCGTGTGGTTGTAGCTCCTGCAGCTGGTTCAAGAAGGGGCAGCTGTTTGTCGCAGATAGAGTTGGTTTCGGGGTTACTCACTGACATGCTTGTCTCAAGACAACGGGAGAGGGGAGAGGTTTTTGTGCCATCCCCCCCCCGGTACGCAGCCCTGGGGCTCCCCGGGGAAGCACTTGGTGCTGGGTGGGTGCGTAGGCTTAGGGTGATGCTGTCGGCTGCAATAGAGGCACCTGGGAGCATCACCCTGATTTTATTTAATCCTCTAAATTAACTGGTGGGCTGCTGCTGCCTAATGGGGAGCAGGTGCCTTGTGCCCCTCCCTGGGACCTGATCCTGCCCCAGCAGGAGGGTGCTGTTGGTGGGGCTCCACTCGCCCATCCTCCCCGTGTGCTCTGGGGGCTCCCAGCACCATCCCAGGTAGGAGTCTCTGCTTTTAGATTTTTCATAATGAAGGGGGTGGCCAAATTTTGTGGTGGGCTATGCTTGTGAGTGGTCTTCACCAGACCCTGGAGGGATGATGGAGATGGAGGTTAGGTACCCGTGCAGCCGCCCCCGTGCAGCTCCCTGCTCGCGTGTTGCTGCAGGGCTGCACCCCCTCCCCGTCCTGGAGAAGGGGAAAGGAATGGAAGAAACAAGTGGTGTTACAGCTCTGACCCTGGTAAAAGGTTGTTGTAAGAGGAGATGTTTCCCACCAACCTGTGAGGACGGCTGCCAGCCCTCCAAACTGGGAGTTAGTTGGACTCAAGCTTTTAAAGCCCTTTATTTAGGGGGGTGATTTATAGCTGTTATGAATCATCTCATGACTGACTTTAGCAAAAATACATATGTGCCTCCAGCACGTATTCGCTAATACATATTGTAAAGGAAAGTGTTACTCTGGAGATGAGGGAAAACCCAAATGGCCTAATTCCTCTTTAAAATAAAGTTGATTTAAACCAACTTTCTGTATGAGGTTTACAAGCAAACTTTTCTTTCTTTCCCCCTACTTAGTTTTTGCCTTCCAAACACTTTTGAAAAGAGTTTTTAAATATTTAAAACTGGTCAGATAAAAACTGTTGCATAAAGGCTGTCAAGGCTCTGAGTCAGTGCGCTATAAATAAAACCGAATGCTAGAATAAATCTCGTTAACAAGTAAACATAATATATTTTAATCTGAAAGCCCCATAAATTCCCCTCTATCTGTCAAGAGTGAGGCTACAACCACTTTTCTCTGCAGGCAATGCAGAGACCTGCAAGTTGCCCTTCGCTGAGGAAATGTAAAGTAAACCAGGGTAGTAATTAATAATAACCCAGCAGGACTAAAACTCTTCTACCAGGCGGAGAAGTGCATTTAAATACAGTTAAGTTCTTCCTTACTGCATCAACTGAGTTTGAACCACTGGGAGAGAGTAGCGTGATTGTATTCAGAAGCACAGCAGCAAATTACTAACAATTGCTATTTAAAAAAAGAATTGTGGGTTTTATTTAATTTTTTCTTTAGTCTTTGACTTAATGTAGTATTTTTCTCTTTGTTATGTTACAAAAAAACCCTGCCAGCGGTTTCCCTTACTTTATACAGCAAAGGAAGCAGGGTCATAAATACAGACATCAAGAGCTCTCCGAGAAGAGGTTTGGGGATGTTTGGTGGGGGATTATTTAAGGCTATAACCACCAACTGTTAGTGCCCGTATTGCACCAAGTGCCCGAGAGCGCTTGGTCCTCCAGCCCAAAGACCTTCCCCCCCGATGTCCTTGCTCAGGGTGCCAGACCAGGCAGCCCCGTCCTGCTCCAGTGCGTGACCCAGTGGCACCCAGTGCGTGACTGTTCTTTTAGCGGCAAGGCTGGTGTTGCCATCTCTCGCCTCAGTGCTCAGATAAAGGGCAGTGAATCTTCTCTGAGGGGCCGGGGAGGGCAGACGGTGGCTCACGGCGAGGGCACTCAGCGGGGCAGAGCGCAGGTCGGGGGCAGAACCAGACACGAGAGTCGTTGTTCAATGCCGTGTGTTTATTCCCTGCCTTGCCACCCTCCTTCCGACCCAATGTGCCCCAACAACAGAGAAAAAGCTGCCGATACCGAAGCCAGACGCGTGGCTTGCTGTGCACCAGCCCGGTCGTTTTGCTGGCGCCCGGTGTCCTGCTGCGTGGGCGGAGGGTCGGCCCGTTCTGGTAAGACAGCTTAAGCTGTCTTTACGGGGTTTTAAAGTCTTTTGGTGCTGCGGGCAGTGCCCGCCATCGATACGCCCGCAGATTGGCCCTCGCTGCGTGGGTGAGTGGGTGTACAGCCGCGAGCGCGGCACCTTCATCCCGAGCAGAGGGTTCCCGGGAGCCGTGCTGCTGCAGGAGAAGCGCTGTGCGGAGCAGCAGCCCGGGACCGACAGCGGGTACCTGCCCCTTGGGTTGCCCGGGGCGAGCCATGCGCCCACCAGCTCTGCTGGGACAGCGGGGTGCCAGCTCCTTACCCAAATGATCAGCAAGTGCCGTCCCTTGTTAGATGGGAAGGGGTGGTTATGTCTGGGAGCGTTACGGGGGGGGTTAAGCCTCCCAGGACGTGGTGTGTCGGGTGTGGTGGGATGCTCCAGGACCGGGAAGGGCTCCCCGAGCACGCCGGCAGCCAGAAGCTGTATTTCATGTTTTAAGACAGCCCTGAGCCCATTTTTCACCCACAGCGTAAATTTGTGTTTAGTTTTCTACCAGAAGGTGCAAATTCCTGGGAAATTCCATATTGCACAGTGACCTACTTTACACCATTTTTTTAAAGTACTGGGAAAACTGCCAAAAAGTTAAGTCTTAATTTTTCTGAGGCTGGCCCGTTAGCTTCTGTCTGTCTTCACAAGAAAGCGGGTGGGGAGTTTGCAGCCGAAGCTTTGCTTCCCCAGGTGAGTTCAGACCCGCGCTGGCTCACAGTAGCAGAGATGTTTGTGGAGGATGTTTTGATTAAGGAGCTGCAATTTTAAAATTCATCCCTCCTTCCTGAACTGGTCCAGCCTGGACTTACTGAGAGCTGGCTAGGAGAATATTAGGTCAGTTTTTCTGAGAGGAGATGATTTACAGGGTCACACTTTTATATGTAAAGAATCCTGGGTTTGAATCGGCTAACAAATACCCAGGAGCGTACATGAAATCCACTTGTTTTGCGCTGTAAGATCAGCTCTAGGCATCTCTGGAAGGAATATATTCGCATAGTGGACAATGATTGTAGCTACAGAGTCTGTTGCTTCGTTGTGAATAGGTCTGGTGGAGAGCTTTGAGACAGGGACAGCAGAGGAGCAAAACCTTTCGGGGAAAAGCTCAGCCCTGTTTCACCTGCAATGGCCTCGGTTATGGTGGTCATGGGAGTGTGAGCCTGAACGGAGATGGACTTCTCTGTGACTCAGGTGGTCACTCTTGAAATGTGGGAACTACTTTAATGAAGATGAGATCTCTTTTTTATATATATGTGTGTGTATGTGTATATATACGTGTGCGTGTGTATATATATATATAAAAAATGTATTTATTTTTCCCCCTCTCTGCCCAGCTGTCACTGTCTGCTTGTAACGTTCTCAGACTCACTGGGATGCTGAGGTTTGCTGTATCCCCGCTGGCACTTGTCTTTCAGGAAAACTTCAGTTGTAAAGATAAAAAAAGAGGGTTTGAGTCCCTATTTGCTGGCTGAACGTCAACATTTTTGATACAAGCGATGCACTTTGGAAAAATTTCTGTTGCCCAAAAATGAAAATTTCTTGCTGGTACATAAAAAATTAGGAGCAAACTGGGCACAAACTCTGTTATGATCTACTTCAGTGTCCTCAGGGAGTCAAGCATCCTGCAAGTGGCTTTTAGTAGTGAAACAGCGGTACTGGTTACACTGGTTGGTCTGACATTAATTCACAAGTGGGCAAGAGATGGCTGGGGGAAAGAAGTTTGTGCATTTTCACTGTCACCTGTGTTTTGCTGTGGAAAATTGTAATCCAGCGTCTGTTGGGGGGGTTGGGATCTTTCCATCAGTTTTGGTGGAAATGGCCAGAGGAGATGCTCCAGTGCTTCACAACGTGGAAATACCGATACAACTATATTTTTTTTAGATTTCCAGTTCTGGCAGAGACCATCCATCCCCTGCACCCTCACAGACCACAGCAGCCTTGGCTCCACGGAGCCTTGCCAGGTTTTCCACCTGTTGGTTTTAAACCAACTTCTGGAAACAAAAGTCCAAACTCTTAACTAATGGCTCATTAAAATCATTGTTTGCACATTGGTGCCAGCAACCCTCTGGCTGGAGACGATGCTGCAGCAGAGCCTCGTGGGTTCCGCTGTGCGCTGGGTGCCTGCAGCCAGCAGGAGCTGGCTGTCAGCTCCTGGCTGGTTTTCCCCATTGTTTGCTGAAGTCTCTCTGACCATTTTGAAGTAGAAATAAGTTGGGCTCATCAGTCAAATTAATTTTTCCTAGGTGCACTTCGTTATTTGGCTTTAAAAGGAAGGAAAAGAATTATACTGAACATTGCAGTTAATCTGCGTTGTTTTCTGTAGCTGTCTTTGGATCCTGCTGGAAACATAAATGAGCAGTAGGTAAGAGGTTGCGGTGCTGTAGTTCCAATTAGAGTGCCTTCTGTTCAAGTTCATAGGCTGCAGGTAATTTATACAAAGTGCTTGCAGTGCTTTGGATGCTTTAGCTTGATGGGGAAGAAAAGGAGGTCAGTGTTCACCTGAAATACGCCTGTTATTAGCTGCACTTCTCAGTGTTTCTGCAAGGCATAATTTAAAAACAATTTTTCTGAATTGCACCATCTGGAGGAAGAAAAAAATCAATAATGTATTTCCATGAGGTTCAGTAGCTCTACCCACCTCGATAGCGTCGGTGGATGCAGCTTCTATTGCTTTGCCATTTTCAGATTATGGATCCAGATAACGCACTCTGGCACGGGCACAAGAGCTGCAATCTTTATCTCAGGACGGATGTGCAGGGAGCGGGTGATGCCCTCGGCTGGGGAGGGGTGAGCTACGCTCTCTCCCTGCAGCTGCTTTGCTCGTGCTCACACTCCTTGTGCTCGCGGGCGTGTTTCCCAGCCCGGGTGGCAGTTCCTTAGCCAGCGAAGTGAGGTCCTGGAGCTGCGTGTGACCTAAAAACTCTCGTATGCCCATGCATAGGGGAGAAACGCTTCTTGCAAGTGTGGTGGCTGGCCACCTCCTTTCTGTTCCAACATTAAATCTGGAGTTTGAGCCAGACTTAGAGCCATCCCTTGTGGAGAGATTACAGGTGTTGATGGCTTGCTGCTGTATGTCTCCTTATATTCACGAGACAGGACATATGGCCCCATCCCTGCAAGCTTCATCTGACACCTCCCAAGTGGTTGAAGGAAAAGAATTTGGTGATTTACTTCTGTTTTTATAATGATTGTACCAGATTCACGTAGCAACAAGCTGTAGGCACGCGTCGCCACTGAAACTGGAACAATTCCCCCATCCATTCAGCTCATGCTTGCAGCAGCAGCTCCGCAGGGTGGCACCCACCAGCACCGCCACACCTCCCGCGGCCGTGCACGGGACCCCCGGCACGGGGCTGCCCGGGGACGCGCTCCGGGGGCCGAAGTGTTGCCACCACCCCTCCTTGGTTCATGTTGAGGGGTCTGTCCTACTGGTGCTTTATTGGGAATCAACCTCCTGGATGAGGCTTTAGCCTGGCGGACTGTAACAAGGAATGCTCTTTCATGTCCTAAATGGTTCCGCTGCCCTACCGTAATCGGAATTGCTCGGGCGGTCTCTGGGCGAAAGGCCGCAGGTCTCGTGGGGTCTCACGGGCGCTTGGGGTCTGCTCGACTCGCTCTTGGGCTGGACCGAAGCTTCAGCTGCACGTTGCTGGTTGGCACTTTGGAAATGCTGTGAAATCTGGGGCTGTATTCCCATCTAAGCTAAGACTGGAAGAAGGAAAAAGCAAAACCCTAGGTCTCACCTGCTACATTGCTATTTTATATGTTATATATTGGTCATATATGTTACGTATTGGTGAAGGAAGTATGGGTCAGACAAAGGCTTCGCCAGGCAGGTATCTACTGTAACTCAAGGCTGTTGCATCTCCATATTCTCATCAGTGTTTCATTCATAATCCAAGGTTCATTAACTTCCTAACGATAAAAAGCATAAGCAAAATACCATGTTAATTAAAGCAGTAGTATTTCACGTGTCCTGGGTGCCTTCTGACCCTGGAGAAAGGTATGATCATATAGTTTGTGCTGGTGTCAATGCAGTAGTGATAGCCTCATGTCCCGAAAGATCAAAAGAGGGTTTATCATTTTTGTTGTATTACTGAGTGAGGTTCTCTTCTTGGATTTTAAAACCCCACAAACAGAAAAAACCAGAATGTAGTTGCCTGGTAATGAAATTCTGCTTCATTTACGGTGGTGGTTGAAGTAGAGGGACCCCTTCACCTGCCACGGAGCTGCGGCTGTCCGGCTGCAGAAGGCAGGGCAAGGTTTCAGCAAGTAGAGGAGAGCAGTGTCCAGCTCAAACTGCGGGAAGGATGTAAATCTGCAACATGGGGGTAACGCAGCGGGATACTAAACTGATATTCCATACTGACAGATACAGGGGATATAAAGTTGCGTGGCTGATATTTTTAATATATAATATCAATAAGATGGTGACCCACGTTTGTTTTTATGAAATTTAAGGCAGAGGGAGCTGTCACTAGCTCTGGGCAGGTGGCTCATGGCTGATCCCCGAGGTGCTGACACCTTGCTTTCAGAATGGGTTCTTGCAGGACTGTGCGTGGGTCGTACCCTCTAAGCTGTTAAAAATAAAGAAGCGCCTTCTGGGTCAAAAATGACTTCACAGAAAAGCTGTGTGTGATGTTGAGCACTGAGGAGCTTTATATTCAATCTCGGAGTAGTCTGGTACTACTGATACTGAGACGTGGGAGTTTTGTTGGTGATTTTTAATGGGAGAAGATCCGGACCTCTCGGTAGAACAAGTATTTATATCTGCTGGCTGCTTGGCGCTGGTGGCAGGGGCTGTCTCCGCTGTTGGATGCTGAGCCAGGAGAGCTGGGGGATCCGTCTGACCCAACGCAGAAGCAAAGCAAATTACAGGAGTGGTCAGGGAAAGAAGAAGAAGGAAAAAAGGTTACTTAAAGCCACACTCTTTCTTCTTGAGCAAGGATGGGCAAACACTGGATTGACCTCGGGAAGCGGGATAGCCGTCCTGGGCTGAGGACTCAGCCATGGGGGATGTAGTCTGGAAAAATGAGCAGAAATAAGGGTTGTGAGTAAATGTGAGTGGTGGGCTTGGTTGTACCAATTGGTACAACCGGTTTGACGCCGGTTGAAACTTAGCATCAGTTTCTTCCAGTTGTACAAGAGGTAATTATTTACCCCCTTCGCAGCTTGCTGTGAGAAATAATCAGTTAACACCGTGACAGTGCTATGAATGCAGCAGTTGCTGTTTAGTGCTTTTTCTTTTCCAGAGAAAAGAGTTTGAGAACTTCCTCCTCTGATCACATCGATAGGAAGAAGGAGCACTTCTTGCTTGATGAAATGAGGCCAAACCCAATGACATTAGTTGCTTGGAGATTGGGCTAAGTCTTGATTTGATGGCAATGGAGAGCACTTGTGCAGGATTTTTTTTCACTGGAGAGATGAGGAGCAGGAGCAGCGCAGGTCTCCGATGTTATTGATGGCAGCTCCCCAGCTGCGTGGGGGCTATGGCCTTCGTTAGCTGGGGAAGGCTGCGGGGTTTGCTGGATGATTTGAAATGCCTTTTTCAGATGTCACCAAAATAATCACTTTTGCAGTGTTGTTTGGTATTTCAGTTTTGCTGGAACTGTAGATAAACGAAAGGTTGAAAAAAGGAAGGATTTGAAAAAGGCCAAAACCAGCTTTACCTTTTGCTGCCTCCCAGCACGGTATCTAACACCCAGCTGGCAAACCAGTAAATATGAAACCTACAGCCATAATTATCTTTCTGAGAGCAAGTCTCTAAGCTGTTAAATTGGTGGTGAATTGCACCTTAAAAGCAAGCCAGGACAAAATAGCTTATTTTTAAACCACCTCCCCCCCCAACCTGAAAACAACAACAACAAACCTCTCATGCAGTGTGAGTAAATTCATTCATTTTTTTTTGTATGGTGGTCACATAAACGTATAATAAATTGTTGGTATTTTGTACCACTAGTGAGAAGGAAAATGCCGCTGTTTCCTTAGCAAGTGGATTCTTTCCTTTGGTTAAAAAAATAAAATATGCAAATTTCTTAAGTTATTTGCTGCTATGTTTTCTGATCAGAATAAAATTCAAAACAACACCCAAGAAGACACGAGCTGTGTTGTTGACTGCAATGGGAGTAATTATAGCTTCTGAATCCTGTTTTCGCTTCTAGTCCTATTGCTGCATGGCCTGGGTCCATGAGCTTCATGTGGACTTCTTTTTTTGGGTTCTCCCCCCAGCCCCCTCCATCCTCTGGCCTCCAGCTTCGTGTAGAACATCCGAACGTGTCGCCGAGCCAGGGTGCAGGATTTGCAGACCAGAGCAGCTTTTCTGCTCTTTGTGTATGTGAATGATGAAAGATAAATTGAGACCCCAGTGAAAACCAGCTCCTTTGTGCTTAAGGAGTGCAAATAACTTGAATAGTTATTTTTGGTCCCTGCAGTGGGGATTGTCTACTTTGTTGGTAGCTGTTGGTACGGTGCTGCCTGCAGTGAGCTGTATTGAGAAGGCGGCAGACCTCCGCTTAAACAGACATTGTCACCGAGAACAGGTCCTTCTCCTTTTCTCTTGGATGCAGGCAGAGACAAATAGAGGATAACAGTTAACAGGTGACAAACAGAGGTGGCAGAGACAGAGAACAGGATAATACGGCTGAAGGCAGATTGACAACAAGAGGATTTCTCCCAGGGCGGTCATCCTGCGCTCTTGCTTGGAGAAGCACCTTTGCACCACGGCGTTACTCCTGTTTGCTCTCTCACTTCGAGAGGAGCCGGTTCCAGGTGATGCCTGCTCTGCTGGGAGGATGCTGTGCTGGCCACGCAGCGGGGGTGTCCTCTGAAATTCATGAACTTTTACCTCCGGAGGCAGGAGAAAATTCTGCCATTCTGAGTAGGACTTTTTTTTTTTTTTGCTATTTCATCTTATGATTCTTCTGCACTTGTAGCTGCTTTAGACTGTAATGAACTCCTTATTTTGTTCTTTTAGGAAGAATTCCCATCACTGAAATGACGACGTTTTTTTCTTTATTGGAAGCTTATTCTGCTTTTTAATATCACTGTAACTGAGGGCCCAGAAGATCATGAATTAAATAGCAATTCTTCTATCTTCAGTTTTCCATTTTCCTTCCATAAAATCCTTTGTTAATGACCAGTGATCACAACTTACCCTATAAGAAGAGGCTTTGTAAAAGCAAGGCTGTGAGCTGGGGGTTATTTCCAGCAGTAGCAGGTGATCGTTCAAAATCCCATTAAACATGCAATCTCGGAGAGAGCTCCAAGTGTGTGAGCAGGGAATGTACATGGGATAAATGCTCCTTTGTTTCACTTGCAGGAGAATGTCCCCAAGAAAGAACGACCTGGTCTGTTCAGCGTTACCTGTGATGATCAGCTGATTGAATTTCATTGACCAGGTTAATATTGAGCCCTTGTGCAATTACCGGGAAAGAACAGAATATGATTTCTTTTTGCCTTGCTTTTGTGATGTGGAAGAAAGGTTTATATTTCAAATGATCTTTTAATTCGTGCAAGTAGTCTCTTGGAAAAGACCCTTTAATTTAGGGCAGGCTGGAAGAGCACAATTCTTGAGGTCATTCTCAAAGTAAGACTTTGAATTTTTTTTTTTTTTTTTAAATGCCGAGCTATAACTAAAGAAGCCATTAATCTTCATTACAGAATAAGCTTGAATTAAATCTGCATGGGCTCTCTGTGAGCAGGATCAGGATAGCTGTTGGCAGTATAGTGGTTTTTTTTCTTTTTCGTTCTTGGTTTTATGGTTGTTCAAAATCTAACCTTACAGGTCCAGGTTTGTTTTAAAAATGGGAATAATCCCTACCTTCATGTCTCAGCTGCTGTAGAACAGTCTAAAGGCAGTCTGGACTCTGCACAAGGCAAGGATTTGCTGCGTGGGGCAGGTCGTGGCAAGGACAGGTGGTACTGAGCAGGGAAGTGGGGAGGGTGTTCTTAAAAGTCCTGTTTCTGGTTACTTCTAGCTCATGTGTGCTTCCAGAAAGGGTCTCAAACAGGGTCAGAAACTTGATATTTTGGCATTAAATTTAAGTGCTGAATTTAAGTGAAATTTTGAAAATCTAAGATCAACCAAAATGTTTTCTTTCTGTGCTTAATCTGTCATGTATTAAAAATAACAACAAATGCGGAAATTGAAAACTAATACTAAAATGCCTTGTTTTGACACTTTTGACAGTGTTTAATGAAATGTTGTCAATTGGTTATTCAAAAGCGGTTTTAATGCAGTAACATTTTCCATTGGGAAAATAGGTTTGGTGTAAACTTTCTGTAAAGGTTTTCCCTTAGCCAGGCTGGCACACGGGCAGGGAGCGTCTTTTCCTGCGCGGGCGCGGGGGATGCTGTGGGTCCCCGCAGCCGTGTCTGCATCGGCCCTGCCTGAGCAAAGAGGGAACATTTGTTTCCTATGGAGATGAAACAAAACCGGTCGGTGCCTTCTTTTATGCCCAGTAAGGGAATGCAAAGTACTAATTAGAATATATCTATACAAATGAAATCTTTGGCTGTCTGCTTCTGTGATCTGGTCTGTCCCTTTGCTCCTCCTGCCCCTATTTCTGAGGAGCTCTCGTGTCCCTGGGCAGCTTCTTCCCACTTCAGTCCCATCTCCAGACTGTCTCCTGTTCTTCTAGAAACAAATAAACCTCCATCCACATCTCCTGCCACAGGGTCAGCAAATAGGGAGTTCATTGATTGCTCTTCCTTATAATGCAAGAGTAAGGAATAGAAGAATAATTCCATTTTTAAAATCTTGGTTTTCTGCTCGGATCCTAATATTTGTGGCATATCTCTAAATGCCACACTGCTGACATAAAGTCTCTCTCCTGGCCCTCGGGGTGGACCAGGACCGAGCAGATGAGGCACAAGCCGGGGTTTCTGCACCCGCAGTGGAGGTGCTCTCACCTGCTGGTCAATGGTGCTGGAGCTGCGCCCTGCCGTGCCGCAGGGGACGTCTCGGGGACGGCTGGGCAAGGCGAGGGCAGAGTGATGCTTTCGGTATCGCCTTCTGGCATGGGAAATCTGTGGTTTCAGGAGCTCCTGAGCTGGAACTCCTCTCTGAGTTTTTGTGTTGATTAGCCTTTGATGGCCATTGTTTCCATAAATTTATTTTATCCCTTCTGTGCAGTTTATCTATGTGCAGTCTTAAAAGGATCTCCATCTGTTAGTTTAACTTCCTACTTGTCACTTCATTTCATGCCTCCTTATTGTATTATAAGAAACAACAATCGATGAATTCCCTATTTACTTCCTCTGACGCTTGTGATTTGATGTAGCTGCATCATATCTGTCCTGCAGTTCCCTGTAAGCCAGGGGATTCTGGGCTTCATTAAGCTCTCGCTGGTGCTCTGCTGCTGCTGTGCTCATGCTTGTCATCCCTGTCTGCATCTCTTCAGATCCCACTAGAACTTTATTCAGAAACAGCAGCCAAAAAAACCCAAACCACCAAGCCCAGCTGTTAACAGGATGAATTAATCTTTTTTTTTTTTTTCTTCCCCTTAAGTACTAGCATTCACACAGGAACACATACAGGAACATGGTTGTTGCGGTGTGGGTTTCTTTTATTTTATTTTTATTTTTTATTTTATTTATTTTTCTCTGTGGTCCATACCTGACACTTTAGAAGTGGGGCATGGGCTGGTTATTTTATCCCGTAGTATGCAAATGGTAGTTGCATGATTTTGATTTATGTACAGATTACGGCATGCACAGGCTTTAGCTGAGTTCATAATCCCCTGGTGTGCAGTGGTACGTAGTTACACTGAGCGGGGAGGGAAGATTGCTCAAGCAAGCCAGGCGCTTTCTTGTTGGACAGCTTAATCCAAGCTTCATCCCACTGACAAGTTAGTGTTTCTCGAGCTCTAATCTCCTGCCCGTTCGTGATGGGCAGGGTGCTGGGCAGCGTACACAACAGCAGCTGCTGGGTGCAGCGGCTCTCTAATTGCATCGCGTCTCCTGCCAAGGCGTGGGGCTGGGGCTTGGGGAGTGCGGGGGAAGGAGCCGTGCCTGGGATCCATATGGCGAGAGAGGAGGTATCTTTGTTTGCAAATTGTCATAATCGCTGGAGAGCTGCAGGTGGTCAAGATGCTACTTTTGGCCTCTTACGTTCTGGGATTTTTTTTTTTAAAGGAGCTTCTGTATAATGTAGATTTAGAAACAGAACTCTTTGCAGGGTGAGACTTTTATCCTGCCTCGGAGCCCATAGTCTGGTCTCTCGGCAGCGTACTTCCAGGTTTGTGTGTGTCTTTTAAAATCAACAGCACATGATAGTGGGTTTAGCTTAACTCGGCCTTTACGAGCACATGACGTGCTGGCGAAGAGGCAGGAGCGGCAGCGGAGCCTCCTGGAGCACGAGGCTGGCCAACGGGACCGGCTCCAATGCTGGCTCTGCTCCCACCTTCCTGCGCTCTGCTTTATTCTTGCTCCCGTTTTTCAAATGATGGGACCTGGTGTAGAGAAGTAAAAAATGTCTCTTGAATTATAATGTGGAAACATGCCATATCTGTGTGGGTGGTATTTTTCTTTTCACTTAAATCAAGAAACCAGAGCTTATATTTTCCTATATGGTATACAACACAGCCTTTGTGTATACGGTGTACACCACCGCCACAGACTTTGGCGTTATCATCGTTCTCTTTGCCGTGTGTAGTACAAACCATGTTCTCCAAATAGGTTTCATGTGAGCTTCGCTCTGTTGGGGTCTTTGGTATGTTGCTTGTCTCTGAATGCCATCCGCACCGCAAAAATTGATACGCCTCTAAGAGTATGTCAGCAGCTTTCCAGAATGTGTGCTTTTGAGGCAAAATGCCAGTTATTTAGATGGAGAAAATCAGGAAGCTATCTCTTCATTTCAATTAAGCAGCCTGCACATTAACATTTTCCCAGTAGAAATCGGGCTCGTTTCCTCCTCGGAAGCCAATCTTGGTTCCTTTTGTTATTGTTTACTGGTTTAGATGTGCATTTATTCATGTCTTCAGAACCTGGTACAGATACGGATTTCCTCAGATCTCCTGGGCGCAGAAAACTGAAAGTCGTGGGGACTGCATTCATTGAGTAAATGCTGCGTTTGAGAATGAACCAGTTATTGCTAAACATGAACCAGTGCAGTTATGGTACAAAAGTACTCACAATATTTAAACAGGCACTGAAAGATTATCTTAGCCTTTAGGAAAGGCCCCCAAAACTATTACTTATCTGAGTTTCTTTAAATTGCTTCTGCTACATACGTACTTTTTTTTCTTATGTATAAAGCTGGTTATGCTTTGTGGCTATCAGTTGATTACTTTATTGTGGACTGAACTCTTTTAACGTGATAGAGCCCTGCCACTGCACTCTTGAGCTACTGGTGGCCAATTTGATCAGCTACTCCATTCCAGAAAGGGCTGTTGAGTTTGGTTGAGTGACCCCGGGTATTTCTGAACTGACTTCCCTGGTCTTTCTGCAGGCTGCTGGTTTGCTTTGCAATCAGTCAGTCGCATCTAAAATCAGAACTGCACGCTTGAAATAAGGCTTAAACTTGTGGTTTTGCTCTGTTTGGCGTTCTTCTGCAAGTGTCATGACCCAGGGACAGTTTTGGTTTTTTTCTTGAGTGAAAGAATGCAAAGGACTTAAGAGAACTGATTCTTTCTAAAAATTATTTTTCAAGTAGCTGCATTTACAAAATCTCTTTAATTTTTGAGTAGCTGGTGGGTCACAAGTTCCTATCAGCATTTTTCTTGGAAGTATTTCTCTTCCTTGGGAATTTGAACACTAATATTATTAAGGCAGCTCCTGGTATAAGGCTTACCTATCATCCGGCTGCCTGGCTTGAAGTAAATTACACGTCTGAGTAGGTGTAAAATAATGCTTCCCTATGGATGGCCTTTCTTGCTGGAGAGGGGACCTGAATACCTGGTAACGTACTTGAAGGATTTCAGGTCTATTTTATGTTCTGAAATGCAACATCCAATGTAGGTGATTTTCAAATGATGTGGCAGCATGGACATTTCAAGAGTATCTTTTAGAGCTTTACTAATTTTAAAAGTATTGGGCCTGACAGCTTTAATGTGCAGCAATGATGATGAATATAAAAATCTGTGATGTTTCTTGCTGCAGTGGGGTTGCTGCATCTTCTGTGGGCAGCGGTGTCCTATCACAGCATGATCAGCAGCAGTCTCTGATGTAGGTGCAATAAAACACACCTTTAATTACTGACACAATTAGTTCTGCTGATGTTCATGGTACATTGTACAGTTCATTGAATGCTTCATGAATATTTATGCCATCATCCACAAACCAGAGGTATAAAACAACTTCTGCTGGAGTCTGTTATTTCATCTACCATACACGTATGCCACTATTCAGAGTATTACGAAAAAGACTGCTTTGACTTGAAGAGCTGCAGTTTCTGTTCTTTCATTTTGGATGAATTTGTCTGGGTTTGTGAATATGTCTGGACATTTTTTTTCAGTCATTTTGAAATATCAGGATAACACTCTGCCTTCAAACAAAGCAGCTGAATAAAGTTATGATCAATCTTTCAGTTTAAGAGCATGTTTTGTGCTTTTCAGTACGATCGCCCTTCAGTACTAGCTTTTCTGCAGCAATGTAATGTAGGCTGCTTACTGGTCTCAGCAAGAGAACAGATGCAAAAAGCAGCCTGGAAACTCTGGGAGTAAATAGCATGGCATTAATGAGAATCAGCTGGGATATTGTGAATGCAGGTTGAAGCCCTCAGGTGGTAGGACAGGAAGATTGATTCCCATCTAGCTTTGTCCACAAAGCAGGTCAGAACTGAACGAGGTGACAACTATGGCTGGGATGCATGCAGCAGAAAGCCATGCAATGTCACGAGGAGGGAAAAGAGCCACTCTAGAGATAACAGTGCAAAGGCTGTGAGACAGGGAACTACCCAAAGTTTTGCTGAAGATATTGTAACTTTCCTAGGCAGAACATTGTGCTGTGGCTATATAGCGATGGGCAATGTAGTGACTTCCAGAGGAAAAAAAACCTGTGGTGTGGACCTCAGAGTTTGCAGGCTCTGGAATAAGGCTGCTATTCTTACACAGTTCCTTACAGCTTTCAGGTTTTTTTTTTTTTTTTTTGGAAAGTGGCAATGTAGACCCGGTCACACAGGTAAGCTACAAGCGTGAGATGCACATGGTGAAATCCAGGTAGTCCACCACTTGATGCACCACCCTGTACAGGACCGCAGGACCCAGCCCTTGCTGTGAGTGCTCCATCCTCTACTCGTGGAGATGGTTAGCATCCCTTCAGTGCCGAAAATGCTAAGCACGTGTTGGGAGTGGACTATCAGGCTGTGTATGGACAAGCTGGAAGGTTTCTTCCCTTGGACACGAACGGAATTGTAAACTGGAAGCCACTGAAGACTAAGATTTTAAAGGGAATCAAACTGTGTGCTCAGAAGACTGAAAGCTCCTAAACTCATTAATGAATACTGCTAGAGACCCCAAACCAGTCATTTGGAAGTGAAGGCAATCAGTCCTAAGGTACTACAGCTCCCTATAGCGTGTAGGTTTTGAAGGATTCTAGGAACAACGTTAATGGGAAGCTAGCAACCCTTATCAGCCAGTAATGTCGGAAAGGGATATGCTCACCCAAGGGACTGCAATGATGGTATTGGCTTGTCAAAAAACCGCACAAACCCCAAACGTCTTCTGCACCTGTGCTGCTTGTGGAGTATTTCCATTTGGGTAATGGAAAGAGTTGTAAAACTTTACGCAGTTTGTGTGCTGCCAAGGCTTTGCAAGTACTGCAGTGCCCTTACGCACTTCTGCATGCTTGGCAGCGAGCGAACAAATGAATCTGGCCTTTCTGTTGCAGCAGCAGGCTCTTCATTTTGTACTTCAGTGTACAATGATCTCTCTTTATATACAGCCTTCTGAAAGAAGGAAAACTTGATATAGCTATTAAAATGGAAGCCCTTCCTTGGACCTGTCCATATTTCTAGAGATATGGGTGTGCGAAGGTGGAAAACATGTTAGTGTGATGTATGCATCTCTCTTCCAGGTTTAAAAAAGAGAAAAGGAAGCCCATTCAGCTGCATGGGTATTTCCCCTAATGGTCGGTAGAGCTTCCCTAGGGTACAGTTTTTCTTTCTGGTGTAATTAGTTCCTTATCGCTGGCTATTCACTGTCTGCCTCCGTGCAGCCTCCCCTGTAAGGTCTGAAATGGCGAATTAACCAAGTTAAACAAGAATCTCAATGCACTTTGTCATATATAATCACACTTCAGAGACCTAGCAAAAGCTCTGTGAATATCAAATGTTGGTTATTAGAGGGATGGTAAAACCCAGACAAATGTGAGACCTTGTAACAGAAAAACAAGCCACTTTGGCTGTAATGTTCAGGTTTTGGCACCTTACTTTTAACCGTGCGAGCGTCTGCGCGTTCCTCTTCTGGGTGAGCGGGCTGGTTTGCAGGCATCGGTTCAGGAGAGTTACAAGCTTATAAAAGACAGAAGATTGATTAAAGATTGTGTGCATCTTTTATTCGTATGGCTGTAATTCTTCGGATGGTTGCTACCATAGCTGAGAGTTTTAGAGGTGAACTGAGGCAGGAGGGATTTCTCCATTGCCGAGCTCCTGCGATGCTGGAGCAGTGTCAGTTTGAGAACTTCCCCGTGCCCCAGTTGCCCAGCCCATGGTTCCCGATCCCTCTTGGATGGCACCACCCAGTCACTGTGCCTGGTCATGGTCTTGAGATCTCAGCCCATGGACTGCTCCAGGCCTGGAAACAAACTGCTGGTTACTCTGGGTGGCTTTTTCTCCTACCTTGTGAATGCTTTGTCAGGAGATGAGTCCCAGGATATGACGTGTGGGTTGCTTAAACTCCCACAGGAGTTTCATTTTCAGGACTTAACACAGGCGTGTGCAGGTACGTGAACTGGATCGCAGCCCTGGTCTGAAGGCGTTTGGACGTGGGTGGGCGAGGCTGTGCAACCCAGGCCTGCTTCTCCTCATAGAGCAGAAACCTTAAGTATTTAAAAATCAACCAATAAACAAAAAATCAAACCCAAACTGCACAAGAGTGTTTCCAAAAGATAAAAAGTAATTTCTTTTATTAACAAACTCTGCTTCATCTACGAACCTGTCTTATGGCCACTTCAGAAAGCCTGCCTTGTTTGCAGCACAATGCTTTGAATAGGGGCTGCTACTCCTCATCGGCAGCTGCTTTTTTTGCTGTTGCTTTCCCCTCCTCTCCCCCTCTTATTCATCCGTGCTGTGATTCACGGCATGGGACATGACAGGGAGCGACGCTGTTTGATGCCAGCCCAGCAGTGCAGCTTGCCATCCCCGGAGAGAGCTTCCTCCCTCCCCCGTCATCGCCGGGGCGCGTGCGTGTCTGCAAACAGAAGTACTGAAAGATGTCATCGCAACATGCCACGGGGACGCAAAATGCCGTGTGTCTTTCTGGCAGTGAGGGTAAAACATGTGCCAGGTGAGCTGGTAAGAACCTGGGTGGTATAAGACATTGCCCCTCTGCTTTCCCAGGGACCCTGGTGCCTCCTGGTAGCGATAAGCTCGTTTCAGTGTGCACACAGTGGCTGGTGCCTGAATTGCTCATAAATAAAACCAGCTGGCTGCAACAAAAGTTGGTATTTCCAAGGCTTCATAATTATTTATGAGTCAGACCAGTGAGGCAAGTGCTGTCGAAGCAGAGTGGTAGTAAACAGGATCTTACAGTCTCTGTGAAAACTGCTGACTTACAAAATGCAACACCTCCGCCTCCCCAAAAGAGCATCGCTAATATGTTTATTTTCACATTGTTGTCTTTATATGGTTACAGATGATAAATCATGGCATAGTTCAGCCCTTGCAAAATCAGATTCAAACAATTGTACTCATCACAATCTAGCAATTTTAATTATCCTGTCTGCCTAAGTTTGGTTCCTGGTATTTTAACATTAACTTGTGTTTGTTTGAATGAGGTTTGGGTAGCCCAATAATGGAGTAAATAGTTTTTTTAATTTAGTTTTTTTAATTCTGTCACTGTTAATATCATTGGTATTTGTAATTGCAAATATGTACAGTCAACAGCAGACCGTACCTGGGGAGTGCTGCTGCTTCAAATTCGTGTTTAGTGGAAGACCTTTTCTTTCTTTCTGTGATGCATGTCTTACTTCTACTTCTGTAATATTTGTTTAATTTTAGCTGTCACTAGTTACATAACGTTTCACTTTTGCCTGCAGTTTTCAAGGTCAGATTCAGGTTTTACTTGAACAAACAGTAAGTGCCTGCTTGGGGAATAGGAGAGCTACAGGCAGAGAATGTGTGCATGGGATAATGTGAATATCTCAAAAAGCTGGTTGCTAAAATGGGTTGCAGTAGTTGTATGCCTTGCGTGTTTTGCGAGGATTACTTCAGAGCTGGGTTTTTTGCTCACGAAAAAAATGCTAAAAAGTTTGTCTTAATTCCGAGATGTATTTAATTGATTTGTCTCTTTTGGTCAGAGTGCTTTTTTTATGTAAATGCGTCTTTCACTGTTTTATCTGCTCACTGGTGTCATGGACAGGACAATCACTTTCCTTTAAATACAGGGAAATGAATGAAACCTGTGTTGTGGGTTATTTGCCTTGACAACATTTAATTATAAAACTGGGGTGGTTTGAATTTATCAGTCATCTTCCATGAGTTCTGCCTGACACTTTGCTGAACTTCAGGATGGATCAAATCTGTCCCTGTTTTCCAGCTAATTCCTGCAATGTTTGAAAGTTGCTGTGGCACTGAAGGCTTTGGACACCAGAGCTCCAACACCATCCCCCGTGTTTCTCATTCAGGACTTAGTGGCCCTGTCCCTTTACCTCCTGCACAGGGTCTTCCCAAAACTAGTCAAAGTCAGAGAAGGCCAGGTTACTCGGAACACTTTTGAGGTGGTTTCCAACCATCACAGCACAGGATACTGTACCAGACTTAAGAGATGGGAAGCACAAAATGGGCAGTTTTGGTGCTGGGTCATAAATTGGGACAGGGTGGAAAGCTGGCTTGGGCAAGCGGGGCTGTAGACCGGGCTCAACCCAGACTGCAAATGTAAGTGAATGTACCCCTAAAAATAGGTAATCATTTCAAAACGTGCTGGTAAATACAGCTGTAGCAGGACCTTTGGTTCTCCTGGCCGCCTCCTGCACCAGAGGGGTCTTGGTGGTGAACACTGGGGGAGATGTCGTCCTGCAGAGCTCTCAGACCGCGGCACATCGAGGCTTTCCCAGGCGCGGGGGAAGAGCTTTTCGTATTAGTTATAATTGGCAGTGGGTATTTAAAAGGTGTATGAGAGTTCATATATCTGACAACATCACTTTATTTTTCCAGCTGTACGGCTACTTGGCCAGCTCGCTGGAAGTTGATTGACTGCCTAGCTTGAGGGAAGACGACGATGAGTCTGTCTCCCACCTGTCAGCCCTAAAGGAAGAGTGTGATAGATGGAATGTGAGTTATTTCCAATAGTGAAATCTTGCTTTCTCTGGATAGGGAGCTTGCAAAACATCTTCCCTTACAAAGTGAGGTCCCCGTCACCAGAGCTGCTCTTTGCCTTCAGGAGCAGCAGGGCCCTAGTCCTGAAATGACTCAATGTGAGAGTCGCGATCAGAGGCAGGATCAGGTCTCCATGTTCACGTTCATTTAAGGAGAACAAATACCATATGTTTTAAATCTCTGTGAACTTCAAATAGCTTGGAAACTTGACAAAATATATTGCTGCCACCTCTACTTCCTGACAGATAATTTTATTCTGTTATAGTTGACTGGATAGCTGTAAATACTTCATATAGTATGGATTAATATTTTGAGTGTACTGCCAGTCTTGGAGGGAGAGGAAAAAGAGCCACAGAAATGGAACATGAGATGAAATTTAATAAAGTAGTCAAATTGCTGCTGATTGACTTCTTTTCATCTCTCAGATGAAAACTTGTAAACCACTTTTAATCTAAATAACATAGCAAATGAAAGCTCTAGCTTTCTGTACTTAATTTGCTGTTTCTGTAGCTCCTTGCTTTGGCCTTCCTGGAGGCTCCCACAACATGCCCAAGGAGGGTGGATCTGTTATCTCCATCTTACGGATGGAAAACTGAGGCATGGAGAGGCAAAGTGACTTGCACAGGCTTATGAAAGACTGTGGGAGAGTGAAAACTTGACCACAGCTTTCCCAGATCCTAGGTTGATGCCTGAACATAATCTCTTTTGGACTTTGTTATAAAATATTGGGTTTTTTTTTTCACTACATCATGACTACTGATTTCCTAATTGAAGTTAGTTGGAGGAACACAAATCCATGCTGCAGCTGAAATCTGAAGTACTTTTATTTACATACTTTCAGCTATAGCATCTCGGGTTCTCTGGTTAGTCCTCAGGAACAAGGCAAGGTTTGTATTGAAAGTATATTAAAATGAAGTTAATAAGCAATGAGGCATCTTCAACTACACGCAAAACTACATATTGAAGTTTGCAATCCTGGCTGTAAGAACAGAAAAACTTCATAGGAAAACAAAATCTTTTAACTGAAGTTTTAAAGTGTTGGCTCTTAGTTACTAATGATGTATGGCTTGGAGCGGGCAGGGGATGGAGCTTTGAGGGTAACAAGAGGGGCAGTGAGTAGAGATGGATGACAATGCCTGTCAGGATTTTATAGCCCTCGTGTATAAAGAGTAAGCCAACCCCAGATGACTCAGAGCTCTGGAAATAATCAGGGTGGTATTTTGATTCCTGAAAGTGAATGAATACTTAAGAGGATGAGGCACTGCACCAGACGTGGTGCAATCGCTCAGTAATGCAGGGAGACTGGGCGCTGGTGCTCTCTCCATGGGGCTGGATATGTGCGCACGTGCAACATGGGTCTGAGCTCGGTTTCGCTGGAGCTGGGGGAGGCTTCCTTTGGTATGTTTTATGGCCAAAAGATTCAATCCAAGGTAGGCTTGAACAAGCTGAGGCACCAAATGCATCATCCTGTGTGGGGATGGTGAGCTGGACTGGGAGTGTGAAACCAGGAACCTGAGTGTCCTTGGGCAAGGTGACATTCAGGTGTAATAACATCATCCAGAGACGACCCTGCATGGTAGACCTGTCCCAGGCCTCTGATCTCAGCCTGCGCTGCTGTCTTGTTACCACCCTCCAGGATATGTGTGTTTTGAAACCTTTTTCCAAACATGGAGTACTGAACCCTTCCCCTTGCTGGCTTTTCCCCCTAGATATGAGCTGTGTAGGATATGAAATAACCTGAAATCATCTCAGGCTGTGAAGCCAGGCAGCTTGGCAAATATGATAGCATCTGTAGGGCCTGAATGCCCCAAACTTTCATAGTTTCCCCTCTGTAGTTTTGATTTTGAGAAACACCAAGGTGAAGTGAAATGCAGTGAGGTCGGTGCCGTTG
Organism: Calonectris borealis; assembly: GCF_964195595.1. Classification (NCBI taxonomy): domain Eukaryota; kingdom Metazoa; phylum Chordata; class Aves; order Procellariiformes; family Procellariidae; genus Calonectris; species Calonectris borealis. Next base: position 17,401,951 of record NC_134326.1, read on the forward strand.
GAGGGGAGGGATGGCTTTGTGCATGTGCGCTCACATGAGCTCTGACTGTGGAACCATCTCCTGCGTGAATATGAAGGGTTAAAAATGTGTAATAAATAATATCAGCAAAATAATGGGGTCTAATATATTCTGCCAAGATACTGTACTGTTTTCAGTACTATGCAGCTGACAGTTTTCTGTTTTCAATAAGTTAAACAGTGGAGCCATAGAATTTCAATCACCTTCCATCTTACCAAGAGCCTGACTCCTCCAGAATAACTCAAAGGGATTGACTCAATCGTATTTTTCATGTTTCCCAAATGAGCAGTGCAATGCCATGGAAATTAGGATGGAACAGGAAATAGACAGCTGAGCCATCTCCATCCTTCTGAGAAGATGAAGGTCAAAGACACCTTCATTCTTCACAACATTTTTCCTCCCAACTGGGTTGTAAATATAAGCACAGACCAGTGCAATTAATTGTGAAGAAAACGAATTCTTATGGCCTCTTAAAAGGATGAAGAGTGGGTTCTTTTGATTATATGGGGCACTGTATTTGCTAGTGTCATCTTCCTACCATATCTTGGACCTTGAATTGATCTACATAAGAGATACCAAAATTAAAATAGTTTTTTGTGTGCTTGACCCTAATTGTGTAACCTCCACTTTTTTCCCCTCTGTTGTATATTCTGCAACATGCACAAAACCCCAATGTTTCTTAGGTAGTCAGACTGGAAGAAACCCTTTGTTCCCATGGTGTACAGACCTGTCAGTAATTCGTCTATCTTCTATTCCCAATGCTATATGGCAAAGTTGGAAATCACCTGAACCATCTGTCATCTTCCTGTTCCTTTCTTGATATAACTAGCTTTTATTCTTTCATATGTGATGCACGTAAACAATCCTTAGATTAAACAGAACTCTTAAATTTGAGTATGTACAAATTAAGATCAAGTGAGGGAATCGCTGCATGTGTCAAGCAGAGAAAACAACTCCCTGTTTATATTGAGGGCAAGTGCTATAAAGTCTTGACCTTGTCTACATTTGATAAATCACTGATAATTTTTTTTTTCTTCCTGAAATCTTCATCTTGTGCTGGTTCCTTATCTGAAACAGGACCTTTGCTTGTGGTATCTCTTTGCTTTCCACAGTCACTAACTAGAGGGATTCTCACTTCTTCACATATAAAAATTTCATCCTTTTTTGTCTGAAATAGTATGAATGGATTTCCCAGAAAACAAAATTAAAACCTAAAACCTACCTTCACCTCTCATATAACAACCTTCCAGTTAGGATCTAAACCAGGACCAGTTTCTATATCTTTCATATTTTGTCTTCACTTGGTTCTCACAGATACTTAAATATACACACATCATACACCTATTTCTTGATGCTGAATCTGAAGGCTGGTCTGATCCTCTGTTTTCAGTCAAAGTAATAATTATAATGAAAAGCAATGAAAACCAAATACAAAAGATGTATGCTAGAGTCTATTTTCTAAATAAACTCTATTTTGAAGTTTTCCCAAGAGTCTTCTTGCAGCTCTCTGAAAGAACGGCCTTATTTCCCATAGCAATTCAAGGTGCGTGAAGTCTTCAAACTTCATTGCCTCGTGTTTTCTTCATTTGTTTGAAAAAGGAGATCTGGAAACTGTATCCTGAATGTTGAAACATATGTTATCAAACAGCTTTCACTTAATGGTACATTTGTGGCTTAGGAAGCCAAATTAGCTCAGAGTACAAATTTAGACACCTACATAAATAGCTATATTGGTATTTTTAATATGCAACATTCACCTGTTTGCCATTGAGGACGTCGCAGTGAATGTGCCCATTGTTAGCAATAAGATGGTTAAGTCTGAGCTCACTAAAACCTTTTTTTAAGCCTGTGCTTGTAAAACAAAGGAGGATTTCGAAGTAATATACTACTTGAGCTCATCTTAGCCCTGAACCTTTCTTAAGGCAAAACCCATCAACTGCATTAGAAAGTATACATACTGGTCATTACTGAAGGATTTTAGACTTCCCCAAGGAGGTGTTTAACTAATAAGAAGGTTAACTGTGCATATATACTTGTCAGTCAAGTGAACAGTAGTCTACAAAATCCTCCCATAAAAGAGAACAAATAATAAAAAAAAAAAATAGATGGAGCATGCAATTTCCCACATCCATAAGGCACAATTTCTTCTCTCACTGAATCATTCTGTTTCGTGTCAAGTATTCCATGGCTCCTATGAAAGAAACTGTTGCCATTAGTATGACCTTAACTGCTTAATGCAGCATGATATCATCTGCATTATTTCTATGCCATAATAATGTAATAATAATTTTGAGTTTAACTTGAGCATATTCCTGTTTACATATTATATATAACTGCAGGATATTGATAGGCAACTGGTCACCATGTTTGTTAGCCTATAATCATACACAATAGCATTTAATGATTTTTTTAAACCAAAGATGTTGCACCTCTTAAGGACTGCAGCATACAGAAAATTAAATCAAATTAGTTGCAATTAATTGTATGACAGAAGTCTCTTGAACGTAGTATATACTAAAACTTGAAAACAGTCTAGATAAGGATTTTGAAAGCACACACTTTTTTAACAGAAAACATTGCAAGTGACTTTACAGTGTGACATGAAATCATGTATTCATTTTCTATGTATGGACATTTAATCAGATTCCAAAACTCTTAATATGGGCCAACCGTTTGAGTGTAGAACATACAACTGACAGCACGTTTTTTCATATAGCTATTAACATTATGTATGAACTGCTGACACCGTTCAGCAAGGCTTGCCTTTAATGGACTGTCTAAAGCACCAGTGGGTGGTTTGTGCTGCAAAACTTTCCTCCGTGATGTGCGTTTTCTCTTTCTCTCTGTGTCTTTGGGAGAGAACGAAAATGTGGAACTGCAGTGCCAGGATAATATTTTTGGCTTCTAAAATTACCTGTGAATAATTTTAGTTAAATACCAACATGCTGAAATTGCAGAATTCCTGCCCATACTCTTGCTTTCGCTACCCCCAATTTTGAGCCATTTTCAATATTGTTTTGAATTCTTGACATCTCCCAGCCTTTAGTGATCTTGTCAGGAAATGGAATGAGTGAGTCACAGAAAAAAGCCTTTTAGGCAGATCTCCTCACAGCCCAATTCTTCTTAATCTCTTAAACTGGAAATTTCCTGTTGCAGAAAGCCCAGGGTAAATGGCACCAGTTGATGAGTAGAGCTGCTCCAGTTTGTCCCCTGTGACACTCAAAGGGAACGGGGCTTTCCCAGGAGCAGACTTTCATTGTCCTGTGGTGGGCAGAGAGCCCTGGGGTCAGTGCAGCGAGGGCAGGTGCTGGTAGCGCAGTGGGAAAGTCCTGTGTGAGCAATTCAAACCGTGCCTTCATCAGTAATTAATAAAACTTTCCTCGTTGCATTGAAAACCAGTTCTGTTTCATCACTGGTACTTGGCTTGATGAACCTGGTTGAGAAGTGTGTCCAAGGCATGGGGCCACCTCAAGGAATAACTGACCCTCTCTGCCCACATGTGAAAAATCCTTCTAAACATGTGATCTGTCCTAATCTTGCTACACAGGCAGGAAAAATTTTGAAGAGAATGGAAAAATATCCTAGTCCCCACCCGTGGTACAGGACAGCTTTTACTTATGCCAGGTTTAGAGATGCTGAGAGTACAAGGCATTTTTCATGGAGACCCAACAACCTTTCTTTCCTTGCTGACAGACTGTTTGATATCGAAATGATATCATCCACCCTGCTGGTTATGCTGGAATAACGAAGCCTGTGTGGCTCAAACAAAACACGTCCCAATCACTGGAGCACTCAAAAAGCATTTGCTATCCCAGATTGTTATCTCGATGTGGCTTTGTCCATGGATTTTGCTGAAAGTGACGGCATTCCTGGGAAATGATTCATGTGTGTGACGGAATGAGCACAAAATGGAGAAACAAAGCACTATAGCTGGATCCTTTCCCAAAATAAAATTAGAAAATCCTAAACCTTCTCCTTTCAGCTAGATGTGTAATTGAATAAATGCAAAATATAACCTGTAATGGGATGTATGCAATGAAACACCAGTAAAATTTAAGACTTTCTTATGCACAGCTGTATCAATAGGGAATAGATACACAACCTTTAATGAAGCCATCAGGTTGGTGGATGTGCTTTTGGTTTCTTACTACTGCAATTGTATTTGTATAAAAGTCGTACTGCTTCCTTTTGATCAAACAGTTTTAAGAAGATGCTTTCCAGTGCTATCATTGGCACTCATTGCTGGCGTGGATCCCTGCGTGTTTGCAAAGTGAAGGGGCAAACCCTGCTGCGAAGCATTCCCCGTCCCTGCTGCTTTGATGTATTGTTGGTGTAAAATCATCAATTACACAACGCGTTTTCGATCCCTGTAACATCGTGTTGCCAAACTACTTAATAATGGTATCAGCAAACTGGAATTTCTCATAGATGGTTTAAGCCAGGTTTGTGACAGCTGATTTATGATGTCTCTGATTCACTGTTATTCCCCGCTTCTTAGACCCTTGATAAATCATACTCTTTACCCACATTTCATTGTTTTTACTTTGCATCTGCATTATGAAAATTGGGAGGAATTCAGTTCCTCAAGGGATGGCAGCACTTCCCAAGAGATTGTTTTGTCTGTTTTGCAGAATTCTGGCTCCCATCCTTAGCACTAACCCTTTCCTTTTTTTCCCCTAAATGTCGCCTTGTGAGAAGCCCTGGTGCCACTTGAGTTGTGCTAGGGAGTTATTACACTGACACCTTCTAAAAATTGTTTTTTCTTGTAACTCTTTAATGGTTCTGATAGTTATTCCTTAAATGTTTCCCTTTTCCCAGCCAGAAAACCAAGCTCTGGTTCCTTTCCTTTCAACCTCGGTGCCCCTGTCTAACCTTTTTGGTGGCACACTTGGTATTGGCTTCCTCAGAGCATTAGCTGAATTATACGGGTAGTTTTAGGGTAGCTAAAAGTCACTAGATTTTTTTCTGCTGTTATTTCCTTAGCTTTTTGCTTCCAAACCAAACAACTCCTAACTGACGTGAATCTCATAATTCATCTTTAACATCACTGGCAGGTAAAATCTTAGCTGTTTTTTGCATCACACTGCAGTTGTTTGGGAGAGTGGCTGTGAAGCCCAGGTTTTTGGAAGTTACTGTTTAAAGGGCCTTATGAATATGGTTTTTTTGAGAGGGGAATTTGAATGAACAATCCAACGTGATGCAATGACATGGAACCAGGGGTGGGGCACGTTCCCCTGCCCTCTGCATGGCCCTCTTAATTCACATTGTCTTCAGTTAGCGAGCCGTGTAAATAGGATTACCAAACACCCGTGAAACGGTTTGTTTCTTTTGATGTGTATTGATGTGTTTTGTCTAATTCATCTTGACAAAGTGAATCTGGAGAAGGAACTGCTCTTCCGCATGCTCCCGCTTCTCTCACCCTGTGTCACCTCCACCCTCTTGTTGTCGCCTTCCCAGCCGAGGGCTTAACCCAGGTCACCGGGCACTGGCTCATGTCGTGCCCACAGGGGTTATATCCCTGCGGGACTGCTTGTGGCCAGGGCTTGGGAAGGAGAATGGGAACGATCTTAGTGCTTACAGGACTGAGATTACTGCATGCTGCAGAGGTACGAGGTTGGAGCAGGGCACTGCTGAGCGCAGGCAGAGGTGCTGTCCCATCACTGGCGCAGGTTTCTCTTTCACCCTGGTGCCAGTACCCGAGGCTTTGAAAGGCTGCTCGGACCGTGTTTGCGCAAAGGGAGTGTTGGAATCCTCTAGAAAAGCTGGATGTTTTCCTTGCATGAGACTTTTTCTTGCTTATAATTGCCAAGAGGTGTTTTAAGGTGCTCAAGTGACAGAAAAATATTGCACGCATTCATATCTAAGCATAGAGCGAAAAGCTACTGCTGGCTGGTAAACGTGTCAGCCTTCAGGAGCAAGAAATAGCACGGCTTACTCTTGCGTGTCTTGTAACTTTTGATATGGCTTTTTCTTCCCTGCTTGTCTACTGTGCTGAGGTTTCTTTATTGCACAATAATTCCAAATTCAGCAATTTACATTTCTCTTAGCTTGAACAATTTTTTCCATTGCTTATTACTTTGTAGACACCACGAAGTATCACTACACACAGGCGGCTTTCACCGAGGGGTGTTGTGTTGGTGTTTCCTTGATTACACTCTCCTCTGAACCCTCTCGCACCGCCTGTTAAAAGAAAAAAGCCTTTCGTGTGTCAAATGCAGCCACATCAGCCTCTTGCCTTTGATATGGAAAGTGCACTTAATGCTTTGAAGGAGAAACTGCAGCAAAAAGGTGCTGCTGGAGAGAAAAGAATAGGTTTTTGTTTTCATCCAATTCCAGGATAGATTTTCTCCACCTCTCATGAGCTGGCCAGGTGAGCCGGGACACGGCAGGAGAGCCTCAGGCAGCCGATGGCGGGTGCGCTTTCTGCCCCTTTCCATGGTCCGTGGCTGTTTGCTCTGTCAACATCCATCACGGGAAAGGGGTTATTCGGTAAATCACTGCACTCCTCTGAAGGGACCTTTGGCAGCTGTCGGGCGAGGGAACAGAGCCGGTCCCTTCTCCCAGGCAGGGCTGAGCATGCCCCTCCTCATTGTCACCACTGGGCTGCCACCAGCAGAAGTTTCCATGAGCTTTGGGTGTCAGTTGAACATGGACACCCTTTTAGGCTTTAGGAGGTTTTGCAACGCTGTTGTGGTCTGAATCGGGAAAGGGCAATGAGGGAATATAAAATTTGAACTAAATGAATAAGACTTTGAAGTGATCTTTGGTAAACACGGATGTGTGGAGGATAAAGGATTCCTTGGTTTGGAATGCAGATATGAGGTGATCACACAAAGTTAGGGAAAGGACAAGGCAGGAATAAGATGTTTGACGAATAGTGATTTGGGAGCACCTGTGCTGGCGTCAGGGTGGAGGAAGGAAAACCTCAGTTAACAGGTGTTTTGGAAGTTGTCTGACATTCTTCAGATTCATCATGAGGGTGGGACCAATGTCCGCTGCAGTGGTCCGAGCCGTGCAGGGTCAAACGTTGGCTGTTTTCTGGCTGGGTGCTGAGCACCGCTCGCTTGGGAAGCAGGGATGGGCACAGCACTGAGAACGGCAGGAGGCAGCCAAGGGGAGAGTTGCTTTTCAGGGGGAATGGAAAGTTCCTGAAGCTTGATGGCCTTGAGACAACCTGCCCACATTTTCAAGGGAACCAAATTGCTTAGTGTTTCCAGAGGGATATCTTTTAATTTCAGCTTTTTGGCCCTGAATGAAGTAACAGTAATGGTCTGTCTAAACAACATATGGTGATGTGGTACAGAGATGTATGAGCTCACTCAAATGCTGAAAAGTTGATAGCTTAATTAGCTGCTGAGGTACCTCTGAGCGGATACAGCTGGAAGATGCCCAAGGTCCCCCCCTGGTTCTCAGGGGCCCGTTTCCCGGCTGCCGAAATCCCCGCTATGGACTTTGGTGCCTGCCCGTGGCGGAGCTGCCTCCAAGCAGCGTGGGGACCTGTTGATATCCAAGTAAGACCTCTTGGCAAGATTTCTCTCAATGAAAACTTCTAGGAAAATAACTGCCTTCAGCTACATGAGTTGTGTTTCAAAAAGCAATGGCTAGGCAAGGCCAGGTCCTTTTAAACCAGGATTCAACAACATGTCCTAGAACAAGTTGGTTAGTCGTCAGTGATGTACTCCAAAAGCAGCACGAAGGCACCTGCTCTTACAGCAGTTTTTATTCTTCCTTTTGACTGCTTTCAACATGATGGGCACATCCTTTGATCTTGTTTTATGGTTTATCAGCGTTTGCCATAACAATATTTCTATAGCTTTTAACTTCAGACAGCCTAATTGCTTTATTGCATTTCTTTCACTGGATACCTGCCTCTTGATTTCTTTTTTCTCTGCTCCCTTTTCTATGCGATAATGCAGCAGTACAGGCGTCTGTGCGTAGATTAAAATACCTAGCCTCCGCTCAAGTTGAGTGGTCCAGGATAATGTTCAGTGATGTTCTGGCACAACCTGAATTGTGCCTTAGGTTGCTTAAGTGATGCTGAGCCATCTTGAGGAAGAAATGGCCTTTATGAAATGTTTTCTTTATCGAGAGCTTCAAAGAAGCTTTTTAGTTGAGGTTGCAAGTCAGATCTTCAACTTTATTATTCTGAGAGGTTAAAAAATAGATTAATCCTAATACTTTTTCTTCTCAGGTCATTATGCAGTACTCTCTCTACTTGGTAAGGAGAGAGGTGCTTTTTCATCTTTTCTGAGGCTAAAGCCAAAGGCTTTTTTGTAGTAGAAAAAGAGTCAGAATAGCATGGCAGTGAATTTTATTAAAAGCCCATACAAATGTATTTACATATGGTAAATATATTCTACCTGCTCCAGGTACTACAGTTTGTGCTGAGCTCTTCTTATTAAAAATGGGCAGAAATGTATAAGGTCTAGTATATTAGATAGCTTAAAGCATGGCAAAAAGCAGCTTAAGATCAATGTAAAGTTTTTTTTCAACTGTACTTGGTGAAAACTGTTTACTAAGTTTCGTGTGAAAACTTTTAATCTGCGAATTCCAATTTCATAGTTCATTCGTACGTGGGAACTTACTTAATTTGAAATCTGAGCAGTTTTGATCTGATTAGCAGATCAGGTGCTCTTCCATTTCTAGATGGAGAAACTGAGACCCCGACCTGGGTTTCAGTACGTGTGAATGTTCACGCAGGCGTTTGGCATTGGTTTCTATAGGTAATCTGTAGTAAATATTTTTCTTGCATGTGGGCATTTCTGGCAATTAATTGTTCAATAGAGTATGCGTGGGAGTGAATGCACGAAGACACAGAAACATCCTGGAAAAGAACTGGACTGATTTAAAAAGAATATTAAAGAAACCTTTTTTTGCTGCTGTATCAAATATGGAATCTGGGGCGACAGCTCTGTGATGGTGGCTGGAAGCAGCCGAGGTGATAGCTCACCACAGCCTTACTTCTTCAGGGCCTCGCGGGGTCAGTGCTGGGAATGTACCCGAGCTCCAGCACCTGGGAACTTACACGGCGCCTTTCCAAACTCCACGAGTCTGCTGCATTGCACAAATTTTAATTCACTTCCTGTGAATATTGAGTAAGATACCTTGTTGGAAGAATGACTGAAGGGGTGAGAGGATTTCATTTATCTGAGGAGAAGGGTACAAATGTTTTTCACGATCGCTAGTCGGGTTGTACGGGGTGCGAGGCCCCTCGAACTGCCTCTCTCCTCTCATATCCCAATCAGGGAAATCGTACCTTGATTTTAGGTTTTCTGCCAGAAGCACTCAATTCTAGTTTCTCTGCACCTAATATAAAATGGAGAATGCCTTTTTGCATTTATTACCCAGGCCATTGCCTTAGCACTCCCAAGATTTTATCTAATGTGACTTTTTCTAACCTTGTGGAAATTGCAGTGATGGAAGATGCATCAGCAATTTTCAATCTTATTTCTTTTCCAGTGGTGCCTATCAGCTTGCTTAACAGCATAATGAATGAGTTCGCAGGTGCTTTTCTTTTGGTCGTTTGAAAGGAGCTATATTTTGGTCAATGAGACAGATGGTAGAGAAGCAAGGTGAACTAAAGTTTACCTTTTTTTCATACATGTCTAACAGAATATGATTAAACATTAAAACTATGCAGTTAATTCTGCTGTATTTACCAAAAGAAAATTTTCTGAGGAGTGGTTGTTATGGAAACAGTAGCCCTCTGTCCTTCCAATTGGAAAAGATTTCTTTTAAGGGAGCTAAAAATCTTTAAATATTCAGCAAGTAAAAAAAGGTGAGATCATAATATTCATCTTACATATCCTCTACGAAGCTTCAAAAACTTTCATGACTATGAGAAGATAGTGCACCGTGACAAGCAAGAAAGGCTTGAGAGCCCGTTTTTAATGTGGAAAAGTAAAGGGACTCATAAATAAGGGAAATAGGACATTCATAAAGGGAAACGAGACAGCTCGAGTAGAGAGACATCGTCACGTGCAAACCCTGCTTAGGAGAATGAACCTCCAGCCACAGGAGCTGCCTTGCCTGCAGGCATTAACCTTTGCTCGGGGAGTCTGAGAACCCCCCGTTCTCCTGACGTTGCTTCCAGCGGGGTTCAGGCGTCGGGGCTGACTGTCGTGACTTGCTGCAGAGTCTATTTATAGGGGTTCTGTGGGCCTCGTAACTGCAAGTCATTTAAATCTGTATGGTGTGCTGATAGCATTTCACTCGCATTGTAGAGTAGCTCCAGAACGGGTCTCTGTGGTGTATGAAAGGAATTTTAGATTCAGCATACCAGAAATGAGCATACCGGTAGCTTCGGATGACAACTTAAAATACTGTAATTTGCTGAACAGTCACATGTGTTTAAAAAAAAAAAAAAGTTCCTGAACTAATAACAAAATAACACACTGAAAGCTGAGTAGATAGCAGGAAAATTGTTCCCTGAAGTACTTTCAAATTGAAAATCAAGCTTCAGCTTCACTAATATTCCTGTTTCTTTTGTGCTCACTTTTAAAAAACATTTAGGGCTCAAATATAGATTATAGAATTATTATTTTTTCCCACTGAAAATGAATTATAAATCTTGAATTGGAATTTTCTATTTTTTTAATGTTTTGTCAGCTACAGCACACATTTGGGTAAGTATTGTGTTTCTGATACTTTCCTGATAGGGATTTCTTTCTACATCAGTTGCTTTCGGGTTACAACTGGAATCTGAGCATTATAATGAGGTATAAACCTTGAATTCTTTTTTATTTTGGAACCAATCCATAATGATTAACTGCAGTGATTAACCATAAGGGCTTTCGGTGGTGACGTGGACAGCGGGAGGAGGAAGCGGAGGAGCCTGCAGTGAGGGAGCACGGCACTTTGTACGATGTCCTCGCAGATCTGCTGTTGTTGGCCCTTGACAGAAAAAGTGAAAACCGGGGAATCTCAGGTGAAAGGAGATGCCTCATCTTAGGAGGCAGCTGGTTAAATGCAGAATATTGTCTTTTTTTATGGGCTTCATGTAGTGATGGCATTTCCACACTAGTGCAGAAACACTGATGGACGAGTGGGTTGACAAACTTGCAATCAAGGTAGCCTCCCTTGCTTTTATTTCCACGGACTCTTCGCTAATACTGAAGTTCTGTGCCGACTCTAGTGTTCTCCTATGTAAGCATTTTGATTATAATTAAGACAGACACTGCTTGCAAACTCTCATCTGAATTTAACTCAATATTTCTTTGTATGCCAGAAATAGTTTATTAAGCTTTCCATGGGAATGGAAAAATCAATGCTTCTTTAATTAATCTTTTGTTTTTGAGAAGGGGAGGAGGGGAACGTGACTTTCAAGGGGAAAAAGTGAAATTAACCCTCTTCCAAACTCCTACAAAAGCACAGCTTTTGGTGAAAGTCCAAATATTGCAGGTGCAATGGAGGAAGAATGAATCGCGGCATGCCGATATCCAGGCTTTCAATGTCATGAACACATTTGCTCCCTGCAGAAATAACTATCAGTCGCTACAGTTAGCAGATAATCATGTGGAGCCATTGTACCAACTATGGCTGTGTTTTGTTTGCTATTTCTTTTGTTTGGGTGAAAATTGGGGGTCTGCGGGAATCATTAACATTGCTTCATGCCACTTATCCTCTATTTTGCTGGTCCTTTGCGGAGTGTGAATGTCACCTTCTGTGAATAAACTTGCCAGCTGTCTGGAGAAGAAAGGGAATTTCAGCTCTACCTGAGGTGCATCGTGTTCTGTTCCTTGGGAGGTTTTATAATGATACGATATTTTCCCGTTAGATTTTACACTAGAGAAAATGGCATTTGTGTAACTTTAAGGATCTTTGTCCTGTCAAATCCATTCCTTACTTTACATCTGTTAAACCATTTTTAAATACTTCTACTTTTCAGGCTATATTTTAAGAGTTCAGGTATAGGAAGCGTTAGCAGCGTGCAATCGCTGAGTCCCAGATTCTTCCATTTAGGACAATTCCCATGCTGGGGTACGGAGCGGCTCCCCGTCCCACAGCATTTCCCACCCTGGTGCTGGGGTTTGACCCTGCTGCAGTTTCCCCTCATGGGCCAGGGCTCTCCAGAAGCAGGTGAACTTCTCCGGGGTGGAGGAAGACACTGGTGCCTTCCCCGAGGGTGGCACTGGCTGCCCCGTCCTCACCAGAACTGTTTGTTTCCTTTTCTGTGTATGCGCAAGCAAAAGGCTTTAGACGACAGCCATCCTTGGAGAATAGCGTGGTCTTGTTCGTACACCTCCATACCATATGTTCTAGATGGATATGGACCTTCAGCTCAAACCCACCAGTGTTATTTCTCTTGTCACAATTTTAGCAGTCTTTTTTTTTACCCTTGGCCATGGCGTGCGTATCGTTAACGCCGCGGCAGTTCATCAAGCTGTTCGAGAGTGACTCTTGTTTCATTCTGGAGATAAGTGAACTCTTTTGTGGTGAACTCCTTTGCTCCTCTGCTGATGTAGGTATGCGATCTGGCTGCCATGGTCTGTGCAGCTGAGGGACTGTCCTGGCGCTTGAGGGCCCTCAGCTCCTGGCCAGTGGCCGCAGGGTGACAGGGATTTCCGACTGTAGCAGAGTGCCTGTAAGGGCTTTTTGGAAGGAGATCTGGAGTGAAGTGCAGCCTTGCCATTCACTTGGGTTGTTAGTCTGGACCAGATCCAGACCCGATCCATCCAAGAGGGGGGTTGTGTGCTGTATTTGTGCACTGTACGATGGAAAAAATCGTTCTTTGCAGAACTTCTCATGGTTTTCCTTGAAAATTGGGCAAATAAATTGCCAAGGAGACTGTAATGAACTCACAGATGATGAAGTTAGGCTTTTTAGAAGCAGCGCATGACTCTGAAACCCTAATAAACCTGGGGGCAGGGACGACCTCCCCGGGCACACCCAGCTTCTCCGAGCGATGTTCAGGTCTGTGGCGTGGGCTGGTAGAGGCGCGTGGTCTGTGCCGACAGCTGGTCTGGATGTAAAACATCCGTGCACGTACTGCCAGCGCGCGACAGCCCTGTGTGAAGGGAATGCTCCAGGCGGGGGAAAAAGCATCTAACGAGTGGGCTGGTGGAGGGCAGAGGCGAGTGGGTGCCGAGCACCCCGGACCTTGCTCCGGGGATGGTATTGCAGGCGCTGTCTTGGTGCGCTGTATTGCCTGTGATGGGGCAGAGGAGACCTGGTCAGTGGGTTCCATCAGATGGCTTTGGGTGGAGCCTCAAAGGGGTTTGCACCCATCATCAAAGCATGTCCATGGTGCGGGGCACACCTACGTGTTCCCTGCCCCTCCTGGCCAGCCGGGAGCCTGGCTTCGAGGAGTCCTACAGCTCATCCTGTATGGAAAGCCTGATTTTGTCTTAAAAGAGACAAGGGGTATTTAACCCCTTTTGCGCTTCTCTGGTGAATTCTGGGGGAAGGTAAATCACAATGAAATGGGTCGCTGAAGGAAGCTCTGTCTCAAAGAGGTGACAAATCACATTTACGCCTTGGACCATGTTTAGACTGAGCTGTGATGTCTCCTGCAACTGAGTTTTGGGGTTTGGAGGCTTTTGATGGTCGTACTGGCTTTGGGGAAGGAATTTGCCATCACAAACCCAGAAGCCGCCCCACTGCAGGCAAACCCTGAAGCAACAAAAGGCCCATTTCCACACGTAGTTATATTCATTTAACAGTGCCCTGGACACGTGTTCTGCGTCCCTGGTTATCTGCCCTCCTCTCCCTCCCCAGGACTTGCTCCCGCTCCTCTGGCAGTATTCCCCTCCAGTCTGCCTCAGGTTTTGTGTTTTGTTAATGGTTGAGCCTTTTTGTAAGGGAGCAGCAATAGTGCTCAGAGGTCAGCTCCCGAACTTTTCCCAGTGCAGGTGCGGAATGCGGAGCTGCTTTTGGAGCTCCTGCGAGGGAATGACAATAATATCCAGATCTTGATCTCTGAACCTTCTCGGCTCTAATGAGTGTTTCTGGGGAATTGTGCCCTTAATGCACCAGCACTTTCCAAAGGGAAGCGATCCTCAACACATCAATGGATGTGTGTGGGAGCCCTCAAGGAGAGTATCTGAGCAAAGGGCTGAAAGTCTCTGCGCTCTTTTTTCTTTCTGTGTCTGAAATGCCAGTGCAGACATCTAAAGTACCTGCACTCACATTTGTTGCTTTCTGTATAGTTGAACTGCATGCATAAGTGCCGCATTTATAAAATCCTTGTAATGCTACTTTCTAAAATATTTAAAATACGTGAAATCTCCCGAGTCCAGGAGAGAACACTAATGATATGCAACGAAGCGTTTATGTAAGATGGGTCTTTAGCTGAATGTTTTGGATCAGGCAAAGGAGCTTTGTAATGAACTAAGTGGGTGAATTTATTGCCTAGATATTAGTGCCTGTTCTCTTTTCTTCTGTGGTCTGGTGACAAATAACTTGCTCTGAAAACAAAGATAACTGCTTTGGCTACTGCTGGGCTAATCTTCACAGGTGGCCAGCATTGAAAAACCAAATTCTACCTCTAGATGCTGATGCATACTGTGAAAGTTTTACAGGCCATTTGTTAAAGTCCATTTTAGAAACTCTAGAACAAATGTATTTTGCTTTTCTGCTTTGACTCATTTTCACGAGAAGTAAAAAAAAAAAAAAATCGTTATCCCCCACCCCCAAAAAAAAAAAAAAGTGCTTAGAGAGAAGCTATTTTAATCAGGAGAAGATGTTTTAAAAACAAAATTTTAAAGATAAAAGATTTTTTGTGCTCTTCTTAAGAAGAGGGTACAGCAGAGAACAGAGAAGGCTGGCTATTACAAAGTAAACCAAACTCTTCCAGACTGGTAAAACTAAACTTTTAATTTTTGCTGCTGTCTGCATCCTTTTCCAAATTATTTCATGTCAAATTTTTACGTGTGTGAGGTTGCTATAGCCATCACTATAGGTGATAGTCAATGATAAAAATAATTTTATTCCATATATTTTCAGAGCAATTTTGACTTTTTTTTTTTTTTTTTTTTTTTAATATGTATGGCTAGAGGTCATTCCAGTCTGGTTGTTTTTATGTATATTTAAGTATGAAATGAATTCATCATGAAATGGTTCAGCACTTCCAATTAATTTTAATGGGATACTAGTTTCAACCTCATTGGATCAGAGCCTGGGAATTGAAAAGTAGCCGAGCTTTTTAATAAACCCTTACAAATCTTGTTCTAAGTGTTGCACGTGATTTATCAGACTCAGGCTAAAGAAGAGCTTACTGTATCAATTTGTCCTGACAGCATGTGTCTCTGATGTTTAATTTCATTAATAAAGAAACATTTGCACAGAGCATTCAGAATTGTATGGGGCTGTTACCATGGCAGAAAGTTAATCATCTTGAAATAAATGATTGCTACAGGGCAAGGGGAGAGTGACAGGAGGAGGAGGGCGTTTGGATTTCAAGAGCCTGTCTTCATGTTAGCTACTTAGTGCACCCTGTGTGAACGTTGTGCTGGGGATGCGGTGCAGCTCTTTGCGTGGAAGCGGCAAGGTACTGTAGATTTTCTCTGAGCGTACCAAAATAAAGTAGCGGGACAAAGTCTACCAATTTTTTCAAATTTGGGGGTTGCTTTCTTTCTCTTTCTTTTGATTTCCTTTCTCTATTCTGTCTACAAACTAAACAGAAACTCATAGACAGGCTGGATCCCTTGACCATGTTCTTGAATCTGAGTTACCTGCTGCAGAAGGGCTGGTGCACCTTTCCGAAGAGGAGGGCTGACCAAGATGAACCTCAGGTTGTCCATGGCCCCCCCTGTTCCACCGCCCCAGCGGGGCCGGAGGGACCATGCCCTGTGGGCAGCTGACTTTTACGGGAGTGAGCAAAACCAGGAGGGCAGAGGGCAAGGTTTGGTGACCTGCTGGTGGGGTTTCCTGGGACATTCCCCATGTTCCTGCACACCTTTTGAAGCGGGGTGCTGTAAAGCACCACCTCTCTTGCGTGAGTCCCGCTGTGAGGGCCAGGGCAGCAGCCGGGAGGTCTGTGCATGCTGTCGGACCCCGAGCAAACAGCCCCCCAACTGCCCGAGCAGCACCCCGGGTGTGCTGCTGCAGCTGGGGCACTGGGGAAAGAGAGGGCTAAGGGGGGAAAAGATGCTGCTGGGAACTCTGGTTTGCATATGAATCCCTCTTTGGTAGCAGTTTTACTGGTGGCTAGATACAATAGCCTCGAGTCATTATTAAGGCACTTTAGCTCAGAGTTTTTTGTATTAATTCTCTCTCCAACACCTGTAAAAAGCACACAAGAAAAGTGCATCTTCTACTGAGATGTAGCTGTTTCTGACTGAGAAAGCATCTTGGGACAGGAATGTAGGTAGGAAGGATGAAACCAACGGGGAACGGGAATTTTGGTAAACAGCAAAAATAAGCATCCCAATGGCGGGGGGGGGGGTGTGTAAGAGGAAAACCCAATAGCCATATCGTGGGATCTGTGAAGACAATGAACAGACAGTATCAAAGAGGCAGACTCAGCTGAGAATTAGCTGCTATTCTGCCCATTTAGAAGGAAGAATTGCTACCGATTACATTACCTTAGCACCAGGGTGTATTGTGAGGAGGTTTTTCATCCAAGCATCTGATCCAGCCCTATTTGGTTTATGAGATCTGACAGGAACCCCGCATAAAATCTGATGGCTTCAGGCAGGTGATTAGTGTAAGCACAGAGTATAATTAGTGAAGATGTTTACTGTGCAAATTAATGGAAACGAAAGCTTTACTTGTGCACATTAAATGGAAGTGTTTGTGTGGGTATATATGTGCAATGAATTCCAGTGTTTTTTCATGCCTGCCCTTCAGGGCAAATACGCGTCCTTCCCATACTGATGTGGATTTGGATCTGGTTGTTGGTGTGATGAAATGGCGTTAAAACTTCCAGCATCTGTTTTCTGGTGATATTATTATTACAGTCTTGCTTTGCATCCCACAAGGCTCGTTCACGTCTCCCCCTGCTCCTCGCAGCTTCTGCTCTAACCTTGCTTCCCACCTGCTCCGGCGCTCCGCGGGAAAGGCGCATCTCAGCGAAGCAAACAAAGGCGCCGTGATAAGGCGCCCGCCAGCCAAGGAGGAGCGAGCTTTTTCTAATCTGTACTGCAGCTGGCTAAATTGTAAGGAGAGCAGCACTTTAGGCTCTTCCATTACTAGATTAAACTTTCAAGGATGCACAGAGCTATTTTTGTATTTTATCTTATTTTGCGTTAAAAAGTGGATAGGGTGGAGGAAGGGAATTTGGAGAAACTTGATGCACGTTGTGTATTTATAATCCATTTGGGGGTGACCCTTCTTATCTGGCACATGCTTTGCCTTGGGGAGTCCAGAATATTTTATTAGTTGTTAGGGTTTTATACCCTTCCAAATAAAGTCCCTGTACTGGAAAGCTGTTTTCCAAGCACCCTGCTTATACCCTCCCTGCGAATGATTGCTGCAGAAAAAGAATGTACTGAAAAAATGAAATTCAGAATGAAATTTAAGAGAAACAGCAATAAACTCTCTGACCAGAAAAGAAGTTATTTTTTAACTCTATCATTCCCTCATAATAAAGTTATATCCCAAATAACTGCTCCAAACAGAATTTTGACTGTGACTCAGAGAACTGCAGGGTACTCTATGAAAAGTTGTAAGGACGTAGGTATTTCTGTTGGTTTTAGGGGGAATGGACTTGGAGGAAAACATGATGGCAGAGTTAGATAAATAACTCTAAAAAAATTTTGGGCAGAGTTAGGTACAGAATTCTAAAGTCTAAAGTTAGTCCGGTCTACTTCCTACTGACCTTTTTTCTTTCTTCCTTCTCCTCCCAAGACACCTCAGTCCTCCTCCATCTGCACCCTTATTTCCTTTCGTTTTGTTTCCAGCTTCCTTGGTTTCACGGTAACTGCTGTGCTTCGCACCCAGCAATCGTTCATAAATCTGAATTTGTAGATAGGGTACCCTTCAAAACCAATTTTATTAAGCAGAACAAGGTCCACTTAGTCTTCGTTGTCATAGATTGCATTTCCTGAAGAGGCTGTGGAAGGGTCACCGTGCAGTTTAGTGAATTAACTCACATGTTCTTTCTGCATACCTGAGGCTGGGGAATCTGAACTCATCTCACAGAAAACTGACTGAAAATCGATCAGCTCAGATAGATGTAAAGAGCTCGCTGGGGAAATGCGGGCAGGCAACTCCATCTTGAACTACTTACGGTATGACAACAGCAGCCTGCATTTCCACTAATTCAGTTGTCTCCAGGGCATTCATGGTAAGCAGGTCCAGGAAAGACGTCTTTTTAATATTGCAGCTGCACAAATGACTGCTGTAGGAGGCATGGCACAAGGTGACTGCTAACTACGCACATTGATTCACTGGTGTCCATCCATGCGTGCCGACTTAAAAAAACACTGAGTGAGGCTGTCGATGCTTTGCAGAAAACCAGGACTATTTATCAGTTCTCCAGCCTAAAATGTCTTTCCTTGCATGATTCTCAAGAGAACAAGCATTTTCTTATTAAAAAAAAATTGGAAGTATCATCCTCAGTTGGCTCCATCACTCATCTGCAGAAGGGGCTAATTTCAGCAGTGGGTTATGTGGTCACACGTGCTTTCTCCCTGGCTCTGTGTTCTCTGAAACTATAAATATAGTTTTCATGTCTTACATGAGGTGTTTTGCTATTATGTCTGCTCGACCCATCTACCCCTCAGCTGGCTGCTAACCAAAGCTCTGCTTTCATTCCCATTTGTGCTGGCTCTACACACCATTCATGACTGAAGTGTGTTGTCTACATCACGCTGCCATTTTTTTTTTAGCTTTCTATTAATTAAATCAATGACCCGAGTTTATGAATACTGTGTGATGTATGACAGGGAAGATACTCTGCTGCAAAGTCAGAACTGGGGTGCAGTCTTGGTCTGCTGAGAGCAGTTCTGAGGATGCATTTTTTTTTCCTGCTTTTTTCCTTTCTTCCATCTCTCTCATAACCATCTTGCTATGAAGGAGGTGAGAAGTGATACTAAAAAATACCCTGCAACTGGGTTTATTAATCAAGACCTTGTTTTATGGTTCAGAGAAGTTGTGTCTTTCCAGTTTGACGCAAGATTTAAACACACGTGGGTTAACTATGGAAGTGGACAGTGCAGTTGATGAGGGCTGGTGGTTCTGCACGAGGTCCTCACATGCGCTGGGAAGTGGTCTTGGAAAAGCCATGAAATTTCTCTTTATTTCTAGCACTCATAAAATCGGCTTGTTCCTGAATTCTCAGAGGAGCAAAGTTAAAGTTCATCTGGGTTGACTGATGCTTTGCAGTCCTTTGGTGAAGTGCTGTGAGAGTGAAAAGCTGCTGTTAGAAGTGGGACATTGGTCTGCAGGGCCAGGGCTTGGGGTGGCTCCGTGGGGCTTCTCTAGGGTGCACTGGGGCGGTGGAGGTTTCTGCTGGCTGAGAGGCTCGGGCTGCCCGAGTCGCAGGCAGAGCGGTGCCGAGGAGGACTGCCTGCCTCCCCTCCGCGGTTCTGTCGCCTCGCACTGAAGTTTCTGCCCAGGGCAAAGAAATTGAAATTATTTTTACCCTCCCGTCTCTTTCAGCGTGGGATGAACTGATTTCTCTCTAGGCTGAAGATCAAAAATAGATCCCTAGTTCCCAGTAACAAGGGTCAAGAAAAAGAAGGGTTGAATTTATTTGAAGTTCAGTTAACTAATATTTCCACACAATACTGTTTAAACTTTTGGTGATCAGGCTAAAATATAAGGAGTCTGGGTTTATGCCAACATGTTATTTTTGGGTATTAAGGGGTTTATAAGCACAGCACTAGCTCGTACAGTGGGGACACGCCATCCAACGGGCAGCATTTAACACCCTGATCCGGGGGCTCGCAGAGCGTCGGTCTGGCGGTGTCTCGCTCCCTTCATCGTCCCTGCACCACCGCCCCAACACAAAACCTAGAAATGAAGAAAGCCGCCGTGGGGTGTGTTGTGTGCCTGAGGGATGCGATGCACGGCATGAAAGGAAACCAAGAAATACCTGTGGAGTTTTCCTGAGTCTCCAACAACCTCATGAAAAGAATTTGATGTTGCAAATTTCCTGCTGTTTGATAAAAGAACCAAACAACTCCCAATATGCGCGTTAATGTCATCTAACAGCAAATAGCTACTCAAGACCTGGAGTCAATGAATTTCTCCTCTTTCTCGTGACAGCTCTTCCTTTGCTGAGGAACATCACTGCTGGACTGCTGATGGAGAGGCTGCAGACGTGAACGAAGGCATCTTCCAGCTGCTGAAAACCATCAAGTGCTACCTGACAAGGAATGTCATTTTTTGGTGACTTGCCCGATGGATTATTTTATATTGATTTCTCAGCAGGAAAAAGCCCCACAACAAACCATAGTGCAGTTCAGGGAGTCTGCCCTTTTTGAGTGATTTTCTGGCCACACTGAAGTGAACAGTATTTACTTGCGAGAGGGTTTTTGTTTTGTTTCGTTTTTATTGACTTCTGGGTGGAGGTTTACGATGAGGACTGAAATTGCTCTCTGGAGAACCCCGGTCCGACAGCAAGCCCTCCTTACTCGGGGAACGTGCTGGATGCCGTATACCCAGGCAGGCTCACTCACCCCAAGACAATCCTAAACTGACCCAGATTTCTCTCAAAGGATTGATGATTTTGGTGACCTATGATCACCAACCAGACGAGGTGATTCTGTGCTGCAGGAATCTGCTTCTGTTTCTTTCCTTGCTTCCTCCCCAGCTATCCTGAAATTAATTTCGGCAGTGAGAGGAGAATGGTATCAAGACTCTGGAGTTGAACTGGCGGCAGAAGGAGAAGTTCTGATTTTTTTTTTCTCTGTAAATATGTGGATGTCTGTATGTGCTTTCTCCCGGCTCCTAGCTGTGCCTTCAGGAGGGTGGAAGGTTTAAGTTGATCCCATTAGTGCAATGTATGTACATATAAACCCTTTCTATGCTGAATGTTGAGTGATAAGGAAGAAAATATTATGGAAGGTCACTGGATCTCTAGGTAATATGGGCATAGGTCTTAGTGAAATAACACAGGAAAAATAGTTCTTCACTTTCATCTTCTGCACGTAACTGAGGAACGTTTTCTGTGTGTCCTTTTTTCCCTGATTTTGGCAAGGTCTCCAGCAGGATGAGGCAGATACTGATGACAGGGAGGTGCCTCTCCCTGTTAGGAAAACTGAGGGCTCATCTTGTTACCGTTGGTGCATAGCTAATTCGTAGGGCTGAGGCACTGCAGGAAAAGATACTCAAGCCTGAGTGTTTGGAAGTGGAAAGGTTTTTAGCAAGATACTTTTAAAAGAGTGTGTTCACTGAAAACCTGCCTGGCAACCCCAGAGAGCCACTTGGTGCGAAAGCTTTTGCCTCAAAGTCTCCTTTAAAGGCTGGGAAAGCACTCAAACTGGCTCTGCCATCTTTCAAAAGTTCTTCAGAAAGGCCATCAAAGTTTATAGCTCTGATATTTCATAGGTCATCTTGTCCTTTGCTCTTTAGTTTGTCCCTGGCTCCTGGCATCAGAGACAGTCCCAGCTAATGTTTTGCTCCGAAGACAGTGTTTCAGTTCCTATACAGAGATTTAAAATGCTTTATATATTTTCTGTTTCCTGATGACTATCATAATTAAGTATATCACCAGAGTACATAAATGGCTTGGGTAGACCATAGGCAATATATAGAAAGTAAGCCATCTTTTCTTTTACTTTATGCTTTTCAAAGGAATACTTTTTAATAGCTTCTTAGGTTTTCTTATTTGGCTTAGTTTTGTTTTGCTCACTTTTTTTTTTTTTTGCTAATCTACCTTGAAATATGGAAGAAGGATGCTTTGGGGTGAAAGACCATAAAGGTGTCTTATTGCAGACTTCAGACGAACTCTGCCATGAGTAAATCCATATCAAATTCACATAAAATTGGGTTGGCTATTATGCTTTTGATGTTCTTGAATTACTGCACAAAAAATGCTCAACAAAGATTATCTATTAAGATTTTCAGTTCAGTCAGGCATTTCTTTAAACAAACAAAAATGTTTCATCTTCAGTGAGCCCTAGCTAATAGCAGTTATCTCTTCCTTCTGATATAAAATGGATAGATTGGTGCCTTTCTTGTCAGTAACATTCAGATCACCTTCAGCTTTCTGGTAAAGCAGTTGTCCTCAGGCGTTCCCAAATATTGGTGAGGAAGGTGGTTTGGTGGCTTCTACCAGGTTCATCACCTCTTGTGGAGCCAAGGACACAGATTCAGCAGATGGGGCTGTAAAAGTCACTGAATTAACTTTTTACTTTCCAGCAGACAGGTGTGGAGGTGCTGCTGGAGAGGACCTCTTCATGGGGCGAGATGAAGCCACTGTGCAGGCTCCACTGGCTATACTTTGGTCCTACTGTCTTTGCTGCTGATAACACTGGGGAAGAGTCCGAAGAAAGCACATGTGGGACTGGGAATCCTTTGATTTTGTGAGCCTTTATGCCCATTTTTAATATATAATGTCTGCCACTGGACATGGTCTCCTACATTAAGTATTGCCCTAACTTGGTGCACACCAGCACAAAGCTGTGCTGAGCCCTGGGCGTCTCTGACCATCGGGGAGCTTCAGCAGTGTCTCCATGCCTCTGGGACTTGCACCTGCAGAAAGGAGCTGCTCCGTACCAAGAATCGCAGATGAAGCTGGCATTTAGGTTCCCAGGTCCTCAGTCCTGTTGGCCAGCCCACTGGCTTGTACCCTTGTGAAAACACGAGCTGTGTGTGACCATGCTGGCTGGGGGCCTCCAAAATGTGAGTCTGCAGCTCCAGTGACAGGGTGGCAAACAGCTCCCTGTGCAGCAAACTTCAGCTGGGGTGTGCAAGAGATGTCCCCAAGGAGCTGGTGCCTGGCCCCCACCAGGGTCCCCTGGCTCCTGTGGGTTCTGGGGTGGCTTTTTTTCCACCCGACTGTGCTCTTGCTCTATTACATGGTCCTTGCCTCTGAGCTTGAATTATTGCCTACATGCATGGGTAGAGCCTTTGGAAAAAAACTAAGCATGTAATTAAGAGAGTGAGTATATTTTACGAGGATAGTGACTAAAGGAAGCAGCTCTTCACTTTAGTAATTGTGAGCGCCTGTCAAAAGAGATTTGTGGCAAAGGGAGGTCAACTGGGAAGAGAGCTGCTGCTGGAGAAATGCTGACTTCCTTCTCGAATGGATACAATTGTCTTCATCAGAATTATGACTTTTTACAAATGCTATGCATATGGATTTTCTTGGCTCTCTCAGGGCAGGAACTGTCTGCGCTGCAATCTGAGACCAAAAACCCCCTAAAACCAAATCCCACAGACCTTTCTGAAGAGAGACAGAGTGTCAGCAGGTCATGCAGAGCCAGAAGTTTTGATACCAGCTCTTACACTTTGTGTGAGAACAAATCACCGCTTTGAAGTGCGGGCAGCGGAGCCTATGGGCTGAAGCAAAGGGGGATTTACCGCAGCGTTAAGAGGCTGAGGCACGGCAGCGTGGTCCGCCCAGGTATCCAGCAACGAGAGAAAGAGTAAGTGGGAAAGTCAAAGCATCTTTGGTGTAGTGTCAGTTAAGTTCATGGCTGACAATAAACAGCAACATGTGCAGAAAGTCCGACACCCTTCACTGCTCGTCTCCTCGTATGAAGGGCTCCATCATTAGACAGCCTTGCCTCAGTGCCTGTGTTTCTGTTGCTGCTAGTATTTTTCCCTAAAATGCCCCGAGGTGTATTTAGTAAGGCTGATTTTGATGTTATTTTCATAGGGGAATGTTGCACCAAGGGATGGTTGGAGACCAGAGAGCCTGGTATCTGCTAGCTGCTTTCAGTAGCCTGCCGTGGTTTAAGATCTTCTGGAACAACTCCTGGGTCTTAAGTTGGCTTTTCAGTGCCTTGCAGTATTTTTCTCTCCTTCCATGTACATTAACAACAAGTGCTTTATTGTCATAAGGCCTTTATATTTGTCTTTAAACAAACAAGCAAACAAATTAACTTACGTAGCAATGAAAGAGGTGAAAATACTTTTACGTCTTGTTGTGAAAGCCATGTGTAAACAAGAAACAGTTTAAACCAGAAAAGTGTTTATTTTTGAGCTGATTTGCTGACATCTATCTGCAATGGCAATGGTAGATACATAGATAAATAAAGACAGAATAAAATAAGGGTTTTACTGAAATATTTGGGTTGTTATGCTCTGCAAATACTTAAAGAAGTGGCATATTAATGTATCTTACTTGTTTTCCAGTAAGTCATTAGTTGCTTAAGTGAAGTTGCTCATGCCAGTTTTCCCTTTCATTAAATATTCATGTTTACTAATGGAAATTGTCTTGACAAATTGGTCAAACTGAGCAACTTATGAATTTATGCCATAGACTAAAAAAAGTTGTTTTGGAACTCCCAGTGAGCTGAAGTAATGTTTAAAATCATTAACACTTCATTGATTTTATAATTAAAAAATCCCTAGAATAAATAAAGCATCCTTTTAAATGTAGCATAGCTGTTTATCTCAATGCTTAGTATTAGTATTCATATTTTTTCCCTGAAAATATCCATGAACTTCTGAAGATGCCTTTTATTGCCAAGCCTTAGGATTCACTCCCTCCCCAGCAGCTTTAACTGGTGGCGGTTACAGTCGTTATCTTCAAGGGACATTTCATTATTTTTTTTTTTATGTCACCCACCCAAGTGCCAGGGAAATACAGTTAATTTCCGTGGCAGATAGGGAGACTCTCGATACAGACATGCCTATCCCGGAGAACTTATCTAGCGCTGCGTGAAGGAGATGGTAAGACCCCCGAGGAAGCGGGGGCTGACGCGGCGCCACGAGCCGCAGTCGCAGGTGAAGCGCTGGCTCGGGACCGGGCGGTTTCATGGCAGGGTGAGATTGGGAAAGGGGAAGGTGTAAAACCGTGCGCTGGTATTGCTGTGCCTTGTCACTGCCCGAGGGGAGAGGGGACAGGGTAAAGAGAGGCTGGGATGGGACCCAACAAGCCAAACCGCGTGGGAGGGGGATGCAACTGGCAGAGAGCCCGCGTGCGATGGGCAATGGGGCTGCGGGGAAAATGAAGGATCCTGCCCTAAAAAGGCCCAAACTGGCCATTAATGACTATTGGGTGACAGCAGATCTACCTGGGGACTTGGGTGCCTCTGGGAGTCCCTGGGCGTGGATGTACACGTATTCCATGGGGAATAATTACATTGGAAAACCAACTGCCTGAGCTCAGTCAAAATGAATGCCGCCTGAGGCAACAATAACAAGTATTAATTAATGGATCTCTATCTCCTCTAAGCATGCTTATGTGGCAAAAGGCTTATGATAAAGTCAAATGGGGGTAATTTTTCATGGAGACTAATTTAGCCCATTAACCAATAACTAATAACCCATAACTAGTTTCATGGAGACTAATATTTCAATTCTTTGCTCCAAAGCACGGCTGCTAGAGTGTCTCAAGGAAAGATAAGATCTTTTTAACATAGACACAACATTTTTTTTCTTTTTTTCTTTTTTTTTTTCCTTTTTCTTCTTTTTAGCCTAAACTCATTTTGGGAATAACCATGCTGTTACTTAAAACAAATAACAGAAAATGAAGTCATCCGTACATAGACGATTTCACGCCTTACAGCTTTTTGCATGTGCAAATGCACAGGCAGACCCTTCCAGCTATGCCCCGTGCCGTTCCCGTGCAGAAGGTGAGGACGTCCTGCTCCTGCGGAGGTCCCCCGGGAGAAGGGGAAGGAGAGTGATGCAGGTGGTTTGTGCCAGGGGGCTGGGGAGGGGGATGGGAGCTGCCAGCTCAGTTTTGGCAAACAGCAGCTGCTGGTGCTCTTGTTGTATTGAGCCTGAATGACAAATTATTTATTTTCCGGTCATCTGGAACAAATACGCTGCACTTGTTAGGCTTGCCCTGTGCCCCCTCCACAGCTCAGACCCAGGAGCATGTTAAAAGTAGATGGTGAATGACAAACAGTGGGAGGACAGAATGTGTTTAACTCACCAACTTGATATTTCTTGGGATAATGAGAGCCTTCTGTTGCCTCAATATCAATCTATTTTCTCTTCTAATTAGTTTTCATCTGCCTTTAAAATATATTCTAGCGGCAAGCTCTTAGAGCAGCAGCAAAGCCCCACTTGCAGAAGGCTGTAACAAACCGTCACAGGGGCGTTTGGATGAACCCTCAGCTTTTAGGAGTCCAGGACCCGTTGGCCAATATTACACACGTGAAACCTGGCTGCACCTGCTGTAATGAGATGACGTGTAACTCCAGCCTATCTGATAGAAAGGCGCTATTTTCAGCATTGTTAGCTATCACAAACGGAAGCAGAAGTGTCCGATTTAAAAACTGAATGACAGAGCAGAGGGTTATCCCTTTCCCTGAAAAGAAGAGCTCTTCAGATATAATTGCTGCCAAGCCATGTATGCAGCTTTGTAAAAGTGTTTCACGGACCGCTCCACCAGCCTGGAGCCCCCGTGAGCGTTAGCAGGCGTCACGCGTGGTTCTGCCACTGCAAAATGAGATCATCGAACAAGCGGGAGCCCAGAATCCAGACCCTGCACGGCGCTTGGTAGTTTACTGCGAGTGATCTACAACTTGCAGATGACAGTTCAAGAGTTTCATATATTAGCAAAGACGACTGGCACTTTTCTACAGTGCTAACAGCCGACTACACGGCCACGTACCGCAGCTGCCCATCTGGCCACAAGAGTAATATTTCAAATGGGCAGGAAATTGTTTTTGAAAAAAATCTACTTTGATTCTATATAACATGTGATTAGAGGACAAAGCATTTAGCAGTAGAGATGGATGAATATTGTTTAAAATGTATTCACAGTTATTTGATCAAATTGAAAACATAAATTTGTTTTACTGGCATATAATCTTTCCTGGGTTTTTTTCCATGTGAATTATGTTTTCTTTCAAATGCTTGGAAGCGCAGCTGTCATGCTTTTGTAACATCACTATTTTACTCCTTTTACTTGTAAAAACTCCACTCCGTATTTTGAGTGGCCACATGTCACAAATAATTTACAGTTAAGGTGAATTGGCTGTGAACATCTCACCTGAGAAGAAATCTCATGAAATGTGCACTAAAAAGAATTAGCCACATGCACCCATAGCAATCAAATTCTATTACTGGGTAATTAAAAAAGGAAAAGGGGTTAAAATTAGTTGAATAAATGGTTCACTGAATAACTTGCATAAGATCTAATTGCCTCAGTAATCTTTTGTAATATACTGTGCAGAATTCACAGGATAATACATTAGGAATAAAAAAACGGTTGGATAGTGATTAAAATATCCGTTTTTCTGCTTCCATTGTGCTTTGTGGCCGCGGGTTGGCACCACGGGTGGGAAGGGAAGAGGCGGCAGAGCCGGGGCTGCGGCTGGACCCAGGCTCTGTCCTCAAGCAGGGCTCCCGGAATCGTATACAACATATAGCTTACATTTCACTTGATACCTACATAATACTGAAACAAGGCTGTTTTCTATCCTATCTTGGTGTAATACACGTACATGTTCCCTATAGCATTTAAGAAAAAGTGTTACTAAGAATAGTGATTTGTATGTTTTGCTTACAACAGGAGTAGAGAGCAGGACTGAAGGCAGGGCTGGAAGTAACACAGGGCGCGTTGCTCTCACCCAACACGGTGATCCCTGGTGTTGAGGATGACACTGAAAATGCAGATGTCTGTCTTGCAGATCGGTGCCACAAAAAGTAGTTCTCTAGACCAGACAAAATGGAAAAACTGCGGCTCCTGTTCCTGCAGTCATTAATGGTTTATCTCATTGGGTTTAAAGGGGCACAAGGGCATGCAGACAGGAGAGGTACACGGAGTGCGCTGTCACTGTCACCCCAACAGCTCGCAGAGCAGGAGGTTTTCAGCAAGAGACTACTGGGACTGCAGGATTGCTCCCTGAAAGTGTTCTGAGCCTACAGCGAACGGGCAGTTATGTGCGAGAGGTTCTACAGTGCAAGGTGTCTGGAGAAAAATTAACCAGCAGATGAGGTAGGGAGGTAACATCAATTTGGTTTATAATCTCTTTTATATTTTTAGCAGATAATTTCTGGATGCCATAAGAGATGTTAATTTGCTAGTCTAGGATGTAGAATGGAATTAATATCTTTTAATTAATAGATTTAATTCG
Organism: Calonectris borealis; assembly: GCF_964195595.1. Lineage (NCBI taxonomy): Eukaryota > Metazoa > Chordata > Aves > Procellariiformes > Procellariidae > Calonectris > Calonectris borealis. The sequence goes on from NC_134326.1 coordinate 17,430,060, forward strand.
AAGCTTTAATGTTCTAGGATAATCGGCTGTGTCCTGCTGTAAATAAACATAACTACATTTAAATAGTTCTACAATGTTTTGATTTGAAAATGTTTTGGCTATGATAAAGGATTTTATTTCCATAATCCCTATCACCTGCAGAAAAGTTACACTGGGGCTGGATTTGCAGACCTGGCCAACGTCAACTTTAGTGAATGTTCTCTTGATTTCAGTAGGATGCGTGTCATTACTTTGAGAAATAGATTGCTTCTGGATGTTTTGAAAAGCCTACCTACATTCCTCCTACGGGATAAAACAGGACAGCCACGCATTTGTCCGGTGTGCCAAATTTGGGAATAAGCATGCTCAGAAAAGGTGGGATTGTGCACTTCCACGGGTCAGCAGGGGTTGGAGGGACTAGAACCTAGAAAATTGAATTAATACAGAGAACATTAACAATCCACCCCAAAAGCCTGAAATAAATGGGCTGGCTTTTCTGCAGTGTTTCCTTTTCTGCGCGTTGCTGTGCTCCGGTGCCCCTCGGAGAGCACGAGCTCCGGGTTTTCAGGCTCTGGACTGCGGTTGACCGACGGCAGCGGTTCTGCCAAGGAGAGGAGATGGAGAGGCAGAGTACGTACGTGTTCTCTGTTAAACAAATAATACTGCTTGAAAAAACAAGCAAATTGTTTGGGGTGATTGGTTCAAAGACCTTGATTGTGACTGAGTCCCCTCTCCACCAGGCAGGTACCACAAATCTGCCAACATACGGGATACTGTTCCAGCAAACAACTCAAGGTTTAATATCTTCTATAACACGATTGATATCTGTAGCTTTGATTTCTCATGGGCATGCAGATTAGCTCATATATTTCTTTATTATTTTGAATAATGGGGAGGGGTAAAAATTTTAAAATACACTATTCAATGAAAAATGTGAGTTTTATGGGAAAAACCTTCTGCAAATGTTCACTCTACTTTGAAATTATTTTTTTCAACTATTTTTTCTTTTACATCTGAGATCTCCAGAAACTTGTCAACAGTGTGGTTCTCTAAGGACAAACATTGGCTGAAAGCCTGTTCTAAAGGGTATGTGCGTGTATTCATAGAAAGAGAACTTCACATCCAACACACAAGCAGCCACAGTGGGGGTTGTTCTTCCTCCAGCTACCGAGCTGAAACTGGGTCTTGCTACTTATTTTATCATCAATTGCAAATAAGAAAGGTAACATGGAATTCACAATCTACAGTATGGGAAAAAAACTATCTAGAGAGGCTTCTTTTTAGTTAAAAATCATCAAGAAGATAACGAACAACCTGTTGTGTACCTGCAGAGAGAGGAGTTAGTTACCCTCCTGCAGAGAAGTACTTAAAACACCCGTAAAGAATTTTTCTTTCATTTCCTCTAATGATTTGAGAGACTTCTCCATCTACGTTTGTTGAGGAAGATCTAATGGAGGTTCACAAATTTTCTGAGGCTGTTGGCTCCGGCTATGCAATGTACGTGGGAAGATTTCCAAGGTAAAAATGTCAAAACTAAGCACAGTATTAAACTTTCATTTCAGGTACCTTATAACTGGGTTCATCAAGATTTAGTCCTTTTGCTCAAGCCAGAAGGTTTAAGATCCCACAAGACCCAATACAATCTTACTAACTGAATACTTGTCAGTGTCCTATTTCTACATATTGTGCATATTCCCATGATTTGTCTTTGCTTCTGTCTTTCTACAGCTTTTGTGGATTTTTAGAGAAAGTATTTTGCTAAGCTTAGTTTAACTAGAACAATCTCTATTAAATACAATTTGTTCTGGGTAGAAATGTATCCCTGTTCGAAATCCAAGACGATAATTTATTACAAAAATTCTCTTTTCAGGGTATGATAGCTGCTAGAAATGTATACATATTCTTCAGTGGTTTTTTATCCACATATTCTCATCTTGGCTGACTTTTTTTCTCTCAAAAGGAGGAAATCTTTCCTGGAAAGAGACTGGATAATCAAAGCAGAGATTCCATATATTGGAGGAGTCTGTGGTAGGAAGCTGATGAGGTTAAAGTAGGTGGCTACTTAAAGCTGGGTTATGTGACCGAGTCAGGATGCTAATTGTCTTGGCTCTCCTGGCGAGGTACTGTAACTTAGGGTGATTTAGATTACCTAAATTAGGCATCTGCTTCCTCTCTACTGACCCTATAGAGACCCTAACGATATCAACTTCCTACTTTAAGCAATTAAGGGTAAAATCCTGACCCTAATGATACCGAGTTTTGCCATTTTTATTATTTAAAGCAAGGAGCTGGAGAGGTGCAGGATTGGGAGAGAATAAATGAAGGAGATTCAAGGATGATTATGGTGGGGTTTTTTTACCTACCAAAAATTACCTTATGGAGGGCTGTGTTAGCTCTTTCACAAAGTCCCGCGGGGCAGGGGCTGGGGGCCGGGCTCTGCCGGCACAGCTGTAGGCCAGCGATGAGGCTTCCATGGACACGGAGACTCGTGGGCTTGCACACACGATTTTGAACAGTGTCCCAAGAAACATCACTTTTATTGCTTCACTCTAAGCCTGAGCTCTTTTGTAAGTTCTTTTATAGTTTTGGCTCATAAAAAAAAATTGGTCTGAGCTCCGTGTCGCCGTGGCCGTGGTTTGTGAGTGGGTGCAGACCAGTCTGCCCACGCGTTTAGCTGGTCGTGTGTGAGTAAACTCTAATCCAGAAGCTATATAGGGACAACATACTACATCCAATCTCATACTCTGACTCGCAGTAGACTTTTATTTTGTATGAAATGACATGAATTGCACTGTCAGCTGATTAGTTTGGTATGATTTCTGGACTAGAGCAAGCACAAACAGCTTTGGCTCTGTAGCACCATTGCTCTACCTGCCCGTCAAGACTCAAACCCCCTTCCGAGGACGATTAAGGAAGGCACCGAAGCAGGGAGGTAAGTAAATAGATAGGTAAATAAAAGGCCAAATAGCCTATGAAAGTCAAGACTGAGCAAGCAACACCCATGATCAATCCAAACCCTGCGGAGGGTAGGCAGTTCGTCCAAATCTCAGGTTTCCTAGGAGATGAAAGGCATTTCAGAGATGGCTAACGACTTGGTTCGTATTGCTTAGCTAAAATAACTTTCCCTGCCAGTCCCCAGCTGCTCCAGGCTTGTCCTTGGCTCTGTGATAACGAACACGCATTCAACCAGAACAGCAGACAGTGCCGCTCGCCACGGCCTCCCCTCCCGGAGGTGCTCGGCTTCTTCAGAGCCGGGTCTGAACTGAAATATGATTATCGAACAGCTCACATTATGCTCTGTTGATTTCTTTTCCCTGATGACTAGAAGAGTTAATCTATTTCGACAGTGACATGATCAACATTTAACTTTAAATCCTAAAAAAAAAAAAAAAAAAAAAAAAGAAAAAAAGAGAGAGAGAGAGAGAGAATACAGAATAAGGAATGAGAAATTTCTCCCCAGATTAAGCAGCTAAATGTCAAAGTTATGCAAGAACTTTATCTGGAGTAAATCAAGATGAAAACGATATGAAATTTCTCAAATGCCATCTGCTTTAAATTCAGTCAGTGCTTACTGTCATCCAAAGCTAATAATTCTGGGCAGCCCAGGTACTCAAAATATGATGATTTGTTATTAAATAGAGCTAGTTATCAGTCTGGAGAGGATGGGCTGGAGTTTAATAAGTCCCGCTTAGCCACTGGGCACCCTGGACAAGTCAGCGCAATATTGTGCAATTCAGGACCTAGACATTTATGTCACAGCCTTAATACAGGTATGGGATATAAATAATCTATTTAGCCTTAAAATTTTGGAAATTGTCACTCAAACCTAGCTTCAATTTATTGTTTTTAGTGTCAAAAGTGGGACAACATGCTGTACCCAATTTTTGCTGAATCTTTCCTTAGCAATGTGCCTGTTTCTGCCCTGGCACAGTTTTGCATGTGTGTACTGACACACACCACCAATATTCCTGCAATGCATTTCAATTTTAATCTTCTTGAAACGGCAGAATGCAAATAAATGTAAAAAATAACACCACATCCGAATGCTGCTTTGAGTGCGACTGACAAAAGTGACAACCTCTTGCAGCAAGTTAATCTATTTCAGATTATTGTATGGTCCCTGGGACAGAAACAGGCATTTGTTTGGGGAGTTGTGTGTAACTCTGTTGGCTGATTTCCTGTGATTTAGGAATTTCCCATAGCTCTGTTATTAGCTTTTAAGAGTCTTAATTTAGCAGTTTACTTGCAGCGCAAGTCCTCAATGTGGCAGAATGTGTCCTTAAATATGCATATATGCTGAGGAACATAGTGTTTTTACATGCATTTTGAAACTGTAAGTGATGAGTTAGGGAATAAGGTTAAGGCTGGGGACGTGGTACCCTCTGCGGGGCTCAGCCGGTGTCCTCGTGGGCTTGGACAACCCAACACGCCTGTGAATCCTCCTCCAGGCTGTGGCTGCGCCGGGCTCAGTGTTGGTATCACTGCGGGAGCCCGATGGGACAGCGGGGCTTGCTTCACGACGGTAGGATGTTCAGAGTATTATATGAATGGTGAAAATTAACTTATTACCTTGACTGATAATTAAAAAAATTCTGAGAATTTTCCTACCTGAAGAACTTTTTTTTTTTACTTTATTGATTTGCTTGATTTTGGCCTGAGCCCAGCTCTATATTTCACATTTGGTGAAACAGGTATTCTACATATCTATACAAATATAACAGATATTCTATATTCTTCCCAGATATGGGATTAGTACTGTATCCCCTGCGTTAGATTGTCCTTGATTTTTATTTTGTATTGCTTTGTTTCCTTTCATTTTGGGTTTTTTTTTTGTCTTTGAAGATGCTAAGACAATCTTTCCTTTCCTAACAGGAGTTACATTTAACAGTAGTTATATTTTGACTAATATAGTTGCCAGAAACTGCTTGGTAGTTGCTTGAATTTGAACTATGTGTGTAGAACTGCTCACAAGGCACTACTCTTAGAAAGGTCAGTTACGACAGAGCACTCGTGTGCTCCAGAAAGCAGAGGATACTTTCTTAAAAGGAAGCGCACTGGCAAATGCGTATTGCCAAAAGCAATGTGCTTTTCTCACCCCCACCAGTAGCAGCCAGAGAGATCACCTTGATGGAATAAACAGCGTTTCATCAGACATCAACTTGCACCGATAATGGACTAAAATCTTCCTTTTGCTGTCACTGTTGTAGATGTTCGTGGTATTAGTGTGGACCCTCAACTCTGATGCGCACCAGTAACCTCTGCGGCCACAGCACCCTCCTCCTCCTCCTCCTCCTCCTGCTCCTCCTCCTCCACGGCCCTGGGGGACACAGGTTTGCACTAATACGGGGGTAACTCAAATAATGTGCAACTGGCGGTGTGGTGACTGATGATTTACATACTTACAGCCTTTGCAAAATAAGTATTGCCGTTCATCATAAAGCATTATCTAAATTTGTAGCAGAAATGCTCCCAGCCGCAGGGAATTTGCTTTATGGCTTGAGAAGAGTGGCACGTATTTCAGTGCCTATAGTAACGGCTGTCTCTTTCCTGTGCTTAAAGATTATTATCCAGTGCTCTTTCATTCAGCATAACTTTTATGTCTAGCAAATTAAATTCCTGGGCAAAATAATTACATGTAAATGCTGCTGGGCTATTATTCATAAGGGGCCAATTTTGTAGCCATTTCTTGGCATTTGAAATGTCAAATTTATTGCACTGTAACATATACAATATATAGTTCAAAAATAGAACATGAAACCTCCAATCAAGTCTGCAGGTGTAAATTTTGAAGTTAGCTGGACATCAGAGAGGAAAAATAAATCATCTAAGTTAAGCCAAATGGGTTCTTTATTTCAAAAGTACTTTGTGCCCCCCAAATGCTGCTGGGTTCCTGGCTGTGTGTGCTGCAGTCCCAGAGTCTTGGGCTCCACCCTAAGCAAGTGTTTTTCCAAATGTATTTTTCAGCTGGAAACCTGCCTGTGCATCCAGTTAAACAGGTCTGGTGCTTCCTTTACCTGCCCGAGTTGGAGATGCAGCAGGAAACTTGTTATTGGCAGTCTAATGTCTAACTGGTTATTGCTATTGATAGTCTAATGAATGATTTTATACACAATTCTGCATTCATCTATTGCTATTGATAGTCTAATGAATGATTTTATACACAATTCTGCATTCATCCACCATTTGAAATAACGCTATTACAACCATTATTTAGGAAACCTAGGTTATACCTCTCTTACAGTTTGAAGTTTCATGGGTATGTACTCTGTTTTCCAGGTATCTGGGTCAGTATTTTGAACTTCTGCTTCAGGAAATACAGTCAATATCTTTCATTCAGGTGAAAAACGTTTAGCCTCTGCTGTTCTTGTCCTTCTGCTGTATATCCAGAAAAGGCTAATTTCTGCCTAATTTGGATTTTATTTAAACTATTCCACCCTGCTCTATGGCAAGCAAAGCTTGAGAGATATACAGGGAGCTGGCAAAAATTACTTGTCAGTATTAACATAACATTGTATAATTTTGTGTAGTATATATTATGCTGGTATTAGTACACATGTATATAATATACATAGTGTGATAATACTGCATGACATTAATAGTTTTACCTGTATTAATACATAGATCTACTGGGTGATTACCTGACGTGTGACTTGCAGAACCAGCCAGCAGTGGGACCCTCCACAGTGTTTTGTTTTTGGGGATGGCCACCTGTGGCTTTCACAACCCCCTGAGGCTTTTGTCGAGTTTCCTGAGGAAACTTAGTGGTCCCTCTGCTCCGGCAAAGTTCTGGGTAGACATTACATGCTGGGCTTCTCACCTGGTATCGTGGTGACAGAGTTACCCTCTGGTTTTAGCAGCTATTCCTGCAGTTGGGATGTGCAGGAGCTTTAGCAGCAGCTGGTGCGTGGGATGCACAAGGGTCTAGGGCCGTGGCATCCCCTGACCCGCCGGGTTAGGGGGGACCTGCCTTTGGTCCTGGTATGGAGGCATCTCCCCAGCCTGCCTGCCCCAAGGGGATCACAGCAGCTGCACTGCGGGCAGGCTGTTCATCCGCTGCTGCTCGGGAGGGAGGATTTGCCTTTTGTAAATTAAGATTAAAGAGCCGTGTATATCTTGCACATCAAGCATCTCACTTGATGCTATCTCCCCATAAAGTTTTTGTTAACACGGACACCCACGCACTCTTGCTTTCTCTCCTGGTGCTCTTGGAAAAACAATCAATATAAACCCCTGTTGTCTCCTCCTGCGACAGATGAACTAATGAGTTGTAATTGCTCCCCAACCCTACAGGAAACTAACTTCATGAGGAGTTAAGGATTATCTAGCTGTATGTCCCTGGGAGGTTATTATTCTGGGAAATTAATTTAATTAGTTTAGACCTATTAGAAATATAGAGGGAGAGCTGAAGATTGGCAGGGCAGACAGAGCAATATGCTTTTTAAAAAATTGTAAAGCCTCTGACTGAAAGGGCTCATTTTATGTTAACAAAATTGCTTCTTTCTCCTTTGGGGCTTTATTGGTCTGAAAATAAAATTCCATGTTGAAGTTTCTTAAGGCAAACAGCTTTATTCTCCTCTCCTGAACAAGGTGCGTGTACATGGAGATGCAGGCGACTTGTGTCCTGCCCTGCCGACCCTTTCTGGGACGTGCACCGTCCTCTCGTGGGACCCGTCTCCAGCCGTGGCCGTGAGCAGATGCAGAGAGGAGAAACAAGGCAGATCGCTCTGACATTCCCCCAAATACTCACCCACCTCTGACTGGTTTCAACTCTTGAAACTTGCAGAGCAAGACAATCTTTCGTATTTAGCATCTCTTAATGGATTGTATTTGTCCAGTCTCCTTTACTTTTTATTAATATAAAATCTAACTGTGCTTTTAGATGGCTGTATTGGCATAAAGCAGTTTGTTGCGGTGTTAGATAACGAGCTTAGTGTCTAAATGAGTATGGTGTCTCATCTAGGCAGGAGCAGCGTTATTCCCCCCAGGGTGTGCTTAGCTAGCAAGTCTTGTTGATGATAGAGAAATTTTACAAATATTTGTTAAATTTGCTTCAGCCTTGAAAACTGCAACATTGGTGGGCCACCAGCACTTTTGGCCGTGGGCTGTGCAGTCCTGCGAGGTTTCGTGCGGGAGGGTGCTCCCGCTGTCTGCTGCTGGAAGCGACCACGGCCTGCCAGAAATGGCAACGGCCGCAGCAATCGCAGGTGTAGGAGACCCTTTCCCCATGGCAGCTGTACCCCAGCTCCTCCATCTGTAAAACAGAATGTATTTTCTGCTCTTGGATGGAAAAGCAATCACTTAGCAAAACACTTAAGTGTAAATGCTGACACTTAAGTGCTTTGCTGACCAGGGCTATATCAATCACGTCTAAACTCATCTGCAGCAAACGCGTAGGTGCTTTGCTGAGCAAGGCCGTCAGCACGGCAGACGCTGCTCAATCGTTCCCCGGGTGAAGCGATGGGCACTGGGGTTTGGGCTTAAATGGGAGCAGAATGAAACAAAGCAGCACCCGGCACGCTGGGCTGCCGGGAACTCACGTGTTTCCCGCTGCCCTGGAGTGCCAGCTCAAATCCACCCAAGACATGCAACAACCTAGCAGTGATGTCTGCCTGGTGCCTGTCCCGGGTTCGGCTGGGACAGACTTAACTTTCTTTCTGGTAGCTGGGGGGGTGCTGTGTTTTGGGTTTGGTATGAGAGGAACATGGCTGGCCCATTGATATTTTGGTTGTTGCTGGGTGGTGCGTGCACCGGGGACTTTTCAGCCTCCCATGCTCTGCCAGGTGCATGGGAAGCTGGGGACAGGGCATAGCTGGGGCGGTTGACCCAGCTGGCCAATGGGATATTCCATACCACGTGATGTCATGCTCAGTATGTAAACTAGGAGGCGTGGTGGGGGAAGGGGGGGCTCTCGTGGCTCGGGGATGGGCTGGGTGTCGGTCAGCAGGTGGTGAGCAGTTGCTTTGTGCATCGCCTGCTTTGTATATTCTGTTGTTGTTGTTGTTGTCATTATTAGTTCTACTTTGTTTTATTTCAATTATTAAACTGTTTTTATTTCAACCCATGAGTTTTCCTACTTGTGCCCTGCTAATTCTTTCCCCCATCCCACTGGGGCGGGGGGTGAGCGAGCGGCTGCGTGGTATTTAGTTGCTGGCTGGGGTTAAACCACGACAGTGGCCATGGGATGGTGGATATTAGTCCTCTGCGTGTGTCCATATGCAGAGATCCCACCCCGGCACCTGGTACTGTGGGCACCCCCGCAGACCTCCCTAGAGCTGCGCGGTGCCTTGGCGTGGTCACTGTGGCGCGGTGGCAGGGGTGCTGGTGTGGTCACCGTGGCGGGGGTGGTCACTCCACTCTCCGCTCTCCAGGATGCCTGTTGCAGGGGCTTTGCGAGTCCTGTCCCTGTGTAGCTGAGTATCGGTTCAAAAGAAATGGGAGAAGAAACCTAAACTTTGTTCTGAAAAGGCAGAAGTGGTTCAGGGGACAGAAGCTGACGGGGCCACCACGAGCTGCTCAGCTCACCCTCCCGCAGCTGCTTCTGCTGCTTCTTATTAAAACATGTTTTAGTACCAAGTGGACAGTGGTGTGACAAGTAAGTGCTATTCCACTCGCTGTGGGTTTTATGCCGGCTTCGTGGGGCTGACAGCAGGCTGTACCGTGGCTCGCTTGCGTTCGGAGGAGGAGGAGGGCAGAGGAAGGCCAGCAGTGAGTGGTTCTGGGGGCTGGCACGGTCTGTGTGCACAGGGCACCTGCTCCACAGGAAAACAGCACCTCTCTTGGGAAAAAAGATGGCTGATATTTACTATTTTCTCATTCCATTTTCTTTCTTAGAGTGCATGGGGCAGCTGCACACCTAGGAGCAGTCTGTCTGGGATACACGGGATACATCGTATTTGATAAGGATGAAATTTAATAGTGTTCACTATGAAGCATCCCATAAGAAAGCGTGCTACATTTTTCTTGGTATAAATCCCAGCACAGCGGTGTCTGTTAGAAATGAAACTTGCACTGTTCGCAGTTGGGGAGGGAGATAACCACCACGCGGCTCAGCGAGCCCTGGAAGAAATTGGTTCATCTCAGGCATCGTTACTGCTGGTGCTTCTCAATCTGTTGCTAATGCTAAGGTGCCTCCCATCCGAGACAGCAGTGGGTGAAGAACGTGTCTTTCCAGGGTCATGGAAGATGCAATTCAGAGTAGTTTTAGACGCACAGAAGAATGTTTTGCCTTACTAATGAAGGAGTGCTGTGCTTTTGCTCATCCATGAAGAATGTTGGGAAAATAGTGAAAAATATTATTCATAATTATTTTTAAAGCATATGTATCTGTGACATAGCGTATGTTCCCGAAGAAAAATGCTCAAAAAAAAATTAAAAAATGCTGCTGCTGGTGAATTTCCCATCAGCCTCGATCAGTGAAAAATATGGAAGTGGTGGTGATGGGTTTCCACTTTCCATGGGGAGTTCCCCTGCCCTGAGGAAAACCCCACCCCCTGAAAAATGGTATAGCTTTGCCAAAATATTTCTACTCGTGACACAACAATTAAGGCCAGCATCGTCACTTTAGTTGTCTGGGCTGAGCGGTAAGCTGGGCTCTCCATCCTGCCCCGGGTTGAGTCCAGACCCAGCCCTGGCCCTCGGCTCTGCCCTGCGTCCCCCCGAAGCCGCGTGGGGGGTGTGAAGGGGTCGGTCCCCACCCCGCTCCCGCGGGACCCTCAGCTCGCCTGCATGCTGGAAATGATTTACCTCCAAAGGGGGGTAAAAGAAGAGGATGGAAGCGGGATCCCTTCGTGGTGTCCCACTGGAAAAGGCTGGTCGATGAAACCAGCTCGGTTTTGTGCTTTGTGGAAGGGAACACCCATTTTCATCCTCTTTCAACTACGAGGAGGAGCACTTGTGCAAATGCAAACTGCGGCTGGACGGGGTGCTCAGGTCCCATGCTCCGAGTGCTAATTGTGCCAAGAAAATAACAAGTTTTGGGGTTGTTTATGTTTCTGGTAGGAGATTTATGCAGCACGCTCAGGAGGGGTTTATCTCAGCGAGGGGGGAGATAGGCCCTGAAATGGATTTTCATGCTCAGAGCTTCCAAACGCCAGCACTGTGCAGCTTTCTGTTTGTTTTGCAAATCCTTATCATCCCACAGTTATTGCTTGTGAAGTGGAGCAAAAAATGAAACCCACTGAGGACTGGATGGCAGGACTCTTTCTCTCCTGGCTTAGCTATCTTTTTGTTCTGGAAGGACACACATATGCATATAACAAAAACCTTCAAAACGGGTACCTACATGTAGTAATTAGTTTGCAAGTTTAGCCTTCTAGGAGCTAAGCATATTGCATTTCTGCTCTGCGTGAGCTGTTTACAGAGAGATTGTTTCTTGGGTTCTTCAAAATTATTTCATGTCTCAATATTTTATTTATTGGTAACAGAATTATGATTTCCTTTGACTTATTTAAGACAGAAGATTAAAAAGCCAGCTGTCTGTAACTTTTCAAATGTCTGAAGTAGGGGGTGGGAAGGAGAGGGGAGGGTTGGTGTGTGAGTGAATATAACTTGCTATCAAACACACCTTATCTAATTGCTGTCAAAGAGCTCCAGCTGCTGGAGGCAGGTTTTCAAGTTTAAGCATAAAAGGAAGCTCCTAATTTATATTGGCAAAATGGGCAGTGAGCTGTGGGGGGCTGCAAAAGGGTCCTGCTGCTGATTGCAATACCCCAGTCTGGCTCTGCAGGCTGGTGCTGTTGCAACTCTGGCAGCGCCTGGCCGGGCTCCTGCATCCCCTCCTGTCCTGTGGCATGGTTTGTCTTTCACCTCTGTTCACACCTTGGAGACCTAAATAAGAGAGGTATGAATTGTTCCCCTTTCCTCTCCTTTTGCACATGTTTGGACAGCAGCAGAGGCCAGAGAAGAGCATTTGCAGAGCCTGGATGAGGTATGCTGGTAGAGAGCTCCGGTCTTGAAATGGCACACTGTACAATTATAAAGATAATATAAAAGTGGAAATAGAAAAACACACACACAAAGCGAACATTTGATCTGGAAGGTTTTTGGGTTTTTTTTGTTTTTTTTTTTTTTTCCCCAGAATGTGTATTTTCTTCAGTTTGTTTCTTAGATGTGTTGGGTAGAATTTTTTTGTGGGTAATTGAATCAAAACAATACAATTTTCAAGCAGTTTAAGTTCCATCGTAGTGTCATTCCTGTCTGGAAATCTGCTTGAACGTTTTCTTCCTAGCTCCGTTTATTGCATCCTGCCCGTTACGCAGGCTTCTGCTGCTGAGAGTGGCTGTGTCCTTGCTTCAGCCTGCTAATGCACTTCTCCATGGCTACGAGGAAACACAGCATACCAAATTATTCAAATACTGTGTATCAGACTTTCAAAATTAGGTCATTCGTATATGTACACTTCATGGATGTTTTGAAAAGAGTGCATTTAGCAGGGGAGGGGAGAGGAAAGGGTTGTCTGCTCCTTCAGCTAACAAGGCTGCAGCCTTCGTCAGGAAAAGAAAGAAGCTGAGGTTCAGGTGCAATTCCAAAGCTCCAGTATTTAGGACTGAAAAGAAAACACTAAATATTACCAGAAAAGCTCTCCCAGCTCTGGTGATTTAGAGTTGAAGGCTGGTTAGGCATGTGTTTTTAGGAGGCGTTGGCTGGCACTGGTTGGGAAGGCGGTGCAGAGCAGCCTTTCGGCTGTGACCCATGGTGTGGTGCGGGTCCTGCTGCCCAGCGCTCACGGCGAGGAGCTGATGTGGGAGGTAGCACCCAGCCGGCTCTGCCTCCTGCAGCACTCAGAGGCTGTCTGCTGGACTCTGTTGCTGCTGCAGCAATTAAAAAACCCACTTGCTATGTACATAGTAATAGCAAATGATTAACATTTCGTGGAAATGCAAGATAATTTCTTGTAAGTAAACCTCGTGCAATATTTCTCAATAGAACGGCTCTTTTGCAGGTCAAGAGGGATTTCTGATTTTGCCAATAAAGGTTACATTTGTCTAACAAAGACAAAAAAAGATATTCTGTTTATAAAGTGACTTAACATCCATGGGGTACATATAAATTGGCTTGAAGGTAGGTCAGCGTGGCTTTTCACTGTGCAGTTGTGATGCATTTGTATGTGAATTCGATTACAGGACTGTAAGAGCTTATAGGGAAAACTACGTGGTACACAAGTTCTTTGGTGTCATCTCTCTTGCCTGAATCTCTCCAAGCTGGTGAGTCTGGAGACAGCTTAATTAAAATCGGTGAAAGTAATTCTGGAAAATGCAAGCCCATGGAGCACCTGGATCTGCTACTCGTATTCTGGCCTGCTAGCCTGTCCCCTTCTCGCCATATGCTTTCCTCTGTTCCCTTGCTTGATTCTCAGAGAGGACAACAGAATCAAAGATTATCTCTTGGATACCTGTCTGTGTGCAGCTTAAGCTGAGCTTGGGCTCTCCGGGCGGCCGCGGGCTGCCTGTGCACACACGCCGCGGAGCGCAGCCCGGGAAGGCGCCGGGGCAGGGAGCTCACGGGGAGCTCGCTGCACGGCCTCGGCTGGCGAGGGGCTCTGCAGGGCTGCCTGACCCTCCTTGCAGGGAGACCTGGCTGGGGCGGCGGGTGTGCTGGAGGTGGGCACCCATGTCAGCTCCGGCTGCCCCGCTGTCGATTCACCGAGGACACGTGCTACCAGCCCTCCGACCTCAGCGGTGTGGGCGCAGACCTGTTGGATGAAGGCTCTGCCCACCAAAACACCTGGCCAGCAGCAGGCTGCAGCCAGTCCCATTCCTTGTTGAAGTCCTTTTCCAGTGCCAAGTCAATTATTATTCACTAATCGATTATTGCAGTTACGGGCAGCAAGACTGAATGAAGAACACCTCCCACCCTGCGCTCTTTGGCTTTCCCCATGGCTGCCCAGTGCCCCAGCCTTGCTTGCTGGTTTTTGGAGATGGGTGCTCAGCCCGTTTACTGGCCAGACTGAAGGCAGACATGGAGGGCATGGCTGAGCCCTCTCCGGGGAGCTCTGCATGTCCCCAGTCTTTTGGGTGTCTCGCTTACCTTGGTGTTTCCAAAACTGTGGAGGGTCGGGTCGGTGCGGGTGCTGCTGGTGGGGAGAGCATCCCGCTCAAAGGCTGCAGCCACAAACGCTCGCTCAAGCGAGCAAACCCCCCGGCCGGGCTTCCCGGGGCCACGGGCAGAAGCCGAGGCTGCCGGCTTTGACAGCGCACACCGCCAACAGCGCCGGCTTCTGATCCGTGATGTTCTCCGTGTCTGGATTGTCGCTAGAAGTCCTTGAGCAAGACGCTGTAAGATGGGGTTTGAACTCGGGAGGAGAGGCTGTTTAATGAGTGAATGGAAAAGGGGAGGGAGTGCTGATACCGAGGGCAGGGAGCTGGGAACGGCAGCAGGGTGGCAAGCAGGAGCTCGTGTTCAGGTTTTTCTTTCTCTCGGAAATGGAAAAGATTAGAGGTGCACAGTGATAAAAGACTGAGAAGTGAAGCTTCTCCAGCAGCAGCACTGTTCACACACTGTTCACGAAGTGCCTTAGACACAAAAGCAGCAGCATCTTTCCTCTCCCCCTGCCCCTTCTCCCCTTTCTTCTGCCAACACCAGCCAGTAAATTATCCCGCTCTTTCCTATTACCAGTTATTGAGTGTTTGGATAAGATGGAGTCAAATTATTTGCATGTTCAAAGAGAGAAGATAAAACTAGACTGCAGCATATTTTATGGCTTTTATAAAATTTTGATGTATGTTGTTGGAATAGATGGAAAGCTACCACCAGAGCTTGAGGGCAGAGCTCTTCTCTGAGAACCTCGCTGCTGAATTAATGCAGGCAAATACTAGAAAGAAAGAATGTGCAGTTAAAGTTGGAAAAATAAATGTTTTATTTTTCTATTTGGACTGCCAAGCAAGAGAGGTACCTGATTAAAAAATTCTGATTTTGGTGCAGGCCTAAGGTCGTACATTTAGCATTTATCACCTAAATTTGGACGGTTTCTCTGTCTCTTAGAAACTGGGAGGACAGACTATCAGGAAAATAGGAAGAGCAGGAAAGAGAAGCAAAACAAACATAGTTCAAACAGTATGGGGGTTTGAGTGTACATGTGGATTTTTAAGCTTAACTTTTAAATGTGTTTTTCAAATTACAGCATTTTTCTATGGGACTGACACCTTAGTTTTGTTGTCAGATGTAATTATTTTATCTGTCCATCTGTTCCAGAGGTTTCTTTCTGCACCAGGTCAGGATGGCTATTCCTACGCAGGAAGGCATTTGAACTTTCACCAGATACTTATGACCTAGGATTTCTCTAAGTGAAGAAACCCAGGCGTTGATAAAACAAATGTCCCAATTTCCTTTGTATTAGGCACCCTAAATAAATGCCCGGCAAGGATTAAGATTTCTTCTTGCTAGCTCTGTACCAGGAGCAGTGGGCTTCTGTTGCTTCTGACCACGTCTGCATTTGTGGGGCTCATCCTGCTGCCACCTATAGTTGTGGAAAACTCCTGCTGACCACCAGCTCAGGTTCTTTGCTGTGGGTAACAGTGACTTATTTACTCAAAGATTAAATGACATAAAGGTCAGCGATGTCCCGCAAGGTCAGTCCTGCAACTCACTGCAATCCATCTGTGCTTTGGTTTGGTCCAAAGGTGATGTACCAAATGTTTATCCACAGCTGCGTGTTAAAAGCTTCTGAATGAGTGAGTCTGATTTCTTTTATGGATTCAGCATTAGTCTGTCAGTATTATTTACATATCTGTGTGATGTGACATGGCTTTGAGTCTAACATGACTCCTTTCATTAAAAGCCTACAATTACCTCAAGATAACCTTCTTTTTTTTCCCCCTCATTTTATTCATGACTTTGACATTTCTGGGCGACGTGTTTCAAGCTTCACTTGCGTTTTGGGGAAGGAAATTTTTGTGCCTCTGTATAATGATTGCATCATATTAGTATTCAACATACATGCACTGGGTTGCAGCTGGATAGTTAAGGTAATGTCACGTAAGAACTGTTTGACACATTGCCAACTTTGCAGGCATTTTGTGATTCAGAGCTGATCTCCTGTCTTTAAAAGCTTCACTTCAGGAACACTTTTTTCAAGGTTGTGGTCTGTAATATTTATTTGTGTTTTGACAGGCAGGTGCCAGCCAGATTCTTGTGTCTTGGGGAGATCACGGAGTCCCAAGTTCTCTGGACCTGTAAACTTCTGTTGCCTGAATGGGTCCCTAATCACTGTCTCATAGCGCCTCTTTCTCCAGCACATCACAGAGCAAATTTTTTGCATCTAATAAGATATCTACGTTCAATATTCGGTATATCTGAGTATCCTCAGACTTAACCCACTGTAGGCACCATGAAGAATAAAATCATATTTTTTGTAGTTTTACTGCAAATTATTTGGAACATCATACCTAGAAATAAACAGGCATTAATATAACTAATGTGAGCATATTGTCATTATACATGCACTTACTCATATGCAACTCATACACATTCAGTTGCTTGGTTGTACATACAAGTTGATTGTATGATTATGTGTGCATACAAATTTGTGACAGCTACAACATGCTTGTTTCAGCAAAGAACTGGAAATTAAATGCTTGAGAAAGTATGCAAATGCCTGAAAAACAGTAAGAGCTCAAAATGCTTTGCAGTCTGAAAACAGCCGAGGAGCCCGTGTGTGCTTTCTCTTACACAGGCATATACAGAAGCCACCTAATCAGCTCTGCAAGAATTGTTAAGACAAATATCTCTTGGTTGTGTTTTCAGTTCTAAACTAACAATCTCACTATTTGCATAATCTAAATTCTCCATTGCTTTAGCAGGAATGTGACTGCTACCATGTGAGGTTAGTGTGAATTGCTGAGGATCTGCCACATTGCGTTATGCATTTTTTTTGTTGTTGTTGCTTTAATGAATAAATTCCAGAGAAGGCTATTATTAATTAAGCTACAATATGGCATAATCGGCTAGCAGTGAGGAGATGCTAACTTGATCTGAAAGATCCATCTGTAGAACTTTCTCTTTCAGAACCACAGCCCAGCCGTCACCATACACTGGAGGGAATTATTGGCAGCATTTCAGTGCATTACTATGCCAAAAAGGTGCCTTTGGAAGATAGAAGTAAATTGGAAGTGTGGGGATTCATTGTGATATGCCTGCCACAGGTAGGTAGCATGGGGACAAGAAGCAGTTCAATGTATTAGAGTCTTGGGTTTGAATAGATGAAAAAAATTCCAAGCATATGTTAAACTATTCTCCACATGAATAACAGCTTCTAATTTGCTCGACACATCTCTAATAATCCTGGCAGCTTCTCTTTTCATAATTAACATCTTCATTTTGTTGCTTTCTAAAGGTGTAATGTGTATTCCAGCTCAGAGGAATTCAGCCTCTTGGTTTCAGCCGTGGGAAGCGGAGGCGTGCTCTGGAGGTGGGAGGGTGCTCCGGGGGACCAGGAGAGCCTCCTGCCAGCGGGCAAGCTCAGCTCCTCTGGGGCACTTGCGCTGGGGCAGATAACATCTACAACCTGCTGTGTGCAGGGTGTGTGCTTTCACACGTAGTCAGCAGTAGAGAGGTAGAATAAATCATGTTTGTTAACTAATATGAAAAATGAAGCTCTGTTTAGAAAATGTGTAGATAAATAGAGACTATGCCTTTTATATGTGTGTGTTACTGCTTGGGTATATATTAGTTACTGGTTGATGTAGCTTATAAAACTACCCCATCTCATCACCGTAGCACCACTAACACAAACCACAGTATTTGGGCTGTTATGGTGAGGTAGGTGAGGGACCAGATATTGTAGCACCTTTGACAGTGAGCGATCCCTCCTTGAGAGAGACATTTGTATGTACAGACTGCCTACACACGGTCAGCTCTATGAGAGAGAGAGATATATATAGAGGCATATGAATGCAAACACACATTTCGTAAAAGCATTTGTAAGTATATCATGATTATCCCTATAAACAAAAATACATGTATTCAGAATTGTTCCTAGATAATGTATTTTAAATCTCATTTTCAGAAAGCAAAATAGTCAGAGGTGTCCATTGCTTGTCCCTGGCAGCTTCACCAGCTGAGAGGCAAAACCCCGGATTCACACGCTGGTGTGCCTGGCCACGTCTGTGGGCGATGAGCAGGTGGGTCCTGCCAGGCTGGACCCACAGAACTACCCCAGCACCCTGGGGTGCCAGCACCCTGGGGTGCCAGCCTGGTCCCAGCCCTCCCAGCCTCCCTCGGGCAGCGTGCTCTGATGGCCGGGGACCTTCCCCAGCTTTGAGGGTGGTCACGCACGATTTCACTCACACACCTTTCATGGATGATCTAGAGGCCATTTAGCATACGAAGAGTTCAGCAATGAGGAAAGCAACTTCCCTTAAGTGCTCAGTTACCCTGTTCTCCACTGGGTAGCAGAGCGATACTTATGTTTAGGCTATAGAGCGTGTCTGCCCCACAGCTCCTCCCAATCGCCTGCCGTTGGAAGCCTGCCGCAGCAGACGAGCGCTGTATCCCACGGGAGCACGAGCGGGCGGTGATGCTTAGGTTGGAGCTCCCCTGGCAGCGATTCCTTCTTGATGGGCGCAGCCCTGACCCACCTTGGCCGAGACTGCGGCCACCAAGGGCAGAACTAGCGTGAGGATGTGTGGAGGGGTGGATGCAGCGCAGGGGGTATTTCTGGGTGGGAGCTGCTCCTCTGAGAGCAGTTGTCTTTGGTGCACATCAGCCAAGACCCGGGAGCTGTAGCCCGTGCCTGCTGCCGGCACCTCCTGCAGATGGAGGAACCTTTACGCTCACAGTCCCCCAGCCCCGTACTGCCTTGCAGCAGAGCGACTGGCTGCATGAATTATCCCCAGAATACAAAAGTTATTTTCCTCCCACGGCTTCTCCTCTCTCCATGACCTAGTTTCTGACTCAGAGTACATGCAGAAAGCCACGGGAGTGAAAAACAGATATCTGTTTGAATAAGAAAAGTTGATTACTATTTTAAGCCCCTTATCATGTAGAAGCATTTCAAGCTCAAACACCCTACTCATCTATAACGGTGAGATAACTAGAAAGGCTTCTCTTTCCCTGTCCTATGGTTTGACAGTATTGGAGTTTCAGGCAATTAAAATCCCTTCATGTGTCTCTAGTGTACTTGTTGTAGTTGCTGTATTCTCAGGCCAACATGATTCGGACTTGAAACAGCAAATTATCTTGTTTGGAGGAGGTTTTATAGGTTGTTTTACCTAATTGGTGCAGGGTGAATATTTCAGATGGAGTAATTTAATTAAATGACACCTGAGTTACTGTATTGCTTTGGGACAGAGGCAAGGAAAAGCCCCTGTGCCAGTAACTGATGCAGATAACATGCTTGTGCTTTTTTCTGTCCTTTAGAAGAAAGCTGCAGCTTTTCCCCCGAACACTCCCTGAGCAGATTAAGAACATGCTGGAGATGCCAGTCCTCAGCTTCAGAGGTTCGGGACGTGCATCTCTTGAACGCTTGGACTCGAGGTGGGTGTGCAGCATTGCTGTGGCCCCGCGGGGACCCCGGTGCTGTCGGGGAGGATGCGGGGGCTCTGCCACCCGCTCTCTGAGGCTGGGCAGCAGCTTTCAGGCTGCGGAGTGCAGGGAATGAGCTGAGATGAGGGCTGAGGTCCTTTAGGACTGAGGAACTAAACCTTTACAGGTCTTGGTTAGGCAGAACTCCTAAACCTGCCCCAATTCTCTAGCCCTTCTCTGAAAAGCATGCAAATTGAGGTCAGGCTTTAATTAAAGGTGAGTACAAAGTTCTTCCTCCTCTGGGACTTCAGCACATATGTAAAATGTGAGCAATGCTTCAATTCTTGACTAAAAGGAAATATATTTTATATTTAAATACTCCCAGATAACAGTGCCTTTACTGAGTTACATACGTGCTCAGATTTGAGTAAAACTTCAGATCCAGATGTAAACCTGAGCTTTGTGGGCACCGGTGCAGTACAAACCAATGCCACCAGCTCTGGGGACCTCTGAGAGCAGCTCTGACGCTGTGCAGCTCAGGCCTGTCTCCACTGTTACGTTAGCGTTGTCTTTGAGTGGCACATCAGATCTAGAAGGGAGGAAAGTGCACTTTGTTAAGTTAGATTTTTTTTTTCTTTTTTTTTTTTTTTACCCCTGAGTACCTAAAAAAAGCTCCTTGGGCGATGGCTGTATTGCCACGGGACAAACAGAGCGTGTGGTCACTTGGCTCAAAGTTGGTCTCCTCTGAAAGGCAGGTGAGGGTGTGTGCACCCGCAGGCTTCAGCTGAGCTGGGCATCCTCCCGAGACGCAGCCCCTCCACGGCACCCCGAGCGGGCAGCTGCCAGACGCCCGGCAGCAGAGCTGCAGATCCATGAATCCTGAGCGAGCGGCTCGTTCCTCTCGAGAGGCGATGTCACGGCGAGGATGATGGATCCGGCAGCAGCCGGGTGACCCAGAGATGCTATCTCAAAAAGACAGACCGCAGCCTGTGATTGATAGCGCAGGAAACCTAAATGACAGGCATGATGCAATTTGAAAAAGAGAACTTGTGCAAAGAAAACAGGGGGGAAAAGCCCCTCAGTCCCATAATGTTACGCGGCTTCAGTTGCCTTCCATTTTTCCCAGAGAAGCAAAGTGATTTTCAGTTGTTCTTGCTTTCCCCAGGGTGCTGCTGGGGATATTTATGACTGAATAAACATATTCTCCCCTGCAACCTCTATTTGTGTGTTGTTCTATCCAGCAACTGCACATCTGTTTCTGATCGAGCAATCACTTGAGTGTGAAGCAGAAAGCAGCAGAGTGACTTCGCTGTGTCCAGCGAAGGAAATACAAGAAGGTAGACTACATTTTTTGGCATAGTGTCGCTGATAGGAATGGCTTGGCAACCAGAATACAATTTGCAAAATATGCCAAGGTATGACATGTTTTTGTTCATTTTACAGTGCTCCCCACCCCTTTAATCTGGCTGAAATCTCTCCAAACCTCCCCTCCATAAAACAACGGAGGGACAACCCCTTAGCCCCATCAGCACTGCCCACAGAGGGCTCTCGTTTGGGAGTGGGACACGGCAGGAACCTCTGTGGCAGGGCTGAACATGGGGCTCTCCCATCTTGGACAGCTGGAGTTAAAATCACCCGGTATCTGCCCCGTGGACAGCTCATCCTGTGCAGGGAGCCACACAGCTGGAATCTCAAATCCACCACCTAACACACACAAGCCTGGCATATAAACGCATTTCCATGGGAAAAGGAGAGGTGACTTAACTGGTTCTGAAAAGTCTTTTGTGTGGGGAAAAACACACCTTCTCTCCAAACCCTTCATCTGGGGTGTTTACGTCTCTTTTCTAGTTACTGTTTTTTTGAACCAAAGATCAAAATGCAGCTGTTGGATGATGGCTTTGGGACGATGCCCCATCTTTTTTTGGTAGGTTTCATCAGTCAAGGCATGCCTGATGTGGTGCGTATCCAGATACCAAGGGTTAAAGAGGACCAAGGTGCTGCTTGTCCTTCCTCCTCTGCCTGGACGAAAAAGGCAGGCTCTGTTCATCTGACAATGTTTGACACATTCAGCGAGTGGTAGCAGGAAAGTTCAGGATGCATTTGGCATTTCTTTATTTGGCTCTGAAAGCTGTGTAAAGATTCAAAACAGCGAAAGCAAGAGGCCCAGCTGCATAATACTAATTTTGTGTTGCAATTTCATTTAGATAAATTACTCCTATGAGTTCCTAATAAAAACAGATGTTGGCTTGTGTCAAAATTAGTGAACAGTTCTGATAACAGGAGCAGCTATTTTTAGTTTTATGTTAACCCAGTTCAGCCTTCCATCAAGTTGTATTAAACTTAGAAGATATAAATAGGATCCATGCTGGTTATTCATTTGCTTCAAAACATGCCAAACCATCTCTTCTGCTTCGCATAGCAGGTGGGATAAGGGAGTAGCTGGAAGGCAAGTTATTTGTCAAGTCTCAAGCAGCACTTGTCATCCGGTGTACTCGTAGCTGGTGTGGAAGCATTAATTAGGGGAGCGAGCTCAAGCCAAGTAACGAGCACAGCAAAGGGCCACCAAAGACGTGAACCAAGGAGCCTTCCCTACGGAAAACATCTTCCGCAGCTGGAGCAGGTGGGTTGGGTTTGCAGTGCTGCCCAGCTGGATGGTCCAGGCAGCCCCGGGGATCTGTGAGGGCTTGGCACGGCAGATGCTGTTATTCGCTGTGGAAAGAGGCCTGTTATTCGCTGTTTGTCAGCATCTTCCTTTGAACATTGCAGGCACTGAAGCTGGAGGAGGAAAGCTCACATGAGAGGTTAAGTGACCGGTCCTGCGTCAGGAGCGATGGATAGCCAGCGGCACAGCACCGTCCATCCCTTGTCCTTCCCGGTTGTCTTTGTCCTTCCAATATATTCAACATATATTTGAATTTATTCCTATGCGATTTGAAGCCTTGAAGTGTACAGCTAGCCTTTCAAAAGGGGAGTTTTCTTTGGGTAGTGGGTATTAGGTATGCTGCGTGAGAAGCACAGTTTCTCTAATGAAGTCTTGAGCTGTTCCAGACTACAGCAGCTTTTTGGAAACTTCATTTAATCATCTTAACGGTTACCATTTAAAATTATATTATATGAAGTTTCATTTTCTCCCAAAGCAACTTAAGTAAGGAGAAACGCAATGTAAACACAGAAAAATCCAGCCTTGGCTTTTTTCCCCTTAGCTTTGTTTAGCTTAGTTTAGAGTGTAGAGAATAAGCTTTGTAATGATTCTTGAGTTTTGTAAGGTTTTTGTTTTCGCTGACTCCCTTTGTCAAATTTTAGATTTTGTCAACTAATAGTTGCTTTGACATTAAGTGCACTGCTAAAAACAATTAGCATGCACAATTAAATCTCTATTTATACCAATTTTTCTCTTCATGGGAAAAGTTTTATTTCAGCTTCTTAGTATTTTAAAGCAATTTGCAGAAAAAAGTACTATTAGGAAAATTAGGTTGATGACATTTGGAGTGAGCAGAATGTGCTGTTAAGCAAATCAGAAATCAGTGTAAATTTCTTTCATTTGACTTCATTTGCTGCAGATCGAGTTTGATACTAACGATAAAAAATAGGTCAAGCTTTTAAAAATATTGAGGTCTTTCTGTGCAATGAAACTGAACAAAAGTGGCAAGAGAAATATTTGGATTTTTTTTTTTTTTCTGATCTAAATTGGAATAATTTTAATAATTCTATTATCTCTTGGAAGCAAGGTGCAGTCTTGTCTCAGAGCACATCACACGTACATGAACAGCCCTTCTGTGTTTTGGAGCCAGGGCAAGGTGGTCTTTGTAGGTCCCAGCAGAAGGCAGAGGCACCTTGGTGTGCGTATCCCCCTCTGCCCAGTGATCAGCTTTCAGCCCACAACATACAAAAGTGCTTAATCTCCTGCTTCAAAAAAGTGGAAAAACAAGTGGATGAGTTTAGTCTAGCATGATAACTGATAATATCTGGGATTGTTTTTCCCTAATGGTTTGTGTTCTGCTGCTTCACACTGAGCTCAGATATTATTGCATTGCAGGATGCTCATTGAGTCTTCGCTTTAGTGAAATACCACTTCTGCTGGGCACGACTGGTCTTGGCCCTTTTTAAGTGCATGGCTTATGTGTATTATAGAAAGGCATAGTATCTGGATTGCATCTTGTGATGTGATAAATATATACAGGGTAGGAGAGAAAGGAGATGCAGCTAAATGTCCTGATTCTACAGTTACTTATACACCTGCCTAATAGCAGTTGGAGTATCCAAATTAGTAAATTAGATGTAATTAGTACATTCATTTGGCTGAAGTATGGAAATGTAGCTTGTGGATGTTATAACACCAAGAAATATGGAGAAGCTGCTGACTAGCAAAATAGTAATCAATAGATAATGCAGAAGGAGAAGAGGAAAAAAAAGATCAGAAAAATACAAGACCCCCAAGAACATTCCTGAAATGTTGTTATTTGGAGGATCACTTAAAGTGGTTTTTGGTTGCAGCAATATCCTCCATCAGAACATTTTTGCATCAGAAACCAATGCAGTATTTACAAGGTAAATGACCATTTAATATTTTTTCAAGAGCCTTTTCAACTCTGCTGTGCTAAGCCATGAGTAAAGCCCTGAAGAGAGAATGTGTTGGGCAGGCTGCATTGCGTACTGCTCCTGCTCTCTGCATCTGAAGTCAGCAAAAGCGACAGCAGGTTTACACCTGGGAGCAGGACCAGGGCTCTTTTCTGTGCTTATCTGATGAGGTCCTAAATGTCTCAGATGCTATGGGAAAATACTGGAAGGTTCTGAGGAGCTGCTGAAAAGCCTGGTGGTTTCAACAAGAGTGTGAGTACTCAGGAGATACAGGGACTGGTAGTGCTAAAACCCCAACTCACTCCTAGGACTTTGACCTGAGAGAAGGGGACCCATGCAGGAGGTGAGATAGGAGACAAGATTCAGGAAGGGCTGAAAGTGAAGCAGAAGACAAGTTTCATGCTCAGGATCTCCTAATCAAAGACAGCCAAATACCAAAAGGTTGCTTCACGGTATTTTCCTTCCCATCCTTTCGTTGGATGTGATTGAAGAGGAATTCTTCCATCTCCTCCCTCAGTGCATAACAAAGATGTACTTTGATTTGAGAATGGGATGCAATTTTAACTAGAATAGTAGAAAGCATGTCACTAGTTTAACAGCTGTAAAATTAGAAGGAAAGAAAACCCCTAAGAGATGAGAAAATAGCTGGTATTAAAGTGATAGAATAATCTTACTCAGTAATAGTATTCTGTGCAGCTTAAAGCAGCTGTCTTCAGCCGGTATCTGTCAAATCCTATCAGGAATGTAAGGTGACGTTATGAAGTCTGCAGATATATTTTCATGTCATTTAGCTGATTTGTGTCATTTGATAAATTGCATGTTTGTAAAATCAATGTTCTTCACCATGTGTATTCTTCTGCTTTGCCAGTATCAAAGTTCTGTGCTAGAGACAGCAGCAACTCCTAAGAGCTATCGCTTCACAAGATCTTACCACCTTCTTATTAAAAACTTTTGTTCATTTTCCAGCAGAATTGGTTTAAAAGATTAATGAGATACATGAGGATACATAAGGTGAGTCTTCTTTAATTCTGCTTAATAACATCTCTGTTATTTTTTTAAACATGAGGTAAAAGGGAAAATGGGATCCTAGTGAGAGGTGAAGGTACAGGCTCTTGTTCCCTTGCCTGTGGCAGTTAAGCCCAGGAAAGATCTGTTACCTCCTGGTGCGACTGGTAGACAGCTCAATCCCAGACTGCTTGGGTTGAAGCAGGTCACAAGCAGTTGGACCCAGCCCGTGCTTACCCCTCCATACTCCTCCATCTCCTCCTGAGGTAGAGGACGGGCAGTTGTGTGGAACTCGTGGGTCCAAGGAATATTCACCAGTGGTGAGGTGAACCCACTGCTGTTGAGTGCTGGGGTAAGATCTGGAGCTGGGTTTGCAGGAGTGACTCTGTGTTTGTGCCAGGCACTCCCGTGGGGTGGTAGATGGGGTATTCAGACGTCGGCAGATACATGCAATAATTAATCGTGTGAAGGTTTAAAAATCCATAAAAATTATCTGCTGCCCTCAGAGCCCCTGGCCTGCAGCAGGATGTCGAGTGGGAATGCTTTTAAAATTCTCTTAAAGGTGCTGGTGATTTTTAACTGTATTGAATTATTCAGATGGAACCTTTTGGTCCTTCAAATTCTGCTGCGATACTCCTCTGGTTTGAACAGCGGGTGTTAGATCTTCCTTCCTCACCTTACAAGTGTCCTGTTGTAGTTTATGGGTATAGGTAAAACTATTCTGGCAAACGTAAGATAAAAAGAAAAGCATCTCAATGAATATTAATACATTGTAACTGGTGACAATGAGTCATTCACAAGTTTAATAATGGCATACCGATCAATGTATATCGCTAGGAAATCTGGTTCAGCATAGTTTTGACATGATCATTACCTCGTCTAAGTTCTCCATACCCTTCTGAAACGCATCTGTCCCCCCACAGCAATTCCTTGTGAGCACTGCCTTCAAGGTGGGACCACCTTCACAGGTGGGGCCCTTCTTGACAGTATTTATTAATCTGTTGATTTTGCTTATGCTGTGAAATCAGAAGTGACTGCTACCGTTGGTATATTTACTTTAATATTAGTATAAATGTAAGTATTAGTAAGTACTAGACTACATTTGGCAAGTCTAACTCACTGCCTGTGCATCTTCAAGGCCTTGACTGAGAAAGACTATCCTGCCTAATTTCCTGGTTGTAAAAACAAATATTAGTAAATGAATAAAACCTTTTTCTTCTGATCATGTATTCTTTTAGACAAAAACTATTTCTTGACTTAGTTTTTCTTGCAGCTTATCAGCTTTTTGCATTTTCAAGTTTTCTGCCTTGGGTCTTGTAAGATAAGCTGACTTTGAGAGGAACATTTATCAGCTCTATTTTAGTTTCAGATGCAAAGTTTAATGGCTTTCCTCATGGCCCAGCATAATGTTTGACTTGCTTATTAAGAAAATCCCCATAAAAGTAGAGCTTAAAAGCAAACTCCTAAATACCTTTTTTTTTTAATAGCAAAACTACGCCACACAATACTTGTATTGGGTATTGTGTTTAATCACAGATAACAATGAGCTGCTGTATCAATCACATATATTAAGTAATAATACTGTGCAGCTATTGGCTCTATGCTGGCTAATTTTCAACACACCAGTAATTGGTGTAGGATTTTAATAGCCTCACTTGAGCTGTACTGCATAATTAAGACCACATCTGCTGAAGAATAAATCATCCATTTGAATAGTCCAAATGAATAGATTTGGTTCTATATTGTAATTTAACTCAAGTTTTCAAATTTGTTTTGTTATTTCAAAAAGGGAGGAGAACAGAATGAAAAACTCAGAAATGTGACATTGCATAATTAAACATATTTATGGCTGTATCCATCTATCTATCTGTCTATCAAAACCTTCAGCCTTTCCTTCCTCTAGAACAGCATAAGGCTTGTCAGTGCTTTCGACGCCAACGTTTTATAAACTTTGGCTGGTCCCTTGCAATCATAAGCTGGTAGGTGTTAGGAAAGGCACAACAAATTTGGTACCGTGACTTTACTGCCAAAGAACTGAAGCAGATGAAGTTTGTCAGCCCACTTTGGGGGAAAATAACCTGAAGATATTTAGTAGAAGTGAATTAAAATTCGTCGTCTTGACCTGACTCTTGCAGGGAAGCGTTTGCCATGCCTACAGACAAGCTCTCCAATCAGCTATTTGTCCTCTAAGATGCAAAGAGGGGGAGAGGTGCCTCGCTCCTGTTTCCTAGAGCTGAAGTATCGAGGACATAAATCAAATCCATATAATGGAGGAGCATCACACGGGAAACACAGACTTCAAAAGAGATTTTAATGGTAGGTTAAATTCTAGTTCTAAGACTGATAGTTGAATGAAAGTATAACATAATTATGGATTATGGGTATTAAGCTGCAGAGCGGAGCAATTGCAGTTGTCTCTCAACGTACATCTCTTGTCAGCCTTTACTGGGGGCTCTGCTCATTGTGCCAGTTCTGGGGAGATGGAGATGATTCTAAGAGCACCTAAGATGATTAAAGCTAGGATAGGATTTATGAGGAAAGATTAAAGAATTAAATATGTATAGCCTGGCTAAACGATGACTTAAGGGGAAGTATAACTCTTTATGAGTGTTTCAAGGTTACAAATGTCAAGGACTGGAAGAACCATTCAGCATGTCACAGGCAGAATTGCTAAGAGTATTGAGATGATACTAAGAAAAAGTAAATTTTCAAATGCGGGTGATACCACGTGGTCAGGTTTAGGTATAAGGGAAAATCAAACTGCACGGAGATGACCGGAATGTCTTAGATCTGTGGAGAGCTCTTCAGTTTTTTTTCCCAGAGTCTCTCCATAGGGTCCCTGCACTACTCGCAGAAAGACAGCCAGCTCTCCATGCAGCGACACTTCCCACCCGCCGGCAAGGAAAGTCTGTGTTAGATCTACTTGCACAAGAACCCTAGCAAATGCAGACAAGGCTGAATTTTCTGCCTCTCACAGTCTTGGTGTCTCACTAAGAAAACAACGTGTTGTGGGGTACCATGCTTCTCATTGGTCTTGAGACACGGTAAAGAATCAATTTCTAGGGTGGAAAGTGGGAATTTTCACTGCATGTGAAAGTGGTAGACGCTGGATGGGAGATGGACAGGATGGAAGAACTAGTCTGTCCTTGGAGCCGAGTTACAGAGCATGGCAGGTTTCCAGGCTGGGACTAGATGAGCTAGATCGATTTGCCAGATTAACCGGGGAAGAAATAAAAGGAATTAACTCTAGGAATTAACTCCAGGCCATACTATAGCAGGGGCAGTCTGAAAGGCTCTAGGGAACATCCAGAGAAGTACCTGCATGATGAAGTGCTTATCGTTGTCACTGTCTTCATATTTATGTATTTCCTACTATAATCACAGGAGTTTTATTGCCTGCACTAAGGAATGTGTAGTCCTATACACTGTTGTAAGTTGGAGAGACTTTTAGAATACTTGACTGAAAAATTCCTCGTCATGAGTAAAGATAGAAAATCTCATTGTTTTGCTAATTGAGACCTGTATATCATCAAATTAGTTATGGAAAACAGACTTGGGAAATGATAATCCATACTGCATTGCATTCCCCCTGCACTGTGTGGCCTGGGTTTTCTTTTGTTTTCTTTCACTCTTCTTCTTAGATGATCTGAAGGAGAAAAATAGTTTTTTGATATGAGCTTAACCCTCATATTAGGAATCATTTTCATTTCAAAATCCAAATGTTATACTGGCTGAGCACCAAACTTATTTTTCAATTACCTTAGTTCCCTTTCTCAAAGTGCTTCTTTTTCTAGGTAATTTGTTTTTATACCTCATCCAGAGCTCTGAAAATGCAGGGAGGCTTTTTTATCGTTAGCCTTGAGCAATGACTCGAAGTTAAACAGCGTCAACTGAATGTCTGCACGTTAGCTGAAAACAAGAAGTTTCTGAAGACTGTTAGGGTGAGTTACAGCGGGATGGAGCACGGCTGGGATGGGTATCCTGACACGGTTGCCCCAGCCCTTCCTCACCCCTGGGCACAGCGGTTTGTTTTCTTTGGACTGGCACTCTCCCACCGTGTCCCCAGTGGGGTCCGTCATGCCTGTGCAGAGTGCTAACATGTTCCTATCCTGCATCTCCAGCACAAAGCACGAGGTAGGACCTGGGATCTATCCTTTATTTTCCTAAAGTTTTAAACTGAAATGAGAGCCAGCTTTGCCAAATCACCATATTCAGATGAAGTATAGAATCACAGAGTGCTTTGGGTTGGAAGGACCTTCAAAGATCATCTAGTCCAACCCCTCTGCGGTGGGCAGGCACATCTTCCACTAGATCAGGTTGCTCAGAGTCCTGTATCCTGAGGCAGAGAATATTTGGTTGCTCTCTATGGGAATTAGGTTCATACATTAAACAAGAAGAATAGGTAGTAGCCTCTAGGAGCTTCTCTAATACATCCTGAAATAAATCCTGAAAAGAATATATGAAAAGTAGAGGAAATATCCTTATTAAATAACCAGGTTGAAATATGGTTATTTGTTGAGAACACATAATGGGATACAGGCATTTCAACTAAAAAAAAATCAAATTATTTCCCAAAGGTAGGCATCATGGATGAAATAACCTTTATAATTCACACTAATTAAAGTCTATGAAATATGTTGTGACTGTTAGTTGGTATTTACTTTTCTCTTCAACCATCTGATAGTGGCTGCTGAATTAGCTGAATGAATGATCTTTTGATTTCTTTGCATGTCCATGTCACAGATATCCACTGAGCTCTGAAAGGTTGTAGTGGATTTAGTCTGATTTTTTTCTCTGAAGCCAGTGGGATTTTTCCATTGAATTCCACGGCTCTTGAATTAATCCTGCTCTGAGAGCTTCCCTTAACACAACAGCAGCAGTTCACGATTTTTCCCTCTCTCTTTTCTTAAATCTCTTTTCTGTCCACAGAGGAGCCTTGCTGAAGTTTTCCCATGGACCCTTCTCATATCTCCAGGCCATCGCTGGTGCAGGGACCACACTCGGAGCGATGCCGTCCCTCCAGAAGTGGCCGGGGGTGTCCTGGAGGATGCGATGCAGGTGTCTGAGCATCGCCCTCCTCGCTGGCAGCAGTCGCCAGGCGAGGCAGCGTCCTGGCTGTCTGCCTGAACCGGTGAAATAAATGGGCAATAAAAGCAGACTGCACTTTGAGAAAAAGGGGCTTCGGGGGTAGAAAGATATTTCTGCTGGAAATGGCGGTGTTTCCTCTGCACGGCCGATTTTTGATGTATTTCTGTTGTCTTTAGAAAAATGAAACTCCAGGTAGCGATCCTGCGTCTTAACAGGATTGTCAGCAAATGACTTTTTTTCCAATGTTTTGGTGCTATTTTTCCTGAGCTGCCTTTATAATGAATGGTGAATCTTTACATGCCCAGTGCGAGTTACTGAGATCCAAATCTGTTCTGGAAATAGTCTGCCTGACAGCCTTTTTATTGGCAACGAAGCTATTTAAATGAGAAACCTGTGCAGGAGATGAACTAGCTGCCCCGTGTGATGGCAAACGGAAGCTGATGAATCCTGCACAGGCAATCAGGTGACCCTTTTGCTTTCCACTCTAATTACTTTCCTGTCAGATGTTCAATTAGAGTGACAGGGTCCCAAATTCCCAAAGATCTCTGTTTTGTCTTAGAAGATTAAAGGGTGGCAACTATTTTCAATGTGATTATCATCATTATCTCTGGGAGATTTTATACTTCAGAAGTCAAAGTCATAATAGCCCAGCTCACTGCAATTATTTGCAAATTGCCTTAATGTATTTTCCAGAAGCTCTTTTTGCACTTTGTAATTTATTTATTTGCTAAGCCAATAGCACATTAAAATGCTAAAATGTCTCTGAACCTGTATGAAGCCAGTCTGGTGGTAACTTCCATGGACTTTGCCAGCACCCCCTTTACCCACCAGTAACTCCATCCATTTTTTGTTAAAATACCACTTCTCGGTGTTCTCTCTGGTAACAAACCTTGAAGGATTCCTCCTTTTTTTGGTTAAAATTGAAGGAAATTTGTTAACATTGCAGTAATTCTCTATGTTGATGGAAATGCCTGTTAAACCAACATAAGAAAATATTCAGACACACAAAAAAATGCTCAAATTCTCAAAAACTGCATTTTTTTTCTGGAGGCATGTTTCTAAAGAGGAAATCCTGACCCATCGAGGGGTAGAAATAGCCCTGTGTTGGGAAGCAGTGTACGGGTAACTATCTAGTGGGCTCCATTTTCTCTGTTGCAGAAACCAACCAGTCTTAGGAGAACGACCCAGGGTGTTTTGGGTGTAGCTGGTGAATATGGCCACATTTGTTCCCTTTCTTCTTGTTCTTAATGGTAAGTAGAGAACGAAGAGACAATATGCCCTGTGTATTAAATTGAAACTAACCCAAATAGCTTCTAAAATACGCTCAGCTAATTGTTCAGGAGTAATTTACAGACCAAGAGTTACGCTGCAATAATTGTGAATAATGAGTAAACCATGAAAAAAATGGTAAATGGCTTGCAGACATTTTGTGAACAGAAAATGAGGCTAAATTCATTGAATAAATTAATTGCTATGGATTATTCTCTCAGCTTTAATCTGCTGCCTGCTGAAAGAAGTCTGTGCAAATGGAAAGGTGGTCCACAGCGTTCATTTTGAAATGTGGCTGCTTCGCAGTGAATAGAAAAGAGGCCTGAAAGGGGTTTTGCTGTGTTATAATAATGTATCATGCTTGTAACATAATTTTCACCTTCCAAGTTTTACCTGCCCTTTGGGATGGGGCAGTCCTATAATCCCATTTTATTAGTGAGAAGCAGATGGAGAGCCTGCAGGGAGGAGAGGTGATTTTTCCCAAGGCCACACATTGTCTCTTTGGCAGAATTCAAGTCGGAGCTTGGGATTTTGCAGTCCCTGGCTGATGCTTATGATATTTTTCTGTTTGAAGACTTCTCCTTCTTGCAAAAACATGCATACTGGGAGATGAACAAAACAACCCTAAGCAGATTTGAGGCTTTGCCAATGAAAATGCGGAGAAAAAGAAGGAATGAGAAGACACATCCTCCAGCCCATTTTAGAAGATCAGTTCTAGTAAAGAGGAATTACATTTTAAGAACCAAACAGATTGTATCAGATTTACTATCTTAGAGGACAGCAGTGAAGGCAAAGCATTTTTCTGTAAGGATTATGATTACCTGACAGGATCTTATAATTACCAGGAGAAATGACCCCGATTTAGAAAAGATCTGTTCATTTATAAGTAGCTGTTGCTTTTTAATAGTACAGTTTTTTCTTACTGTTATTAATATTAATAAAAATAAAGCTAAGGCCCATGTCTTTACTGCAATTTGTGATTTTAAAATGAAATTCGGAGAGCCTTGTAGCTCAATCCTTGGATTTTATAAGCCGCTAGTGGCAATTTATGTGGATGTGAGACCACAAAATCCCTCCAGGTACTGCGCACAAGTTGTCTGTCATGCCTTAGCTTCTGGCAGCCTTTTCTCTCCTGACTGGAGCTGGCGTGGCCGGGTGCCTGGACAGGGCGTCCTTGAGCTGGAAGTGTCTGGTGACAGCCCGACAGCTTAGGACAAGCTCTTTGCTATTAATGGGGCTCGGAGTTGTATCACTTGGCTCAGATTTATGCACTGTGCAAGTCACCCCTTTGAGAAAGCTTTAGCGTTCCTCCTTGTGCTGGCACTGATGTCCCAGCCGCTGTTATTTATAGAAGGGCACTGTTACACCCCGCCTGACTCGCCGCATAGCGATAGTAAACAAATCTATAAGTCCTTTCCCATTTAGCTCCCAGTCTAAAGTGAGCTGTATAGTACAGCAGCCAGTGTAGCTGTAAGGGCAAGCTGCTGCTGGGGAGTTTTGTTGAACGGAGTACAATCACCCCATCTGGCTTGATCGTATCGGCTCAGTTTACCAAAATAGATTTTTCCCCTCCATTTGATAAAGTTTAATAGAGCAGAACAAAAATCTAAATGTTAACATTAACCATAAGGTGAGACAAAGGGAGATGCGGTTCCATCAGTCACGGGAAGCTCACCAGAGGAGCCCAAGCTCTGTTTGCACCCCCGTTTGCTGCCCAGCCGCGGGAGCAGCGGCCGGCGGCAGGGGAGGGGGCTCTGCACCAGCTCCCCGCTCCCCTTCACTCCCAGTCCTCGCTATTACAGAGTTTGGTCTCCAGCAGCCCCTACAGAAAAAGTCATCTTCTCCGTTGTGATTTATACTAGTGGAACAAAGAGTTACAAAATGTTGACCTTAATATAACGTTAGTTTTTGCTGCTGTTGTTGACTTCTTCAGCGTGTACATTTTGGTGAATCTTTCAGTTCTTGTTTGTTCAAAACGCCTTTCCTCTTCTGAAGTTTCATTTCTAATGATTTCTTATCAGAAAAGACCTAACCCCGTTGATATCCCCAGCGCACTCTGAACTTGCTGGTGTGGGAAGCCTGGTGTGCGAGGAGGGCACCGAGTGTTCTCTGGACTTGTGCAGGGGTTTGGGTTGGTGTTGGTTTTGCTGTTACAGGAGGCTCTTCGTTCTCTCTGCTGTTTCAAACATTAACTGAGACTCAGACTTTCTGCCTTCCCTTGAAATGACACCAACATAAAGAAATTAAAATAAGTGTCTTTTCCTGACGTGCCCAAAGCCATAAAATGATTTGTATACAAAATCAAACTAAATAAATCAGAATCTTTTTCTCCATGTTTGGGAAGGTTAAACCTCCAGCAGCAACAGCAGCAACACATTGCACTCAGAATTTTGCCGACATAATGTCACTCTTTTATTTTATTACACAATGCAGTTCACCCTAAATTACATTTTCTTCTTTTAATTTATTTGCATGAAAAAGATGGCATGGCATAAATCATCTTGTGTAGGTTGCTGGGTTATTTGCATTTCAGAGGTTGTTTTTAACTTTGTATTAGAAAGGAATTTGCAATCGAGAAGCTTTGGGAGGCATTAGCTTTTAGTGATTGGTGGTTCTCAAAAGGTGATGAATGATGTTCATTTTGCTTAGGACAAACATCCCAAAGTTTGTGTCTTTCTAAAAAACTTGTCTGAGTCAAAGATTGAAAGCCCGTGAGCGATGCTTTCATCTCAGGGAATAATTCCTTTTGGAAAAGCAGGATAGATGGGATCAGTTTGGTCTCTGAAGCCAGCTGCTCAGCACTGTTCTTGCAATGCAACATCTATCCCGTGGAGGTCAAGTCACTCGCTCTCTGCCTCGCCAGAAAGGAGGCAGTCGGAAAAGTTCATTGCGTGGAGGGAGGTTTGAAGAACTGCCTCTGCTCCGGAGAAAGGAGGATCATTGCATGGGTCTCGCCAGCGCTGCCTGCCTGCGTTTGTTGCTGTTCTTCATTACAGCGCTTGTTTAATGGCATCTGACACAGGGCAACTGGAAGTCTGGAAGGCTTTACTAAATCTTCAGATGACTATTTCCTGCTAAAAAAATGTGATGAGAAGCTGTATCTTAAATTCAATACAGTTTGTAGCACACAGGGAACAAACCAGCAGAATAAAATGTATTTTATTAGCGATGAACTGAGGCTGCACATGAAAGAACCCTTTAAATATCTGACATGTTAAATGCATTATATTCCCCTTCAGGAAAGAAGTAGTCAAAGGGACAGGGCTGACGAACTGCGCTTATTAATATGACTCGGTGGTGATGAGAATGGTTTTGACGAAAAGGCTGTGGTAGACTTCAAATGCATTTACTGCTGTCATGAAGTTAGAGCACTGCTCTGGCAAAAAAGTTGGAATTACTTTACACATTGATGCAAGGTCTCCAGCGAGAGGCTCGTCATCTGAGGGTGAGCACGGTTCAAGAGTTGAAAGCAAAGCAGTGAAACACATCCACCGCCTCCAGCAGGTGGGAGCTGGAGAGCATCAAAGCCAGCCCCACTGCAAGGTACTTGCTGAATCAAGGGATGAAAGGGACCTGCTGGAGGAACGAGTCCATCTGCTTGCTAACAGGGCGGTATTCACAGCTCTCTAAAAATGTGGGGAAATTGCTTATATCTTCATTGTGCTCCTTGTTGATTCCTTTTGCCATAAACTTTTGAACAGGTTGCTTGCTGCTCTATCCAGCTTACTCTCTAATAGGATGGATCTACAGTCAAGTGGTCCTTAATGATATACAAACATGCTAATAACTTTTGTAAATTGAATTCTGGAGTTGGCTGGGACTACCTCCAAGTGTCCAGTATGGAAAAGCATTTCTAGGATCCCAGGTGCCACCAAAACAGCTTTAACTTGCTGAAATGTATAAGTAAGTAACTATTGCTTTCCCTTCTTACAGACGACTGCTCCTTTATAGTTTTCTTCTCAGAAAAGCTCCCTTAGCATGAGAGACTATACATTTCAGGTTTCCCTAAGTAAGACTTTGATACTTTTTTCTGTATTTTTTGCACTACTTACATTCACATCCTGTTCGAAGGCCCCTCTCTGTGCATTAGTACCACAAGAGCTTGTCTTCAGCAAGGAAGCCATTTCATCACCTCTCCTTATTGCTGGTTCCCCAAAGACAAAGTTGCAGAGGAAACTGGCAGATCTAATTGATCTTTATTTTGTCAAATGGATTCTTAAATGTGTGAAGATTTGTCCACTCTCTGCCTGTTATTAAGTTCCTTCAAGTTAAAAGGTTTTTTTTTTCTTTGTAAATGAAGGGGAAAGAACTAAGTGAAACATCATTTACATTCGGAAGCAGCTGGAGCTGGGGAAGCACGTTAACCAGGTTAGCAGCCTTAGCAGGAATTATGTTATATTATAAAGTAGATTTAAAAGCCAATAGATAAACCGAGGTCCTCTAAGCCATCAGTTTGGTAAATTGTGCTAATGTCAATACTGTCCAGTAAAAGCACCGAATCCTGGTCTTCTACAGATGAATAGCCCTTTCTGTGTCTGTTTACTAGTCTGGACTATGTGTTTCCCAACTAGGAGCCCAATGAATGCTGCTCTTGGCCAAGTTTTCTGTGCAGTGGGATAACAGAAAGATTCAGGTCCCAGTTATCAACTCATTATTATCAGTGGAGTATCTAATCCCATATAGTACTTTAAATGGTGTGAAGCAATTAGTGTTGTTTGTAACAGCTCTCCTAATAAGCAAGGGTTTCACGATGGAGCTGAGTGAAGGTTTGTCTCCTGGCTCCCAGGCTGCCCCACGTTACCCGGGGGCTGCTGCGGGTCCAGGCTCATTGCCTGTGGCTCATGCGGTGCCATCTGCGTTGTCACGTAGAGAGGGAAATGGCTCATCCAGGAATGTGTCTCTTGGCGCTGTTTACGGATGAAGAACTGATTCTGGCTGTTTTGTGAGAGCAGTTCTCATAAGCTTTGCCTGTGTGTTAGTTCATGTGTGCAGCTTAGACTTAAGGCTTTACTTACTGGCTCTTAAAAACTTGGTAGTATTTGAAAATATGGCCATCTCTTCTGCAGTGGAAAGCAGCTCAGTCCTGATGCCTTCCTGCTGTTCCTTGGTTACTCCTGTTATCCTTCCATGTTACTCCAGTTATACTTCTGCGTTATTTCTGCTGCAGAATATCGAGGCATTCTGTCAAAAGGGATTGTTATATTCATTGCTTAACGTTACGATTGCTATTGTGTAAAGAAAAGGTGCAAATGTTTAAATCAACCTTTCGAAGCACGAGAATTAGAGGGAGTGTCATTGCGCAGTCTAAGCAAGAGCAGATACACTACTCAGAGCTACAGGAACTTACTGAGCAGTATCTGAATACACCAGCCATTTTTTAGACAGAAGATTAATATTTTACATATAAATCATTGCCAGGAGGACTGGAACTTATACTGAGTTTCTTGGCGACATCCACTTACCCTCAATCTCCAAAAGCTATTCATGAGGATATCACAAAGGAGAAGATTCAGAAATTTCTGGGAGACAAACCTGTATATGTCGCTGTGGAGAACACAGGGAGGTGGAGAACCAATATAGCACACCGTATAAATTAATGCCCACGTCTATTCTGGCATAGCCATGTAATTTATGGGTTACCTTAGAGTATTCACAGAGAGATGCAGGTGTTATTTTCCTATTTTTCTAACTTTTTTGGGGGTAGAATTAGTATTCGCTGAATTGACGTATATACATTTTTGTACTTTCTGTTGCCTAGGGCTATTGCGCTTCAGTCTTTGATCCTGTCAGATCTTGCAAACTAAGCTGGTTGGAGGTTGGCCAGTACGTGGATGAGAGATTTCATAGGAATTTCATGACGCTGTGAGGAGTTGTTTGTGACTGAAGATGGCACTTTCTGCGATGCTGAACAAATACCCCAGCATGGAGTCAGGGTGCTGGAACGCCACGGGCTCCATCTGCAGAAGATGTGTAAAGTGCGGCCGTACAACCTGATTTCCTACGAACCACAGAATGGATGTCCGGCTAAAATCAAGTGTACATAATTAGTCCTGCATTCAGATCTTTCAGAGAATATATTATTACTTTTCACTCTCTCCTAATCTGTCGCTGAGGTTTTCTGTGCACGGCTGCAGCATTTCAGAGAGGGATGGAGAAGGAGATCGTGTCTGTGGGCAGAGGTAGCTGTGAGATGCCAGCGGTTATTTCTGTGCACGTCCAGTATGTGTGTGGTGTAGTGTGCAGGTACAAAACAGATAACCATATAAATGTTTGGCGATTCAGAAATCTCTGTTAACTCCCACTTGAAAAGTGGCACAGACTGTTTTATTCACACTGTGTCCCGTAGACTCCTTCTGCTCCCAAAGGGGAATGGGATGCATCTTGGCACAGAGGTGCTCAGGGCTGGGTCCACGAGCTGCCTGGGAGAGAGACCCGGGGAGTGCACGTCCAAGGGCTTGCGGTGCTCCAGGGGAGCAGGCTTCTGCGCCGGGAGATGTCCCTGCATTAATGTGGAAAACAATTGTGGAAAGCTGGCCATTGTTTTTAAAGCAGTGTGGGACTTTTATAGCAGTGTTCAGCAAATGGTGTCTCATTTGCCATTAGCGAGTGACCCCTTAATCACATCGACAAGTAATCACTCACATGAGTAACCTTATTGACATCAGTTGGACTAGAGCTGCATCATTATAATTTAGCAAATAACTATTCGGTTGTTTAGCGTACAAATGCTTCTAATTTATGTAGAAATGGAAGGCACTTCTATCTCATTCATTAAAGAAAACATGATGTGAATTATCACTTAATATATGCAGAAAAAGGCAGATTTTAAGCAGCATAACATAATAAAAAGAATGAATCTTTTCCTACCAGTGGCAATGTGAGATTCTCGGTTAATGTTTCCCATGTTTTTTTCTTACCTAACCGATAAACTCGGGCTGAATCTAACGCTGGCTTTTTTCCAGATGAGTCAAGAAGACCCTTTGTTTAGAATTTGGTTAATTCTTTAGTTAGTGGTTGCATGACTCTGGTGTGGTCTTGCAGAGCTGCATGGCTTTATGGAACTAATACCAGTAAAGAGCAAAAAAAATTTCTGCTAGAGATTTGCTGATACAACTCTGGGGTCATACACAGAGTGTGGACCGGCTGAAATAACCCATTGTATTTTGTGTTGACTGGGATACGGCTCTGCTTCTTTGGAAGCCATTGAAGTCCACAGTCCTGCCAAATTCCCATTTGGAAATTGGATCCCCCCCTCCTTAAACTTCCCTGCAGTTCCACCCCAATCAAACATGGTCTTTAGCATGTTTTTCCAGGCAGGGATGCAGCATTTGGTTGCTGGCATGCTGTGCCCTGGGAGACAGCGAGGATTGCCCCTTTTTTTTGGGTCCTTCAGGCTGAGTACTGAAATAGCCAGCAGCATCACCATGCAAGCTGACAATCTTTGTGCAAGCTCACTAATTTTCCCTATTTCCAGCTTAATGAAATGCGAGGGGTTTAAAATTTCTATTAGGCTTGAAAGTGGTACAGGTTGCCTGAAGAAAAGGGTTTTTTATAGCTTTTAAAAGAATTTTGTACTGTGTTCTGCTGATTTGGCTTTCTTGAATTTCAGCTGGTGTAGAGCGTAGTAAGGTGATGGTGAAACTCTTTCCCTCGGTGTCTCTGGGATCGCACACGTGTGAGGGGGTGCTGAGCCCCACGGTCGGGGACAGTGACCTGGGCTGAGACTCTCCTTCCGTGGCTGGTGGTCTTGGAGCTGAGGTGAGACTGGGAAGAGTCAAGAGGCTGTTTTGGATTTCTCGTTTCCCCTGGTGCAATGGATAGCCCATCCTGTGAAGAGCAATACCTGGTGCTGATACCAGCTGAATGACAAAGTGTTGAGTGGGTTAGGAAAACAACAAATGTCTTCTAGGATAAAGAGGAGAGAAAGCAATGAAGCACTCAAACAACAACAAAAACTAGACCAAAGTGTTTATAAATACATATGGCACAGCTTTTCTGAAGCCACACTTTTATTTATTTTGATAGCAGTGCTGGAAAGCTATTTCTGTCTGTCTTCCCCCTTTATTCTTACTGGTAAATGCATAATAAGAGCTTTCCTATTAGGGAAATAGAAGTTTCAAAGAGAAGACTGTTTCCTTGTCAAGGCATTCTCCCACTGTTGGGAGATGGATGCCTTTTTGGTAAATCCCCAATTTCTTAGGAAAAATTGTGTTCCAACTGCAATTCATGCATAATGTCCTGAGTAGCAAGGGTAGATAGTTTAAAAAGAAATCTCTGTAGTAACACAGGGAGAAAAACAAACTGATAACTCTTGACAGATTGATGGCTTCTTCCTTCATCTAAATCTTTCTAGATTAGCATGTCTGTTTTGTTTTCATGGATATGCTTGTTAGCACTAACCTAATCTGTATGGGAAGTACATTTATCCTAGGGATGTGGGGCATTTATACTGTTCACTTGTCACCAAGAATAATGGAGAGGACAGGTAAGATAATTTCAACCATATGAAGGGTTGAGAGATGGCTATACGTATTTTGATAATGGGACACTCAGTGTGAATGATCTGAAGTGCTTTTGTTACATATTTGCTAAAAATACACCTTTTTAATGGTCTTTTTTCCCTGTTTTTCCTCTGTTCAGGGCACCTGGGGTTGCTCTAGGACAAGGAGACATCAATAGCCACTTTGGGCTCACCGAAAGGACTACCTGGGGAAAGACGTGAGGGTGCATGAGAGTCTCCGGTTCACAGGGAGTGGTTTAGTTCAAGCAATCCCAAATTGCTGGTTCCCCAGTTCCCACCTCTCTTGTAAACAGAAAACAGTGTTGAGCATGGGGAAATGTCTTTGGGCACAGTCAGCACTGGGGACTGATGCAACATTCCCAGTCGCAAAGGTACTTCATCTGGGTGACAACCGACCAGGGATGTATTTCCAGACCTATTGAAGCAACTGGTCTCCAAAAGCTCTCTCCTAGTCTTTGTCCTGTGGCCAGCACGTTTGCAGGTGAGACTATGTTAGTTAACTGCTATTTCATATTCAGGCATCAGAGAAGCCTTTCCTGCCGCCCTGCTGCTTTGCCAGATGCTCTCCATTTTCTGGCTGTGCAGTTGATTCCTCCTTTCTAAGCATAACTCTTTGTAATCACCTTCACAATATTTCATCTTACGGATTTCATAGCACTTCCACTATCGTCAAGAGAATTTTGAATTCTGGTCCTGTCCTCTAGAGCGCTTGCAACCACTCCCAGCTTGCTGTCATCCACAAATTATATCAGTGTCTTCTCTGCTCCAGCTTCTGAGTCTGAGCAGGAGCACACCGTGGGTCTCCAATTCATCTGTCCTTTCATTTTCACAGGTGTTGTGGTTTAACCCAGCAGGCAGCCAAACACCACACAGCCGCTCGCTCACTCCCCCCCCCCCCCCGCAGTGGGATGGGGGAGAGAATTGGAAAAAAAAGTAAAATCTGTGGATTGAGATAAAGACAGTTTAATAGAACAGAAAAGGAAGGGAAAATAATAATAATAATAAATATACAAAATAAGTGATGCACAATGCAATTGCTCACCACCCACCGACTGATGCCCAGCCAGTCCCTGAGCAGCGATCACTGCCCCCCGGCCAACTCCCCCTAGTTTATTTACTGAGCATGACGTCATATGGTATGGAATACCCCGTTGGTCAGTTGGGTCAGTTGTCCTGGCTGTGCCCCCTCCCAGCTTCTTGTGCACGTGGCAGAGCATGGGAAGCTGAAAAGTCCTTGCGCAGTGTAAGCACTACTTAGCAACAACTAAACCATCAGTGTGTTATCAACATTATTCTCATACTAAATCCAAACCACAGCACTATACCAGCTACTAGGAAGAAAATTAACTCTGTCCCAGCCAAAAGCAGGACAACAGGGGATGCTAATCACCACTCTTTGGCTGGTGATTTTCAGCCACTTCATACTCGCGTTACGTTAACTTTATTTAGACTACGCTTTTTGATTTTTACTTGTGAAAGTGTTTTATGGAACTGTGTATAAAGCCTTTCTTTCTGAGACACGCCGTATCTCACACTGCCTCAGCGATGAGGTCGTTTGCCCCTCCTGCGCCTTCCCTCCCTGCCATGTCCTCATCTTCCCTTCCCTGACCAAATCCTCCTTAAGTTTGATTTTGTTTTTATTATTTATTCTTGAGAAATTTATAAACTTATATTGGTTATGTCTCTTGGGCCACCATCTAATCTTCTAGGTGATGACAACTTGATTGATGAATAATAGATTCCGGTATCTTTACAGCTGCCAAAGGGAGCTATAATTTCTAAATGCATCCCTTAAGATAGAAGCTGCATTTGTCCTTCTCCAGGAGTTAGTCTTTAATGAGCCCAGTTGTCTTTACATTATTGAAAACTTCTTTTCATTGTGATATACAAGAGAAAGAATTGGAAATAAGTAATTTACATTGTATTAGTGTTTTGGGTGCTGCAGAAATCCTATAAGTGACATTCCCTGCTCTGGAAAACTTTAATATTAAGTAGGCAAGGTAGACAACTGAAAGGACTGAAAACAAACACACAGGAAATTAATTGAATTGGTGAGGTATAGATCAGTGGCACAATGGAGATTAAAAGTCAGTCGCTTTGAAATCCAGAATAAAACTTTGTCATCGCTCTGATGCCGTTTTTTGATGGACTGTGGAAAATACAGAAAAATTAAACTGGTCCCTTGAAAACATTCAAAATTGAAGAATAACATGAAATGTGATTTTATCATTTCAAAGATGGGGATTTTAAAAATTCACTAAAATCCCAGTAAGAACTCTGAAAACAGATTTTTTTTTTTTGGTTATTCTGTATTTATACTTTCAATGTAGAAAGTAGCTATCAATATATTTACCTCATAAGATTAGCGCAAAAAAAAAAAAATACTTTGAGAAAGCTGAATTTCATCTTCTTCCATTCCTGTGGATACAAACAAAAAGTGGTTACAAATCACTTTTCATTGATAGAAGGAATTTATTTGTCCATTTATTTTACCGGAGTGTCTGCTGAAATTGAAGTTCTTGATTAATGATCTACAGGAGGTAATGCTGAAGAAATCTGCTTTTGGAACCGCAAGGAAACTCTGTGAGAATGTAGTGGGTTGTATATAATACTGACCCTAACCAGGAGTGGGAATATAAACTGTACAAATACTCCTGAGCAGAACATCATGTGGAGACAAGGGTCACTCACTGCTGAGCAAAAACATGGCTCCTGCCACAGATTTATATGGAAATGTGTCAGGTAAAGTTATTCAACAACCCGGTTGTCAGAAATAATCATTAAAGTAATTCTACTAGAAATATAAACAGATCCAGGTTATGTGTAGGACATTACTATGATTATTTCCCAGAGACTTTTCCCTCTAACCAAATACTGGAGCTAGTACAGTGCAAAATTTTAAATAAAGATAAGATAGAGGTAAGCAGGATCTGGCGGCCAACATTAACTGCGGCTTTCGGAGCAGGCTCACCCAGGGCTGCCGCTGCCCTTGCTCAGGTGGGCTTTCTTGCGCTAGTCTGCTACATTTTTATTTTACTTTCTTCCTAGTTCGTTTTTTTTTCTTGCACAGCTTATCCTTTACCCTACAGGGTATAAATTCTCCCTTCTGCTATTTTCTGGCCTGCACCGCTCTTATTCTTATTAGCCCCTTATACTTGCAGTTACAAAATGCAAATATGCCAGGCAGTCACTTTACTCCTATCCGAGGGATTTTCTGCCTATAGGCCCATTGTGTTCCTTAAATAACACAGTTTTTCCTGCTTGAGCGGGTTTTCTGAAATTAAAAGCCTTTTCAAGAGCGCTGCTACACTTTATAAATCATACATCATATGGGATGTTTATTGTACACAGATTTTAACTAACTCATTTTTCAGCTTACTGGTGGCTTTTCCCACAGCCCATGCATGGCGTATCGCTAACGAGGCCGTGGGGCCAGGAAGGGATTTTTTCTCAATTACTGCCTCACTCTTTCTCTTTCCCCTTTTTATCGGTTTCAGGATTACCAGTGTTACAAGGCAGTAACAAATTAAGTCTTATCTGTGTGGAAGATTTTACTGAAATTGGTGAAAGTATTTTTGTGCAGAAAAGAAAAAGGTATGCAAATAAATGAAGTGTATGTGCTCCTCTTGCAGAAGCACAGCATTTAATGAACCGCATCCTTGTAAGTACATGGTTTTATCTAAAAACAGATTGCTACTCACACGGGTACTTGCCAAATGTGCTCTGATCAAGCCCAATTTGACCTACCTGCAAGAAGCAGCTCACCTTGGCATTGAGCGTGTTCCTCAGCCGCGTGCTCCAGCCTGTGGCTGTTCGTTGCAGCTGGAGGCGAGGGGCTGACCCAGAAAGCAGACGTAGCTATGGAAAATTTGCATATTGTGCAAAAAGATTGCATGCTACAATTTCTCCTCTGCAGCCTGAGCTAGTTACTCAATCTGCAGTCTGGATAGCAAACCTTATCTGCTGGGCTTCTGGAGGACAAGGCTGGGGAGACCGAGCTAGAGGCGTCAGCGCAGGCAGCAGGCAGCCACACTGTGCTTTCC
Organism: Calonectris borealis; assembly: GCF_964195595.1. NCBI lineage: Eukaryota > Metazoa > Chordata > Aves > Procellariiformes > Procellariidae > Calonectris > Calonectris borealis. Next base: position 17,474,001 of record NC_134326.1, read on the forward strand.
AGGAGGAATGTCCATAGCAGCATTTCTGGTCTATATATTTCAGTTCTCAGGCTATCATCCTACAATAAAGAAAAAATCATCGTTCTGCAGAAACTCTTTCTGTGCAAAAATGGTGTTCACTTGAAAATTCAATTTGCTGTTGAAAAAGTTTTGAGCTTAAAAATTTAATTAGTCCTGTTAAGAAGTTTGCTGGCAATTGTTCACTAGGTCCTGGGCCAGCTGAGTCCTTTGGGGTCTTTCATTTGACTTGAGTGGGAGTTCAAGCAAATCTTCTGTCACAAAAATAACTGGAATCAATGCTTAGACTTCATCCTAGAGAATGGGAAGTGTGATAATGTGTTAACTGCAATTTTGGCTTCTGATATACTTTTTACATCGTCAGAACTGCTGAAGCATTTTATGGGAGAAAAGAGAAAAAACAACGGATCAGGCAGTATTCCCCTAGGCTGACGAGTAGATGTGGTGTGATAAAATACTATTATTAAGCTCAGCTGGGGGCAACTAATGAATGGATTCAGAGTAGAAAAAAAAAGTCCGTGCAAACAAATCCCAACCACTTGGAAAAATGTCTTGAACATAAAAGCAAAAAAATTGCAGCTGTTACATGAGTCTTTTTGTCTAATGGTCCAAAATACTGCCAAGCATTGAACAAAGTTTTGTATGCAATTACTTGTCTATATTAAAAATAACACAACACACCAAAGCATTACAATGAAGATATTTACAGTATGTACCAAATTGCTTATTTACATGTATGGACTCGCTGACTGGCTGTGGTCATTTCTGGAGAGGAGGCAGCTGCGGGAAGACTGTCCAGGAGAGGTGCTTATGGGATGCTGCAATAGTTTTTGGCTGAACATGTATAATTAATTTAATCTTAAATCAATTTACAATATCAATAATGAAGCACCTCTTAATGGACTTCTGACTGGTCAAGTGTCAAGGCAGATTGCGCAGCGTGGAGAGAAAGGAGAGGAACAACTTCCCTCGTTGTGTAAGCTTGTTGCAGAGCATGAATAAATCATTCTCTCTTGCTGGCAAGATGTTTCATACTGCTCTAAGATTTCTGAAGTTAACTTCCTTCTAATTTAACATATGCCTGCCGTTTAAAAACAGCCTCATCCTCTTAAGAAAAAGCACGTAATTTATGCGCTACTTTTAACTTCTAATAAAAGAGCATGCTTATGAACTCTGAAAAAGACAAGTAGCTGAGAATGGAAGTTATACTTTCTGCCGAGTCTGAGATGAGCAGCTACCAGGAGAAGCTGTCGGGAGTTAACGGCATCTCCAAATTGCTGAGAGCCCTGCAGTGCTGCTTTGAGCTTTTTATTTAACTGTATGAACTCTTTTCTGTTCTACAGGCACTGGGTAAGGTCTTTCTTCACTACCATTCAAATATTACCTCATATTTTTGACCTGAATTTCACATACTGTCTTCTGGGAATTTCCATATGTTTCTGCTCTGGAATGATGCTATTAATAATGCTGCTGTGTGCTCTTACTGCTGTTCCCCTGCACTGAGTGCTGCGTTTCCTAATTTCTGAGACAACCTGGAGAGTTTTAGTACAATTGCATCCATGAAAATCAGCCACAGCTATACTGGTAAAGCTCTTCATAATACTTCAAATCTGTAATTTTCTCATGAGTTTGGATAGCAAGTTTTCTGTAGCTCTAGAAGATCAATGAAACCAAGACAATCTGTTTAGCAAATTAATTTATACCCTTGATTAATCTTCTGTGGTGCACGCACCACCATGCTTCACCTTTGAAAGGTTCTGAGGAGTTCACTATGGGAAAAAGCTGGTAAATTCAGGGACAGCTGAGGATTTCAAAGCTAAACGTTTATTTGCCCCATTCCACTGGGAAATTCTGCACGGTGCTCGGCGTTTTGGCCATGTTGAAGGCTACGGTTACCTTTGTTGTTTAAAGATTTCCCTAAATCTAACAAGAAAAAGATTGGTTTTGATTCCTCCTGAGAAAGCAGCTGCTTGTGTTATTAAAAAAAGAAGAAAAAAAAGCTCCCCCTCCCAATTGACCTGTTAGTCCACAAGAGGAAATACTGTTTTCTGAATAATCAGAATCCCAATTCAGTGTATTTTAAAGCAAATATAGTAGTTCTCTCATGTTCAAATCTATAAGATTGATCAAGGCTGCCTGGAGAGTGAGTACCTCTGTGCGTCGACAACAACTCAGCTAGTGCTGCCCTGCTACTGACTTTTTCTTTTTTTTTTGTTTCTTTCTCTTATTTTTCTTAAATGTAGGCAACCTTCCTTATAATGAATGTCTCTGTGCCCAGGCAGCCCCTCGTTGCAGCATCCGAAAAAAACAGATAGATGTTACCATTTGCCTAGGTAAGATAAATAATGATTAGGTGGTGGGTTTCTCATCTGAAGACGGATTGGGCAATAGAAGCCATTCTCTCTGAAATTTCTCTTTTCAGGTGGCTGAGAAGCAATTTTAAGCAACAGGGAAGTTCTGGCCCGGTAGCGTTCATCACTTCATTTCTAGTAGAGAAATTAGTCATGATGTAAGTAAATAATGGAGAGAGTGTAAAAGGCAGTGATGCAGCATTTTTCTTCATTTTTTGATTGCTGCGTTGCAAAAGCCATCGCCATGGAGAAGGCAATCTGCAGCACGGCAGCTTTCTCTGCAAAAAGATGGCAGCGTGATTAGGCAGGAGATCACCTTCTGTGAATGCCTGCCTGGTTTTATAACCAGAATACCCTCCTGATTTTATAAACAAATCTTTTAGCAGCTTCTAAAAGGCTTTCCCCTCCAATCACCCATGCTCCCACATCCCTGCTAAAGAAGGTTTTCTTTTCCACTACCTTCTGGTTTTGTACAGACTGGAAAGTCCAGAAGTGCAAAACAACTGTGAAATTGGTGGCACACACCACATCTCCAGGACTGAAGGTGTAACTTTATTTCCAATCCAATTTTGCAGGTTAAAGTGATGGAGAAAGTGTAAGTGTTCAGAGAGCCCTCTCTGAATCAAGCTCATTGTAAAATCAAAATTATTAAACCAGTGCATTGCTCTTCTTGAGGGGTCCCCCCCAAGTAGTATGTCCAAAATTTCACGTGCTCTTTTGAGGTACCAATAAATTACTCTTAATATATATTGAGTTGTTCTTCCATATATGCTGTTTGTTGCTTATATTAATAGAAAGCGTGTTCTCTGCTTACTGTAACTGCTACCAGCGCAGATGTCATAGGAGGAGAGCAAAACAACACAAAAATCTTGGGGATTTCAGCTTGAGAAGACTGAATTTTATATTTGTATGGGTTTTTTTTTGGTCTGGATTACATCTATCACTTCACAAAAGATATATTATAAAGGATATATTATAAACCCCTTTTTTTGGTCTGTACACAGACCACAGGTTTGTGGCTGTGTCCGAGATCTGTGCCTCATGCACCTTTTCAGTTTAGCTTCCATTTCATTTCAAGGCCATGGGAAAATGACTTTTGCTGCTCCTTCCATTTCGTATTCATTCATCATTTTCATATGGTATCTACGCAGAGTTGTGTCATGTGTTATGCAGCTCAGCCACACGGAAAGCTGCCAATGTTAAAAATCAATTTTTTTCTCGGAACTAGAAACTAGGAGCTGTTTCTTATCACTCTTCAAGAAAGTGAAAAGTAGCACTGGCTCAAAATCTGTGGGCTTAGTTTTCCCATTCCTCGTATGTCCCTGAGATTTCAGAAAGTTTTCTTGCTCGTATGGGATTGAAAGCATGAGCTTTTGAAGATTTCCTTGGAAAAACAAACCAAAAATGGTGTTTGATGTAAAGCCAATGACACATATTGTGAGGTCACGAAAACGTGTTCCTGTAAATTGATTCTTTTTTGGTTTTGTGTTAGCCAGCCTGGATATGAGGAGTTGTATGACACTGGGGACCAAGTGGTGACAGTCTGGCCTGGATTTGGCTTTTTCATTTTTCTGTCTTGTCATGGAGTTCAGCAGAACTGACTGCTAGGAGTCAGTCCAAGTAACGCGTAGGATGCTTTGGCTCACCGCGGTCTCTAGCTGGTGGCTGCGCGGGTGACGCCAAAGGGCTTGATCCCAGAGTTAATAAAGACCCGGACGTTTATTGATTTATCTCTGCTGTCCTCGCTGATAAGCAGGTCTCTTTTTGAGTCGTGTGCACTCCTGCTGAGATGGAAAGTGATTGTGATTGAAAGCACTTGTGACCCCTAAACATGATAGTTGGGAGATTTTCTTTTTCCAGTTAATGCGTTTGTTTTTTTCCAAGCTAACTGGCTGTCTGCCAGATAAGCCTGATTGTGGGTCCCTCTCCATTCTTTTGCAGGAACTGCAGGCTGGTGCTTCCTCCGGAGAGGTGAAAAAAGGAGCAGTTGTTCAGAGGAGTTTGGGTACGTCTAGGGCAGCAGTGTCACCACCCATGTGGGGGGTTTCCAGCTCCCCATCGTGCTGGTTTGGGGATGCATACATGGTATTCTCCTCCTTTCTACGGTATCTGGAGGAACAAGTCTCCATCCAGCCTTCTGCTTAAGTAGGAAAGTTTGTCTAAACAGGTCTCTGAGATGATTTGTCAGGGTGATGCTTTAGAGACCTGCAATAATTTAAACTATATCTTTTCAGAGCTGACAGTAGATCTATGGAAATAACTTCAGAAAGCCTATTATTTCTTAATTGCAGGACACGTGAGTGCCCAGCTTCAGAAAGTCCCTGGCAGGTTACGGGGTCATGCAGCTGGAGGGAAGTTTTCTTCTGACCTGCAGCAGCAGCAGAGCGACCGCCAAAGTGGGGCTGGGGCATCTGCCCAGCTCCAGCCACTAGCCCACGCTGGGGGAATGGTGACCACTCAGATGGTGCTGGTGTCACAGCGAGACCGACTGCCTCGGTGCTGGGCACGTTTCCAGGAAGGGGTCTGCTCCAAAAAAGGATCAGAGATAAGCCCAGGGATGGCTGCAGAGGGGTCGAGGTGCAGTGCTGTATTTTCCCATCTCAGTAAAGCCTGTAGGCTGACTGGGAGTTTTAAGGGAAAGGCACTTCTCTTCTTCAGAAGAGGCAAAGGGAACGAAGGTAGGGAGTAGTGACGACAAAAAGTGGGTGGTTAGGGTTTTTCATGAGTTTCCAACAAGCTCAGCTTCTCCCTGCATCGCCCCGCTCTGGGATTCCAGTTCTGCATTTACAGCTGAGATTGCCACCGAGGAGGAGGGGGGTTGTCCTGTGCCAAGAGCGCGGGCTGGCAGCACCCAGGCACTTGCTTTCCAAAAGAGAAAATTTCTTATTCTGTCATGTGGGAATTCAGTTCTTCCAGAGCGCTCCCTCTGATGTCTGTTTCTTCCCCGAATTATCTGGTGGTTTTTGAGGCTGGCATCCCATGTGAAGCAGGCTGGATTATACTTACAGATTAGTGCTGCTGTGATACCACAGCACGGTGACAAGATGCTCTGCAAAATACAGAGAAGCAAAGACAGAAGATGTAGGGGAAAAAAAAGACATTTACATTTTTTACTTGGAGGAGTAAAATAAACATGGGAACACTTCCCAGGAGAAGAGCTTGTTATGGTATATATGTAAAACTGCAGAGGGTTGCATGTATGGTATTTGCAGAAACATGTCATTCTCAGTCACGAGCTAGTCTTCTGTGATGCTGCCTTTCTCTGCAGGAAGCACATCAGACTAAATTGTCCCAAATTGGCAAAGTACTTAACTTTTTTCTAACATTTTATGGTCAAGAAAGATCAAAACAGGGGGAAAGAGTTTTCAGTTGCTTGATTTTTTTTTTACTGATATTTCAACCACAAATATAACATGTTTGAATTTACTGAAAAAGCCATTTTTGATGTTTCTACCAAAAAATTTAAACCAGCTTTACTGAGCAGGAGTGGTTAACGGTTTCTTTAAGGTGTCTGCGTTGCCAAGGCAACACAACGTGGACGGGGTGGAGATCTGGTCCATACCTTCCAGGGTAAACTCCTGCGCTGTAGGACTCTGCACTCAGACATGCCTTTCTGTATTCTTCATTTTATTTTGTTGCAGCTACAGTGCTTAAGTACGGTTATTTAATAAAGGTAATTATGAGAATAATAAATTGGGAAAGGTTAAAATTGATGAACTGTGGGATGTTTGCTACTTTTGGTGTAGAACGGATGAGCGTGTTGCAGGTATTTATTGGTAAGAAACTTGAAGATTCAGTGCATTTTAATACAAAGCACATTTCTGTCTCTTCACAGCAATTATTGGATTAGCATTGTTTATCTTGGATTCAGAACTTGGAGTGCAAATAATCATTCAAACATTGAGTTCAAACAGTTGATGCGGATAAGCGTGAATAAGGTCTAAGAGCAGAGGCAAGTAGGGAGAAGGAGGGAGATAAGTAAGGGAGTTCAGCGCCTGGTGTGGGCGGAATTCAAGGCCAGACTATTATCTTTTTGTCAACTCATTTCCCAGATAATGAATAGGATTCCATAAAGTGGAGATCTTTATGCATATGGCCAACAAGAAAGACAACAAAACTATTAGTAGGAACTTAACACATTACTGCTGCCTCCTTACTGAGGACTGAATTGCGAGGCATCTCCATGTGGAAAATAAATCTAGTAGCAGTATTTTATTTTTACTGACTTTGGTTGGATACTCAGCAAAGGTCCTTATGTCTTCTGTTACTAATATGTCTGGATGTTCAGGCTCTACTAAAGGTATTTAAAACAAGTATTTGTAACTTCAAATCAGGAAAAAAATCCATTCGTTACTAGACTAATCTCAGCATTTATACTGATAAATGACCACTTCTAAACTGGTGATTACATATTGTTTTTCACACTGTGCTCTCACACACTAGATTTTCTTCACATAAAAATGTAACTTAAGTTGTTCTGATTACACTTCCATAAACATCCCCTTGGAGCTGATTATTGAGCAACTGGGCTTTTCTTTTCACATATGGTTAAAAAATGAGGCCATAAATTTTTGAAAAATGTTCACATTAGTGACCTGGTTTCAACTCCTTTGAAACTTTCTGAAATGCTCCAGAGGTGAGTGCTGGTGTTTGTGGGGTTAGTCATGGCTCTGCATCTGATCGAATGTGTGTTCCCTGCACCGTACATCCCTCCCAGTCCAGTTAGGAGCTCAAAGCTGCTGAAGTACCATAGGCTGGTAAAGGTGGTGATCCATTTGCTCCATTCTTTGAGGCGCAAACATAATGAAGTTGTTAGGTTTGACATCCTTTGGTACCTTCTTGCATGATGTTATTAAAACTGCTGGGACCAGCTCTTGGGAAATGCGGTTCTGTTGGCTGGGATCGCAGCTGGGAAGAGCAGCAATTGTCCTAGTGAGGGGATCTGTTGTCGAAACCATTAAAGTGTGCTCATTGCTGGGACGTGAGAGAAATGCGACAACCCTGTTACGGTCTGATTGTCTCCAAAAACAATATAATATGTTGTTAACATGCCGAAAGGGTATAATGCTCCCTTGCATGCATTCCCGATCTGTTTAATCAGGCAGACATCATAAAGGCAAGAGTTATTGGGAATCGTATCCTTAGGCATATGATGCCATCATAGAAATTTACTCTGTGTCATATATAGTTCATAGTGACACTTTTTAACTCTGTGAAGTGGAGCTGCCTATAGAGGAAAGATGATTTTATGCAAAGAAGAAATATCATTGGTCCCTAGTCTTTTCTTGACCATGCCTAGACCGACTGTCGAATCTGAATTAGTTCTTTAAACTCTTATTCTAAAAGGTGGGGTAATAATTCTGACTTTAGGGGGATGTTGTAAATTGTAATCAATTTCTATTTCCAAAGTATTTTTGCATCTTCAGAGAGCTTTTTGTTAAAATTGTGTATTCTTACTCATTTTTATTGCATAAGCAACCCAGAGAATAATACCAAAGGTTATTTATGAATGCTTTTTCATATAAAAAATGTAAATTCACTTTCACATTTGCAATATTTTTTGTTTGTTTCCCTCAAACCTTCACACAGATGTTTTTGTTTATAAAAGCTAAAGGCCTAAATTTTTCTAGCGTCGCTAGCATTATTAAACTTATCTGTATCTGAATGCCGAATAAGATTTATGACAGAGGTATAAATTCAGAAAGCAAGTCTCCAGCACTTCTGAAAATCAGATTGATATAAGATACTCTAAGTTAGATGGCAAACAACTAGCATCACCTAGGAAGGCAACGCCTCGTGGTGTTGGCAGCAGTGCATCCCGCCCGGTGGGACCGTGCCTGGGAGCCTCTGGCCGCGCATCCTCATCCCGCCGGCAGGAATGCCGGAGGTCTGGGCAGGCATTACCCAGCCCGTCCCATGTCACAGCACTTATGAGTACATGGTGTACCTGACTCAGGTATTTTCAAACTGTTGAATAGACAGTGAAATGTTTTGGTAGTCATCAGGCAGGCAGTAAAGTAAAATTTAATATCCAGCTCTGGATAATTAAAGAGCATAAAAGATCAAGTGTACTTAACGTATTTACTTCAAATGACTCTGCCATATCCATTGAAGAATGCCTCTTATTCAAACTGTACCCTACACTGCTTAGAAATAAAGATGAGCAAGGTGAAATAAAGTCAAGAAGTTCAGCCACAAAAAAGCTGTGTTTAACACTTCAGAGAGGGAAAAAACTGATGAAGAAGGGAGAACTGTGGATGGTGGGAGAAAATACATCAAAGCATCTCTCTCTCTGTTTTTTTTCCTGGTTTGGTTTGCTCTTATATCTTGAAACAAAAATGTTTTTTCAGTCTTGCCATTTTGGTGCTGTTTCATGGCACCATTAGCTAAACTTGAAACAAACCTTTGAACTAGTATTGTAGTGAAAATTTAGCAAAGTTAAAACTTACAGCCCTGGTTGGCTCATATTCTCCAACTTGTACTTCAGCTTTGCTTGTTGTCTGAAGTAGCTACAGGCTTGTAAACAAAACACAAAACAGCACATATAAAGACTTTTTATCAAGATGGTTTTTATTTAATGCTCATGACAATTTTTTTTTGGAAAGAAACAAAACATAGTTTTAAATAATTACTGAAGAAAAGAAAAAATTCAATTAACTGTAAAGTACCCACTTTTTGGGATGCAGTCTTAAACACTGTAAGATAAAAGCACAGTAAATATTATGAGCTCCAATGTGTAAAGCTTAGAAATGGTGGATGTTAAGATTAATCTTGGTGAAAAAAGATTGTGGCAGATATCTTCATCCTGTTGCCCCCTCAAACAGGGATTAGTTATTGATGGCACTCTTTGCTGTATTTTTTATTTTATTTAATAAAAACGCATCATTGAAGTCTAAATGAGATAAAGCAGAATCACTCAGCTAAATGACTTTCTTACAGACTAGCTTTTCATTTGAGGTCTGGATGAGAACTGGCCTCTGCCAGGAGGAAATGTTTTTTGTGTGAAGATACAGGGGAAAAAATATTGTCATTTGTATAACTCCATAGGGAGTTACTTGGATGTATTTGCAGTACGTTATCCTTTTTAAAAATATATATATATTTATATGCAGTCATATTAACAGCAACTGATTGAAAAAAAACAGAGTTCAGTATAAGCAAATGGTAAAGCTTTTGCCTGGTAATATTTTCCTTTCTTAAAAACTTAATATAGTGTGCAATAAGGTTTCCTGACTGCTCATACAAGCAAGACATACAAGTAAAAATGAGTATCATCTAAAATCACTGGAGAAACAGCTTCCCGCTCCTTGGTATGGAAAAGTCTGAATCTCCAGTAATTTCAGTCTAAACCTTTACCCACAGAAGTATTAGGTGAACAATTCCCCTGGGTATTTATGGGAATGGGGCAAGGGAACAGAAATTAGGCATTTCAAAATATCTTTGGCTTTCTTGGGACTCAGGTCACATTTCAGGTTATTTTGATTAGCAGATCTTAGAGCAGCAGAAGGTCCTCAAGAAGTGATGTCCTAAGGACAAGTGTAGGTCTTCCGAAGAGTAATTTCTCTTTGCAGGTCAGACTTCTGGATCGTTTGAAAAGGTTTACCGTAATAATACCAATGCAATGTATACCTCAAACATACCTTTGAGTAAGTAATTGGCTTTTGATCAATGTATTTAACTAGTTTAGTAGAAAAGCTGAATACTGGACAGGTTATGGATTTTTTTGGAGTACAGTGGTGCCTTTTTGAGTCTCCTCAATGAAATTGGATCTGTTGTTCTGTTCTAAGTACTACTGACAAAGTCGATATAACGAAGTGTGCTTCAACAGGGAACATTGTCTCATCTCATATACTGGAAGATGACAGAATACAGCATTATCTAAACACCACAATCAATAAGAGTTCAGGTGGCACAGTGTTTTTGGTACCCAGCGAGAACAGGATGCCTTCATCAAGCAGACTTTCTGAAAGACTTAAGTGGAGATGTAAGACAGTACAGCCCTTTCGAGAGATATGCCTACCAATTCATCTCAAGAGAAGACAAATGTACTAAACACAAAATGTGATCTAGGAGAGACAAAAGACTCAACCCTGATTTCTTTACATTCTTCTTATTCTGACTGAGTGCCAGCAGTGCAATCTCGGCAGTGAGGGGATGCGACATTACTATACTCGCCTTGAAGAACAGAGATGATCCCATCCCTAGATGGAAGAAACTATTATATCGAAAAGTGATGTTTCTGTGACATTTTCAGAACAGGAGAAGAATAGTAATTAAGAGATTTTTATGGAGTAGCGCTCCTTATCTGCACATCTCCATGTGCCTTACAGAAGTGTAGAAGATGTATCATCACTTTCTGATAGAGAAATGGATTGGCAGAGCTGGGAAGGGCACTGGATACCTTCAGCTGTGTTTTATCTGCCTGCTATGAAACAGCCGTGCAGCAGCCAAGCAGCAAACTGTAGGGAATCGCCTCCTGCCCAGACTTTTGCTGCCTGTTTTCTTCCAGGCATTGAGGAGGGCTGTGCCTGAGCAGGAGCAATGGGGGTGCTGGTTGGAGGCAGAGTCGTGGCTATACATGTAGTATAAGCAGGAGAGTGGTGAAGAGACCCACAAGGTGCTAGAGTATGCTCAGTCCTGTTTTATCATTAATGAGGGTCAATGGATAGTTAGTTTTCTTTTTTTGTTTGTTTGTTTTTCACTCCTCCCCCTTCCCCTCCCAGTGCATGAGAACTGGTAATAATAAAAGTGGTGAAATCTGAGGGACCTTCATCTTTCAACATATCCTTTGTGATGAGAAAACTGGATAAAGGTCTGGGCTGCAAAGAGTATGAAGAAGACGCACTTCATCACCTTCCTCCTTTTTGGGAGGGTCCCATGCTGTAGGTCATGTGGTAGCCTGCTTTATTTATTAAAAGAAAAAAGGTTAATGACTGGGATTTGCAAATGAGGGCCGAAGATCTAACACAAAAGATTCCCTCCTCTAGTGATGCTGGTTTGTAATCCCTGTTAGACTCCCTTACCACCACTGGGAGTGCACTGCATGGGAATGTGGCAGTAAATTAACTCCTATTCAACCTTGCTTTATTTCTAGCAAATCCGAAAGACTACACTTGGCATAGCAAAACTGAACAGATAATTCAGTACGAAAGTCCCTAAAAAACCTTTGTCATAGCTGGAAAAGAATATCAGGGCACTGCCATGGGACAGTAGTGCAGCATCTCACTCAATACAGTGTGCCCTGAGGATTTACAGTTAATTACTGACCACCAGTTTTGCATTCTCTTACGCTGTCCTTGTCTCTAACTTGTGAATGGAGTTTTTCTTGGACTAAGTTACAAGAGGTGACAATAAAATGAAAGCAATAGCTAGGGATTTCTCAGGCTTGGTCTTCTGAAGACATTGAAATGTTCTGTGATGAAAAATTTCAGGACCTGCCTAGCCGTTGCTGATAATGTGGGCTGAAAGCGAATGCCCTACATCAAGACTGAAGAGGTTAAGCCTGCAGTGAGTTAACACGCACTCTTGTCAAGAGGGCTAAGCGCCTAAGTTAAGGACTATGAGTTTGGACAACTTTTATTGCCTTTGACATTCACTGTTTGTTTATCAATTCTCAGGATCAAAAAACATGCTTTAGTTACCAAAATCTTTATGATTGGAGTCTTTTCTATTTGCCAAAGAACTGGAGGTCTGAATGAAATGAGATAAAACTGAATCATATTAATGCTGAAGAGTTAAAATCAAAAGGAGGTTGTTTATGACTAATAAATGTCAACACAAAACTTAAAAACCTGAGCAGATATTCAGACAAAGGCATGGTTTGCTATGACAGTGAAAGGTGACCCTTTCGTCAGTGTATGTTTTCATAAATATACTGTGGAGCGGTACATAAACAAGTTGCACACAAATTCCTACCCACATTGAACTGAGCCAACACAAAGACGTCTGCGTGCACAACATAACTGCCCGTGGCTGTGTGGGTGCTGTGGGTGCGGGACTGTGGTAGCTGCCCCGTGGACACGGTGCCCTGCTGCGGCACAGACCCGCATGGCGGCCCTGCCAGGTAGAGCACAAACACCAGCTGTATAGTCTGGGACGTTTGGACCCGGGTTTTTCCTTTAATATGATTTCTGTTGCTTTTAATTAGGCAGCAAAGATCAAATTGCGCATTGGAAGAAATTATAAACAGCTCCAGGAACTCTTTGCTACGACTTCAGACTATACGTCCTGTATAGTCTGTATACAGGAATACTGTAAAGCCATGGGGCTTTTGGCCGAAGAATAGTAGAAGAGCTGTATAAAGTCAAGGCCAAAAGTCTGTCTCTCGCAGTGTCCTGACTTAGCGAATGGTCATTAGGGAACATCAAAGGGAGAGGATGAGAATAAATCTGTTCTTACTCAACTTCCACACCTTATATCTATGCCTTCGTATTAGGCATCCATTGGCACACTTTTTGCCAGGAGTTTGCCTACTTGTTTTCTGAACACATGCACACTTCGTGTTTTTTGAAAGCATTCTATGGCAATGAGTTCCAAACTATAGTTACATGTACCTCCGTTTGTTTGTTTTAGAACTGCTGCTAGATAATTTAATTTTATGTTCCTTATTCTTGTATTACACGAATTATTATTTTTTTCCTGTTCACCCTTAATCTGCCATTCATAGTTTTACAAACTTAATCGTAACCTCTCCCACTCTCTATATAAAATGATTATATACATCTCACATTTCTTTAGCATTTGATAAGCCATCAAATGTTAAAATAAGAAAAACATCCCCATAAGCTATAGCATCAAAAAAATCCACAGTTGAAAAATGGCTGGAGATTTGCACTGGCTCCAGCTATTTTGGCCAAATAAAGATCAGCCTGTGGGCAGATTTACACCTGCAATTACAGAAATAGATCTCCCTATGTTCAGGCTGTTTGGAAAAATAAAAAGTAACTCTTGATCTTCCTCAGTAGACAACCTGCTGTCCTTGTTAAGGTATAAGAGCTAGTAATACTTGTATTTTATTTCCTTTGACACAGACACAGGGCTGTGGAAAGCTGCTATAGGAAGAAATGAGCAGCACAAACCATGATTAATGTTAAATAACTAATTGGACCAAATCTCTGGAGAGAGAAGTAGGGATTAGAGATAAGAGAAGCACAAATCTTTCTGTTTGTTCTTTTTAAATGAAAGACTACTATTGTTTAAATTTCTTCTTATTGGTATGTGAGGTAGAGTGTAGTGAAATTTTCTTCCTGCATTTTGTTCACAAACGTTTAAAAGGGTGACCTTTCAAGTTGCTTAATGAATATGCCAAGTACCTAAATATCAATCGTTTCTTTTAAAAAAACATTGGTTCTGGTCTGTCTTGCCTTACGGAAAGAAGATTTTTCAGCCAATTTGTTATGCAGCTACTGGAGGCAATCAGCTGTTTCTAAGACTGGGTCCGTGAAAAGCACAGCTGGGCGTGCGGTTGCAATGCTGCAGCGCTCAGGAGCTGCTATGTTACTGGAAAAAAGGGATCGACGTGAAAATGTTTTCTTTGAAAGTTAGGGTTATGGAAACCTGAGTTTGCGTTTGTCTGTTCAGATTATAATTCGGATAGGTGGGAAACTGCTCAGCCACCTGTAGAAGACTTTTAGCTTTAGTTTTTTTCCCTACTCTACAGTGCAAAACCAAAGACTTTTCAAATATTTGGAAAGAGGGGAGGAGGAGAGACAACCTCAATAAGGGTTTATTGCCTGGCAGGGAGGACATTCAAGTCCGTGGTGGGAAGCCTGTGCTCTCGTCCCTCGTGCAAGCTGGGCACAGCAGACCGTATCGCTTAGTTTCTCTGAAAGTCTCCTTGGTTTTGATCAATACTTTCATCTAGCGGCTGAGAAAAAATTTCCAGTTGAAAATGTAGTTGAAACAGCTTTGTTCTTGTAAGTGTTTCCTCTATAATCAATCAGCCTTTTAAGGGAGGAATAAGTTATATTGCAATTTCTTTGCTGGTGCTATTGTAAGTTCCTCCGAGCAGAGACCTGTTTGTGTCCATACAGCCCAGATACAGCAGGGCCCTGATCCTTCAGCCACTGCGGAGGTGTCTGCCTGTGATCTGCTGCAGGGCAAATTAATAAACCAACAGAAGTTATTTGAATGTGCTGTATCTGTACTTCTACCTTTTTTTAAATAACCATGATATTGTAAGTTCCATCCAGCTACATACAGTAGAGGTGATGAATAGCATTCCCATTGGAAGCTAGTATTTTTTAAGTGCAATGGAAATAAGAAAAAATACACTCAAAATGCCCAGGTTCAGAGCATTTTGGGCTGTCTCCCAAGCAAGGGGAGCTGGTTGCTCCTTAATTACAGATAGGGAGAGAAACAGATTTTTCAGCCCACTGGAAATTTGAGAGTCCCGGTGTGCGAATGCAGAAACAGTTTTAGACAAGCGTGGTTCAGCAGGTCCTGGCTCTCAAGGTCCTGCAACGGCTGCTGGGACAATGGGACAGTTGCCATAATGCAGCTGTGTTTACTTGCACGGATCTAGGACCGTCAGTAAAACTGGAAATATAGTCAATGTATAAAATAAGAAAACCCAAGCAAAAAAGACACCTGTTATTACTGTTCTTTTCCAGTGATTGCTTCAGGTCTTTGTAATCTCTGAGCCAGAAGAGTTGGGAACAGCTGAAAAGCATCCTGCTGCTTGAAGGCTGCCTGCTCCCTGTTCCGGGAAGTTTTCTGCTTTCTGGAGCCGGTGATGTCCTACTCACAATCTATTGAACAGTATTTCTGCTTACCAACCACAGTATTTTAATGAAGTGAAAATTTGCCCTGGAAAATTGGAGCTCTCCATTCAGGGGAACTTTTGTTCCATTGCAGCTTTGAGTGCATGTTTGGAGACAAGCAGAAAGACAAGTGGAGTGTGTTGAAGTTTTACATAAAGTATAGCTGCGTATGTGAGATGCAGCTATGAATTTACACAGCAAACTGTGCCTGCACACCACATATCATAACAGCGTCTTAGAGAGGCCACACGTGGCATTAATAAAATATATTAGACTTGGGATGCAGTACTTTGATCGACCCTTTTTCCCACACACAGAGCTGGTCTTAGGATTGTCATGTTACGGGTATGTTAAATGCACGTAAACACAGCATCAAACGCACTATAAATGCAGACAGTTTTCTATATCCTGGGGTAAATATGATTTGACAGAAAAAAAGAGATTTGCCGTAGGGTCTAGACAATCTTACCCCAGCTTTGTATAAAATGTGAAATGCAGAAATGCACTAATTCACATCGGCAGTCCTGGTTACCCTCTCAGCTACTGCTGTGAAGAATATTAACAGATTGCTGAAGTACTTCAATTTTGGAGGATAAAATGGTTGATCACACAGAGTATATCTCTAGTTACCAACCAGAGAAACTATACTTCAAACAAAAATGTTTCTTCTGAAGGGAAAAAAGCCTAAGTTGTAGAAGAATGAAAGCTATTCTTTACTTATTTCTGAAAAATAAAACAGCCTATTTATACATTGATTTATCAAGTTTGTCCCAACCATCTTCCAGCCAGGATTCACAATCCTTTCTTTTTGTTTCTGTACATGCTACAGCACACAGATGTGGCTTTCATAGTGGAAATCAATATATCTGCAGGATGCCTCCGGTCCTAGTACAGTCCACGGCTTCTTTGATTAAACTCTACTAAAGCATAATTATCTGGAATGCCTTGCTATTTCCTTGGCAGTGCTCACACAGCTTTCCAACCAGGAAGCATTTTATCAGGGCATTAGAGCCCCACACAACACATGCTGGAGAGAGAAAATCTCCATCCTCGGGACAAGAGAACATTTGTATAACATGCAGCTTTAGTAGCCGAAAGGAAAGTAGCCACATACGTGTTTCTGCACCTAGCTTTGAGGGCAAACCTTGGCTTCATTTGGGTTTGGGTGTTCCTACCAGAGATCACATTTATGGGTTTTGCTGGTGATTTTGCGCAGCCCCATGGGGGCGGATAGTAAGGGGTGACTTGAACTGCTACAAAATCCCAGTTTCTTTTAAGGAAAAAAGCTGCTGGCGATGTGCAGAGGCAGGCTGCAACTGGTCTCCGTTGGAGATGCTGTGGTCCTGGCCCGGGCGCTGAGCATCCGCCCCTCAGCCCTGCCCCGCCGAGCCCGGGCGCAGGCGGGCGCTGCTGCCCCGGGAGCCGGGCAGCTCGGGTACCCCGGTGCCTGCTCCGTTTGTCGCTCCGATTCATGCAATATGGTCATAGTAACAAAACAATTTTCAATGTGACATTATCCTCTGGCAATCCATGGCTCAGGCGTTTTCCAAACAGGGAACAGAAGGAGAACTGTCATGTTAACATTTTAGCTGACTCCAACCTCCTCCTTTTTTCTTTTTTTCCAAGGTTGTGTATAAAATCCGCCTCTTCTTCCCTACACTGCCAGATGAAACTGCGGTACAACACTTCTCGTAGAACGTGAAAACCCCTGCTTTTCACAGGGAGCGTTTGAGTCACCAACTGTCAGCGTAAAACCCGAGACAACGGGTGAGTCAGGATGATTGCTGTGGGCTTCAAAAGAGGTGTTTTAATCCGACGGTGCTGTGCCAAATCAAAATTGTTATTTTGAAAGATTTATATCTCTGCAAAGCGGGCCTATGCTGGCCAGATGCCAGCAGCCCTATTTCAACCCCTTCTTTCTTTTTTTGATTATAGGTATAATCAGAGCTCGAGACGTGACTTTTTCTGTGACAAAGGGATAAAGCTTTATTAGTGGATCCAGGAGGAAAAATTTCCATACAGGCAAATTTCTGCAGTTACAGAGAGCAGCGAGCAGGATTTTCTGTTACGCTATTTCATACTGTTTTTAACCAGAATATGTAATGCCCATGTCCTCTGCTCTTAAACATTTCCCAGATCCTCCCTGGAGGGCCACCGGAGGAGGGGTCCCCTCCTCGGCCCCTTGCCTGGCAGCGGTGCCACACGCTTGGCTGAACATCTGGGCGGTCACACAGACCATGGCCATAGCCAGGTGCTTCTCTGGTGGTGGGACCAGCTCCCATGTCCATACTGTCTGTTCCAATACGTGATTCTCCAGAGAATCTCAGTTTTTTTCTCTGCCACAAAGCTCTTTTGTTGTTTTTTTTTTTTTTCTGGATGAACTTGCCAGCCATCGATGGCCACCTGATGAATGCCTGAATGTCATGGTGTCTCTAATCACTTGGCATCACTTGAGAGAAAGAGAAGATAGTTGCCAGCACCTCTCCAGAGGCCAGTAATGCCTCATTGAAAGCTAAGATTGGAGGATATGATAGACAAGCTCAAAACCACTCTGTTTCCAAGCAATGAAGATATTCTTAGGCTCACTCATATTGCCAATTAAAGAAAGTAAAATAAAAGAGCTGTCCTTTGGACTAGCAATCAGCCAGCACAATTCTGGTAAAAATAATTCGAAGCAGCTTGCAGCAGAGGCTGAGGCTCAACACCCAGCTAGAGAAAGGCGGGAGCCTGTGGATTTCCCAGCCGGAGCACCGGGATGAGATGCTGCAACCCACTGTTCAGGCTCCCTCCCAAAGAGCTGCTGCCCGGCAGCGGCACTGGCCGTGCAGAGCGGCTCTTCCTGGGCTCAGGGGGATGTGGCCCCGCTCCGCTCCCCGCCGTCTTCAACAGGGCAGAATCTCGGAGCAAAGGAGTTGAGGTTTGGTTGGTTTGTTGAATACACATGCTTCCCTTGTCTGTGACCCACCTGGGGGCACGCACGTCGGAGCATTGCATCAGCCCCGGTCCTGCGTCCATCTGCTTTTCTCCATTGTTTCCCCAGCATCAGAGGAAACACTTTGCTTCACTCTAATGCAGATGGCAGACACCGATGGAATATGTGCTTTTATTTTTCAACTTGTGCTGTGTGCCTGCAGTGTTTCTTCAGAGTTTTGGGAAAAGGTATTGCTTTGGTTTTATTCTGTGAAGCTTTAGAGCAATTCAGCACTGTAGTTTGGTACCTACACTGCAGCTTCTTGTGTCTGGACCCCCCCAAATATGGTTAATGAGATATCTTAATGATGAGCCATACCAGCCTGCTTGTTTTTTAAGCTTTACTGAAAAAGAATATAAACAATTCTGTAACCACCAAAATGAAATAATGGCCTTTTGCCACTGTATCTTACTGTACAAGATGTGCAGGGATTTCTTTCCTGCTGAGGCTCACTCATTTATTGTGCACAATTGCTAAGTTAGGCTTTCCAAAATCCCAGTGTCCCGGCGAGAGAGGGACCCACAGCCAAGAACCAAACCTTGAGGGCTCACTTAAGGCTACTGGAAGAGAATTTGTAGTGCTGATTTTGCCTTTGTGGGTTTTTTTTTTTTTCAGATGACCAACAATGAAGGAAATAATAAATAATTAATATATAATGAAATACTGACTTCCTAAGGATTTGGCTTTTGCAATCCGAAATATACAGATGATTGAAGTGCTAATAATAGCTCATGAAGATTGAGGTTTACTTGAGTTATGCCTCTTTCTTTTTGATCACACAAGCAATTGCACATGGACAAATTAGCCAACATAGATTCATTGTCTAACGAGGACACAGCCTCTCCTGGGGGCCATGTGTAGCCTCCTGTGATGGATTAAATACTCCAGCTGGTTTACTACTCAGTTTGATCAGCGTGTTGCACCTTCCTTGGTTCCTTACCATCGAAGAAAGCAAAACCAGCCGAGCACTGCAAAAAAAGCATGAAGAAGTACTTTGCATCCCAACTGGTTGTCAATGCAGTCATATTCGTGTCCTTTGCTAGTTGTATTTGCCAACATTTCCCAGGGCTTTTTTTTTTTGTTTAATTGTTTTTCACACAAGTGTTTTGGAAGTAGTTTTCTTTGTACCAGGAGCTATATTTGTATATGAATGCTGGAATTTGTACACAAATAAGGCTGTCTCTAATCCATCTGTTATGAAACATGCCATAAAAACAGCAAGTATGGAATACTGTGCAATTTATACCATGGACACTTATCCTTCCTGGATACAGCTGTGCTGGGGGTGAGCTTTCTGCCCATTCCCAGCTGCTGATCATCATCTCAATCTGCCAGCAGAGCTGCGTGTGATCCCTCTCTAATCCCTTTCATCCAGAATGAACCTATTAAGCAAAGAGCTACCCTTTAAATGGCTCGAAGCAAGGAGGCTTTTTTTGTTTGCTCCCCAGTCTGTGTCCTATGTTTGAGCAGCTCTGTGGATAAATCTGGGCAAGCAACTGCAAAGAAGATAAGCAGGTAGGGTTGCACTGAGGCTGGTTATCTCCTCAGCTGCTGTGATTGCAACTATAAAAGAAAGTTTGTCTATATGCTAGGTGATGCTTGCACATCCAAAACAGTCAAAGAGAAAGACCAGAGATCTGATGACAAATTCTTCAGCAACCTATAATGAAAGCACATGTAGACAGCCAAGGTGAATCCATAAGAACTACTTATGAAAAGTGAGAAGTTAATGCAATGTGTGATGTTAGAAGATATAACTGGTCCAGTTTGGTAATCCATAAATCTTGTTTTGGAGGATATTTGTATGTTGTAGGAGATAACTGAGCAAGATCTAGATAGGAGCTGTAGTTACTTAGCCAAGATAACGTTAGCCATTCCAGCGTT
Source organism: Calonectris borealis (assembly GCF_964195595.1). Lineage (NCBI taxonomy): Eukaryota > Metazoa > Chordata > Aves > Procellariiformes > Procellariidae > Calonectris > Calonectris borealis. Next base: position 17,493,986 of record NC_134326.1, read on the forward strand.
TCTATGCTGCCTCCAGGATGTGAGTGACCCCACTTGTTCAGCTCAGGCAGATGGAGTAAGTACTCTGCCTGTGGTGTTGTGCAGCGTGGGTGCACCAGAGCCTGGTGGTGATGCTGAGGATAGTGCTCTGTCAGTGGGTGACAGCACTGCTGGCTACAAACTGCCCAAGCAGATCTGTCAGTCTCCTCTGCTTTTCCTTGTTTGACTCAGGCTCTTTACACTGCATCAGCAGTACCGTGCCTTTGGTGGTGTTCTGGAGTGTTTCTGTAGAGCTGGGGACAGGTACTGCTGCAGACGTTCTCATTTTCTTTCACACCCAGAGGCTTTATTAACAGTTGAATTGTTACTTTGGGTTGGGAAAGCATGCTCTGCTGATGGCATGTGTGTGCAAGGGTTTGGTTAGGTTAGTCCTATCAAGCTGTGACCGAGGCTGCATGTTAGTTTATACAGAGTTTAATAGCTGCCAGTGGCATCGGTGCTGTTGTCTGCACCGATTTGTGGAGAAAGGAGCACCACAAAGCAGCGTGGCCGGGGGGTTAAAATCATGATGTTTTTTCTTGTGTGCAGTTGCAGGTGCCTCTGTGTTAAATGGTCTCTTGTAGTGCTGCTTGAGAGTGCTCAGACACTGCAGCATATCACCTGCATCAGGCTCTTGAGCTGAGCAGAGCAGCAGCTGGTTGGCTTCTTCTCTGTACCAATACAGGAGTGGGGGGATCCCCAACAGGGTACCCAGCTCACGTACTACACCACTAGTTAGTAAGTAAACCACCCTCCTTATCACACTCTTGGTTCTCTTGAAAGTCATATTTTTTTTTTCCCTTAAGTTATTTGTAATTGATTGGTATATGTACACCATAGATGGTGTAATCAGCAGCCTGATGATGCTGTGCCCCTCGGTAGTCCTGCTCTCCAAACACAACCCAAGCACATTGTAACAGGGTTCCTGCCTTTCTTCAGAATGTGCATTTCAAAAGCTGTTTCTGTTATCTTTCCTTGACCTCAGTGCTCAGCCTAGCATCATTTTAGGGAACATCAGGTTGTATTTGGGGTATTCAGTTCTTGAGTAGCTTCCTCCTTGACCTTTTCTCAACCCTTTTCTCTTGGGTAAGTGTTACAAAGGGAGAAATTGCCATTCCTCTTTTCCCAATTTCTTAATCTGTAAACACAATAAATGGCAACAAGCTTTCAGTTATTCTTTTTATAAGCCCTCGAGTACTAAAGTGAGCCCACGGATAACAGATTGAAAAGGCAACAATTAAGAGAGAAGAGAAAGAGAAACAAAGGAATGTAAACAAGTCACTGCTATGACAGCGAAAGCACCAAGTAAATGCATTAGGCAGATAGGCACAGTAAGCACTAAGGCAATAAAGGCTGGAGATTTTCTAACGTTTTTGGAATATAAGCCTAATAAACATCAGAAATCATCTTTAGCTACAAAGCCATAAGCCAGGTTTCTCCACTCTCTTTTTTGGCATTGGATCTTGATCCAGCTCCTTCATTCACAGCAAGACAAACTCTACTAGTCCTTGCTTATAGCTCGGGAAAGAGGGTACTTTGTAGTATTTATATTTGTGGGGGATTACTTGTTTTGGTCTACATGCTTTCACATACTGTTCTTTGCTCATTATAGATGGCCAGAGGTAATTAAAGGAATGAAACTTTTCACAGCAGCTAATTCCAATGTCCTTCCAGTTATCATTGGTTAACTTTCATATGGCCGAGTAAAAATCTTTGAAGTAGAAGAGAGTAGTGTTTTACAGCTCCATGCAGTGGAAAAAGCTCTAGGTAGCTGAAGCTACAGAGGAAGTTTAAACAGAAATGTTAATTTTCTAAGGGTTAGGTGCACCTAACAGCATCTGCTAACACCTGCAAGTGTTCCTTGGGACTGCTAATGCCTGTGAGGTGAAGTTCTAGGTTTAAGGCTTGCTTATCTAGGTAAGATACCATATACCATAAACAAATTTTGGGAAAATATGGTACTTGTGAACAAGTGGTGGGAGGGGGTGTGGGGACCCAGGACCGCATGACTGATCTGCTCTTCTCTGTGATATTTGTAAAGCTCTGCTTGTGCTACTGAAGCTCAACATACAGGTATTGCAAAATAATTATGTGGCTTTGGAAACAACTGAAACCATTTCTGTTCTTAGAGCCCCCTCTTCACTGGCAAAGTGTTGGGGTTCATGAACTCAGACCACTAGACCAGAACAGACTTGGAGAAGGAAGGGAGAGCGTCTGGTTTATTATGGCAAAAATATACTTTTTTCCAGAGGTAAAATACAATGCCACTGAAAGTCTTGGAAGTCTGTTTTTGCCACTTGTATTGGAAGAGGCTTTGGGCATTTTAAAGGCTTACATGGGCAGCTTTCCAGAGGGTGGAAAAACAGCAGTACTGCAAAATGTCACAGGCAGTTCTGCATACAGGCTTTGTAAACCCAGCATTTTGTTCAGAAGGCTTTGAGATACTAATTGGAAACATTGCCCTAAGCAGGGAAGCAAAGAATTAGTTGGTCAAGAGAGTTTCCCTCATTAATTTTGCAGAAGTGCTTATGTTCAGGGGTCAGCCTCTGGAAAATCATGTGCGGAGTCTCAAACTTGCACTGTGGGCATAACATACTGTATGGGGTAGGCATAGACAGTGGATATCACACAGCCATAGCTGGTAGCATGAAACTGTACGTCAACAGGGTGCAGAGGATACGTTGTGAGGTGCGAACTGCTAATGTCTTGGAGGTTGCAAACTTTTTAGCCAAGTTAAAGTAAAATTTCTCTTGAGTGAAACTCAGGCAGCATGTGTGAATCTTGCACTGCAAGAGCTACTTTTTGTCTTGACCATTTAAGTTAAACACTAAAAATTCATTAAATTTTAATCTGTTCTGTCTCCCTTCCTCCCCCTTGTGCTCACCCTGCTTTGTGCTTTCTGTTCTGCGATCAACAGAGATTGTAAGATACGCTTGGAACAAATACTGATTAACATCTTGTTTATTGACCTGGATGATGGGACAGCGTACCCTCAGCGATAACACTGCAGATAACACTGGGGGGAGTAGCTGATAGAGGAGATGGCTGTGCTGCTCTGACGGGGACATGGACAGGCTGGAGAAACGGGCAAACAGGGACTTTGTGAAGTTCAGCAAAGTGAAATGCTGGGTTCTGCACCTGTGGAAGAATAACCTTGTGCACCAGATATATGCTGGGGCCAACCAGGTGGAAAGCAGCTTTGCAGAAAGACTTGGGCATCCTGGTGGACACCAAGTTGAACATGAGCCAGCAATGTGTTCTTGCTGCAAAAAGGTCAACAGCATCCTGGGCTGCGTTAGGAATAGTGCTGCCAGCTGGTCGAGGGAGGTGGTTATTCTGCCTGAACATAAGAAAGACCTATTTTTACTTTGAGGGTGGTTAAACACTTGAATGAGTTGCCCAGAGAGAGGTTGGACTAGATGATCTGCAGAGCTCCTTGCCAACCTTGGCCATTCTCTGGCTCTTGTGAGCTGCTAATGATGTTGGTGACCAACAAAGCAGAGGAGGATGTGGCTTGAATTCCTCCACACTGAGCTCAGTGATTCAGGGGTGCCGATAGCTCGTGAGCAATGACAGTGCATGTGCTGTGGCTCCATATGTGGAGAGAACTGAATGCACCAAAGCATAACTGAGAATGGATATGAAAAAGGTGAAAGGGAATCCTGATTTTATCTCTGGTTAACCAGTTTGTTGTGACATCCAGCTGAAAGCAAAGATAGAGCCAAGAGTCCAGTGGAAATCCTTTTATGCAAGGACTGTGCTTCTGTATTTATTTTGTAAAGCACCAGTTAATATATGAATAATGGGCATGTGATTATTCTAAAAAGAGCCAGGCAGTTCTGCCAGGAAGACTAGGATTCGTAACAGCCTTGAGATATTTTTCTCATTTTGCTCACAATATAAACGATACTTGAATTAATATTCATGTTGAAATAAAATGTGAGGGGGCCTTGGTAGTAAACTAGTAAAAAAATACAAGGAAAAAATGGCTTTTTATGGTAGCATAAAGATACAAAATGAAGGGGAGATTGGGAGCTTGTTTTCTTCTGTCACATCTCCCAAAAAACCCCCAGAACTAGTATTATGCATTTGTTTTATTTTGCCTTTGTCCAGGGACATTAATTATCCTCAAACAGCACAACTGGGTGACAGAGCAGTGAGTTACCATGTGGAACGCAGGACAGTTAAAGCATCATAATGAAACCTATTAAAGTGAAAGCTGTTTATAAAGTGATCAAAGGACTGGTTAGGCTGTGTAAATGCCTTACCAGGTACCAGAGCATAGTTAGCCATTTACCATATGGGATTAATGGAGCACAGGCTGTGTAATGTTGGAATGTGTTCAGATAATCAATTTACCGAAATGGGGAATATACACTGTACTGTCTGGGGATGTTTTATGCTGTGGAATAATGACATGGCCTTTGTTTTCACATGTTTGATGTCTTCCTCCCTCTGTTTTCCTCTTGAATTAGCAATATCACACCAGGAAACAAAGCTTTCTTGTGCAGTAAGCGTTGCTGTTTTATTTGAGCAACCTTGAGAATTACTGGGAAGTTACACCAACTGGCAAGTGTTCCATACTTATGAACTATGTTGATGAGCACTACCCCTCCCATTCCTTTGTCTATGTGAAAATAAGGGATGCACACAGATTATTAACGATTGAGCTCTGCTTGTACAGAACAAACACAGCTCTGAGTAGCTTTGCATATGTTGTTGAAGCAATAATGGTTAACAAGGAATGCATTTTACAGCAATTAATACAAACTGAACAGGTTAGCTGGTCAGTAACTATCACAAAATATTATATGAAAGGTCATTATCACTGTTAGGAACCTGGATTTTGCAGATAAGCATTTGCTTATTGTATCATCTTTACCTGGACTTTAACGACCAGTGCACCAGCTAATTGTTGTTGCAGCAGAGGTGCTTGTTTATCCTGTTTTCTTTAGGTAGTTACGATGCACTCCTTCCTGTGATATCTGACCACCTTCTGGATGTATAATAAGTGAGCAACTGGCCCACAGCCATCCTTTCCTTCAGCTGCCCAGAGAAGAAATTAACTCATTAATTTAAGTATTACTGCTTGTGTTCTGAAATTATACTAATGAAAGCAAGGACAGGAGAAAAAAATGTGATGGAGAAGGTTTGTCCTGCAGGAGATTATCCTATTTAACCTATATGTTTTTTTGGTTAGCAAAGATGGCCATATGCATTTTTAGGTTGGGAAAGGTGACCTGGAGAACTGGGAGGAATAGAGGATTCCCTGTTTTACCATCCCTACTTTCTCTACCCTTAAGGACCCCTTTATGAGCGGGCACTGGACTAGGAACAAGTGTCCCAGGTTATGAAGTCTGTGCACAGCTCTCATGGGGATTCAGGTTACTTTGCTCATTCATACAAAGTTAAGAACCACCCTAAAAAGTGACTTTTCTTGCTTCTGCATTGAGGTATTGCCCCAGTGCCTTGTTCGTTCTTTCTTCCATTTGGGAGCTAATTAACACACCCCCAGGGGAAAAAAATGAAAATAAAAATTGCAGTCTAGATGAATCCACCCATACAGCTAATAAAAGACCTGGTTCCTGCTTCTTAACTTGATTTAAAAAAAAATGAAGAAAAAATTGATAGACACTAAAAGAGTTTCAGTCATGTGGCCACATGAGAAATCTACTGAGCCCTTATGTAGGGGAAGCGAGAGCAGAGCAAATGAAGATGCCAGTACTTCTGCTACGCACTAATAGATATCTGACTGGGGGCAAGGCTTAGGACAGTACAATTTCTGCTCTACAGAAAAATGACTGTAGGTTTCATGGGTACACTAAGCAGGCATTAATTCCAGCTCATAAACTCCAGCATTGCAGAAGACTGTGCTAGAGACAAATAGCAATGAAACTAAATGGCTGTCGGAGTTTTCAAGAAAAGTAGCAATGGCAAGAAAAGCAGAAAACAGTTGCGACTGCCAGCAAATGATAAAGCATCAACATGCATCACAGCACAAAAGTCAGTTACTCAATAACTTCTTTGGCACATGCAGCAAGTGGCTAAATAGCTGGAGAAGTGCCACTCAAACGCCATTCGTATGAATAACTGTTAGCAGTTCAGTGAGCATCAATTTGTTCATTTATTTAAATTTAAAATGCTTAGCACACTTTTGGGTACTACTGGAATGGCAGTTATGTGATGCTGTGCTTTTGGACGGAGGCAGGTGTTAGCTGCGCTGGTGCTGTGTCACGGCAGGCTGCACGGGACAGGGCTGCGGCTGGGGGGTCCTGCCCTGCGTGGGGGGAGGCTGCAAGCTGCTCTGAAGGGCAATGGGGTGCCAAGCTCTGTAGGAGCCCAGGGCACCCTGGGGCTGAAGGGCCATGGAGTGGGGCAGCCACATCGTCTGTGACACTGCCTGTATCTCTGTCATTGAAGGACATCTCTGTCATTGAAGCCCATTTGGTCTCTGCACCATCAGTTTGGTCTTCAACTGTGCTAGAGGTGAGTGGAGCTGCAGGTCAGTGTTTAACCTTGCTCTTGCCAAAACAGGCATTTTCTATTAGCTTTAATGCAAAACATCTGTGGTTTAAAAGTTCCTGAGTTTTATGGATATTACTGGTCATGCTCTGCTGTAATATCTTGGTGAGTCAACACAACTGGGATTAACCTGTGTGCTAGAAGAACCATAGTATATTAGATGGCTCTGCTGTGTGCACATATATGCCCAAAGCAGCTCCTTCAGCACTGCAGAGTCCAGCACAGGTCTTGTGCTGTCCTGCATAGGCATAACCCATAACCCATATCTTGGTTCCCAGGTCTTGGCTTCCAGACCAGGAGGCAAAAGCTCTGTGCCTCAGAAATGATGCCGACAGACTTCTGCAATACATGAGCTTAAGCTGCCAAAAAAACCTGTGCCGTAATGGACTTCTCTGAAATACAAATACCTCATTCACACCCCAGTGGATACAGTCTCTGTCACTTCGCTTTAGCAGTGACTCCTTTGCGTGATCGTGGCAGAATATTCTCACCATTACCAGATGGGCAGGGAGTGAAGCCTGCTGCTCTCTAATACCTTGGCGTAATTTTATTGTGGCTAAATAGGGTAAGGAAAGGGTTGCTTCAAGAAGCTCAGTGCTTTCTTTCTAGGAAGGATAACTGATACAAGAGAGCTGTTTGACTGTCCTTTATTCGCTGGCAATATTGCTATCTATTGATCATGGATTAAGTAAATATGATCAGTGAGAACCCCTTTGCTTTCTGTTGATTAATCTTCTTGCTAAGAACTATAATTTTTCTAATGTTCAACAGTACTCCTTTTTTGCACCAATCATAACGTTATTTGTTCCTCACACCTTTCGTTATTTTTGAGTTAAAGGGGAGATGTGATTTAATCATGCCTAGTAGGAATATCTTGAGTTGGAAGGGACCCATAAGGATCATCAGGAAGAACAAGAGGGTGCATGGATGAGCTATTAGAGATTTATGTCAACAGGAGAGTGACAGCTCTGGACTTCTGTAAGGAGACTTGAACCACTGATAGTACAAGAGGCAGATGGAAACAAACTGACTTTCCTACCCAAAGTGGAGGAGGGAAAAGGATCCCTGGGTTTTGGAGTGGGGGCAGCCAAAGTCAATATTTCCTTCATGGCAGATGTCCAAATAACCGCTCTGAAATCTACTTAATTTTCATCTTATGGGATTTCCAATTTCAGAATTGATTTCCCCAGTATGCCTTCTGGACTGTTAGAATTTAGGATGGAAGAAAAAAAAAACGATAGCAGATCTGATAGGGGAAAAAACCCCACTGACTACGGAAAAACTGACTACCAGTCAGTGATGTCTAGTTTGCTCACAGTTAATATTTTTTTCACTTTATTTCCTTAGAAATATGACTGTTATTTTTTTCCCCCTGGTTTCATGAAACCAATTTGCATCTGAGATGCATTTTCTGGGATCTCAGCAGTGATGAGACTGGCATTGCTTCTCTAAACAGAGCACCATATGCTTCCTTTTGTTTGTTTGCTGCCTCCAAAATACTCCCAGATAATCTCACCGGCTGAGTACATGACAAAGTACCAGAAAGGTGTTAGTACACAAATGCTGCCACTCTTACGAAAGAGGAGAAGTGATAAATGCTTTACAGTATAAAGAAAAAGATAAGGATGTAATTTGGGAACCAAATTGACAGTTGCAATACCTGTTAGCATTTTTATCTTAAGATCAAGAATGTAAGGAAAGGTAGATAGTCTATCATTAAATCTGCACAGGTTTTCTTTAAAAAAACAAACACTGTATCTGACTTTCAAAGTGTCTCTTATCACAGATGCAAAGGAATTTTAGTGGGGTTTTTCAAAAGCATCTGAAAATTAGGTACCTTATTTCCTTTCACATAGAGTTAGCGAGATTTAGTCCCAGATCACGTATACAAAACCGAAGGCTTTTCATTTTAGAAGTGGATATTTTTGTTTTTCAGTCAAGCAAATAACAATAGAAATTTCAGAGAATAGACATTATTCTGCCATGCTGGGGAAAAAAACAACACATATCTGAGAAACGGTTTAGTGAGAAAAATGCTGTTTTTCAGAAAACCTGCCTGGCGCTGTGTTGTTCCTAATTCTTCTGTGGTTTTTAGGACTATCTGTTGTGTTTGGAGATGCTGTGTGAATTTGGTGATGTTTGCCTGGATTTTCTGCCTGCCAACAGCGGCTGGAAACACGATGTAAATAAACGTTTTGATCAGCTTTGGTTTAAATTGAACAAGATGCTGCAGCAACAGGTTTTCCTGCAGTACTTGACCACTCTGCTCTTGGGCCAGAACAGAGACAACTTGTCCATCTGACATTGGTCCACTGACTCGGGCACGTTTTTCCCAGACTCCTTGGATGAGGCTATCATAGATACACGCCTAAGTGTGCAAACAGTGTGTTTGAAGAGTGATCTTGCAGTTGCATAGCCCATCTCCTGCATCTCGCAGCTTCATCTACCTCCGCCTCCATGCTACCCAGGAAGGTTTGAGGGACCGCTGAACAACAAGAATATTGCTCAATGCATCAACATTACAGAAGCAAATTATGATAAATTACCTTTTGTGTACCCACTGGGAAGGTTTTGCAATGATCATTAGCCCTCAGAAAGTCTTCTGCTTCCTGTGGTGGTCTAATGATTGCACTCTGAGCTCCCAGATAAATCACGGGTTGAACAACGGGAGCACCCTGTCACAGGCAGTGTGTAGAAAGATTCCTCACAGGTATTGTTATTTTGTTAAATCCTGCAAAAGGAATAAATACCACTTGAATCCTGAAGAACTACCATAAAGTACTTTTCAGTGTTAATCGCCACTGACAGCAGGTAGGACTTCCTAGTGCGTTGTTGCTTTTCTTCTAGCTGGTCAGTCCTTTGCTAATTATCAAAGCATAGAGATTTACCTCCTCTGTTTCGTTCTGTTCAGCTTGTGCACATCAGTATCGTTTATCTCTTAGAGGGTTACTCTCTGCACCTGTTAAGAGCAAGTACCATAGTTTTACATTTATAATCTGTGGGCTATCTCTTCCAATTTGCCTCCTGCTGCAATTCATTACTGCAGGTTGTGTGTTTATACAAGTAATACAAGGTAAAAGCTGCCCTCCAGCTCTTCCCTCAGAGCCCGTCAGCCTCTTATTCCTAATGAGCTGTTTCTGTAGTGTCCATCGTCATCCCTCTTCCGAGCTGCCCTTGTTTCTGCTTCTGACTTGCTGTGGATTATCTGAGGACACGGGTGTCTGAAGGATGTTGTCCATCTATACGTGCGTGTGGTCACTGATGGGCTAACCCTGGTAACTGCCTCTGGCTGCCCGGTGCTGACTGGAGAGCAAGAACAGCTTTACCCTCTGCACAAAGCTGCCTCCAGCCCGGGAGTTAAAATCACCAGAAAGACAAACTTATGTGCTGCACACAATGTTCTGGTGGGCAGAGGAAAAAGCTATCCATGTAAAAACCGAAAACAAAACCTGTGGAACATACCATTTAAAAATACCCATATGACTCCTCTGTCTTGACAACAGCATGTTTCATCTCTTTTACTCTTGCCAGCAGCCCTGTGCAGGCAGCACTTCCTAAGCAGCTGTTATCCCTGGTTCTTTGTAAATCTGCTCGTAGCAACAAGGACATTAATGGTTTTTTGTAGTTCTGTAACAGGAAAATTATAGCTGTGGGTAGAGAAACAGCGATGTATGAATAGTCACATTCTTAAAGTAGACAATTATTCTGGAAGCCTCTGTTTTCCATAAAAGATAGCCTCAATTTAGCCAGGAGCTTTAAAACTTCTTGTGTTTAGAAGTTTGCTTCATTAAAGAAAATCCCTGAAAACCTCCTTAAAAAGAAAGTAATTTTGACTTCAGATGAAGCATTCAAGTAATTTGAAATTGTTTCATTTTGAAATTAATTTTACTGTAATTTTGTAAGGGTCAAGATTCACAGAACTACCCAAGCACAATTAATTTTCTCAAAAACAAGGATTTCAGTATTCTGGAAAGCTTAAATGTTTTTTTTTTGCATACCTTCAAAATAATCCCTTTGTCTGTAACACCAAAAATACTAATGAGTTGAAAATTCCCTGAAATAATAGCTCAGTCTAACTATTAACTTTCAAATTCTGAAGACGAGGAGCATATTCTGCTCTGAGTGCAGATGGTGCTGCAAGGAAAACCCCTGGGCTCACCCCCGGTGGGTCTAGTGCTGACACTTTTCCTATGAGGTTTTGAGGTTTTCCACTCAAAGTTAACAATCTGTTTTCCTTTTATGCAGCTGGTCACCGTTAAATACAACAGATAGTTCTCCTTGCAACTATGTTGTGTCATTTCCCTTGCTGAGTGGTTTAAACCATCTCCACTTGCTCAGATCTCTTTTTGGTTGACTTTCACTTCTGCATTTTTTAAAGCTTTTTTCCTGAACAACAATATGATTATTTTGCTATCTAAATATAATGATGGAACGAGTGAAATGATTCTGGTGATACCAGCCAACTCTAAGGCAAATCAATTTTACCCTCTCTAGTTCTGCTTCCTCTTCATTCCAGGATCTCCAGTTACAAAAGTACCTGTTTTTACGTAAATATATATACCCATACATATATATAGATATATTTTAAGGTATATAAATCTGTGAATGTATATATATACACCTGTACCCTTTGGAAGGAAGCAGCCTGTTCTGATCTGCCTGCCTCTTCATCTGTGGCTAATTGAAGGATGACCGCTCGTCGTTTGACCAGAGCACACCGTGAAGTACTTGGACTTGATCACATTCCGTTCTTTGTTGCAAAGAAAAAATCAGGAGGCAGCCTGTAATAAAAATACTTGTGGAACAGGTAAGTTGAAACTCAGCTAAGTGGGCTCTGATGTACAGTGCCAACATGGGGCAGCAGTGAAGCATCTGCTGCTTCTGTGGTGTGGAGTGTTGTGTGCCTTCAGCCAGCCGGGTCCCGTCTCCCGGGACTCCTGCAGAGCTCTCCTCCCAGGCACTGGCTGGCCTCAGAAGTAAAACTGGCTTCAAAAATCTCAGGGCCAGAACTGGGTGCGGAGATTTTGGATGCAATTTTCAGTACTTCTGTTACCTAGAACACACAAACCTCCAGAAACTGAAAAGTTGGGGAGAGAAAAGGGTTTGTCTGCTGGCCTTAAACCTTTGCAGAGCTTTTGTTCCCTTACTTATGCGCCACAAGTGATGGTGAGTAAATAGCCCTTCAAAGCAGTAAGTGCTGTGTAATGCACTGGCTGCCCAAATGTAGCAGAGTGTTCCCCTCTAATGCGGTCTCTTCCCTGCAGGGTACCACTGAGACGGAGTGCCTGGTGAAGGGATCACGTATTCATGCTGCAAGCTAATGGCTCTTGCTCTGCCTTCACGGAGTGAAGCAGCCTGCTTGGTCAGTCCTGCCTTGCACCCAAACCCTCATCAGCGTGAGAACAGACAGCCTGCTGACTGCAGACGGCCGTGAGGCCACCCAAGTATTTGTATCAGTGTGTTGTGGTAGGAAAATGTTCTGTGTGTCATTCTGCTATAAATGGGTATCAAAATAAATCATGATATGGGATACCATGTTCTCGCCATCAGTTTCCATGCTGGTAAAAATCTGTTTATTTGTCCTTTCTACCTGCCTGCCCTGCTGACTCTGTCTGTGCTGAGATGCAGAGTTCTCCTCTTTTGAATCATCAAGCTATGTCCTCAGTTACATCCATGTGACATAGACGTATAGGTGAAGAATTGTAAAATTCCTCTGTTTTCAACTTACTCCCTGTAATGGCACTTGTGCAGCCCTTCTGTCTTTAAGGGCTGGTGCAGGTGTAACCTTTTGGGACTGAAAGAATAATCGTGTTGCAGTTGGAGGATCCAATACTCAGCGTGTCCTCTCTGAAGGTCCAACAGGAACAAAAGAGGTGGCAATGTGCCGCTGAAGTCAGTGGATCTGGGTTTGAAAGACTGGGGAAAGGATATTGTTGATGAGATGCTGCTGGTGCCGTTTGGCCGTAGTCATCTTGCAGAGCACAATCTCTCTCTATTTTGAGAAGTTCCTTACTGCAATGCATTTCCCATCTCGGCTAAACTAGATGGAGCCATCGCTGGGTATGACAAGTACAACAGTGACTCAGCCCTGAAAGTACCTCTGTGTGTATCTGACAGAAAGGTTTCAGCTTGCTAGCCAGCAAATATATCGAGAGACCGCCCGGAGTCTTTCCAGAGTAATACAATTATTCCTTTCCTGCACTATGTACAAATGTCCTCTTGAGCAGTACACTAAGATGGGACAGCATTTGATAGCTTTTTCAGGCATCTTTTTAAAGGGAGATAACCTGAAGAGATGTGTACAATTTCAGTATTTCTAATTCAAGTTTCTGTAACTTCCAAATCGCAGTGTTTTATTCCTATGAGGTCTGTATTGTGGGGCATGTGGTATTGTGTGTAGTTCCATGGCAACCTCCTTTCTCCTGCTGAATTATCAGGTAAGAGTGGCCAGGCTGCAGGTGGACTTCTGCCTGTTCTCTGCTAGAGGCAGGGAGGTTTGTTTCAGAAGACATAATTAGGAATTTGCAGTGGTGTTCAAAAATACGGATGGACAACTGTGGAAGGAAAATACGTTAAAGTGCAGAATGAGCTTTGTTTCTGCCATCAGCACAGCTCCAAAGGTTTATTTTGTCTCTGCCTTCTGACATGCTCTATCTCATGCAATGTGTCCGGGGGAGGCAGAACTGCTTGAGAGAAGCTGATCTCATGGGCTCCGAGAACTTTGCTTCCATCAAGCTGTTTACTGGGGGTGGAAGAAGAGTTTTGTTTCAGCCCTCGATAGATATGAGGATTTGTGAAATGTTTGCCAACAGAGAATGATATTTAGCTGGTATGGTATGTCGTAACTCCTTAGATTTTTATGTAGCTGTGGCAATTTACATGAGCCGAGGATCAGTCCCCATATGTTGGCAAACACTTCATATACTGCAGGTTGAAATGATGCTCCTGCCCTACCCTTATGCATGTCAGATTTTTTATTATTAATTTCTGGGTTTTCAGCAGTTCTGTAAAATGGGGAAGGTAAAGGTGGTCTCTGACCATCCCACTGAAGAAAGGTCTTGGTTCCATCTGGCCAATTCCTACCTTGCTCACCACTCAGCTCAATGTATTTCACCATTTGGATAATGACTGCACCACTCATGATCTCAGCAATCTTCTCAGGACTGTCACCTGGATGCTAAGATCAAGGTAAAATGCTCTAGGTCATTACAGCATTAAGCCACTTAGTTTTTGCTTTTCCGCACCCATTTAAAAGATGGCAAAAACTGAGGCAGGAGAACTGCAGCCATGAGATCTTTGAAATACAGATGAGAGCCTGAGTGTTTCAGATTAGACCATTAATTGTTAGCAAAAACTTAGATACATTTTCAATAGGATCACAGTATTACTATATCCCATTAATTTCTCATTTGAGTCGTCTTTTTTTTTTTCTCTGCACTGGTAGTAATACATGCAGTTCTCTTAGAAATCTATTTTAAAAAGTGTCACTTGGTTTGTGTTTCAGCACTGCGCTGCCACAGGAGTAACTGAAACGTGATTGTAGGGATACAGAGCACTGCGAGGTACTTGGGGTGACCTGCCTGGCGGTGTCCCCTCAACCCACAGTCACCCGTGTCTTCTCCGTTTGCCAGCCCTGATGCACCCGCTGTTTGCTATCGGTTTATTGCTGCAGCTACGAAGTGAGCTGATTTTAATGGTGGGATTCATCTGAATCATTATCCAGGGTGTCATTTTCAGTCCTATGTAAAAAATTTTTCTCCATCAGCCTGTTTTCTGGCCCAAATTAAACGTCTGCTATCTTCATATGTAAAGAATGTATGTGTGTGTGTGTGAAAGGCCTTCCTTCAACTTGGAGTTTAATCTAGTCATCTAAAGCTTCTGGAAACCAACTCTTTTCCTCTAACACATCTTCCCCGGGCAGGGCTGGAAAGGCTCTTTCCAGCTGAGATGTTCTTTTCCACTTGAAGCTAATTTTCTTTTGCTTTTTCTTTTCCATTTTTCACTCGCTTTCTGCTGTACCTTAGCCTTACAAATTCCAGTTCCTTCGCACAGCTTGTCTTCCTGGTCAGGAAATACTGATTATGTTGTAGACCTCATCTTTATTTTTGGATAACATTTCAGCTTATATGCCTTTGTATAGTCCTGAATGTTTAGGGTATTTTTAGGTTATTTTTTCATATTCTGATCAATACAGTCATTTTCCTAAAATGTTTACATTTCTTGTATCCGGATCCCTAATTAATGCCTAGCATGTTCACGATTAGAAATTATTTTCTACCTAGTTCAGTTTGTTTCAAAATGTTTGTTTATATCTTAGCATGTTTTAGACCTCCATACAGAAACTAAGAAGGTAACAGGACTAAGAATAAGTGGTGGGTAAAAAACAACACAAAAAAGGTTAAACCACCTTTTTTCTCCATTTTTCTCCAGTGTGGCAGCGTTTTAGCATCTACTCTCTAATGCTGCAACAAATGCTGATGGCTGCTGGGCAGCAGCACTGTGCACTTCTCCCTCTATCCCAGGCAAGTGCCAGGTCCTCAGGATGCTGAGATGTCCTGCTAATTAAAACCCCTCTAGGTATGGAAATAGTGGTAAGCAGTGAGATGGGCTATAATGAGCACCCCAATGATGGTGTTTTCTGTCCTAGTTTTGAGTTGCTTACAGCTGCTATCAGCTGCAACTCTTCCTTAAAATCTGACCTTTCTACTCCAGACTCCTCCACCCTTTTTCCCCCATGAGATGCTTGTCTGATTGAGCTGTTACTGACTAATTCCAGTAGGATACAGAGAAAACTATTTCAAGCACTTCAATGTTTTGCCTGCTTGAAACTCTTGAAAATACAGTTGAGTACATCATTTTATTATGATGTTTACTTTAAACATAAGGGTTGTTTTTTTCCAGGGATATATTTTGCTCAGTGTCCTCAATTTTACTAATGAATAAAATGCTTTTGCTCGGTCATTGTGCTGCTTTTGGGATGCTGTTGGAGGCACAGGCAGTCATCTCTGGGAGCGTGCAGGGCTCCGCTGAGATGTGCTTGGGGTGGTGGTGTCAAAAACGCCCCCTCCATGCAGCCTCTGCAGGGCTGTAGCCCCTCGGTCCTCAGAGCGGTTTCTCCAAGGACAGACACGAATCGCGGTTGCTTCCTCTTGGTGCAAGGACACTCAAGAAGATAATAGGTGGGAAAAATAACAGTTGATCCTGAGGCTGAAACTGGAAGCTGTTTCTGAATATAAATTAGCATGTGACCTCAAACTGTCCTGTTTTCTGTCTGCTTGTCAGCATCTCCCCTTGTCTAAGTCTACCCTTTGTTTTTCTTTTGTCCCTCTTTCACTTTCATATTTGTCCTGATACTGGCACGAACCTGTGCTGACAAGTGCAAGACAATGCAGCTTGTCTAAAAACAGGTGCTCTTCATTCCGCTCTGTAACGATATAAAAATCCCATGTAAATTCTGCATGGGTTGGTTCCAGGCTTCCCTCGGTTTTCAGAGTCCCTCACTGTCTGAGGGACAGACTGTTTTCTTTAAATTAATCCTTTTTCAAACTTGCTGCTCATATTAATTTCACGAATGACTCTTGCTGGAATTCTCCAAGGTCAGTAGTCCCAGCTCTCCAGAGATGCTCAAGCGCTTAACCCACCCGTGGAGGTGTGAAAACTAGTCCCCGTGTCAGGGGATCAGAGTTCGTCTCCCCTTCCTTAATCTCCTTCAGAGTTGCCTGTCAAAGCTTTCATAGATTACATCACGTGTCCCTTAAAAAACAAAATACCAGCTGTGAAGTTCCCAGCTGAGAGGTCTGACAGTTTAAGAGAAAAAAATTGGTTTAATCCATTTTATTACTAGCTTTAAATTACTTTGATTTCTGATCTTAATAAAGCAGTAGCCGCACTTACTGGTCCAACTGCAATGAGTTACAAAAGAAAACTGGGCGGAAACAGCACTTGTTGAACATGTCTGTGCTACACGTTAAGAGAAGAACCAGGCTCCTTGGTTGCAGTGATGACTCCTGTGCTGTTGGATGGCGTTGGAGTACAGGTAGGTCTTAGATCCTCAGCAGGGCCAGAACCATTTTCTGTACATGCTATGGAAGATGCCCAAAACCATTTCCCCTACTTGGTATAAAAGATGACTCTTACAGGAGTGATATGGGGCCTCAAATAGGGTGGAGAGATTAAACGGACAACTTGGGGGAGAGGAGAAAACACCACTGAAAACAGACCAGCTCCATGGCACATTCTCCTGCAGCGCTCTGCGAGGGCTCCCACTTTGGGAAGGAGTTGTTTGCAGACATCTTGGAGAAATTTTATTCCCTGAAATCTCTCACAAGCCAGAGAAAATCGAACTTTTTGTGGGTGAACATCAAATGCTGTCAGAATTGGAAATTTTGTAGCATCCATACCAGACACCTCATCTGCTTGTGCAATAGGTTACTTGGTGTTGCTAGATGCTTTGATCATAGAGGGAATTTTTGTACTATTATGACAGCGTGTTCCTCTGTTCTGTCAGATTTGTAAGGTCTGATGTGCTGCTGTCTCACAGCCTCAGCAACGCTGGCTGTGTGAGATGGACAATCCACACGGCGCATCGTGCTGCGCTTCTCCCTGAACTGCTCTTCTCTATGACCAGCGCCCATCCACTACGTGAAGTGCGCTAGAGGAACCGTAGCGCAATACGCCAGTTTTCACCTATTCGTCTATGCGAGGAGATATAACTTCTGACTTATCAGTGTTTATTTTAGCTTTCTGTTTCTTCAGGAAATGCTGTTTGCTTTTGAGCTCTGCCTTGGAGAGCACTCAACCGTCATTGAACACAATGCGTTTTTCAGAGATTCTTATGTTGAGCACACAGGATCATTTAATTGTTCCTGTGGTTTAGATGAGAGACACCTTTCTATCTGAAGACTGGTCTTTTAAAACTGTCTGCAGTCCTGTACTCCACTTGCAGCTGGAGCTGCACTGGGAACAGCAGGAGGAAGATGTCTTCACGCTGCAGAGCCTCTTATCTCCTCAAGGTATTGTAGCGGTGAGAGTTGTGCAGTCAAGAATAAAGGGGATTGCTTCTGAACCTCATAATACAACCCCTCCCTCTTTGATAGAGAGAAAATAGTTGGCAAATTGAGTGATCTTGTCATATCAAGTCAAAGCAGTTACACTGGGGTTGATAACTGACATTTTCAAAAAATTATGCGGTGCCTCAAGAGTTGAAGTTAGCTCCACAGAAACTGGCTATTTGTTAAAGGCTGCCATTATTGACAATAAAACAGACGCTAGTAAACATGCACTTACTCGCAGTTGCTTTTTTCTCTTGGCATCTCTAAGCTCCCCTGTTTCTGCCCCCCTTGCAGGGGTTTTTGACAGGCTCTGGAGAAGATGCCGCTGACTTGCCACCTCAAGCTGGGAAATCGCCATCCCTGCATTGGACTGGCATGTTGTCATCAGCTAAAAGCCAGTACAACTTTGGCTGTTCGGTGTCAGATGATTTGTTACAACAAAAATTAACATGTAGTTTCTTTGTTCCTGTGGATATTTTTTTACTTGCGCAAGCAAATAACAAAATGATTTTTGTCCTTTCTGCTCCAGTAAAGGGGAAATAAAATAATAATCTATTGTGTGCCGTTGCATGCTATGGGTGTCAAGAAACAGAAGAAAAATTTAAGTAAAATATTCTCTGTAAAATTAATTTTAAGTTTCTTCTCAGCTAGAACAACCGTATCTATTCTCTGGTGCTGTTTTAAAGCTAGATTTAGTTTACTGCCCCATGAATGTCAGTATTTTACTGACCCATAATTTGTCACAGCCATGGCTTGGAGCCAGCCGGGATCACTAGGGCTGCTGGGCTGCTCTGCCTCTGGCTCAGCAGCCTCTGGACAAAGTGTCCACATCGGTGTGACCACTCCTGTGACTAATGGGGCTCAGGTCTCTCACTTGTTCATCACCACCGTCCAGCTCCCACCTCTTGATCTCTGTGAGAAGGTTGCTGCAGGGCTGACCCAACCCACCAGCAGTTAGAACCACCAGTGGCGTGAGCACCTTCCTGAGCATCATTTCACCCGTGAATGTGTACTGGAAAGCATGGGCTCTTCTTCTCCCTCCTCCAGCTAAGTGGAAGCTGTCTGCTATGGCTCTGCTCACAAAGCAGACAGACAGGCACCCGGTTTGCACAGATAACACATGAAAAGACTTAATGCTTATCTTCTAGTGCTAGTTAATGAATAACCAGGAGAAGCCAGGATCAGTTGAAGACCCTCTGGTCCAGTCTGTAACCAATATTCATGACCAATAGTTTAAACATCTCTCTGGATAAGAAAGGAAAAAAGCTTTGAGAAAAAGCCCTGTGAGAAAGGCTGCTTATTCTGCAGCTAAGGTATGCCTTGTGGCTTTTAATATATAAATATATATATCTCTCAATATATATACATTCTGTTCCTGCAACCTGCTTGGGATGACTCTGCAAGTGGTAAGAATCCAACGAGCAAATTTCATGCTTCAATCTCAGTCTAGAGCTTGGTGGCTTTTTACCCCTCTTCCCCTAACACCCAGGAAGAGCTGTCGGGAGATTAAAGGCAAAGCGCAGGCACTTGCTGGGGAAATGCCAAGAGGAAAAGGCAGGATTTAGCCTCTCCTTCAAAGGCACGTTGTGGAAGCTGGTGTGGCCCAGGGAACCTCCACTGTGCAGGTAGGGAAGTGCAGCAGCGCTGCGGTGTTTGACCTCCCTGTTTCTAGATCCTGTCTCTTAACGGGAGTCGCCACTGTGTGAATTCCTGCATCCTTTGGGATGGGGGGGGGTGGGGAGAGGAGGGGGAGGACTGGTATGAGGGAAAGGAGGAGAAACATGGATTTTTCTTCATTTTCTCTGCTAGGTGTTTTTTAGGTTGTTTTATTTCCTTAATCTTATGCTGATAGCAACATCTAACAACCATAAATTATATTTTTGTGGAATATATGAGCAGAGGCACGAAAGCTATTCAGATTTTTCAATCTGAGAGCTTCAAAGCATTCAGGAAAATCCCTTGAAACCATCCCGCACGTAAATATTTAGCCACTTGTTACTCTGCTTTTACTTGACCTGTACTGACTCTTCAAGTACAGTAAAGTGGCAGATTTCTAAGATGTCATTTCTTCTCCAGTGCTGCTGTTCAGGTCTGAAAAATTAATTGGGCAACTTCCCCAGTACCAGTTGCAAAAAGCTTATTTTCCACATAGTGGTGACAGCTGCAGAGTGCTTGTTGTCTTTGGGATGTTCCAGTTATGATGTCTGGGAAACTGAGGATCGGAATTGTTTTTAGGTCAGGACTGCAGCAGGTAAAATTGAAAGATGTTAGGAGTGGGCAGAGCAGACGTTAAATATTTCACTGTGAGTTACAAACACATTTAAGGAAAGCGTTATGTTTCTTTAGCTGTTGTGCACTCATATTTCAATTCAGAGGTTGACGTGTGTTTTGATTATTCCATTTCTGTTAATGGGCTCTTATACTGTCTAGTAGTGCTATGATAAGAACATTTTATCTAATAAAAATGGGATGGTTCTAACTAGTACTCCTAAAGGGAGAGAACCTCCCTCCAAATCCATTTCTGAGCTGTGCTTTGTGGACTCGTCTGTATTGGGATATGAATCTGTCTCCAGATAATGAGTATAATAAAATCGGTAACTGGATCTGTGTGTTGCACAGATCTCTCTCCCTTCTCATTGGGCCAAATGCATTCGAGTGTTTGGCTTTACTTTTCTCTCTCTTCTTTTTTTAGCTCTTTCATCTTGTTATTGCAGATAGCCTTTTGTCTGATGCTGACCATCTCCATTAATTTCATTTTTTTCCTGACTGATCCTGATTTCTCTAGATATGACCATATGAAGACCACTTCAGACAAACCATTTTTTTAGTACGTTTAATAGGCTGACACCTCTCGTTTGTGCCAGGCTTTTTCCCGGCGTTCCCGCAGCACAGCACATCGGGCTTTCAGCCTGGGCGGATGAAAAGAAAGTTATTTCATTCAGACCTTGCCAAGAGCCGCTGCACCAGCCAGTGGATGCCTTTCTGGTATTGACACCCAACATGCTATTCGCTTCCCCCGTGCTCCTTGCAGCACACACCGAGCGTGCAAGAGTCTTGTTTGCTGCAGAAAACTGAAGCCTTGGCTGAAAAGTCTTGGGTGTGAGTGCAAGGGCCCAGCAGCACTTGTGCTTGCGATCACTGACTTCTTATGCTGCACGCAAATGGGAAGCTTTTGTTTTATATAAACAAATTACTTGAGAAGGTACTATAAAAAAAAAAGAAAAAATGCGTGACTGTCTAAGGACATTTGACGAGATATGGTATTTTTCTAAGCTTGCTGGAATGCAGCTGAGGGATTGATTTAAAAAGCAGCATCGTTGCAAACGGATCTGGACATTTGTTGTCAATTCATAATGTCGCTGAGCCCAGCTCCCCCCTCTCCTGTCAC
This sequence comes from Calonectris borealis, assembly GCF_964195595.1. NCBI lineage: Eukaryota > Metazoa > Chordata > Aves > Procellariiformes > Procellariidae > Calonectris > Calonectris borealis. The sequence goes on from NC_134326.1 coordinate 17,514,965, forward strand.
TGGGGATCAGGAGCAATTTCTATAAAGCCGTTGCACTGATGCGGTACAAGCATAGTGTCAGTGCAATCAAACAATCACAATGGCTTCACTTAATAAGAGTGTACAGTTTATTTTTTACACAGTAAATTTGCTATGATCTAGATCGGTGCTTGTGACACCAAATTCTCCTTCCAGAGTTGTTTAGTAAGCTTTAAAAAACCCCACAAAACCAAAACTTGCAAGGGTTTTCAAACTTCCAGGTTGTAGAATGTCCCTGTCCAGGTTTTGGCGCTCAGCTTTCTAGGGAAAGAAGGTTTGGATTTATTTTTCTGGCTTATGCTCATTGTCCTTTGCTTTGCAAAGCTGAGAGTAATGAATTATGTTTTTCCCGCCCCCTCCTCCCCCCTCAAATTTCATTATTTGTGAAGTGCATTTTGCAAATAAGAAGGCTGTAAGGATAGCTGTGGTCAATAAGCACAGGCCAAAGGAGTAACTAGGAATATTGATTTGAAATGAAGGCTTGATATAATAAACTTCTTGTCTGGAAGGAAGGCTAAATGCACGAGGAGCGGGGGTCCTTTTCTGTTATTCCAGCAGGTTTTAAGAGCTGAGTAAGAAATACATTTTTTCCTTTTTTTGTATTGAATCAGTTTGTTGTAATAAATTACGAAATTTTCCGTCATTGCAATGCTCCAACCTCTAAAAGTAGGACTTTGCATTTCTTTTTCCACCCTAGGTCTTGGTTCAGAGCATCAGTCTGGTGTGCTCATGCGCTAGCGTTTGTCCTCACCTACTTTCAAATTAATTTGATGTGACATGATAAAACTGGGATGACTAAATAGTTTCAATACTTGGCAAACTATATTTAATGGTGGTTGGTGAGGAAAGCAAATAGTAAAATTTGCTTTCTCCAGCAAGACTTACCGTGGCCACTAGTTTGTCAGGTTGTGTTTCTCAGTGCCATGTCACATTAAGTTATGCTGTGGGATGGTGCTGAACTGCAGTTGTATAACATCACATCAGAGCTTCAATGAGAGTACTACAAGCTATTTTTAACAAAATTCAAAATATGGTGAAAAACCTTTGTGGTTACACAGGTGCATTTGCTGTGAGGCTGATGTTTGTTATGACTTTAAATACACATTTAGGTTTTCCTCTGCAGCAGGCTCCTGCTCTTTCTAATGACTTGCAGGATGTGCAATCCTGGCCGAGGTGACTCGTTAACCAAAGACTTTTGTTTGTAGTAGATGGACACTGGAGTTGGTGGTGCAGCTCCTGGCGCGTGCAACCGAGCGCTGTGCTACCGTATGGCAAATAGGTAATGAAAAAGTCAGTTTGTTTCTTGCTCCTATGCCCAAAATGTTGAAACCAAATTGTGTTGATGTGAAGAAAAGCCAGGACCCTTTCCCTAGGGGTTTTGTTTCCCAGTGCTGGTCAGAATTGCGTCTCGCTGCTGTGGGCAGGTGATTTGCCACTGGTTGCGCTTCAGGGCTGGGGCAGAGAGCAGCGAGAGGAGCAGGGCTGCAGTGTCCCCCCAGTGCCGTTATGGGTCCTGGGGCAGTTTTCCAGTGTGGGCACCAGATCCATACTCTGTTCTGAAAAAACTCATGGCCAATACAGATGGGATTGATTATTAATTTTTTTATTTTTAGTTTTGTGCGTATTTCCTCAATGTTTCCAAAAAGGTTTAGTGGCAGTGAGCTACCGTCTCTCATTTCTAAGACTTCTCTATTTTTCTGCAAAAACATATGGCACCTTATTTACTAATAGGTGTTATGAATAATTAAAATTAAATTACAGCTCTAAAAAGAAGGAACCATAGCAGTAGTGGTGATGTTTTGTCCTTGCTTTCTTTAAATGAGAGTGCTGAAGCTTCGTCATCCATCTCGCCGCTCTTCTGCAAGGAAAGATTTTAAAGAACCATGAACAGAGTTTTAGGAGACATCAGAATCGGGGCACTGAGTGCCTCCATTGCTATTGTGTTTTCACAGCTGATCTATCTTTGCAGCGGCTTGCACTTTGTGCAAACCAATTAAAATGAATAAGTGCACTCTGATCTAATATTCAAGTCATTTTTTGGCACAGAATCGTTCATCATAAATGCATATAAAACCGGAATTCAATTAATCAACTCATACAATGAGCTTGTTTCTTGCTATTTTTCCCTAATACATTTTTTCTTTGAATAAAAATGTAATTGTTAGTGCAAAATATCAAACTAGAGCCACATAACAAATAGCTATGGATTTGTAATTAAACCCAATAAAGCCTAAGATGAAGTATAAAAGGCAGAGAGCTAAAATCCAATTAAAACTTATTATGAGAAATACAATGCCAGTTTTTTTTTTTTCAGGCAGAGAGCAACATATTCTGGTTTGTAACAAAACACAGTTATTGGTTTTGATAATGAAATCCAAGGTATGATTCAATGAGTGTGGAGTAAATAGCTAATGGCAAGAAGAGACAGTGACATATGAGGAAGGCCCAGGAACAGCCCCATTATCTCCTGTTGTAATCAGAGGCAGGTTACAGTTATTTCCCCTCCTGTCTATGGGATGCACTTGACTCTGAAGAAACAAGTTATTAATTCTTGTTACCCAGGATGGCATCTGATATTACTTGCATTTATTTTTAGGAGAGGAGAGACATTCATTTTAGAAGAGCTTTGGCTATTAGAACAAGACACTAAGTGTGATGAGTACACACAGCGGGTCAGAAATCGCTCGTTTAAAGAGATGAGGGAAGAACTGCTGAACCAGGTCTGCAGGAGACGCCGAAGGAGGGAGAAGATGGCGACTCCTCACAATCTGGGCTGTGTTTCCAGCTGCAGCAGAGCCTGTCTTGCAGCCTTCCCTGCGTGCTGCAGCTCCACCGCCCAGGACCCCGGCTCGGGAAGAAGGGAGCCGTGGGGATGCTTCGGTGTGGCGATGCCGAGTGCTGCCGGCTCCTCCGCGCTCGGTGCCTGGAGAGGGAGGAGCGGCGGCGGGGGCTGCTCGGGGACCTGAACCCTCTCCCAAAACCTGGCGCTCAGCCTCCTTCGGGGGCACAGACGGGCGTTTGCAGCCAAGGGCAGGACAGGAGAGCCTGGGCTGAGCCCTGCTCCCTTCAGAGCAGCCAAATCATCCCCGCTGATGCTCCAACCTCCTTCCCAGTGGAAGTGCTGTGACTGGAAATTTTACCTGTTCTTGTCCCAGCTGCTCCAGTTTGTAATGCAATAAACATTCACCCGACCAGAAAGAGGGAGGGAAACAGTATTTCCCGGTGGTTAGAGCAAAGCAAAGAGGGAAAAGCCCTATTTTCTGCGTGGTACCTCAAAGAATAGTGTATGTTTTTGAAAAGGACCTGAAGCCTCCACCAATCCCTTTCTCTCTCCTCACGCGGCAGGTTGATGCTCAGGTGCTCAACCTGCTATTTGTACTCATCTTCTCCTGAGCCTAAGAAATATTTCAAAGACCAAATCCATTTGACTGGGTCACCAGTGGGGACAAATGAGCAGAAGGTATGCACTCGAGTGCTTTCTGGGGCCGGTCCATCCCTCCTGATGATGCCAAAGCACCTTTTCCAGGAGCAGCCAGCGCCTTGTGGGCTCGCCGCTGCCGTGCAAACTGCGTGAATTGACGCAGTATACACGCGTGGGTCGATCTTTGGTGCTATTTGCCTCTTGAGGTTATTTATAGGGCCTGGAAACGTCACAGAGATTTGATCTTCCAGCCGTTATTCCCAGCACACTTTGTCCTCCTGGTGCGTATCGGGCTGGGGAAATTGGTGCCGAGAAGGGATCAGCACCATCTGCCAAGGGAGAACCTTAAACTGCAGTGACAACTTGCAATCTGCAGGGGGATAGAAGTGGCTGCTCTTTCTGGGAAAGAAGGAAAATAAGAAAGCTTCGACCTTGTTTAACTTCATGCACTAGTCTGACTGCTTGTAATAGTTATTTCTCAAACAGAAATGCCTTACAAATATAAATTGTTGGTTTTTTTTTCTTTCACTTTGTTCCCAGTCAGAAAGTTTCTTAGACATGGAAAATAAATGTTTGAAGTTAGCCTAGACTGAAAACAACTGGACTTTGTGCTTAAAATGGAGAAAATTAGATTTCTCTTCCCAGATTTCTCATTGTTCCAAAATAACTACTTATTCCCTTTTTTTTGTTACTGAGTTCTTCCATTGTGTAACATGTAATTCTCTTAACTAGCAGAGAGAATCAAATATGTCTGGCCTTTCATTTCATCCTGACCCTAATCTTTTTTTTTAAAATTTGATTATAGGCATGATTCCCTAGTGCCTATTTTGCGTCTTTGTAGCATTAATGGTCTATTGAATAATAGCCAACTGCTTTGTTTATCCTTTTTATTTTTGCTAATGGCTGTCACTAATTTTGTAGCTCTGTGTTTCTTTACCTTAATGTAAATCTGGTGTTGATCAGCCCCAGCAAAGCTGAGAATGGGAGAACAAGATGGAGCAGAGGATTGGTGCAGTCCAGGCGAAGATCTTCCCTCCATATTATTGATGCTTGTCCTGTCGCTTCCACATCTGGACATCCTCCATTTTCATGTTTTTGTATTTCAGCTCCCATGACAACCGATGTCCTAACCACCAAGAGATTTACCTGAAGCCCTAGCCACCCGCTGGGACCAGACGGCACCCGTGTCCGCCAGCGTGGAGGGACCCCACAGGACATCCAACTGCTGAATCTTTAACGCTCTCTGGTTGCGTGCAAACTGTCCCTTGTTTTCCTCCAAGGGCCAGATTTGGGTGGAGGGTCCTGGTGGTCGCACAGGCTGTACCTGGCACAGCTGCATGCCAATATCCCTGTACAAAGCCTGGGGAAACCTGGGGTGTTTTATAGAAAAAAGGTCACTTTTATTTTTGGTAAACTTATTTTCAGAAATGTCCAAGACATTGCAACTAAAATTTTTTAGACAAACAAGTAAGAGCACAGAATGCGACATCTTCGTCCACCCGACCTGTTGTAACTGAGCTGTAAGCAGCTGGGAAGTTTAGGACGGTGGGAGTCGGCAAGGAAAAGGCAAACCTGATCCTTCTGCATTTTTCTCTCAGCTGTTTTTGGCTGAAAAAGTCAGATGGACCGCAGAAAACTTTTCTTTGCCTTTTAAGAAAGGGGCAAGCCCCCTCCATTTTGCTTCCATTGCTGCCGGCACGGGTCGGGCAGCCTGCGCGGGGGAGCCGGTCTGCGCCTCTCGGGGGGAACTGGGTCGGAGGCTTGCTGCCTCAGCTCGAGTGCGCGGCTCCTCAGGGTGGCTTTATGATGTATCGGAGGTGAGGTACTGCTGCCCTGGATGTCGCAGGCTCTCCTAGGTGTCTTAAGTAACTGACATCTCCCAGACTTCACCCCCTCGCTGTTCGTTCCTCGCGGTGGCGAGTGCTCCACGGAGGGGAGAAACCTCGGCTTGTGCACTTCGTGGAGAAGTTGCGTAAAGGCAAAAGGCGTTTATGGGTTAAACACTGAAGTCTTCTGCAGACAAAATTGGAGATGTGTTTTCAAAACAGCTCTTCTGTGCGTGTAAGTGTCTGAAGTGGTTTTGAGCTCTTTGGGAAACGCAAGCACTTACGGTGTGACCTTCAAGCAAGCATGAAAGAATTAACAGTCACGGACACCACGGACGACTCCATCTGGACCCAGTTACGAGTAGTAAGCTCTTAGGAAAACCTTGATTAAAATTCAGATATAATATAATCTCTCTTTCTTTTTCAGCTGTCATTAGCAACAACTATACCAAAGCAATAGGAAAATGAGGTGACTAGTCTCACCAGCCAGAGAGTAAGAGACAAAAGGCACCTGAAATCAGAGAGAGAACAAAATCCCAGTCTGCGTGGCTGAATTTGGGATGGAAAGAATACGCTCTGTGTAATCATGTATTTTTTGTGTTGAAACAAAATACTGAGCACTCAGCCTAGTGACTGTCAAACATAGTTATTTAACATAAATTAAGTAGTAAATAACAAGTATTAAAGTTGTCTGGTGTAAACACAGCAGCAAACATTAGTAAATTTTGGGTAGAGATTGAATCACAGCATTCGGTTTTTTGCATATTACAGTCATATCCACCCCTTAGATGTCTTCTGCCATGTATTAATTCACTTGCTACACAATTGCTGTCTCAAAAATCTGACCTGCATTTAGTAGCTTTAACCTCAGACCATTTCCCTGGTAGTTAATAATGTTCCTGCGGAGGTACTCATGACATTCTATTCATCCTCGCTTTGCAGGCTCTTCTTTAACAATTAACAGCATTAACAACACTCTTAATATTATGTCAGCTGCACAGTCATTATTCAGATTCGGTGCCGGGGCTATAATTGAAACCATCTGTTTGAAGCTTTCTTTTCTGCTCCAGCTTGCTGGTGGAGCTGCCATCTCCTGCTCCTTGGTATCAAGCAGAGCCCTGAGGTAAGAAAAATGCAGTGCTGGAGGTGGCCACGTCCCTGTGCTGCTTCCAGACATGAAAAAAGGCTGCATGATTAATGATAAATTAATATGTTTATTAATATATTATTGACCATAATGATAGCACATGGTTTCTGTAGAGATGTGCTGGCTGGTCTCTTGGGCATGGTAATGGGGTGTATTCCCTCATTTCCTAGACTCTCGAGCTGCTGGGACTCTGCTGCCTTAATAAACAGAGCAGGACAGGGTGCTTCGGCAGCTCAGACTGCCACGGGGGGACCCAGTTAATCGCTGGTCGCTCCAGCACCCTCGCTGTGGTCTGGCCAGCCCTTGGTCATGATGCACCCGAGCAGTGATGTGCAGGGCTGGACCAGCATCACCCCGCTGGCCTCCTGCTGTGGTGCTCCAGATTTACCTAAAAGGAAAGGAGGTATTTAAGGATTTAAGGTTTTGCGAGCTTTGGTCTTTTAAACTGTGGTCACTGGAACAAAGGAGCTTTATTTACTACTTCAGCCTGTAATAAAGCCACAAGTCCAGGTTAGGTCTCCACAGTCACTGCAGGGCAAGTTATTTTGCTGTTGCCTGTTTGCACCCGTTGATAAAACACGACTGTGTGTTTCAGTGCCGGGAAACGAAAATACTTAATTTTCACTAAATTAATCTAGACGAAAACAAACTATGCCGTAGACTGTCTTTATCCTCTGCAGTTTCTGATACGCAAAAAGATTCATGCCCTGTGCTGGCTTTGGTAACATCTTCTAACCTTCGTGATGATGACACTGAACTCAGCCATTCTCCACTGGCCAGACGGGAGGGAACTGTAACTAATAATTTAACTTAAGCGTAAGCGTTAAGCTTTTAGGTGCCGAAAAGCATGCTTGTATTCTAATTCAAGCAGACAAACCTGAGCTTGCTTCAAACCAGCCAGGTCCCACAGAGATAATAGCATACCTGCACCAGCGAAGGCTCTCGCAGATCATGTAAAACCAACCCGAGACACGGGCATGTCTCCGAGAGGAGCCCGTATGGGGCTTGGGCTTTTCTCATCCACAAAGCCAGCAAACTGAATGCGGCTCAGTACATCCATAGAAGATAGTTGAGTCTTTGAAGTTATACCCTAAAATCTTACTTTGATTTCATATTCTAACTCATTCAAATACCTTTGTCACTTTTCTGTTTATATATTTGTGTGTGTTGTATGTTCACACATATAAAAAGGTTTGTTAATTGAAAAGAAAGAAACGACTTGGCATTTTGAGCCACCCTACACATTTGAATTGAGCGTTAAAAAAAATAAGTTTTCTGTAACAGATAGTAGATGAACTCTTCTATATTCCCTGTCCTAAAAGAGAGTACTATAAAGTCTGCTGTGAAGATATAAAGCCTCAAGAATGCTGCTCAATAAATCATAGCCATTAGTAAGTGCGGTGTCAGTTTTTCCTTGACTTTTGGACTATTTTAAACCCGTGCTCAATTATTCTTTCATGTGCTTGAGCATCTTTGGCATGGTGATGAAGCCAGCAGTCAGCCCATCCAGCCTGACCCACCGCTCACCACGCCGCAGCCTCCCGCTTCTCCAATTTCTCAGCTGAGCAGCCAAGCTGTACAGCTTTGATTCAATCTGCAGGCATCTCATTTGCTTCCCCGGCTGCGTGGAGGGCTCGGACCACACGTACACAGCGGTAACAGCTGACTTCATTGGCCTCGCGTTAGGGAGCAGCCATGTCTTCCAAAAGCAAAAATGATGGAAAAGAATAAACATTCTGTAGTTAAAACTGAGTTAAAATGAGAAATTGGTGCTCCATATAGGCAGAGACAGGCAACAAGTGGATTCATTTAGAAGGGAAAATGCACATATTTAACACCTTGCTGAATGCTGATGACTTCCTCAGTGCAAAGTATGAATTCTCCACAGCCAAGCTGAGGCGGCAACTAGCAGATACCTGTCTAAGGGGTTATTATAAATTTGCATTCAGCACCACGCAGATAACTTTTTCCTTGAATTGGTTGCACCACTGAAAATAAAAATTTGTTTTAGATGATAGATAGACTACATTTCCATGGATGGAGGGGAGCACTCTCCTCCCTTTTTCATAGGTACTGAAGACTTCCTTAGGAAAGACCATAGTCAGTCAATGAGTGCTCACGGGGAATGATTTTTTGTAAGCAGCAGGCTAGCCTGGCCCCTGACACTTGTTGTGCCTAACACACCAGGGCCAGTGTTTCTGCTGGGGGTGCCCGTTACTTGCGCGGGGAGGGGATGTTCTGCCCTCCCTCGCTGGGAATTGTGTCGGCTTCAAACCTAGCCAGCAACCCAGTGCAAATGCTGCGACAGTCATCATCGCTGCACAGCACGGGCTCCCTAAATTGTGCAGAATTATGCATGCAAGTTGCTTGCTGAAATTAGCTGCACATGTTTATATTAACATGCAAATAAAGCAACTTCAAATAAAACAAAAATACGAAAATGTCTATTCATTAAGTTCAGTTTTACGGCATAATTGATTTGTGTGTGGGGGGGGTGTCTGGTGCTTACTCTGATTACCTTCCTGACGTTGAAGAAATCCACAACAATCATACTGATAACAAACCATTTAAACATATTCAATTAAATTACTGGTAATTCTGAAATGGCTCAATATTGCACATGGGTTAGTTTAATTTTTATGTAAATTCTACTCCTGATTTAGCGAAGTCTTAATTGTTTAACAGCAGATTAAGCTAAATTATTTTAATTGCATTTTATGTGGATTTTTTACTTCTGCCTTTAAGGAACCCATTCATAAAGATTTTTGTTTTGGATGTTGTGCATTGAGAGAATTGGGTGCTGGTGCCTGTTCTTCCAGCTTCAGTTTAGGCCACCATATATATTAAATCCAAGTAAAATCAAAATGTTTCTCATTTCACATGGGAAGTTCAAATCAGAAAGATAAATACTGAATTTGGAAATGGAACTAGAGGAGAGCAAATGAGGGCTCAAAGTTCGGGGAAACTTATTCCTGAGGTTGAATATTATGAGGGTTTTGGCTATTTTTTACCTTCTTCAGCTGGATTTTTGCACTGTTGAGATTAGATTCCTTTGGATTTGTGCTGTCAGACTTCTGATGGATATATATGTACCTGCATACACAATGTTGAAGTTGTTTAGGCTGCAAACTTAAGCAACTGAAACATTAAGCAATGTTAAATGCTGCCCATGCAGTCAAGTGGAACGAGGCAGGAGTCCCCCTCTCAGTCATGCCTGAGCGGGGCGGTGTGAGCACTAGGTAAGTAATTCTCACGTGGGTTGCTGGAGCTGTGCCTGTGGGCTGAGCTCATATTTTTTATTTGCCAGATGAAGGCAAAGTGATCTCGGATGGTTAGCGACACAAGAACGCAGATTCTCTTTTCTGAAGGCCCATGACTATGTCCCATGATAAACTTTGCCTTCCCACTTCTCCAGAGTTTGGAGATGCCAATTATTACTGTCCCCCCAGATTCCTCCTGGTATTAATGAAGAAGTGATTGCAAATTTTATTTCCTGGTACTATTATTCAGAATTCCTGTTTTTATTGTTTAGGTGGTGTGTTGGATTTTGAACTGTTTCTTGCTGACAGCTTGCTTAGAAACAGCATCTAAATGGCACATAAAAAGTTGGCATTGCCAGAATCTATTTCCATGGGCTTGATTTTATGTTTCCATGTGGCTCCCTGCTAGCCCTGGAAGGCTGAAATCAGGAGCAGACACTAAATCTGGGACTTCATGTGGCAGCACAGGTTGGTGCAGCCCGAGCTGTGACAGCAGCAAGTCAGAGGCACGGGCTGCAAGAGGCAACACGAGGAATCTGAAATCACACTAGCAGGATCTCCTCCACGTTTCCTAGAGCACCAGGAGATGCTTCGCACTCACTGGCTGCAGACAGAGCAGCACTGAGGGAACCGAGGTGGGCTTTGCTTGCAAATGCCTTGCCTGCAGGTGTCCCGATTTCCATGTTCAGAGGAGAATCTTGTACTGAAACCTGCCTGATATTGTTTTTTCAGTAGATTAGAAAGGGGATTGAAGCTGTGTACTTTTTTTCTTTTTCTTTTTTCTTGCTTCGTAATTCATCTTTAAACCCTTAGCAGTCTCTCTTTGGGTATCTAGGGATGTTTTTTCTTGTGCAGCATGGTGCGGTTGCAGCAAAGGCAACAGAAGTTCACATAGCCTCTGCCCACGGTCTGCTGCTTTTATTATCTCACTCAAAAATGAAATTTGTGGAAGTTACATGTAAACAACAAATTATCTCAGCTAGCGTGTCACCTAGGCCACCTGAGACGTGGCTGCTCACCTCTCATCTGTTTCTAACCCTCCAAGCCGCGACACCATCTTCTCCCATCGTGTCGCTGCTGCCCGCTTGCTCCCCTGGCCAAGGCTGAGCTGGCCCTGCCTGCGTCGCTGCCGGCTCCTCGCTCCCCGCTCCTGCCGCTCCCACGCGCTCTCCCCGCTCACCTCCTCCTGCCCTCGCATGTCTCTCGCATGCCACCGTCCTTGCTCCTTGCTCCGCACGCCAGTTCCCACCTCCTCTCCCGATGCCTCCGCCAAGCCTTGGTGTGTGGTCAGGGCTCCCCATCCCTGCGGCAGGACCCCCGGCACGGCTCCCGCTGCCCTGCGGGGCTCCGGCGGGACCACCCGCCCTCCCCGGGCAGCAAGCCACCGTGACAGGGGTGTGTGGCGTACGGGGGCGGTGATACCATTTGTTCTCTTTGGTTCTCTAAGCTTTGCTTTCTGTTTATTTTTGTCTCTCTTTTTCTTTAATTATTCTATTAGTACAATATTTAAAATGTCTTAACCAAAATAATGTCAAAGGATTTTTACTTGGGCATGTGTGCCAACAATAATCACTGCTAAGTCTTAAACAATTGTAATAAAATAAGTGTCTTGCTGTTAATGATACCTCATTTGTATTAAAGATCCTTTAATAGAAGCAGTTTCTACAATTATTTCAACTAATGCTTATCTGCTATGTTGGATTTTGAAATCAAAGTACATGCATGGAAAATTACAAGCTGTTCTGCTTTACTCGGCAGCGGCACAATCGTTCCAGAAGCCCAAGAGCACTGCTTGCTTACGGAGATCATTTCAGGAGATTAGAGCTACCTGGAGTGGAAATTAACAGTGTGAATTACATAGAGCCGAGGTCCGAATCCTCTGAATGTGGCGGTGGGTAAAACCTTAACAGGAGCCTGACCCCAGAGGATGCACCTGAACCTCTTGCTATGGATCTTTCCTTTTTTTGCCTTTTTCTTTCTTCATTTTTTGTGTGTATAACTCATCATTGGTAAGAATTCAATTTTGAGGCAAAGACGACGGGCAGTCTTTCCTTTAGAAACATGCTGAAAAAGAAAAAAAGGGAAGTTGGTTTCAAGAAGGGAGTCCCATTGCTGCTGTTCTGTGCTGCAGCTTTGGGCTTTGGACACAACCACTTGAAGAAAATCACTTCCCTTTTCTCCTGAATAATTTTTTGCAACAACAGTTCTTGGATATCTGTGGCAAGATGGTTTCCAGTCCATAACTTTTCAGATCCATACTAAATAATTGGATCAAATCCCTTCTGCAATAGCATTTACCTGCATAAATCAATATAAATTCTGTATTTTTGGCACCTGTTTCCTTGGGATGGTTTGGAGTACCAAGTCATTCCTGAAGAAACAAGAATTGCACTGTGCTCACCAAAGTATAAAGACGATGTTACCAAGCCCGTGCAGGTCCCTAGCTCAGCACATGTTGCCCAGAGGCTGGTTTGGGGGTGTCCTTCACATTACCCTTTCCAAAGCAGAGTGATAACATCAGCTCCCCACGTCTCAACAGGGCACTTCTGGAGCTTGGACATCACAGGCAGCAAATGAGACCCCCCCCACCCAGAGATCCCTTGTGGGCTTCTTTGGCCACTGGCCTCCAGCTGGGGTAGCCTGGTCCAGACACACAGCCCCTGCATCCCTGGCGCTGCTGTCTCCTCTCCCTGGCCTCCCCTAAAATGCCATCTGTGCCATTAACAAAGCACCACAAAACCTGGCACCGCAGAGCACAACGAATGCAACCTCCCCCCACTGGCATCCACGCCGTTCATCTTCATCACCTCCTCTCTGCCTCCAGCAGAGAGAGGAGAGGAGAGGGAGAGGAAGAGAAAGAGGAGAGGAAGAGGGAGAGGGAGAGGAAAAGGGAGAGGGAGAGGGAGAGGGAGAGGAGACGAGGCTTTCTGCTCTGGTAGCAGCTGGCAGCTTGATTTGGAAGTTCTTGTGGTTTTCAGGGGAGCTGGCTCGACCCAAATTTCAGCATTTCGAGCTTGCAGCCCCATGGGCTACTGGAGCATGCCAGGGCTGGAGCCTGGGACCGGCTGCGGCGGGAGGTGCCACGCTTCCCCCCGGGCGGCACTGCTGGCTGCCACAGCGAGCCGGGCACGGACCACAGCGTGGGGCTCAGCTGTGGCCTTTCTCCAGGCCAGCTGCTCCTCTTGCAGAGCCTTGACAGGGCCAGGCTGCTCTCAAGCTTTATTTTCAATTAAAGAGTGAAGGTAAATCAGGAAAAAAAAAGAAAAAAAAAAAGCTTGAGCATTTGTTTTTCTTGAATGCTAATAAAACACTTGCCTGGAGTAAGTGTAGAAGGTGGTGGGAGACCCCTTCCTACGCTTTTAGTCCCACCTCACATGTACAGTTTACCCTTATACAGTGTTCAAATGTCTCATTATCTTATTATATGTGTTTTATAATCTCAATAGATTTATCATTTCACTTCGTTACAAACTAGAGACGTATGTCATTTTTGGAAGGAGGAATGAAGTCACAGAAATTATGTCTACAGAAGGAGCTTGGTCACCAACTCCTACCTATTTGCCACATTAGATTTGCAAAACTAAAATGTTGATCCCCAAAACCTCCACTCAGCTGTCACCGTTACCAAACAGCATCTTATAGATCTGCTAATCCGAATAGAAAAGGTGGAGAAACAACAGGCATTTCCATTTAAAGCTCCCAAGCGCGGCAGAAGTCTAGAAGGATGCTGGGGCACCTCCATTAGTCAAAGCACATCGGGATGCCCAGAGCAGCATTAGCTCGGCTCTCGGCAGGAGCTGGGGCTCTCCCAGCCCCGAGGGAGCTGGCTCCGTGTGCGGGCAGTGGGACGGGAGGTCTGCGGCAGGAGGATGGTGCAAGAGCACGTGCAGCACAAGCACCCTTTGCTCGGGGTGTTGAACCTGTATCAGCAGTTTTTTACAGCTACGTGCTGTACGGTGGTTTTGCGTATATGGTGATTTTTAGAGCCCCATGCTGTGTGGTGATTATGCTGGCTTTGCATTTCTCGCTCTGCTAGACCCCGAGTGCCATCCCGCCAGAGCCGGGTCATTCCTCTAATGGCAAGAAAGACCATTGTCATTGAATGTCCTCTGCTAATGACTTTGTGTGGCTGGAGAGGGAGCATGCCAGCTCACAGGGCCTCGTTATTTCAGCGTGTTTACCCAGTTACTCCTGACACCAACCCATCCCAACTGGAGCTCACTTAAGTAAAAACAAATACACTTCACAATACAGCTGTTTGCCCTGAACAATTGCTGATGGCAAATGCTTCCATAGAAGAAACTGTTGGTAGCTTGACATCTATTTGCTTGATTTCTGTAGAAAAGGCAATTGTAATATTACTTTTCTGCATTTGGGGGAATTTTGAATGTTAATTTTAAATACTGCTTATGAATCACTTTCAATGTGAAATCAAATATTTTTGTAGGATTGCAACTCTAGACAGGATTTGACCCACAATTTTGAAATGGTTTTATAAATGCTTCTGAATCATCCAACATAAACCCCCACCTCCAATTAGCTTAATTGACTAACAAATCAGTCCATTGAAGCCACCTGGCATTAGGAGTGACCCAAGGAGGGCAGAAGAGAGCACGTCACTCCCAGGAAGGTTATAAAAGGGCCACATGGGCCAGGGGAGGGTTTCTGCAGCTCGTGGTGGAGGTCTGTGGAGATGCACGTTTTTTTAAAGCTGTTGGACTGAGGAAAGCTTTGTTGTTTGAGGTTTGTTTCTTTTAAACATTTATATTTCTATTTTAAAGAGTTGTTTAGATGGCAGAACAAAATTATTTTTAGATGCATTTAGGAGCATGTTTTTGTAAGACTCTTGTTTCTCAGATCCATTAAAGAGCTTTCTGGGGAAGCTGTTGCATCTCAGCGCTCCCTGAAGATGTTCCTGAGAGCCCCTGGTAGTGCATAAAGCTGTGGAAATGAGCAGACGAGACTATGATTCATGACTGCTATCCTAAATGCATTGAAAAGTGATTAGTGGTGATGGGTAATTGGGATATATTTCAGTGAAAAGCCTCAGGATTTTTTCTTGAACTTGAGGCTGAATGATCTGTGCAATCCCAGGTACTAAAGATCCTACTAATTCATTCATCCTGCTGATTAATATTTTAGGTTGCTGGTTACAAGTAACTGGCTGAGGCAAAATTGGTTTGAGAAATATGTAGATAATATTTTGAACATGAAAAATGTTCCTCTAAAATTCTTGGTTTAAGAAGAAGAAAAAAATATGACTTTTGAAATCTGACAAATGAAGTCATATTAAGCATAATATTTCAACATTTTCAAACCAAATAAAGTTAGAATTTGGTTATTTTTCCTCAAGGAAACAAATTTAGATTCAAATTAATCCAAAAGCATTTCTTTAGTTGAGGACTTCTTAATCGGGAAGAATTCTACAGACCTTAGATATAACGATTTTTTTCAAATGTCACTGTACTACACCCGGCTCTGTGGAATGGCCTCAGAGAGGTCACTTCACGTTTTGTGCCTCAGTTTCCCATCAGCAAGGCATTTAGCAGCTCTGCAGGTTCCCCTGGCTGCAGGGGCTGTTGGCACAGATGGGGACAGGAGCACAGTGTGTTCGGGGAGCCAGCGGCGAGCCCAGGGCTGGGGCCAGCCCGTGCCCCTCGCTTTGCCTTTCTGCAAGGGGAGAGGAACCGTGCTGCTCCTGGTTTAACATGTTCGAAGCCTTAATTAGCAAAATGCTAGAGAGAATTTTCTTTGTCTGATGAAAAAGTTGTCTGGATTTTTACATTTACTGCTATTTGGCACAAACCCCCTTCCTGTAGCGTTGTATTTTTAGCTCCCAATATATCTATCGTGCTGCTGTTGTTGCCTGTTGGGAGCCCAACCTGTGCATCCCTGGTCTGTTGTCTCAGCTGTGCTGGGACCGGGGGAGCAGAGCAGCTTGTGAAGCATCTTCCCTTCCAGCAGATGATCTGTAACAGCCAGGCTCCATTTTAAACCAGCACAGTCACAACGGCTCAGATAATCTTGTAGATTTAGAGGCCAGAAGGGAGAACTGCAATCATCTAGCCTGACCTCCAAGGGCAGGTGAAAGCAAGCAGGTTTTACCTCTGTTGGAGGAATGGAAATACAGAGCTCAAGGGGTGGCTTTTCAGGGGCACTTCAGCATCCTGCAGTGCGGCTCAGCGCCCGGCGGGGACGTGCTGGTGGAGCTGCTCTGGTGACCGGCTATACTGAGGTTTGAGGGGGGCTCTGGCAGTTAGGCAGGACAGTAGTCTTCAAAAAACCTAATTAGATGTCTAATCTATATAAATAATATTTATTTAGATTTTTTTTTCAATGGAAGTAATGGAAATCTGGTTTCTCTATGTTCTATTTGCATCATATCCCAAGTTGGAGATGTCCACAGAGAGGTTCACTTCTTTCTGATGTCGTGCTTGTCCCTGTCCTCGCACACTTCCCTGCTGTTGTTCTTTGGAAATGGTACAAAAAATGTAAAATATATCTTTTTTTTTTCCTTTAAACACAAGATGCAGTCATGCGGAGGCCTTGTTAAGGATGTAAATGGGTCATTGGGAGAATTTACTTGAGTAATTGCTGAAAGGAGACCTAAGCCCAATGCTTCGAGCTTAGGTTCGTAAATCAAAAGGCGCCATGTAGCTTATGTGTATCTGGATAGCTTTAAGGATTTCCTGTAACCTTTAGAGGTTAGCCCAGTCCTAATTGCTACTTAATTTCATTATCCATCATTATGGGCATAGAACCGCACAGGTGATAGGTAGCTGGAGTCACAGCCGAGCCCTGGGTGCTCTGTGTTGCATTTGTCTGCTGCCACCTGATAAACCCCTGCTGACTTTTCCGGCTTTTTGCTTGCGGAAGGACTGAGTGATGGGAGGTGGCTGAGGTCTTTTTTATTTCAGCTTGGCATTTTCAAGTGGAACTGTAAGCGTATCTTTGGAAACCTGCTCTGAATCTCTTTCTTTGCACTTTGTAAGCTTTGGTCCTGTACAGGGCAGTAGCTCAGAGGGAATAAGCCCATCTGGGTCTCTGGTTATGAACATCCTCCTCCACCTGGGGAAGGCTGGGGCATCAGCAGAAAACAACAATATTCAGTTCCATTGAGTGTGATCTGGTAGAGCGGGAAGCAGGGTGCTGCCTGTCCTGCCCTCGGTACGGGCTGCCCTCCCCGCCGAGCCCCATCACCCAACGAGCCCAGCGATGCACGGGGCTGCTCTGTGCTCTCGCCGGGGAAGTGTTGTGGGGGCTGTTGCACGGCTTGACATTAACATTAATTTCAGATGCTGCCCAACCTGGTGTTGCAGACAAGTTATGAGGTTGCTACAGGAACTCAGATGAAGTATAGAGGCTGAATATCTGCAGCAGGCAATGGTTCACTGGTGCCCTAATACAGAGGGCTGTAAACATTTTGGAGGTCGTGTGTTTACACGTATTCATGGAAATCTCTTCTGTTGTTCCCATAGCCCTTATACGTGGACCGTGATGCCTCGGTATATTGTTTTATAGCAGCTATTGATAAGTGCAAACTGTATTAGCCATGTTGAAATACAGCCTTATGATAATAAACGCTAATGGACATTGAAAATTGCATAGAATATTTTTTGGGTTGTATACGCAGATGATGAGGTATTTGCAAGCTTCGATTTGGCTACTGTATGAGGTGCCCCATATGGTAGGGTCCAACCACGTGTCCCACCAGGAAGCCCAGTGGCTGCTGGTTTTTTGGGTTTGTGCATTGGACTGTGCTTTTCCCTGTCAAGCTGCAATCCTTGCCCTGAGTCTGTGACCCGGCAGCGAGATGTCGGGAGACGATGGCTCTGCGCAGGGCGGCTGCAGCTGGTGTGCCTGGCACACGTGCCCTGGAGCAAGGAGCTCAGGCAGCACTGGGGGCTTCCAGGGGTTTGCCCACTGGGGATGGGGGTAGAGAGGATTTTCTTCAGGTCCCTCATTATAAAACTTAGAAAACCCTGTTAGCCCTTCCTTTGCAGGAAAATGTGGTTACGCTGGAATATTTGGAGTATACCTTGTGTTACCAGTGGTGTTATCGCAAAGAATTACTGAAAAAAAACCAACTGCCTGTAGGATGGCAGTGGTGCTACCAGAATGGATTAAAGACAAACTGAAGGGAGGAATGGCACAGGGTTCATGCAGGTTTAATTCTTTTCTTAAATCAAAAAGACAGCACTGAGTAAAATGCATTTATTCATTTACGCCTCAGACTTTTATCACTGAAGTGTGGAGAAGAAGACACTAACAAGTAAACTTCAGGGAAGAAATTAAAATATATGCAAACACAGATGTTGCTTCAGGAGAAAATTTTCAGGAGAATTTAAAAATAAATGTGTAAATATGTAAACCATTTGCAACTTGGCAAAACTCAACAAGCTGTGAAGATCATCAGCTGGACCATGAGAAAAATTGACTTTCTTCAACAGTAATTAAAAACTAAAATGTGAACACCAAAAGAAATGGGGATTTAGGAACACGATGAATGTGGAAGTAAATGGTTTTTTGGTTTTGTTTTCCTTTTTTCTGTTTGAAAAACACATCAGTATGGCAAGCTGCTAGCTTTTAGACTGTGAAAGCTTGTATTTAACACTAAGTCCCTAATATCAGAGATGAATGGTAGGGGCTGAATATGCCCCCAGAAAGAGGAGCAATTATGAAAGTAGGTTGGAATGGAGTTCAGCTTTTGGTTGGTTTGAGTATGATGTTAAGATGGTTCTTGCATTTGCTGGCCTTTTGTTGCAAGCTTCTTTTGTTTTTTGGTGTTTTTTTTTTTTTAAAGCACTAATTAGAAATTTAAGAACATTCAACTCCCACACATCAATTTGTCATGTTCTGCTTTGCCACAGTAATTTAAATAAAGCATTTCACTGCGATGCACAGTCAGTTTAAAATACAGACATCTACCTAAAGGAGAAATGCATTATTTCATTAAAAACACACAACCGTAAATCAGAAAAACACAGCAAAGTAGTGCACAATAACTTGTTTACAAATAGAAATGTACCTTCCTACAGTTGAATGAAACAAGGTGACTTTCTTAGAAAGAAGGATAGAGTTAATTTTCATACCTTAATATTTATATGAGGGTGGGATTAAGAGATGAGCTCTGAGCAGTGTCCCAGCAAGCTAACGGTATGTTCCCTTGGATGTAAGCTGTTTTCTTTTTTTAAAATCTGTATCCATTAACTTTGAAAGTAGTTTCAGCAGTTCAATGTAAAGGGGACTTCACTGGCATTTCTCTCATAAATTATACATATAGATAACAATATGCAATATAGGCTTTGTGTGAGGGGAATAATAGTGATGCGCAGCCAAATGTGGTTCACCATTTGCTTCGTCTTCATGTTTTATGTCAGAACCTTTAATGTAATTTAATTTTGCCATGAGTTTCTAAAATCTGCCATGTCTGAAATCCCACATATGAAGGCCTTTTTAATGATGAGATATCCAATTTTTTCCTCTTTCTTTGTGATATTCATTCTTGAAAAAGACGATTAAAAAGAAGAAATGAATGTTATTTCAGTAAATTTACTAGAAGCAATTAAACTACAAACACATTTTTTATGATTGCAGACAGTAGCCAGTATTAGGAAACATCATTTTTTTCCCTCCACTGACTATATTTTTCCCTTCAAGCAAAATTTTAAACTATCAAAAGAAATGATGGTCTTTTTCAGAGATTTTGCCTCATCTAATTGAGCATTGCTTTTGTACTTGCATCTTGCACAAAGTGTTAAATCTAATCCTCTAGGCCTGAAAATCTTCTGTAGGCGTGAAGGTCATTAATTTTAATTAAATGGAACTTTTTTTACACTTGCTAGAAAATGAGGATTAGTCTCAATGAGTTTCATTAAATAAACAGAGCAAATTAAAATTTATAATACATCTCTGAACAGATCTGAAATCATCTCATCAAATGCCAGTTGGCTGGCAAGCCGGGAATGGTGTCGGTGGGATGGAGCAAGGGTGCTCGGTGAAGATGTACAGAAACTTTTCCGTAATGGAGCAGCACGTGCATGATTTGCTGATGGCTTCCTCGCAGTTTCAGAAGTGGGTTTGGGAGGAGAAGTGCTTCGCTGTATCCCGGAGGAGCGTGGTCCTTGTGGGGAGTTAAACTGCTCCTCGCTGCTGTCTTTGCATATGCACAGTGGTGGCTTGGACCAGCCCTGTGGAGGGGAGGAACGAGGTCGTAGTGTGAAGCCTTGAAAATCTTGCAAAGGAAATGATGGCATGCAAGGTCTGCACAGGCAGAGGTTGGAGGAGAGGTCTTGCTGTACTTGATTTCGGTATCTTTTTGAAGCATCAAAACCCTTTTTCATTCCAGTTGAACGAAACTCTGTCCCTCTTGTGCATGCGTTCTCTCCAGCCCGGGCTGAAGCGCGATCCTGAGGATGTCCTTTGACGCCCTGCACTTGGTCGTAGTCATGTTCTGCAACAACTCTGAAATGGGCTGGATTTTATTATAAAATAATGCATATGAAGACTGCTGGATCATGAATTTGTTAGCTTTGCTGATGCTGTTTCCATATGAAGTGTACCTGGCCAGATGCTGGGGCAGACGGCTATTGCCAGCTGATTTGCAGCTGTTTTTCTCTCAGCATGTTTTAGGACTTAGCGACTCTCTTGAAGAACCTGACTGCTCAGGTTTTCTGACCTGATTTCTGATACAGGACAGTGTTTGTCTCTGTTGCGAGTATTCAGCACAGTAAGGGTGTGTTCTCATCCCAGATCTGCTCAGGTCTTGATACCGAGGTGAGGGGAGGACTGAACTCAGCTTGGGTCTCGCAGCAGCAGGAGCAGACTCAGTGCTTTGCCTGCCTCTCGTGTCTTTCTATGGGTGTGTGCATGTGTACAGTGTACAGATAGATTCAGGTGTCTAAAAAGCACATTGGGAACTGGTGTGTCTAATTGTCCTGAAGGTAGTAAAGTTTAAAAAAAAAAAAACAAACAACCCCACCCGCCCCCCCAAAAGCCCTCTCCCTCCCCTTGGGAACTGTGCCCACTCAGAGTGAGCAGAGCGCTGGGGACTGGGCTGGTCCTGGCTGGCAGCTGGCACAGCCAGGTGATTCAGATGTGCTATTTTCCATGTGCACTGAAAAGTTCCATTGCAAATTTATTCATGTGGTTTAAATCATTCTCCTTCAGACTTGCACATATTCTTTTATTTCCAGATGCTGGGGTGTATTTTATGGGCTAGTGACTCATTTAAAATGATGCAGTTACCAATGCATTGAGGAGGCTCACGGTGATATGCACATAGCGTTAAATTCAATACATCGGACCAACGCTGACAAGCTACACGTCATTCTGTTTTGCTAAGGATAAGCTAAATGGCCTTTCCTCTCCTCTAGTTGTTTTGCATCTTTGCAGTCATTCTAACACTCCCTGATTTTCTCTGCCTAATGGATCCTCTTACACATGTTTTGTCCGCTGAGGTTTTTGATGGCTGTGGAAATCAAAGCATTTAAATATCTGAGGCTGGATTAGCACTACAGAAGCTGTTCTTCCAGTAAAGTCTGTATCTCAGTTGCCAACTATCCTTTTACTTCAGACTGGCAGAGAATAACTCCTCTAAGTATTTCCTTTTCACTTTGTGTTTGGCACGTCTGGTTTATTTGACTAAAAATATACTGGACTGCATGCAAAATCATTCCCTCTGGGAATTCTTAAATATCCTTAATGTGAAAAGATCTTTCAGCACAGTATTTTAGAAATGGTCAGCATGAAGACAGGTAGCAAATGTTTTGCCAAAATGAAAAGACAAAGCAGCATTAGCAGAGTATGTTGGTCGCTTTACTTCAGCATCTTTTGGTTTGAAAAATGTCTGCAATTTAATATGTTTCCAAGTGAAGTCTGATATTACCTTTAAAAGAAATAAGCTGGTACAACTTGAACAGCTCAATGTCATCATGGAATTTTTTAGTAATGATGTTGCTATTCCTGTAAAATAAATGGGCCCCTCAGCACCTTTGCAGTGGGTGACATCAGAGGCAACATCTGCAATTCTGCACCTTCCTCTGGCATCGTTGCCAAATCGCTGAACTAGCTCCCAGCAAAAGCAGGCTTGTATCAGCAGCTTGATATTTATGTCTTGGCAGGGAGCTTGTCTTTGCTAGTATCATTTGTCTCTGAAGAACAATATCTGTAGTACACAAAAATACATTTTCTACCCTTCTCCTTCGCCCCCGCTACTGATGTCATCTGAAGCCGGCCATCTCACAGCCGTCTTTCGTTTCATAGCACCATCTATTTCTACAAATTCTTTTTATTAAGATGGGGAAAAAAAAAATATTGTGGGGTTTCAGCTGAGCAAAAGTGAAACAGTCCTTTGCAGCTTTAGGACAAACCTGCACAGGTTCCTCCTCGGGTCAGGGAGGGCTGACCTCCAAAATATGGTGCAGTGGGCACTGCTCAACCCCCGGGGGGCAAAATGAAGTCTTGGGTTCAGAAACTTTTGATTTCTTGATCGCCCATAAAAGCAAATGGTATCAGCTGAGACCAGACCTCCTGTGCCCGGTGCTGCCCCGGAAAGTGTGGCTCTGCCCTGGGGGTGGCTGGTCCCTTCCCAGCAGGAGATGCTGGTCCCACCCAGCGAGCTCCCCAGGACTGGGGTGATGCCAGCATCGATAGACCTGACTGTGTGTTACCGGGATTGCTGAGACTTACAGTGTAAAAGAGCACTAAAGCCCCAGAAGTTAATTAATCAACACAATTACTTCATTTAAACAGCCTGTGTCATGGAAACCTTATACAGAGACAGGGACAGTATAAAGCTACAATAAATAATGGTGCAATTGGACTAGGACCAGGGCTGACTTATGAAGCAATTTTAGTTTCCTTTTCTCTATTTTAAGGGTCAAATGAAAGGAGCTGTGCTGCTCTGCTGCTGTTCGCAGTTACCTTGGTACGGCTGTATAAAATGATTCCTCATGCAAATACGTGCTCTGCAAGTACATTTCTAAGCATTTTTTAAAATGCTTTCTTGTTAATTTGTTGTTTCTTCCACTATAAGGGTTTTCCTTTAGCTAAAATTAATATTTTCTAAGTACTTCTTGCTTTTTAAAGTTTTTATGCAACACTGAATAAATTAATTTTAGGCTAGCTTGAAAGAATTTTATTCATTTTTTCAGTAGAACAAAATTTAAAAATAATTAAACTGTGAATTTGGGGAATCAAAATTCTAATCTGAAAATGCCAAAACAAACTGGCTTGAGTTTTTGAAAGATTTTTAATGTTAATTTACTAAATGTTTTGATCAACTCATATCTGATTGATTTGATTTATTGGTTCTGGGTTTTTCAGGGTAGAAAAGGATAGAAAGTTTCAGATCAGTCATTCACTTAATTCCAGTTAGGATTTAATGTTTTAATGCTAGAGGTCCATAAGCATGTCCAAACATTTTTATTTGCAACAGGTAAATTTTAGGATTTATTCTTACAGAAATAAAACATCAGGTTGACTAGAATCCTATTATGTTGTGTTAATTTATTTTTTGCCTTTCATTAACTTGGCCTACCAAATGGCTTATTTGCTGCACAAAGTCTTGCTTTGTTTAACATAAAAATAGCAATTAGTCCACAACAGAAATAGTTAATGAGCAATAGTCAACTATCAATAATGAGTAATTATAAAATTTTAGAAATGCAGATTCATTTCTCTCCAACTGAAATAATTTTAGGTAGAGTAGCTTAAAATACATCATAAAGTACAAAAAGAAAAACTGCAAAATCAGGAGAAAATGCCTTTTTGCAGGGTGACACCTTTTGCGTTCACGCCGAGGCGGCTGGGTTTCCGCCCCTCCGAATGGCTGCCTGGATGCTTGGTTAAACAGATTCAACTTTAGCGAAAGTGAATCTTTGAGGAGCAAAATGAATTAATGCGATAAGAAATAGTGTTATCTTCTCTGTAAAAATGGAACAGTCAAAGTCACCAAGAGAAAGGTGAAAACGAGAGCTCCCCGCCGTACTACCGAAGGTAAATGTGTGCACGGAACTCGGGGCGAGGGGTTGCTATGTGCATCCTCCTGGTTCGTCTGTCTAGTCTAGCACAGGGGTTTTGCCGCCAGTGTTCTCCCAAGGCTGAACTGAATTAAATGTTGAACTGGTAAGTAGGAGTAAATTCACTACATGCTTGTCTGCACAAACGGTGGCTGTAATTTAGCAGTGATGCCTCAATGGCTTTCAAAGTGGCATCTCACTTAGTCAGAAAAAAATGGAATAGAAAGCAAGCCAGAGGTCTGTAGCAGTATGTCAAAGTATTTTATAGAGCCAAAGGAAACTATAAAACAAAACTGAAAAACCCTGACAGCCAGAAGAAATGGACAGCCTCAAGCAGCTTGCTTTCTGCTTGTGTGATTTAGTGTGCCGCCTCTAAAAACACATTCTTTCTGGAATCTGAATGGGTACCGTAAGGCACAATTGTGTTTTCAGCTAGGACAGCTAAGAATGTTTTTTTGTCCTCCAAGTTTACCTCGTTTAGGTTTTTTGGGTCTTTTTTTTTTGAGTAAGCAGTGTGCAGGTGCATTGAACTAATGCATGCTTCGGGTAGCATTCAGATGCCATGCCTTAAGGGCACTCACTACGTTTGGAGCACAAAGTTGTTGAACGGCTTTGGAAATCATGTGAAGTCTAAAATAATTTTACAAAGGCATCACCAGAAAGGTTAAAAAGTTGAAGGTATATAAAATGAGAATCTCCTTATTTAAGTGTTACATCTTGTATGTAGAAAATAAGCTAATGCACAGTCTTTGCCTGGGAAGGAAAAAGGTTTCCTTGCTGGTATGATCTTTCCGAGGTGCAGTTTCTCTGTCAGGAGCTGCGTGCATCAGGCAGAGGCTAAGACCTGGAAAGCAGCGACTTCATCTGAAAACCGAGGGGCAGGTGGGGGGCAAAGAAATCTGATGTTTTTGGAGGAAAGCCAATTTGGCTCGAGTCTGTAGTATGTCATGCTGGCAAGAAGTGGGGAGGAACAATCCATCTTTTTATTTTGTTGAGATAATTAAGTCATTAATTTCCCTACAAGTTTTAGTATTTAGATATGGAGAACCAAATGCAGAAACCTAGGTGCACTCTTACCAACGTCATTTGAAGAAGAATTACAGGTTTTTGACCTCTTAAAAATGCTTCTGTAAAGTTGGGCAGATTCATTATTGGGCATGACTCTACTAACTTACAAGTGTTGTTATCAAGAGTACCAAAATGCCAGCAAGCTGTATATTACAGTGAAGCCAGGGATGTACAACTAAAATTATTAAAGAACTTGAACTTAGAAGGAAAGATTAAAAGAACAAAATGTTTCAATTGGATAAACAGTGACTAAGAGTGGCTGTGATAATCAGCTACCAGTGTGTGAAGGGTACAACTGCCAAGAAGAGAACATCATTTTAAATGGATTTAGCTAGAAATAGTGGGATAAACTGTAAGATACGGATGAGACTTTTTTCTTTTAATGTTTAGAGCTGTTGGACTAGAGATGTCCAGATGTTTGTCTCTGGCTAGGTCACCTCTTCAGGCACCAAAGTCCAATTTCTTTTCCTTGTCTTTCATGCACCCTTCTCCTGGCTGGGTTTGGATGTGTCTTCTAAAGGGTACCTAGTGCTCTGCTGTTGGGCAATAGAGCACCTCAGATATAAGCAGTGTTTGAGGATCCACACATAAAACGGAGGTGACAGTCTCTGAGAAGCCCAGGTTCAATTGGCATTGATGGAAATGAGGATCCTGAGGATCTAAGCTACCTTTGAGAAAAGAACACGTGCAAACTGCTTAAATCTGAATACCTTGGCAAATGGCAATACCTGGAAAGTCATTTATGTACCTAAGGCCAACATCTAGGCACCACTGTCATTCATTAAGTTCCTGTTCGGTTTTCACATAATTCTGAGGTTGCCTTAGCATAAATCCTGACCTGGGAAATTAGCACTCGTGAGCATCTCAAAACCACCTAAAACCTGATCTTCAGCAGTGGCTTGAAGTCTTGGATCAAAAGTAAGTCCCGCTGATACTCTTGCTTAGCACAACATGCTTATCTACCCATTTGCTGCAGGAACGGGCAAAAAGGCAAAGTGCAGCCTGTGCCAACGGCATTGCAACAAGGCTCAAGTCTGCCTTAGAAATCTAGATTGTGTGTCTCTGGGTGGTTTTGAAAATCCATCCTGGATTAGTCAGAACTCACTGGGGATGGAGATACTCTACGAAAGGCAAAATCTTCTGCAAATAGGTACAGAAACTGCTGCATACAACAGCACGGTACAGAGCTTTTCACCTTTAGCAGGTGTGTGTAGGCAAACAAGGCCAAACATGCCAGGCACACCATTTCCGTGATCAGCAGTGATCCTGTTCCTGTAGGAGGATCCAGTGTTCCTGTAGGAGGGTTTGCAAAGGCAGGGAGCGGGCATGACCTCAGGCAGTCAATCAGTGATGCTCAGCTAAGCACTCTGAAGTGGTGATGCATAAATCTGCACCTGGAAATCCCTGAACCATGTTTATTTATGAAGAAGTCTGTCATCAGCAGCAAAACTCACGTTTGTTTCACAAATTTTATTGGGAAAGTGGAAGGAGAATATCCTAATTACCTTCTTGTAGGGAACCGTGTTCTTTCATTCATCAGGGTCCCACCTAATTAACAGCATTGTTTCCTCTTAGTGTATTTCAAAATCCTGGTTAGATAGGGGTGAATTTGGCTTTAACATAATTAGTCTGATAATTAAAGCTTTGTAAGGTGCTTAAATGAGAGAGGCAGAGAAAGCTCAGAGGGTGTGCAGAGGGGTTGTGCTAAAGTTTTACTAATGAAAGAATTGGAAAAGAAAGTTATAGAGAAGTCCCACAGTATTTAAGGACTGGAAAAGGGCTTACCTGAAGAAATCCCATAGGGTGTATTGGAAATGAAATCTGTGGCTTCAGTCAAACCGCTTGTGCTTTAAGATAAAGATGTGCAAAAGTCTTCTTGTTGGCATTTCTGCAACAGTTATGTTCTCCTTGAATCTCCCCGACAAACCCAACTAGGCTGGAGCCCTGCATAAAGGTTGGTGCAAAGTTGGGTGCAAAGTTTTATTCTTCATGCAATACTCTGCTTCTGCTACTCACGCAGTAAATATGGTGATGGCTGCTAGTAAGGAATGTTCCCTTATCTGATTTTTTTCCCCCAGTATGAACTCAGAGACTGCAACTATATATGCAGAGCTGTTGAGCTGAATATAGTTTCAAGAACATGCAAGTAGCTGTTGTACTCTCTCACATTAAAGCATGAAAATCCCATGCCAAAATAGTATCGTGATATTCATAGGAGGGTGGTGATTCATTGAAAATTGCGGAGTTGGACTAAAATATCAATTTCTACTGATCTGAGATACAGTGTTCACTATAAAACATAGAGGTATGTTTTATGGCACCTGAGAAATGACATGAATGCTCTGGTGGAAAACTATTAAACTGTGGGGGGAAAATACCCACAACGCCCATAAATACTGATTGGCCTGACTTCATGGTTTACCCAATAGAATCAACACAAGATATATTCTACACATATAACGTGGCCAGAAGATCCTTCCTGTAGATTGGGTGCAAATATTTTACTGAACGGGAGAGGAAGTCGGGATTATCATGAAATCCAGGGTATTCGCTGGCTGGCTTTCGCTTCCTCAGCGCCTGCTCTGGCCTAGTGAGATGCTGCTGGTATTTTGACAAGTGTTTTTAATAAAAGGAGTCAGTCTTAGGCTGGGATAAGCCTGGTACCTCTGCAGAGGGTAGGGTAAAATCTGTTTGTTTGTATGACAACAAAGCACTTTATAATTCCAGCAACCAAAGAGGTAACACCATTTGGCAAATAAGCTTTTATTGCTTGGTGTTTGTTCAAAGCACTCTTGAAAAATGTCTTGGGTGGGTTGGTAGTAGAGCAGAGAGTCTTCAAATTATTGCTTTGAGGCAAAGTGTGAAGGGGAGAACTTGTATGGATTTATAGCTCTTAGGGAAATCTTTTGCAAATACCTGTTGTATAGCACAACCTGATCTACCCCATGAGCACATAGGCTATCTTTAAGAAACATTTTTCAACCACAAGAAGTCTGTCAGGAATGTTCTGGCGGCTTCCAAAAGCCTCCAAATAGGTGATAAACTCTACTGGAGGCAGGAAAATCCCTCAGGTCTTCGCGAGCAGTAATGTATCAACGCCTTTTGGGAACCCTCTGGCATCAACGGGAACTTTGGAAGAAGATGCATTTGAAAACAGCCAGCTGAGTTTAGCGGATGTAGTTGTGTGGGACAATGAAAAGGCTTTGCTTGTTGCTGCGATATTGATCCGTGGTGCCACCTCTCATTCCTCCCTGCGATGCATTATACGTGCATCTGTCCCAGCAAGGCAATGGCGTCTCCAGTGCCTGTGTGCTCAGGGGCACTGTTATTCAGGGTTTCTGAAGCATTGCACCGAGCCTGACAAATTGTCGGATTTGACCAGTGTCTGTACCTCATTTCCTACTTCCCACTAAGCCACATTTCGCTGTCCTGCCAGCCGCTCTCTGCGGTGGGGGACATGATGAAACAGCCTTGCGAACTTGTCCTGGCCATCTGGCCGCCAACGGGGTTTGAGGGGAATGGATGTACTTGTTGGAAACCCTGAATGCCACATTCAGGAGCGCTAATGGCAAGAGAGCCTTGCAAGAGATCCTTTCACAAACCTGTGAGTTTCCAACTCAATTTCTTTTCCGTGTTACAAGCAGGATACATTTGCTGGCTTGTTGTTTCCATAATAGGGATTTTCATGTGGATGGGAATATTGCAGCTGGCATACAGTTTGGCTTGCGAACAGCTTTTATTGAGGGTAGGAATAATCTTACAATGGCTTCAGTATATCTTTTAAAACAAAAATGCAACTGTGAGGAAGCAGATTTTCAATTAATTTAAGCTTTTGGTTGTGGTCCTAATCACTCTAACAGCAACGCTGTGTATATCAATTGCCTCTTCTGCTCATTGGTTCCTTTGCTTGCAGTAAGTTCTCGCAAAGATGGGATGCATGTGGCATCTTGCACAGAAATTATTAGAAAATCTGCCCAATGCTGCTTACTATTTTTTGCTTTCCTTTATAACTAATTGAATTCTCACTCCACAAAAGCAGTCACCAACTTACTGAAAAAGACCGTGTTCCTAGTGTTCGTTCAAAGCTAAGATATGTATTTACCTGTGGCTTTATGTTGCATTAATCGTATTGATCAATAAAGCTGAACTGTTTTTCTCATTGTTTTTTCTCATTTTGGAGGGGTTTGCCCTCCAAACAGGACAAGCCCCACAGATGATTTTAGTGGTTGGCAACTGCAAGAGAGACCAAAGGCTGAATGAGATCCTGAGATCAAATTAAATATGTTCATACCTTTGATAAGGACTGTTGCAGATCATTGTTGAAGCAACCCGTTCCATTTATCAGCACACACATCCGTGCACTGCCACTGCCCATCCTTTCCCCCTCCTTTGTTTAGAGAAAGGTTCCTGTAAATCCCTAAGCTGCCATTTAGTGCTTCAATATTAACTACCCAGATCAAGTGCTTCTATATTAAGTACCCAGGTCATAACCACGTGCCCAGGTGAAGTGCTTCTGTTTAATGTAGAATACAAACCCTCCAAGGGAATGATTGCCTTACTGTATTAATGTCCAATGCTTACGGCATGTCTTCGTGGCTTTGGTATGCTCCTACTTACACTGACAGGCAAGAGAGATGATAATGCGAACCAGGTAAGATGTCGGACAAGGGATTCTCGTGTGTGAGTTTGAGACTCAGTTCATTCAGACTTCTTTCAAAACCATTTCCATGTGTCCTAGCTGGGTGCTGGTAGCAATCAAACTGGTGAACCAGAAGCAGCTGGTAGCAGATGCTGACCATTCAGCTCCCACAGGTTCCTGTGGCCACAGGCTCAGATTCCCGCATCTGAGAGCTTTGGGTTGGTGTAGGTAGGAGATGTGTTAAGCTCTCAGACATATTAGCCTAATGAGCTCTAAATCTGGGAGAGGCTTTGGATTGAGCACAGACTGGAGTTACACTCGTCTGCTATCAAAGAGACAGTTTTTGTGAGCCAGCCATAAACTGTGCTGGTGCTTTCTCTCTATTCCTCGTGTGATTTGGACCTTAGCAGTGAGCAATGCACTGTATTGTTATTTTCTGTAGATACTCACTTTCCCTGACCCCAGGGGCTGTCTGTATGCCTAAAATGATGATGGGTTTAAATGCTTGTACTCATATGCATAAGCCCGATTACGTGGCTTAGTGCTTGGGAAGTAAGCATGGGGCAAAGGGAAGGAGGCTGTGCAGTAAGAGTACGTGGGGTGCCTGCTCTTGCATGTCTAATTATTATGCCCGCCGCAAAGTTTACTGAATTTTGGCCTCTGGGGTCAGGGAGCTTAAATAAATAAAATCTTCAGACCCGGAGGGATAAGTGTATTCTATAATGCTATAATCAGTTTGGAGAATGAGCTTTTGCTGCAGCTTCAAATTGGGTCTTCAAATGGTGGTGCAGTTAATAGGATTTTACATGTGCTGTGAAATTTCTGAACCTATCTACACTGGTTTTTGACATGCAAAGTGCGATGTTGTCTTTTTATTAGCAGGGCTGCATGTCTGACATATCTCCGTACTAGTGCTGTGGATAGACATCTTAAAAGCAAATTGTAATCGAAATTCTGAGCAGGATGAGATCAGAATTAAGCTGCCTGTCTACTGCTTTTCTGTTTATCTCCAAATGTCAGCACTCTGCACTGAAAGTTTTGATAGGAAGGCATCTGCTGTTCCAGGCTAAGGAATTAGCAAAGGAGAAAATTAGGGTGTGGGGAGGGAGAGGGCTAATTGAATCACGCTGCAGTGACAATAGCTCTGGAATATGCTCATGGTAGGTCGAAAGAAGTAACAAGTGTGAGGGCAGCAGGAATGACTCATGCTGATTTGTAGAAAGTTTTGTCTTGCCAAACGCCCGAGACAGAGGCTGAAGATAGTGATTTCTGTACCGCAGCTCAGAATGGGGAGGGCATCTTGCTAACGTAGCTGAGGATATGAGCTCACACCCGTCTTCTGGTCTTGAATTGAAAGCTGTTTTCGGAAATGATCCTGCTCCAGGCGGATGTTTGAGCAGGGAGGTAATGGCAAGTGCATCGCTGTGAATCACTTGGATTCTTCCTGTGACGTTTGCCATGCCTGACATTGGAAATGATTTGCTTACGTATGTTCTGTGTGAGATTTAGTAATATGATGTCATCAGCCTCACAAGCTTCAAAAAATGTGAAGTTACAATTTCACAAGGTTCAGCTGTTACTCTGTATTTCTGGAAAACTTTTGGTTCAGCATATTTATTCTATGATACATTCACAGGTATGGTTTTTTGCCCATTTTTTTTTACTTCGAGCTCCACTCTCAACAGTGTTCATACTTCATGTAGTCTATTAGCTACTTGCAGTGCACTCAAAATAGCATGTGAGTTCTCTGTTGGTCTTCCTTCTGCTTCAGAAGCCACCAAAATCCTACTGGAGCAGCTGTCTGTGCGTATATGTAGCTCTGCTTTCCTTCCGTTATCCACTTAGGGAAGATGATGATTTGAATCCTGATGTAGCTGCCTGGTTGCTTTTAGAATACATTTAAGTTAAAAAATGGCATCGGTGTAATAAGGTACATTTTTAGAATGATAGAAGAGGCTATGGTTGCTAGTGTGTTACATGCTTTCATGAGATTTTCGGGATCAAGCTGTGAGCAGCAGGTTAACGGTGTTCGTGATAGGATCTCTAAAAGTGAACTGAACTCACTGTAATTGCTGTGATGACTCTAATTCAACGGACCCCTTTGCATACTTCAGGACCTCTATGTACTTCTCTGTAATGAGTCTCATAAAATACCGTGTTTCTATCCTTATTTATTTTCCTTCTGTTGATGCCAAAGTCAAGAGTAACATACACTTAGGGCATTCAGGCCTTATTTTTCAATTCAGCAGGATGATTTTCTCTCTTTTGAGCTGTCTTTCAACTGTACATGCCTATTAATAATTTGCAGTAACTTCTACATTCTTTTATTAAAGGACTTGACCCATACGACATCAGCTGCTGTTACATAGACACTAAGATAGGGATTGAGTTGCTTTAATACTTTGTACCTTCTCAGTCAAAAATGTGTGTCTATATAGAGCTGTATAGTTTGAGGTCTTCTCCAGGTCCTTGTCTCTTGCCTGTCTGCAGTGTGAATAGCATTTGTTTCAGGACTGAGATGCGCTGGCAGAATCAGGGTGGAAAAGCTTACGTTGTGCTTTCCTGGTAGGTGTGCTGTCAAAAGTCAGCTTTGGGTCTCCGATCTTTCAACCCAAAGCCAGGAACTTGTGTTGAATAATCTAATACAGTTGTTAGATGTGCTGTAGCAAGCTGTGGACTGTACCATCATACTGCAGAGACCGCGGTACCACGTTGCATGGCTGGATACATTGCAGTGGCTGTTGTCGCTCTTCTGTTAAAGCGAGTGCAGAACCTGCAGCTCCAAACCTGCTCGCCGAGCGCTTTTCACAGCGTTTTGTCTCTGTGCTCGCACGTGCAAACCTCATTCCTCTCCCTGTGGCTTTTCAATCCACACTCCCAGCAGGCTGTTTTATTTTTAATACCTGTTCAACACTGGAACTTTTTCACAGTTTTTTTCTATCCCTGATATCCACACCAGTGGTGCTATTTTTACCAGGAGCTGAGAAATGCCAGCACAGCACTGAAAATCTTAAGGTTCCAACTGTGCAGCTGTATCTGCTCAAATCTTCATTGCGTCACTGAGCTTCAGCTCAGTCCGTTCCTTTCTGGCTTTATATTTCATTATTTACAGCACACATTTTCTGACCCAAAATCATCATCTCTCTCAGTTCACTCAAGTTACAAAACTGTGCTCTGAGCCTCACTGGAGTATGTCAGATGATGCCCAGACTGGGAGAAGTCTCACCCACCTCTCCTCTCCCTGCGCTGCTGAAATCTGTGAATGGGACATCTTTTGTGTGCTCACGTTTTTGTGCTGAGCAGAATATGTAAAACCTCCCCAGCATCACCTCTAGCGTGTTATTTGCACATCCTTCTGTACCTCTTAGGTGTCTGTGACCCATCATTATAGCAGCGGAGTGAGTCTCGTCGTCGCCCCTTGGTCGTGCTGATTGCCGTACTGCACAGCGCAGGGCTCCGCACAGAGCAGCGCCGGTTGCTGTCTGTCTCCCACCATCTGTTAGAGAATTATCTGTTCTTTGCTTGTTTTCCTGTTGATCGTGCTGTTGGTGCATAACGTTATGATCAGCACTCTCTAGGGAGTGTTCGTTGCTCCTTCCACCTTCCGCTCACCGTCTTTACTACCAGTATTTCCATCTTGGCAGCAAAAATAGAAAGACCAAATAGAAAGCAACCTTTTCCTCTACAATCTGTTCAACAACCTGTGGCATGAGGTGAAAATCTAACAGCAAGAACGCTATTTGGTCAGGTAATTGGGTAAGGGCTGTATTGTCATATGATAAGCAGAAAGGGCCATGTTGGAGCTGCTTGGGAGGTGAAACTTGGCTTTTTGAAAAATTTGAATTAATTTGGGAATGAAATTGTCTTTTGACAACACTTTTCAGTTCATCTTCAGGAGTACCTTTCAGACAAAAATTCTTAAAAGTGTTTTAGAGACCTGAAAGCTCAAAATGCCGCCTGAGGTTTTCTGTCCTGCAGGATGAATATTACTGAATAATCTTGTGTTCCCATGCAGTGCGCTCCAAAGAGATGATACTTGAAATCTTTTGGATTGCATTTAAACTTTCATGCAACTTTGATGTTGTATCTTGCTTTATGCACATCAGTTCTGCTTATTTCAAGTGCAGTGACACGGGCTTTGCTCCACGTGATGAGGTTACTCCTCCCTGTGCGGCTAATGAGGGTTCCCAAGATCCTGTGCATCAGCTGGTCTGTATGAATACATGTGGAAAGCATGAGGAATTTCAGTTAAAGCACTTTTCCGTCAAATTAGGCTAATTTATCTGTCTCTATTTCATGAAGTGAGGGTGTTCACGTAGAGAGAGAGATACCATGGATCAGTTTGTATTACATATTACGCTAAGCATCTGACTTGTGTGTCTGAACCTTAGGGAGTGAGGTACCCAAAGCTCATCAATATTGATTGGTGTTGAGTAGGATGCGGGAACCCCAGATCTTACTGTCTTCTAATGGCTTTAGGACCCTTCTGAAATCCCAGCTAAATCCAAACAACTTTTTTCTGTGACTTTTGATTGAACTGAAACAAATGAGAAACATAAAACTAGAAAATGATCACATTAATTTTTCTCTTTACTGATTTGGTATTACTGATCTCTCCTTTAATTGAGATTTTAAAAAGAGAACCTGGTGCAATTATTCTTCTCTTACTGCTGGGTTTGCTGCAATACTTCAGTGAGTGGACAATCTATTAAATGCTAAAAAGAAGAAAAATGGCATGAGCTATTGGAGAACTTGATCTGGTTTTGCAAGGACTCCTCAAGAGGTGCTCCTATGCTCCAGGCTGCAAGCAGGCATACTCTTACACAGTCAAAGAGCCACCATAACACTTGAAGGCTCAAACTGGTAAAGTTACCGTTTTTAACAGATGTTCCGTCAGAAATAGCATACATCTCTGGGCGAGTGAAGAGGTACAGGTTATGCAGAGACCATGACAGTGTCGGTTCCAGCAGATAACCAGGACAAGGTGACTCCCTCTCGCACCCTAAGCTGCCGGGATGTGCCTTGGGAAGAAGGGGAAGATTTTCTGCTGACAGAATTACTTTAGCCACAGTGAAATACCAGTAGTGAGAGTCTTAACTATTCCAGATGTACAGATGACATGGTGCTTAATTTGGAGGATTCATGGTGAGGCAGCATGACAGGAAAAAAGAGCTGCTACAGGAAAAAATGCATCTTCCATGTAGGGAGATCTAAAAGGAAGAGAGAGGAAATAAAACCAGTGAGAAGCTTATGGTGAAAGGCCAGATCAGCATGCTGACAGCAGACCCACGGTGCTCTTGCTAGCAATAAATGTAAAGCAGCATGCTGTGCCGGACCCGCGACTGCGACGGTCGTGCTGTACGCCTGTTGGGCAGGTCTTGAAGGAGAGGACAGAGAACTCTGCAAAGATGCCCAACGGTTATGAGGAGTAACCCAACGGTTATGAGAGCATCTCTGCGATGGTTGGAGAGAAGGGAACGGTTGGGTTCGCTCTTCCAGCACATCACCCCAGACCCCCGCTGCGGGCTGGAGCTGGGGAGAGCCCCTGCTGCGGCTCGGGGGCACGGATGGGGACTGCTACGGGACGGCTGTGCCCAGCGAGGGAGCAGATGGCTCCGATCCCTGTGTGCAGAGCCCAGCCTGCGGGAAGAAGTGAACACAACACAGATCATTTAGCCAGTCTCAGCGCCGACTCTGAGCTTCCCAAACGGACTGGTGATGACTGTCTCTTAGAGTCTTAGCATACAAGGAGGTGAACTGCAAAGTCTGGTTGGTGCTGGAAGGAATCTTCTTTTGTTATTATGACTATGCAATCCAATATTGACTGCACTGATTATTGATGGCAAATTACAACTGATTATCCCACTGCAAACTGCAACTTGAGAACACTTTCCTAGGAAATTTTCTACACCTGGATCACAGTGTGGGCTTGTCCCAGGCAGAAAGGGGTCCTGCTGGTCTGTTTTCTTTAAGGTTATCTGTACAAAAAGTTATTTTTACCATCATTTTTAAGGTTATCTGTACAAAAGTTATTTTTACCATCTTTTTTTTTATTCATTTATTTGTATTCTGTTCCCACTATAAGCGCCATACAGAATGAAGACTTAGACAGTCCTTGCTTCTTAGAACTTGCAGTCTAAATGGAGAAGAAATATTAGGCCTTCCTCCCACAAATGGATTTGTAAGATAATTATAATACCATAAATACACTTTTTAGAAAACAGCTGCCTATAAAATCAGTATCAAACTGTTCTGTTGTCAGTACAGCTATTTATAATTTTTCCAATTTCAATTCATCAAAGTGTTAAATGCCAGTGAAGAAGGGAGCAGGAACCATGGAAATTTTTGATAGTATTCGTTCCATTATTCATCTGTTTTATTCCTTATGTGTCATCCTGTGGCAGAGCTTCTTTTCAAGAACGCATTGCCTGAGATGTTGAGCAAGTGCTGAAAAAAGGGTGCTGTCACTTCTGTGGCTCCAGTGCATGTAGGAGTCACTGCAAATCTTTCAGGAGGAGCACTGCGCTCTTGAAAATGAAATGGAGACACATGGTGTTATTTCTTCAGGTGATCAAATGTAAATATGATGAAAAAGTTGGTGATGAATTAAATTCTGGTGTATGTGTTTAACCTGCAAAATGTACTTGTCTTGAGACTGATTTATTACAAAGCTGTCTTATGCAAATGAGTTACAAACAGGTGATGAAGTGCTGTTGGGTTCTGTTCACGTGTATCACAGGTTAGGATTGATGTACAACAATTAATGTTACAAAGAAACTGCAAGAGAGAGTAATATGGGGGGGAGAGTTTGGGAAGAAGTTTTTTTAATGAAATAAGACTGAAAGCTACCTTTGCCAAAATTAAGGGGAGTAAAATAAAAGGTCGGGATTAAAAGCTGTGTTTTGGAAATATTTATAGCAGGAATTTCTTACCCAAGGTGTAAAAAAAAAAAAAAAAAAGTCCAGTGGTCTTCTCATGTCTCACTGCAATGAATGGGAGAGTCGTGATCTTGTCCAGCATGAGTGAAAGAGCTGCTCACACAGCTACTAGTAGCTGTAAAACCAAATGAACCTTTGCATGGAAGTACCTTGTAACGCCGGAGGTTTCAGGTCCATTCGTGCCTATGGCGTAAGTGGATTTAGTTTGTTAGCTCACACAGTGGGAACTGTGTTGACCTTTACATGTCCATATGTTGTTATCTGTGTGTCTCCATCCTGCCTTGTACTGATCCTACTCCTGGTGAAATTGGGGAGAGCTTTGATATCGACTGCAATTTCACATTAGTTTCTTTAGGGTTTTTTAATCATCTCGAGGTTTGAGTAACGGGGTTTTGATCTTGCTCTGTGGAGACTGACCTCCTCATGAACTAAACATCTGGTATACAATACAGATTGGTAAAAGAATTAATTTTATCTCTGTGAGGAATATGTGGCTCTCGAGAGCAGTGGGGAGGAGCAGCAGTCTCCCGTCTACCAGGAGTATCAACTCCTTGCTGCATCACAAGTTCATATCCCCTTCCCCCCCCGGCAGCAGCATGAAAAGATGAGAGAAAAGAAATAAACTGAATGCTAATCTCCTCCCCTCACTTGCCTTTAGATACATGTTTCAGAAATTATTTGTTTTGTACAAATCCTGGTTTTTATACCTTTTTATTAAACAAAACTCCAAATAAATTGTAGCTGCTTTCCTGCCTGCCTAATCCTCATGTTTCCATACAGATAAATCTTATATAATTAGCTGTAGCTCGGGAAGCGTGTAGTGCCTGATGAGTATGAAATGAAACATCTCATCGCGCAGCAGCGAGCACGAGTCTGGGATTCAGCATCCTTCGCCCCAGCTCAGTGTCGATGCAAGCCCTGGGTCCCACCAGTTGGCTTTTTTTTAACTGCTTCAGCCCAGTAGCAGAACCTTTGTTTCTGCCTTTTTAGGGTTGACGAAGAGTGTATTGAAGCCGGTGGGATTTGAAAACAGTTGAAACCTTAAATTTCCATGTGGGTGGAAAAGTATTCTCTGTCCCGATCTCTCTGCTCTCACCCCCTTTATACGCAGCTCCCTCAGTGTTCACCAGGAAAATACATACACAGGAAAGAACAAATCCCACCAGCTTGGACATGGAAGTGTCCAGTTGCTGAAAAAACAGACATTTTAACTCATGAGTGTTAAAATATGATTATTTTGTTTTCTGTAAAATTTTAAAGCAATATTTGAAATAAGAAGTGAATTTGGTGTTTTATCAATCAGGCACCTCTGCAAAATTAAGAAATCTTGCTAAGATACATGTTAGTCAGTTTTGGTCGTGCACAGCAAGGACCGCAGAGAGCTGTGGGCAGTTACATTCATTGGCTCAGTCCCGACATGCATAATATATTTTGAACAGATTTTTGACGTGAACAGTGTGTTTAGTCATTTTCTGTGTTGTATTCTCTCCTTTTTCTTTTAAATCATTTGTGGTGGTGAAACTGATATTTTATCTCTAAAATTAATACTTAACACACAATTTATGGGTTTTCATTTCAAATCACAGAGGTAAGATGTCAATCATTTTAAGATTCATTCAACTGTGGATCATATGGAACAATTACAGGGACTTTGTATAGCACAGGAAAAGCTTGCCTTCTGAGTTTTTTGTGTTTCATGTAGATAGGGACTTGCTTTACTCTTGCTAAATATATGCATTATTTTTCAGGTGTTTCACAGATTTTTTTCTAAACTATTTGAGAGCAGGGAGAGGAGGGCTTCCACGTTGTGTAAGTGACTGAACTAATGGTATTAGCAGCAATAGGACTGACGAGATGATTTTTTTTTTTTAAGGGTGAACTTTATGTTGAATTATGTTACACCATAAAGCGGGATGTCAAGTTAACCTGTTTCAGCTCATAGCTTTGCCCTCTCTCTTATCTCTCTGGATCAGTACATTAGCACAAAAGCAGAAGCACTGCAGGATATATGAGCAAGGGGTATTATCCATCAGACCACTCGGGTATTTTACTTGCTAGCACCATGTATTGGTTCTGGTAAAAGAGTTTAAAATGAGCAGCCTTATGTTCTTTTCATGGCCCAAGTTCTGTGCAGTCTCACTAATCAACACAGCTGAATTATCCCATCACTTGGGTAGTTCTTCACGTAATGGTAATTGGCACCTAAATGTTAATTTCTTGCTGGTTTCTTCCATGAGCAGACAGTCCTTCTTCCCTTCTTCAAAGGTGGGAGACGTGCAGTTGTATATAAAGAAAGTAAAAGAAAAGAGAAATCGGTAGAACTGGTTTTAAACTGCAGAACCACACATCAAAGCATTCGGGCATCAAACCAGCCTGGTCCAGAGTTCATGAGAACATTTCCACTTCAAACTACCCAAGCTTAATATTTTTCAAGGAAATTTTTCTTCTGTGTCATCTATATACACACACATATATAAAAGACAAAAGAAAAGAAGGGAGAATTAAACATGTCATTTTTTGTTTATTGAGCTGGAAAGATCATGTCAGGCTCTCTTCTTATTCAGGCAGCTTTCTATAACCCCAAATTCTCCCTCTGTAAGGAACATGTCCCACCTCTCCACACACCCCTAGCATCTCTGCATCAGTGACCTGCCCGTTTGTCCTCCTAAGGGCCACAGAGAGAGCTTGGTCTTCCCAAAGTACTCGGCACCCACTTCACCACAGAAGTGGGAGAGAAGAGGCAAGAAAGAAGAATGCAGGTTCATCCTGGGAGCTTGGGACGAAGGTCAAAATAGGAACCAGTTTTCTGGACCTTTTCTCAAATAGCAGCTGCTGAAACAAACATTCCTAAAATTCTGCATTAACATTGTCTATACGCAGCATGGCTTTTACTTACTTTCCATCTAAGATGGGTTAAAAATATTCTGCGCCTTTGCTTCAACTCTGATTGAGTTGGAAATGAAAAGTCCCAGAAAAAAATGAATTCCTTTGGAAGAAAAGAGACTGTGCAACTGAACCAACAGAGCTCAGCTGATATTTAATTCTGTTGTTCAGTCACACTGGGTATGATATCTCAGACTTCACAGAAGTACAGAGAAAAAGGAAATTCTATTATATTAAGAACGTGGCAGACTGATAAAATTATTAGAGAGATGAAACTTTTGCAAATGCTATTTAGACCTTGCCTTCCTTTCCCCCAAATATTAAAATGAATGATGAGAGGAGGACAGAGCTTATAACCTCTCAAATTCTTTCCTTTGGGTTTGATTTTGTTTCTCTGCCATGATGGCCATGGCTTTTGCCTGATTAAGAGTTCAGGGAAAACTTAGAAGTACCTTGAGCATGAGTGAA
Source organism: Calonectris borealis (assembly GCF_964195595.1). NCBI lineage: Eukaryota > Metazoa > Chordata > Aves > Procellariiformes > Procellariidae > Calonectris > Calonectris borealis. The sequence continues at coordinate 17,554,654 of NC_134326.1, forward strand.
AACTAGGTTATTTAACCATTCTTCACCTGTAGCTGGCTCTGTGGTTCAGGGTGGTGTGGTTAATTGCTTCGCCGGCGTGAACTGCTCCTTCCTTTCTATTTGTGCAACCTCTTTGAAGCTCTGCATTTCCAGAGGTCTGGACTGAGGGTTTTCTAGGAGAACAGAAACTTGAAGAAATGATGTTGAGGAATGTGGGATTTTCTTGTTTAGTGCATGTAAGCAGATGACTTGTGTGTCCTTACGTATTTAAATAAGGATTTCTGTGTGCTAATGCTCAAAAGAAAATACCTGCCATTTTTTCTTTACCAATGTGATCCCTTCTGATTATTCCACTATGGTGTTCTTTAAGCAATCTAGGAACAGCAGTGGAAAGAAGGGGTTGCTAAATCTTTAAAATGAAGCTGAACAAAAAATGAATGCATTCCAGCAATAATTGGTTTCTGTACACAGAGATAAGCTGCCAGAATAACAAGACTGTGATTCGAAATGCTGGCTAGCCTCCTATGAGAAACTGTGTGTCTAATCCTTAGCTGGAGTAAAAAATAATGAAATTCCATTAGAGTAATGGTGCTATGACAGCTTACTTCAGCTAAGCATATGACCCCATCCCGTTCAGGGCATAAAGAAATACATTGGTGCAGATTTCTGGAAAGCCCAGAACCTGTCATTTTGAAATAACTCTCTGAAATCTTTTCCATGAAGACACGGTAATTTATGCAATCACCACAGTGGGACTTTGTTGATTTTTCCAAAAAGGCAAGAAAAAAAAAGTGCTAGCATGCTCCATTGCTAGCACTCCACTAAGTTGTAAGCCTATAGAATGAAGTTGCCTGAGGAACAGATTGTTAGGAAAGCAAATCAGAAATGTAATAAGCCATGTACATGCCAATGTTCACAGGCAATTGGAGCACTTCTCCTGTGAGGAGAGGCTGAGGGAATTGGACTTTTTTTAACCTGGAGAGGAGAGAGCTTCAGGAGGATCTAACAGCAGCCTTCCAGTAACTGTGAAGAGGTCAAAGATGACAAAGCCAGGCTCTCTGCTGAAGTGCACAGAGGGAGAAGGAGAGACGACAGCCATAAAGTGAAGGAGGGGAGGTTCCAGAGGATCAGATTTTGAATATGAGGATAACTGAATGCTGGCCCAGGGGACTTCTGGAGTCTCTGCCCTTGGTGGCTTTCAAGACCCAACTGCCCTAAGCAACCGGGCCAGAACTCAGCATTGACCCTTTCTTCAGCAGAAGGTTGGACTAGAGACTTCCTAAGGTCCCCTGCAGCCCAAACGACTCTGTCATGCCCACCGGAGGAAATGGAGAGGTTTATTCTGACTTCCATCAGCCCTGGATCAAGCTCACAGCATATTCTTCTGCTTTCTGACTTTGTGTCCGTGGAAGTTTGCTATATTCACTTTGACGTGGACTAGGACCAGGAGCTTGGCATGAGAGGTTAAAATATGACATTGAACACAAGTGTGAAATTCTTCAAGGTCCAAGGCTGCCCAGGATTTTTCACATACAAAAGTCTACATGCATTCTGTGTAAATATGACTTAATTCTGTGTGGATTCGAGAGAATAGCACGTCATCTCCCTGAGGCACAATTTCTTCATTGAGATAGGGGCTCCACTGGCTTCTGAACTGAAACAAGCTCGGTGGCTGTTATTTCAGAACTTTAAAGACAGGCTATTATGTTTTGATAATAATTCAGCTGCTCTTAGATCAGGCACTAAACTCCCAAGGATCCTCATTTGTGCGAATTATGCCCTGATGCTTTGAAACATACTTGTGCATGACCTGGCATGATGCACGATCTGAATGCTTCATCTCTCGGTGCAGGCCTCCCTGCAATAACAGATGTCCAACGAATAGGCTGGCATCACTCACTAGGTCGTTAGAGACAGAAATATTCCAGCGTAATTTAAATTAGTTTAAAAAATGCACAGTGTAATGCATAAGATGGGAGTGAATAGCTTTTTTTAACACAAAAACATCTGCATAAAAATGGGTTGAAAATACTCAGTGATGCGTGGAGCAGAAGTAAAAAGAATTTGTGTTTTCTCCCCTACTTACATACATCTGCTGGCAGTAATTGAATATATCATTCCCAGGAGGAATGAGAAGCAGCTCACCTGCTAGAATTCATGCATTAATTGGTGTGAATATTAAGACTCTCTTGAGAAAATACATTCAAGCTGAGGGTTTTTTTGTGGTCAGAAATACATGAATGAAGAATTGCAAATACACAGTGGCTAAAATGTCTGAAATCCTAAAGTCAAAGGCTGTGACTGTCAGTACATTTACAGTAGATGTTTACCTTAACAGATACATGGTGCTGATTTATACTGATGCATGCACCTGCTATTCACTGTGTGAGGAAACGGAAAAAGGCAGAGAGACGTTTATAATCTGTGCAGCTGATATTTCTCCAGGTTCATCCTCTCCTCTTTCTCCAATTATAAAAAGGATGCTAAACCTCTTAGGTTTGCCATGCAGTCTCTTATGCTGTTTGAGTTGTTCCACTTGAAGGAAAGTGGAATTTCCCGGTATTTTCATTCTCTGCCAGCTAGTCCTAGAAAATTTTCTTTGGTCTGTTCTTTTGACGTAGTTTTTGCTAGCGGAAATCTACAACCTTGATTTATAGCAGGGAGAGCCCAATGAACCTAAAAACTGCCAGTATTTTTATATAGGATCAGAACTTTCCATTTGAGCAGTTTGGTCTTTCTTTCAAGAAAAGAAAACCCAGGCAGTGCTCTTTGCTTTGTGTCGTGTCTAGAATATCTACACAGAGAAATTAGGCATTACATCTGCAAGCAGTGTTTAATGTATGGTGTACTATTGATCGTACTACGATGTGCTTTTGGCAACTGAGAGATAATTATGAAGAATCAACAAAGATAAATGATTTCATGAAGCTGAAAATGTGATCAAACTGTTATGTTTATAACTTTGTTTACAGTAAAGTCTTATACATGGCTCTGTGGAGTTATATGCCATGAAAGCGGTTCAGAGCTGCGTTTTGTGTGACTGATGGGGTGATTTGGTGCCTGGTTTTACAGCGTTGTCATCCCTGCAAATGCCATCTTTAATTTGAATGCTCTGTGGCACGTTTCAAGGCTGCTAGGTACCCTGATTGCTCTGCTGTAACCTATTAATATTCTTTGTGAACATTATGTTAATATCCATTTTTTAGAAATTCTAGAAACTACAGGAGTGTAATAAAAAGGCAATTATGAAACTTGCGGATACATAGATTCCCCACCCCGGAATATCATTGTTGTGGTGAATTGCAGCCATGTAGCTGTGATTATGATGATAGAACATAAAATAATTCTAATCCAGAATGCTTAACTGCAGTTATTGAGGCAGGAATTTGCGTTGAGGAATTTATGCAGATTGCTCCGCAAAATCTTGGGGTTACTTTAAGCAGCTTTTATTTTGCTTATTAGTATTAGGGTAATTTAGTAAGTCCTCAGGAGAGCTTCAACCACATGGGCAGTGGCAATTCCAGCAATACTTGTGATCTTTTTATCAGCTATATACAGAATTGAATCTCATGTTAATTTAAAGATGTGAAAAATGGTATATACTGGCACATAGGGATGATGTATGTTTGTCCTTCCTTTCAAGAGAGCATGCATAATTGATTACGCATGTTAGGAAACTCGGAAAGGTTTTTCATGAGCTGACTCGAGGCATAGCGAAGCAGGTGTGTCAGGTGGCAGCTATTTGATGGCTTGCAAACAAGGAGGTGTTTTTTCCTCTCTTGGGACTGATGAGCACAGTCATACCAGTGCTCATAGTTGCCTGTTGTAGTTTTCTTTGTTCTGAACTCTTAGAAAAATAACCTCAAAAGACAAGGTCTTCAGATATCATCTGAGCAAACTTCCATACAAGAGACTTATGTTCACCGGAAGGTGGAGATTTGTGGTAAATATATGGTGATTCTGGTTTTTTTTTCTGTACTAAATTGTCTCTGGAACTTTTAGCTTTCAATATAATAATTGCAAAATACTATTCTGTGCTAGTTTTACAGATACCAGCTCATTTAGCTGTTAAAATACTAATACTTCTTGCTTCTTGTAATTCAAGAAATGCACTGTTTTTAGTTTCTTGGGCGAAGCAGTTTTAAATTGGATTTTCCCCATCCTTCTCTATGAAGTTATAGAAAGTTTGACATTTTCTTTGCGCAAATGTTATAATAATCTAATCCTGTAAACTAGGCTTTATTCAAAATTGGTTTAATCTGTAGAAATTTGGATGCTGCTTAATTACAAAATGATTAAATGCTTTTTAGCTTAGTTTAATGTTTATGGAGTATCTGCATATAATATGCTACAACTGAAAGCAGGTTTTTGCACTGCATTAAAAAAAAAGGTGGAACATAATATTTTAGTTAGTTTTAGGGCTTTTACAAAACAACACAGTTTGACATCCAGCAGCTGAGGATCTGGAACGTTATCTTTACTACATGGATTTATAACTTCCTCAATGTTTAGATCTTTTCTTGTAGCTGTGCTTCAACAGTTTTTAGTGGTGTAATCAATGAAAGAGATAAACTAAGTGCAGAAAAATGTAGCATTGATTTTGTGATAGACTTTATTCTTCCAACAGATTATGTCTGCTTGTGGTTAGAGCAGGTCAAGAACAATTGATTTCATTGGAATGTGAAATCAGAAACGGAAAGGCGTCATGAAAATATGTCCGTCCTGCAAAACTTTGTTTTTCTGGCGTTTCACCCTGATGAGCCGCTCATGAGGTTCAAGCCCCCCGGTGTGTGTTGCACAGGGGAACCTCAGAGGTTCACAACTTGCACAGTGACAGCCGAGAAAGGTAACTGGATGCGTTTAACTTCATGTGCTGGCTCCATGGGGCATATCTCATTTAGGGAATATCAAAATACTGCTTCTAGCATGACCTTTTTATTTCTGTTCAGCGGGAAATAAAAATGATTTTGAACTGAATTGGCACAAAAATGAATCTCCAAGTATTAAAAAGTTGCTTAAATCAGAGACTGAGATATGATTTATTGGTTTGTTTATAGTCTAAGTCTATAGAGGCTGAAGGCAAAAGGAGCAGAAGTAGGACTGCTTTCAGGAGGGCTGGTAATGAACTGCTGTGGCAGCATCAGTGGGAGCTGGACAAAAGGATTATAATTTTGGAGAGTTTTAAGTGTTAGGAACAGGAGTTTGTTACCTTTGAGGTGCTCAGGGCTGAACTCCATCTGTTTGGACAGCAAGAGAATTGCCGGCCAATGCCCAGGCTGTTGGTGGTGCTGCACAGCCCCATCCTTGTCCTCTGCAAGGGAGAGCGGTCATGGCCAAACCACCCCCAGCACTGCAGAGGGCCCCAGCCAGTGGGTCCGTCTGAATTTCATCTTCACACCTAAGGGTTGCCACCTGTAAGGCAGCATGCTGCGGCAAAGGGACTCTTGTGCAGACCTCTTCCACGGACCACCTCTCGTCTCGAGCGTTACTTGCTTTTCATGGCATTCTCCTTTCATCCCACCCAGGACTTGAGGTGTACAAGGATGGATGAGCTGGCTCTCTGAACTACTATTTCACTCTATGCAAGAAGTTTTGCTAATTATATGTGTTCAGACAGTAAGTTGAGGGTGGCTGTCACTTATTTATTGATTTAAAGATGCATTTTGGAGACCCTGAGAGAAAAATGACTGCTTTCCCTAGCTGGAGGCCCACGCTTAGTAATAGGATTTGAAAATCATCCATCTAATAACGAGCACTGTATGTGCCACTGGCTGCTTCCCTTAACTCCAGCTTCCTGTATGTGCTATCAGCATGAATAAATGATGGTGTAAGAGATTAAACATCTCTGGTGAAGTTGGGGGACAGGAGCTTTGAAATAAGCAAGTAAATCTGAACGCTCTTTCATCCTTTCTGAAGTGAATTAGGGGCTATTTTCTGGTTGTCTTTGATTCTTAATAATGCTTAGTCAAATATTAAGTGGATTGTTGACTGGGGAATAGCATAACAAGAAGTTTAATCTTGTCAAATCACTTTTGGAGAGAGCTAAATATTTGTGGACTTTATGGTTCCTGCATATTTTATTGTAAGGTTATATTTTATGTATCTGTCTCTCACACAGGTTCATCTCTAATAGAACCAATTGTAGGGGGTAAATGGACAAAGTTAGTCCTCAGCTACAGAAATCAGATGTGCCTCCTGAAAGACCAGGTTTCTGCATTAACTCCACTGCTTTATTTACCGTTGCAGAGCAAGACTGTTTTCAGAGTTGCCTGAGAATGCATCAGTCAGCTTTGCATGTTTGAGGGTTAGAGCTGGCACTTATTCTACACCAATAAACTCTCTTTTAACCTGAATGTTCAGATCCATATACATGTGCAAGTCTTCCAAGTCTAAAACGGAAGCATAGACTAATAGTCTCTTCCCTTTTTCATTTCCATTTTCACTGGAATGAGAATGACAGCAGCAGAAAAAAAAACGAGGAGGAGGAAAACTAGCTCTGCCCCATAAAGAACAAAAATAAAGAAAAAAAGGAATCAGTATTATGGCTTAGTTTGTTCCAAATGTTATGCCAGAGTTGTTTGTTTTTTTGAAAAGAAATTCGTGCTTTTACATATTCCTGCAGCGTAAGGTCTCTAGAGAAGACAAAGATAGAGCCAGGGCTGTGGAATAGCTTGGAGGGAGAGAGATGGGATGCAGAAGACTGGAAAACACTGTCTAAATTATGTGCTCAGATTATCAATGAAGGCAGAATAGAAAGGATGGCTTTCCTGAGAAGGGCAGTGAAATGAATGCCATTTGTCATTTATGCTAGGTATGAGATGTTACAGTACTAACCAGAAGTAGATACCCCCAAAGAGTATCTGCCTTCTCCTTCCCTCCTTACCCCTCCACGTGCACTTCTGCTTTCAACACTACAAGGCAATTCTCAATAACGTGACACGCGGAAGAGTACAGATCGTCTTGCAGCCTCTTTCGCCATAGTTATCTGTTCTCAGAATGGGAGATGCTGCTTTGATTAAAGTGCCAAATGATTCTCACTCACGTTACAATGAAATGTGACCACTGCTCACCACGGAATGGGACATTTTTGTCACCTCTCCCCTCTCTTCTCTAATAGCAATCTCTATCTGCTGCCTGCTAGATAATGTGAATGTCTATTCACATTTCGGTTACAGTGCGATGACTTGTGCTTGACAGATCTCATTATGTCATAGATCATCCAGTCTAAAATTTACATAGACTTGGATTAAAACCCATTAGGTAGCAAGTCCTGCCACTCCATGTGGTTTCAGGTAGGCAAACCCCTCTCCTTATGTCTCCCTATTTTTTTAAATGTAATCTAATACTAGAAAATTGCAGAAATGTAACAAAATCCAATCAACATAATCAGGGTTGTCAAGGACTGTGATTGGAAATCATAACCTGGATTTCCACAAAGCAGATGAGTCGCAGCTGGTCTGAAAACAGTGTCGCAGTGTTTTTAGACCTTTAAAGCCAATATTCTTTCTCATGAAATTTCATTATGCCTGAAGTGATGCTCTCCTGTTTTTAAAGCCTGCATTAGTAATTGAATACTGGCACAGACATTGACAAAATGAACATACGCCTAATGAAAATCCATAACAGATATTCATGTAGTTAGATTTCTTCTCAATTGTCACCTCACAAAGTTGTTACTCTCTTCCTGGATAGAGATTTGCAAAGTCCTCTGGGCATAGTCTCCAGAGGGTACATTTGAACAGTGGAAGCAATCTGTGCCCAATGAGCAAACTATGTGTACGTTTGTCCTTGCAAAATTGAAACATATGGTTAACAATGGGTACCTAATTAGAGCCACTCAGGAAACTTGCATTATGTGACCCAGGTATCTGAGCACGATAATCCAACAGATAACAAAAAGCTATTCTCCATCACCTGCTGCTTCTAATAGTACCCAACTTAAATAACCTTGGGATGAGAAGCTGACCCATGCCTTGCAAGATCTGTATCTGTTTTGGACTGCTGTCTCCTTCAGATGGGGCTTGCCTTCTGCCTGCACGCTCTTTCAAACTGGGCTCTGTCCCCTCACGCCATTATGATTAGCTTTGTCATAGAGGTGGAAATTTCTATAAAACAACAACAACAAAGTGCTGTTTTTTTCTCCTTTTAAAAAAATAAATACTTAGAGTTAGTATTTGTCAATCACCAAAGCAATATTCCTATTGGCTTAAAATCAGACTTCTCACTTCCATTGCATGCTCATCGGAAAGAGCTGGAGACTCTGCAAGGAAAGAAAACATTAATCTGCTGCTGCCTGCCAGCTAGTCCTTGTCTGAAAGGGGGAACTAGGACTTTAGTTTTGTTTTCCCAAACTATATTTTATGGGACCACATACAAATGCTGCAAAATTAAGCTAATCTTAAATATGTAATCAGTGTCCTAATTCCATATATGTTCTTATAATGTGATCTCGCTGTAGGAATTTCCATTAACTGTATTTGCAATGCTTTTTCCTTAATACTTCAAATGAAATTCCACCTGTGTGCCAGTCCATCACTGAGGCAGACCAGAAAGAGGATTATTATGTAGACCTGTGTCTCATAGGTTGTATACGTAAACACTCTTTGGATGTATTTGGAGGGATATTGTGGAAAACACAGAACTGGGTGAGGAGAGAGACTGCAAAAATGAGACTGGTTTTAACCACGCTGAACAAATGGCTTAAGACAGGTCTGTAGATCAACTCATTTAGATGGCAAAGCCAGACAAGTGTTTGGGCACAAAAGCCTGCCTTCTGGGATGAAATTGAAACAAACTTCAAGGTAAGTAAAGGCTTGGAATTGTTGCCCTGAATTACTCATTTTCTGAGGTAATATGAGATAAAAGCAAGGCTGACACTGAGGAACAGAAGAGGGTGTCAGCAAAATGAGAGGTGGTAGGGTCGTTTCCCTGCGGGACAGAGGGACAGGCAAGCGGTTATCACTTAGGGAGACAGAGGGTTTGCTGTAGAAAGCCACATGGAATTGACTCTGTAATTTTTAGTATCTGGTGTGGTTATGAATTTTTGTTCTTCATAGGTATTTTGTAGGTTCCTGAGAGTGACAGATGAGAAGCTGCCAAGGGAGTGGCTGTTATTTGGGAAAGGTTTGCCCATAGGTAAGCAGGAGCTTCTGCCCTTTGCTGGCTGGCTGTACGAACTCATTCCGGCACACGGTGGTTGATGGCTCTGACGAAGTTTTGATTGAGACTTCTGATGCAGTGGATGAGAAATGCTACGTGCTGAGGCTGCGTATGTGTAGGACCCAGGGATTTGTGGGCAGTGGGGCTCACTGTGGTGGCTGCAGAGATACGTTGGCAAGCATATGTCAAGGCATGGTATAGGTTCATTCAATGTGTATTGATCAGCGATGTCCTGAACTCATCTGTAGATAGCATGTGATGATGATCACTATCACAGCTGCAGAGTTTTCCCATGGTTCAAATGAGGGTGAATTAATCTCTGATACACAACAACTTTTTACATTCCTATTGAGAAAGGTGTTTCACCCTTTTTTTTTCATTCCATCATTCATAATCCATTATGATTCATTCTACTCGCTCACTGGGATTCTGCTGTCCCTCCAGAGACGCAGGAGAGAAGTCAGCTGCTCGCAGCGGTAACAGCCAATATGTGGCTAAGTTTTTCTTGATTTCAATTGTGTCCAAGTGTGTCGATGTGAAAGCATTCATTGAACTGATATGTCTCCTTTTAAGGTCTTCAGTACCTTTGTGTCATGATATGCGCGTTAGTGACACCAGATTAAAATAGTATCTAAACAAGAATTTGTGTTGCTGATGGTTGATTGTTCTGCAGTTGCAGCAGTGTTTTAGTCATCTTTATTCGTGTCAGAGTAGCCACATATTTCTCCCCTTTCTAGGGAACCAGCAGAACTGCTTCTGCTTAATTATTCCATTGCTGTGCAGATAATAACGGGATGAAGCTAGGTAGATACCTTGTACTTCTGGAAATTTCTGCACTAAGGCCACTTTCTGCATGGGCAATTTTGGAAAAGTTCTGTTTCTGTACTCAGTTTTACAAGCTACACAAGACCTTCTCTTGATGTTCCACCAGAGAATTGATTAAAATGCCTCAATTTGAAATGTAAATATACAGAAACGTGAGTGTTTATCACTCATGAAGGCTGTCTTCAAGTCCAAAGTATACAGCATACAGGTACAAATCTTGAGGGAATTTTTTCTGCAAGAGATGTTTGTGTGGTAGCCACCACTGGGCAGTGAATGTCCCCTGCTGCCAGCCTCTGGCGTGGCCAGGCCTGTTCTGAAGGTCAGTGCTGACCCACATATGGTAAAAAACTGCCCCTCCATTTCTGATGACTGAATAGACCTTTTAAATAGAAAATCATAAGATGTCTTCAACAAATGAGCTGGAATAATAGAGGAAGGGTCTTTGTTCTACTTCATTTTTGGCTCTGGTGTTCTTTGAATCTGTGCATTAGCAGAAGTAACTGGTGAGTTGTACAAGGGTGGGCCAGAAAAGGGGAAGGAGAGATAAAGTGTCTCTGCATGAGGCACATCAGCTGCAGTCCGTCTGCTCAGAGGCATGCTCAAATTAAGTACCTATGTGGCACTTCTTCCCTGTACATCTCAACCAGGGTTTGTCCCTTCCAGGCAAATACAGTCCATGATGTTTCTGCTGACAGAGAACAATTTTAGACCCATCTGTTCAAGCAGCAAGAGACCTTTCTTATAACTTTGTAAGTCAGCAAGAATGACTAAGTTTTGCTCTTTTTCCCTTCCTTTCCTTGTCCATTGCGGGGTTTAGATTTATATGTGGTTGAAACTTTTAGGTTTTTTGTAACCTATTCTCTAGATTGCTCTTTTGTGCACTTCCATCTCATACAGTGATGAATACCATGAATGGATTCTGGCCATCACCTCTTTTTACTGTTCTTTTCTTTTTTTGTAGGAGGATTGGGTTTCATACTTTTCTGAAGGTTTTTTATCTGCTTTTCAGTAATGTCTCTTTTGTCTTTCTGCACGAGTTTTGTCTGAACTTTCCAATAGTTCTTCATGAAATATCATTAATCTGGACTTGATTCTTTGGCTACTTTACCTAATCATTCCGTGATGGGATTGAATGGAATGCATTCATTGAGGGGTTACGGTGGGAAGAACTTTTGTTATTGTTTATGGGTTACCTGTTCTTTGGAGAAAACACTTTCATCTCCAACACCATCAGACTTTTATAAACACTGACTGTGTTAATGAGAGTGAGAAAAGAAATTGCATTTGTGCCAACAGTGGCGAACAAAATATGTAATTTCTCCATTAGTCTCTCAGGTTAGCTCATGTAAACAACATGATTAAATTTGTCTGCGTGCATCGTGCTATATAAATAATAATGATAATTAAAAAACCATGCAAGGCCCAAAGATAACAAGATTATGTTAGGGAAGAGCCAGGAAGGGGATGACAATATTGAAACAAACAACGATAGGCTTAATTCATCAGTGCTAGAGACAGCCTGGACATCAGTGACTGGTGGTGCCATTCATGGAAAACGAATGCAGACCCAAAGCTGAATTTCCCACCACCCTCGCTCTCTGTAGTGCTCTGTGTCCAAGGAACGTAGTATCATGGAAAAGAGTAAAAGCTTTATCTGTATGGACACTCCTGATGTAGGAAAGCAATTTTAAAGAAATGAAAGAGTTTGAAGATGTTGAAAAAATGAAAGGCTTCAATTTCAACACATCACTAAATGCTTTTCTGAGCTAGTGCTTTCAATACTTTGTTCATAGGCAATAGAAGTGGTAACTTAATTCATTGTCTTAAGCCTTTAAATAAGACTGTGGAAGGGACTTTGTGGTTATGAGATTCCTGTGTGGAACAAAGATTTTGGCTGCTGTTTAGGAGTTTCCATAAGACGTGCTATATGAAGTCTGAGTAGCTCTGATAACATGTCAGTGGTGATGTAGACTGCTGTCAAATGGTTGACATACATTTTTGTGATCCCTGCTAAAGGCAGAATTCTCAGGATATTGCCCAAGACCTTATGGGATGAGCAGAATATTCCCTTGCTCTCCCAGGCATAGTTGGACTCACACAAGCCTGGTGCAAGGCGAGCAGTGAGAATGGCTCCAGACGAGCAGGAGCAGCTCTGCGTGCCTTGTGGCCCCGGTGAGCTTCCTTAAATGAAGGGTTCTTGGTTGCCATATGGAGTTTTCCCTGGGCTCTGATAGTTCTGCTGAGTGCATACATAAACTGGAAATAAATTGGAAATGCACAGAATGAAATAATTCACAGGCAACACTAAATTACAGAAATGGTCAGTGCTTTGGCACACGCAGACGAGCAGCTGGTAGATGACTTCAGCGGAGCTGCCTCGATTTTGGATTTAAAGATAAAGCCGCTGGATTGCAGGAAACTCAAAGGTTTGTTTTTTTTTTCCACCTCCTCTCTGCGTTCGCTGGTGTCTCCAGCATGCACAAATGATCATGGGCTCTGAGCTCTTGTCTGAAAGAAAGAGTGTTAAATAAAAAGGAAAGAGGAGTGTATGAAATTATGGAAATGCGGCACTGAAACATTATGGAAATTGGTGGATATTTGCAATAGTATCATTTACTTAATGTCGTGTTGATCCGATAATAGCTATATTTCCATTATGAAAAAAAAAAAGAAACATAACTTGATGCTGCTTTATCCTTATTTATTCCCATGAGACTACCTAGATTGTCAAAAAGCTTAACAGGCAAATGTAAACATATATGATTTAAGGGCACAATGGACCATGAGAAATCCTTGAGTCTCATGAACTGCTGTAACACCATCTGTGATTGCTCGGTGCTGTTGCCTGTGGAATAGAAACAAGACTGTCCCAGAGCTGCAGACTACAGAGCATTACCTAGCCTGCATCAAGGGGAACCGTGACTTTAAAGGTTTAATGTATACCTGCCTTGCCATGGCACTCATGTTCACTCTTACAACATCTAGTGGACCTGCCAAAAAAAGTTCTATTCACACACTTCACAACAATGAAGATTCATATTTCTTCTAGGGAGGAAATTCCCATACAGATGTTGCCCGATGCCTTTTTCTTAAGGATGTTTGCATGAATAATATTCTTTATTTAGAAATACAAACCCCTATGGATGTTGGAGGGTTTGCTATACTGTTCACTGTTGAGGTTTTTATCAGAATTCTTCTAAAACTCAGTAATGAAAGACAGGAGAAGTACTAGATGGACTCTGAAACACTGTAGATTTGGGACTTCACTGAAAGCCCGTAGAAGGTTTAAAAAGTCAGTGTACTTCTGTACTGTGTTGAAGCATCTTCGCTGGGTAAAAAACTGGCTGGACGGCCGAGCCCAGAGAGTTGTGGTCAACGGAGTTAAATCCAGCTGGCGGCCGGTCACGAGCGGTGTTCCCCAGGGCTCGGTGCTGGGGCCGGTCCTGTTCAATATCTTTATCAATGATGTGGACGAGGGGATCGAGTGCTCCCTCAGTCAGTTTGCAGACGACACCAAGTTGGGCGGGAGTGTTGATCTGCTCGAGGGTAGGAAGGCTCTGCAGAGGGACCTGGACAGGCTGGATCGATGGGCCGAGGGCAACTGTATGAGGTTCAACAAGGCCAAGTGCCGGGTCCTGCACTTCGGCCACAACAACCCCAGGCAACGCTACAGGCTTGGGGAAGAGTGGCTGGAAAGCTGCCCGGAGGAAAAGGACCTGGGGGTGCTGGTCGACAGCCGGCTGAACATGAGCCGGCAGTGTGCTCAGGTGGCCAAGAAGGCCAACGGCATCCTGGCCTGTATCAGGAATAGTGTGGCCAGCAGGAGCAGGGAGGTGATCGTGCCCCTGTACTGGGCACTGGTGAGGCCGCACCTCGAATCCTGTGTTCAGTTCTGGGCCCCTCACTACAAGAAGGACATGGAGGTGCTGGAGCGTGTCCAGAGGAGGGCAACGAAGCTGGTGAAGGGCCTGGAGCACAAGTGTGATGGGGAGCGGCTGAGGGAACTGGGGTTGTTTAGCCTGGAGAAGAGGAGGCTGAGGGGAGACCTCATCGCGCTCTACAACTACCTGAAAGGAGGTTGTAGTGAAGTGGTCTCTTCTGCCAAGTAACTAGCGATAGGACAAGAGGAAATGGCCTCAAGTTGCACCAAGGGAGGTTTAGATTGAACATTAGGAGAAATTTCTTTACTGAAAGAGTGGTCAGGCCTTGGAACAGGCTGCCCAGGGAAGTGGTGGAGTCACCATCCCTGGAGGTATTTAAAAGACGTGTAGATGAGGCCCTTAGGGACATGGTGTAGAGGGCATGGTGGTGTTGGGTTGACGGTTGGACACGATGATCTTAGAGGTCTTTTCCAACCTGTATGATTCTATTCTATTCTATTCTATTCTATCTTCCTATTAGGGACTGCAACACACTTAAATCCAAATCTTCAAAGATAATTATAAATCCTATTGGGCAAGTATTAAACATACAAATATTGTTAAAGATCAGGACCTCAATCTTTAATTGTGAATGTAAGAAGATTATTGTGATGGTGTGAGATTAACAGTACTACATCTACAGTAATTAATTTCAAACTTTAAACACTGTCTGACTCTTATGCCTAGGGAGGATGTAAGGCACCATCTTCCTTTTATGTAGAAAGTGTGAAGCATGGGCAGGATCGTTTCAGTACCTTTTGTTCTCACTTCCCAGAGGTGGTCAGAGATGGCTGTGCTCAGCCTGTGAACCACAGCGTGACCGGAGGAGTGAAAAGACTTTCCCGAAGATGCACAGTGCCAGCACGGATACCCCAGCTCCTGGCTCAAAACACATTATTTCTCCCTTTTGTCATTTTGTGCTATTTTGACTGCATCGTTTATCCAATAATCATGGAGACTAAACCCACCTCTCTGAAGGCATGTCTATCCCATCCCTGGTTTTGAGGTAGTTACTGAAACTCGAAGGAGGGGAAGACCACAGATAGGTTTGCTGTGAGTGTGCTGCTGTCAGATGACTTCTGGTTTTGTACACTTTGATTCACAGTTTGGTAGGCAGCTTAGCAAATCTCCACGGCAACCCCATGTGTACCATAAAATTGTGAATTATCTTGTTTAGAAGAGGTTCATTAGGAAGATTAATGAGGTATTATTTTTCGCTCATTCAATGTCCTGATACAGAGGGGGCACAGTAATTTCCCCAGCTGTGCACAGCAGCAATTGGTCCTCTCCAGGGTCCCCAGCATCACTGCATTGAGATCAGTTAAACTGCTCAATCTTTGGAAGTGTTATTTGTCAGCTTAATTAGCCCTAAAGGAAGCACTTGTTTTAAAATAGGACAACAGTTTTGTTTTTCCCTGAGAAGGACATAATGTTATTAGCAGTGGCAACTTGTTTAAATAAAAGAGCTTTTAAGCTGAGTTTTATATGTACCCCTATGAATTATTCAGGTCTTTTCCCCTGCCCCTGAAGTCACCTGCTTGTCCGTACCCTGTCCCCTGAGAGTTGCCAGCCTCATCAGGATCAGATTAGTGCAATTATGTGGTTCTGCAATGGGTCGGATACCATCACACAGCAAGGAAAGATAAGAAAGATGTCTTCATCAAGAAATGGGGTAAGCTATGAAATAGTCCTGCTGTCTAGCTCTCATTTTTGGCTGGGACATTTCTTTGGTTTATAGCAGAAGAATTCAGGATTTCTTATTGTACAGTTCTTCCAGGGTAAAAAGGTCAGAAAAAGTCTTGGAAAAAGCCACAGGAAGTCATAACTGTGGGTGAGTCTGATATTATGTGTTTGCCACAGGTAGATATGACTACAAAAATCAGTTCAGGCTAAAAATAGCCAGTGAGGTTTTAGATAGAATTAAAGTATGTGGAAACTATGGAAGGGCTAGAACTTGATGAACATCAACCACCAGATCTGTAGCCCTATTCTGAACCCAAGGATGATAGCTTCAATAGACTTCCTTCTTCACAGAAAATTAGATGCTCTTTCAAAAAAAAAAAACAAACTATCTTTAAAAAAAAATTTCTACCTGAACATTCTATTTCAGCCAAGAAAATGTCTCCTCAGTTTCAGGAGGTGTTCTGTAATTATGATTGTAGTTATGTATTTTTTTTTATTTATTATTATTCATACTATGTGTAAAACTGAGTTTGATTTAGGGTTTTTTTTATGCTGTGCTTAAAAATACGAAGCTTTCGAATGTGTTTACTGGTCTGTATTTTCTGTCCTATGCAATTACTTGCAAAGCTAGAACTCTTGTAAATTAATATGCCACTTTCAAATCACACAAGTTGAGGCTGTTTTTGGTGTGTGTAGGAGGGAGCAGGGCTAACTATACGTTGGTTCAGCAAGGATGCTTTTCAAATGGGAATGATCAGCAGGGGAAAAACCAAATTCCTGAATTTCAGTGCTGTGTGAACGACGATTGCTCGACCTGAGCTGGAAGGGGAAGGAAGGACAGGGGGCGATGGGAGTGCAGCACACGCCGACCGTGCAGCATCCTGCCAGGGCTGGGTTTCAGCTGGGGCTCAGCTGGCTTCCATGGTGGCCGGCCAGGCTCTGAAAGCAGAGTAGAACAGAAAAAAGCCAAAACAGAAAAAACCAAAACAACCCTAGAGCAATGGGTCTTTTGTACCACTAGGAGAAGGTTCATCTGCCCAGTTATGGGCCACTACGGCTGAGCTCTGGAGCATGGCTTTAATCAAGTGTCTGGCCCTTAGACATCAACAGCAAGCTTGGATTTGTTCCTTTCTTTTCTTTTTTTTTTTGGGTGTTGGTTGTTTTTTTTTTTTAGTGATTGTATTGTTACTAATTCCCAGAATGGCTGTAACGGCAGCAGCGCGGAGGCCGGTGACGGCTGGCCGGTGGCCGTGCAGGCGTCGGGCACCGCGCAGCCCGGCTCCCCGTGCCGGTAGCTCTGCTGTACGGGTTCCTTGCAGCGGCCATCAGGCACAGGTACGTCGCCACCGCCAAGGCTCCTGGTCTGCCCACAGGGTGTTACAGGAGGACAGTGCGCCGCCAATTAATTGCAATTTCAGACAGTTCTCGTTATTGCCATGCTATTAATTACTTTAATGATGCATTCATTTAGATTGAAAATATGATACCAGTAAAGTTTAATTAAAAAAATCAATAACTCATTAACACATTATTGCTACACCTACATGCGTCACCATATTAATCTCCTGCGTTGTAGAAGCAATTGCACTTCAGCTCTGTCCATAGATCTTTTTGTTAGAAGCGATGTGTTGGTAGGATAATCACAAAAAGAGAGTTATTTAGTCACCACTTTCTTTCTTTAGAGACTATGGACCTCAAGTCAGATCGATTCTTCTCCTTGGGCTAGGCAAAGCTGACAAGTACCCCGGGTAATATTCATTCTTTCTATTTTTATTCATAGAGAAAATACCGTTTGGGTGTTTGTGTGGCTGGTTGAAATTCCATCTTTTCACAGTATGTGGGAAGGAATGAGCCACCAAACTTTTAATTAGTGGCCACAGCTTTGGGACATAGCCCAGGAATTTTATCCGTAAAGCAGCATACGTTGATGTTAAGGACAAGGCATCCCCTCCCCTGCCGCTGTACCTCGATACCCGACATCGGCTTCAGTTCGACGTCTGCTTGACTCGGCATTGGCGCTGAGGGACCGACTGCTGCTTTCACACACATCAGATGGTATGACTGAAGGTTTAACATCATTTTGGGTTTATATATGAATGCATATATGTGTGCGTGTATGCACACATCTATACATGAGCAGAACGATGTTTTGTATTTCTCAGTGGGACAGATGGGAGAAGGAGCAACAGTGCTACTGGAAACCATCCAAATGTTTAAATGAGAAGTGAGCTGAAGAAAGAATGTTTCTGAAAATGTATTTGTTCCTTAGTGGATAAAATACACTCATTACTGGTGTGTTCCCATGCATCAGTTAGTATAGTCTTTAATTAAATAATCCCTGACTGATATAAAGTCATAGTCTCTCAGACAGCAACAGAGACTCATGCCGCACAACAGAAATCTCATCAAGTTGTGGGGACCATTACTGTGCTCTGCAGGCCAGTAGGTCCAGTCCCCGACAGACCGGCAGCAGAACTGGACTCAGAAGTTTCTGCGTCCCAGTCACCCACCGAGACACCACCGCCTGCTCCAGGCTGAAAAGCGCATCCCAGCTGATCTCAGAAACGGAGCCCAAACCGTGCTCCCAATTTCAGCTCTTATTGCAGGAAGAGCAATTTGTAACTCTGAAACAGAAAAACAGTGAAACAGAAAACTACTGGTTTTCAAACACTGCAAAGACTCCTGTTACATGGATCTCTTTTGATCCACATCAATGCTGTGGCTGCCTGTGCAAACTGGTTGGTAACTGGGGCTGTCTGCTATATGTGGCTACAAATAAAAGGCAGTTGCCTTTCAGGCTGTGAGTTCCTCCTGTTTGGTGGCTGCATTATTGACTGCAAGCTCTTGCCAAATACTACGATTTTTTTTTCAATTATTATTTTTATTTCAATTCGTTACAGCATAGAGAGTAACAGCAAACTTGGTCCCATGCTGCTCTCCAGGAGGACGCCTGACCGGCCCCACCTGAGACCCCCCACTGCTGCCCATGTCCTTGTGGCCCCATTTCAGCCTGGGGCCACTGGTCCCTGCCCCAGCAATACGACGGGATGCTGATCGCCATGCAGGTAGGAGAAAAAGAGCAGTCAGCTGAGTGGGAAACCACGCACCGGCAGGCATCTCTTCCTCGAATCAGACATCATTGGTTATCCACCTCTGGTCTGGTACACGAGCATTAAGCAATCAATATGAAAACTGGACTTTTTCCAGCACCGTGGGGCTCCAGGACTGAGCAGGGACGAGGTCTCAGCTGGTGCCTGGGCAGCGCTGCTGGCATAGCCACGCGTCTTCCAGAAGACGTCAGGGTCTTCACTATCTATCACAAATGGCCACCTAGGGAAGGTATCACAAAATTTGGATAAAATTTTAGAAGATATTATTTTGACCAACATGTAAGGTTTCTATTTCTTCTTTTTTCCCCTCCCTGATATCTGAGATTGTTTGTGAATTAGCACTGGACTCATAGTAGTTATTGAACTTAGTTTAATCAGTCACTGCACAAGCAGCTTTGCTTCTAATGTTACTTAAAGCTGTGTGTTAAACCAAAAGGGTCCTCTAATGACCTGGTCAATGCCTGTGACCACAGGCACTGTCACAAGCCTTGTCTGCAAAGAGCCCCTGAAGGAACATCATTCTGACGAAGGAGTTTCTCAGATTTGATGGAATCCCTGTGGTAAAACAAAAAAATTGCAGGTTTCAGTTCACTTCGGTACGAGTGGAAAGGAGATGCACACGCAACAACACACAGCTGGGCATTATCGGAGCCTTCTACCAGTAAAATCACCACCGGCTGTCTCTCCAGACTGTTATTAGTAATTAGTAACTGATTATTGAACCTGACCCCTCTCGTCTTTGCCCTTTGTTCCTGTTTGTTCAGCTGCAGCAGGACACATTTCTGCTGGTGATTGACCAGCTCCGGTCCTGCTATTGCCAGTGATGCAGGTTGCCTCTCCAGATGTCTCCTCCGTCCCCTTAGAGCTTTCTTCTAAAGAACCAGAAGGTCATGGACAAGATCTGACACAAGGTATTTGCTCATGTACAAAGGTTTTATACTTAAGAAAAAGGTACATTTATATCTGCAACAATTAAAACTGGCTTTGTCATTTCACTAGACCCCATTTTCTAGATTCTGCGTCTAACTACTCAAGCTTAAGGTCCAAAGTTCACGAGAGAAACTCTTTCGGGTGCACCCTATTGCCAGGCATCAAATCACACACCAGGTTTCCGAAGCTATAACCATGCTAACAATGCTAACAACGTTTCATTATTAATAATTATGCTCTAGCCAATGCACAGTGCTTTTCATTTTCATTGTGCTGTATGTACATTAACTAATAAATCTCCACAATATCCCAGTGAGAGTGGTAAGTGCTGTTATTCTCATTTTATGGATGGCAAAATGAGATACAGAGAGGTTAATAGCAAGTCTAATTGGACAATAATTACCCACTTACCACACTGGAAATTAAGAAATAATCCTCCCATTGTCATTACATCAGCAGAACAAGGAGAGAGCAGTGTTCACGTCCTCCCTATCCCACCATTTAGCCAAACAGCTTATATGCAAATGAAAGCAAAGGGAGTGCAAGAGCAGATAGATTGGGTTTTTTTTGTTTAACATCTATTTTCCATCACTGAGTCACTTCAGGATAGAAGAAAATTATTAAATTTCCTGTGAAATCTATTAGAAGATGCTTTAAAACAAAATCAAACTCCATTTGTAAAATGTGTATTTTGGAAAAGAAATGGAAGAAATAGGATTTAATTACTGCTATGGACTAGTTTCACTTAATTTTTCTGAGGAGAAAAAAACTTGTAGCAAAAAATTTTCCATCTTAGGAAAGGCAATGGGAAAACCAGGAAATCCAGAATTCTCCTGTGCTTGTAGGGGCTATCCTCATCCCTCCTCATCCTCCTCATCCCTCATCATCATCCTCCTTATCCTCCTCATCCCTCCGATCCCCGTGCTCCCAGTACTTTAACAAAGTGTTTGAATCAGATACCTAACACTCGTACTTTGATTCGCAGCTCTCCGGTTGCCGGCTGATACAATTGATGATATCTGGTTTGGGCGTTTTGCCTGTGTGTGCCATAAGTATGCAGTGACCTTTTACCACTCATTCCCTTCCAAGAATAAGTATCAGCATAATTGTTTTAAACCACAAATAGGTGACACGAGCCTTTGGGACTTCTCAGGTCCTGTTGTCCACATTTAAAAACAGATGTAGAAGTGTGAAAACCTGTAAGGAAATAGGCTGTGCTTGACCAGAAAACACCTGCCAACTGCAGCTGTGCCCGAGATCATCAGGGCAGGCATACTGAAGGGATATTACACACTCTGACAAGTCTTCACTCTTATCTGAGGCCCCAAATGGGTGACAGTAACATCCGAAACCACAAAGCAGAACATGAATGTCATATTAACGATTAATCTGCCCACCCCAGAGAAAAGGCTGCTGGCTTGGGGCTTTACGATAGCATCTCCACCAGGGCATGTCCTCTGCGGCTATTGCAGAGCTCTGACTGTTGGTGCCATGTGGATAAGGAGATAAATGCACCTCCAGACATCACCCTTCCTCTGTAAATATTTATCCCCTATAAAAATTGGGGAGGGGGGGAAGACTCTTGCATTAATCAAATTGATTTTCCTATTTGTTAATCTCAGAATTTACACATTTCCTTTCCTATATGTCAAAATTCTCCAAACAAACATCAGTGCCAAACAATAGACCCACAGCTTATTTAAAAGAAAGGAAAGAAAAAAGTCCACCAAAGGTCTGGGACCCAATTCCTAACTCACACAGACTGTGTTAACCAGCTTTTATTTTCTGCTTGCTTACATGAGCACAAGCCAAGAGCTGTTCTGGGGTAACGACACCAGCATTAACATTCCCCCAAAAAACCCGGATTCAGTGAAGATGGCCCTGACTACAAGAACAGTTTTACTTTCCTTCAGAGCTGATAATGTTCATTAAGCGTTTTGTCCCCGAAGAAACTGGCTGTAAGTTTGGGGAATTGTGGCACTTTAGCTCTGTGACTCCCTGGGAGAGAAATCTCCTGCCCTTCCCCTGGCCCCTTTCTATCCGCACACCGGCCAGGAGCCCAAGGCAGGCAGGGTTGGTGCAGGTCCCCTGTGAAAGCACTGCTGCCCTGCACCCCCTGCCTCCCAGCACCCACGGGCAGAGCAAAGTCTGGCGCAGAGGGCTGAAGGTTTGTCTTCTGTCATGTACAGGAACTCTTCAGGAGACTAATGGGACGTTGGGGACATGGTTTTAGTCTTGCCTGGACAGAGTGGCCCAAAAGAGCAATACTGTCTGCTTAAAAACGTCCTTTGCTGACAGGCAGACAGCTCGTTTGACCTTCTTCTATCTGTACGTATATGAATCTTAGAAAAATGGTGGGGATCTGTAATTTATCTTTACCTTCCCTCATTTAAGGGGAAGATGCTAAAACAGTTACTATAGCCTTCAAGCAAGTTTACAGCTGACACATTATGTGGATTTCAGTTGAATCAAGAGACAAAATAACTGCTCAGAGTCAAAAGACACTGAGTGAGGGCTCAGCAAATACAATTGCCTCATGATGAACTGTCAGTCCTGGGCACTGCTGGAATTATAAATTTCCAAGATTTTGATAGTACTGAATCTTGCCAGTAGAATGAATCTTTAAGATTTTGATAATCCTGAAGTTTATCAATAGGATAATAATATATTATAATAAGTGGTAATAGAGCACGATACTCTATGGTTTTATATTCGCGTAGTCCCTGTTAATTTTACTGGAGCACAAGATATTTTGTCCGCAAAGTGATGATGACTTGGTGATGAGACTATGAGATTAGGAGTAGCAACTAATGGTGTACAGGTGAAAATGACAGGCTAGAAGCTTACTTTGTAATAGAGTATCAGAATAAATTACCAGAAAATGTAAAAGCTTTGTCTCCTTTCCAAAGGAGATATTACATTTTTACCTGTAATTACTAGGGTTTTTATTAAGATTTTAAAAATGACTTTTTAATTGAAAAAAATGGTGGAAAGGATACTTCTGCTCTTCTTAAAATCAATCCTGCGAGCTCCGTATCCCTGTCAGAGAGGGGACCTGATTGGTGGGGAAGGGGCCGAGGCGGCCCTGCTCCAGCCGTGGGGTGGGCAATGTGAGCTGTGGGACGGCTGTTGGGGGGACAGAGAGAAAAGACCAGTTTGTTCGTAGGGTTAACAAAGGAGACGTCCCCATATGCATCCGCACCATTTAATGCATGCGGCTGCTGGACAAAGGTAGCTCGTGAGGAACCAGAGTACTTGATCCAGATAATCTCTCCCAGGTCACTGGGAGGTGACTGGAAAACGCCTTGAAAAGTTGTAAAATTGTAACTTTGGATTCTCCTTTGTCTTTGCATCTCGTCCTGTGATTTTGGACTACGCATAACACTTTTGTCCCCATTTCCCACACAAACCAGAGCCCAGCAGTGCTTTCAGAAGAAAGGGAAGATAGCGGTGGGAAAGCACCTTTGCTGAGGGCAGGGCTGGTGCCTTTGTGCAGCTCCTAGCGCAGCAGGGCTGTCTTCTTCCTTACAGTTTCAGGGGACTGCTTTAATACCCACGTTAAATGTAAGAGTAAAAATACCTGTGAGAGGGACCGCTGTTTCAAATGCCATTCCAGTCACCCTATGTGTAACTGTTTGCACTTCATCATTCTCACGTGTTGTTTTTTTTAGCTTTTATTTTCCCTTCTGCTCCCATCAGTGTCTGCCAACTGTCCCTTTAATGGAGATTTTATGAAGTCTAAAATTCACAACACTTGGTTGTCATTAGTCCATTGTGAAATGTAATACTCGTGATTTTTGCAAAAAGCTTTGCACTGACCTCTGATTTAATATCCTGGATATTAGGGAAGCGAAGCACGTTTTCCACAAAGCCGGTTCCTCAGCAGAGCTCAGGCCAGGGCAATTAGGGCAGGTTCCACTTTCAGTAATATTGCTCAATTTAGAAATACCTTTCAGTTTCAGGTGGTGCATATCCATGTGGCCCTAGGCATGTATCCTTAAAAATTGTGTTTTACGTAATGAAATATAATAATTGCCAGAATATGCCCTTAAAATTGTTCTGCTAATGTGAGCTCTTACACAAACAGCAGCCTGCTGCAAACATCTGGAGCCATGTGGTCAGCTGTGTACAACCCAGGGACCATGCTGCTTTAAAGGAAATTTTTCTTTTCTATGGTTTATATAGGGTTTGCACTGAAGGAGAAACTATATTGCTTAGTGGGTTTTAGTGTGTATAAAAATAAGTCCTCAACAAAAACAAATGATAGAAATGGTTTTTAAAATGGATTAACTGATGGCCAGCTGATAGCACAGCTGACAAAAAATGGGGATTAGGTTGGTTTTAATAGGCACTGCTTTTTTGTGGACATTCAGGGCGTTGATTTTAAACTCTGACTTGTTTCTTATCTGTCATTTTATTAATTGCGTTCTGTTTGATGTGTAGGAGTTTCATCGCGGCTTCCATGTTAAAGTGATTCACATTTCGTTTACTGCACATTCCCATATGTCAGTATATATATATATGCAATACATGTGAGTATGCCAGCTCACACAAGCTGATGTTTAACCAATAAATTGAAGGCTATATATAACAGTGTTAATTATCTAGATCTGAACAGTGAAATTGAATATAAATTGAATGAAATTGCTTTATCCTTTCTCTCCACACAAGAAGAGAAAAGCTGGATAAAACATAATAGTTTGCACAATTGCACCTATGCTCATATAAGAGCATGCCTGCTCTGTGGTTAGTTTTCAATGGTAATACTCTGTTAAATTCTTCTTTTCTTAATGTTTGCTCTTTCTTCTGCCGAATAAATAAGACCATTATACCAATGACAGTCACTGTATTAATTTAATATTCTGAATATTAAGTCTCCAGTGACTCAATTCAGAACAAAAATTTTTCTTCCAAGTCAGCATTTCAAAAGCTGTTTTGATACATGCTGGATCTCAAATTTCAGTGTTATAAATGAAAGAAAATAATAAGATATATTGGAGAAAATGTTTTATTTCATTTTGGGTTAGCATTTGAATTTAAGTCTTCTTTTTGTTTCCAGTGTTTAAACCAAAATATCTATTTGGAAGATGGCACTTAAAAATCAATTTGTAATGAAAAGCACTTATTTAAGATTCCCATGGGAAATGAGAAATTCAGCTTGAATTTTTATTTCAGTGGGTGAGCACAGGGGCTTCTGCACATAACAAATGTGAGCCAGGTCCAGCCTCCGCAGAGGGGAAAGCACTCCAGTAAATCGTTTAGTCATTTGGAGGTGATGTGACAGCAAAACGGTCTTAATGATTTTCTTCAGTGACTCCGCTTAATCCATAATGGAATAGATTGGAGGAACCTGATCTCGGGCACATCTGGCTATTTAATGGACTGCAGCTAAATGACAGTGGTTGCGTCTTCTGCTGGGGTTCACCTCTCCAGCGCTGCTGGAGCGTGGGGGACGTGGGTGTGGGAGCACAGGCGGCAGCTCCCAATGCTGCTCCTCCACCTCGGGGGTGGAGGGGATGTCCTTCCACCCCCTTTGGGGGAAGGAGTGGATGTGGTCCAGCCCCGTGGTCAGGCTCTGTGGTTTGGGGCTTCCACTGAGAGTGTGATGTCCAGCGTGGTAGACACTTTGAGTGTTGGGGCACTACTCTACTTAAAAAACTGAGCTTTAAAGAACTCTACCAGACCAAAACCACCTTTGCCAAAAACATAGAATCATAGAATGGTTTGGGTTGGAAGGGACCTTAAAGATCATCTAGTTCCACCCCCCCTGCCATGGGCAGGGGTACCTTCCACTAGATCAGGTTGCCCGAAGCCTCATCCAACCTGGCCTTGAACATTTCCAGGGATGTGGCATCCACAACTTCTCTGGGAAACCTTCTCCAGCGTCTCACCACCCTCACCGTAAAATTCTTCCTAATATCTAATCTAAATCTACCCTTTTTCAGTTCAAAACTGTTACACCTCGACCTACATGTAAGGGAAGAGTTAATCATCAGTGATTATAAAAATTCAGGCTCTAAGTATTGTAGAGTTTTTTAAAACTTTATCTCTGAATTAATTTGAAAATGTGGGTCAAGTGCTAAAACCTCTTTTTAAACCCTAAATGCTTTCTAAAAGTTTTACCTGAAGATACTGCTCTGTTAGACTCCCAGAATGCACAGGAATAGCTGCATACAGGTAGGAATAAATGGCTGCCCATGCAACTTAGATTTCTGGTATAGCACTTACAAAACTAAAGCACCAGGATAACATTGCCTAAATAGTCTTATTTCTGTAGGTGTTTCATGATCAGTACCACATAATTTATTGTGGAATGAAACTTATGAAATTCAAAAGAAACATAATAGTATTTTCCAGATTTTTTTCAAAAATCTATAACATCCAGTATAAAATCATCATCTTTATCCAGTTGTGGATTCTGTAGCACAAATGTAACCTTTGATTAAATTCTATAAAGGCGATCAATAAATCTGCAAAAATCTATTATTTGCAATTAAATTCTGTAGAACTGTTCCATAAGTACACAAATTGTGAGCTCAAGAGATCAGCCTTTTGATGCATCATTTTTTGATGTGAATGCTCCTCCTAATAAAAAATGATGGCAAACAAAAATAGATTTTCTGTCATGGGTGGAATTGTTCTTTTTCTTAATGCACTCCAAATATTTCTGTAAAGCATCATCTGCTATTTAAATACATATTATAGAACAGCAATGAAAGTCGATACCTTTTGTCAATGAGTAAAATATTAAAACTAATGATCTGACTTGTTTCTCGTTTAGCTATTGATTCCGCCTCTCTCTTTTGTTTTGTTTTCCTGAAAAAACACAAAGTTAGGGATTCGGTTTTAGAATCAGATAGAACAGCCCAGGTTGGAAGGGACCTCAAAAGATCATCTGGTCCAACCTTTTGTGGGAAAGGGAGCCTAGATGAGATTATCTATCACCCTGTCCAGTCTCATCTTGAAAACCTCCAGCTGGGGACTCCACCATGTCACTGGGGAGGTTGTTCCAGTGACCGATTGTTCTCATGGCAAAAAAAATTCTTTCTTAAATTGAGATGAAATTTCTCCCAGTGCAACTTGTGCCCCTTGCCCCTTGTCTTCTCCATGTGGCCACATGGTTTTCTTTTCTAAAAACAAAATGGCAGGGGGTGAAATGTTTAAAAGCTGTTTCAGCTATCTCTTCTTGATCCAAGTAATTATTCTGGCTATTTTTCTGAGCCAAAAGCTAACAACAGAGTTTATTCTGGTCTGCTGTAAACAAAGCAGTGTGCTTCTATTTATCAAATTACTTTGCTTTTATCTGAAGGTCAGGATGAAAAACACTGACTGAGTACCTGAGATAAGTGGGAACTAACGCCAGTGCCCAGTGCTTCCCAGTACCCTGCCGGATACTCTGGTAGCTGCCCCGGCTTTCCTCTGTGGACTTTCTTCTCTCTCCATGGTGTGTTAGACGATGCACTTTTTGTTCAAATTGGATTTCTGATGAATATGTTTAGTTCAAAAAAAAGGTTATCTAGCTGTAGTTTTATATCTGGGTCTGCTGCTGTGCTGAGGCTGTGTGGCTGGGGAACGCAGCTCTTGCACATGGGGGTGGCTGGGTGTGCTCTCGTGGCCCCACGCTGAGACATGTTGTCTGTCCTCTTCCATTGGTGTAAGGACCTTACGCACACCCATCCCGTGGGATAAGGCTCGAGTCAGCGGGTGGGAGCATTGCACAAGCCTGAAGGTAACTAGTGTGGGTGCGGGCAGTGGGGAGCACCACCACGCCATGCCAACCCATGGCCATGGTGGGCACTGCCCCGCCGCGGCTGCTGCTGCTGCGCTTCCACTCTGCAGTCAGAGGGGTTTTATTCGATGGTTGCTCCCATTCTGATGAGTGAATTAAATTATTCTTAAATTGGCTTATGTGAATCGATCTGTTCAATATAGTGCTGGAAAGGTAGGGGCTTCTACTTATTTTATTTACATTGATGTTGCTTTTAGTGGGAAAATAGTAGTTTTGCTGTATAGATTTTAATTAAGACTGAAAACAGTCTTTCAAAGATATAACTAAGATTGGAAGGAAAAATTCATTTTTGTGTGAGTCTGAACTGTTTCAGTAATTCAGATGATTAAAAATTGAACTGGAGATGGAAGATACTAGATTAAATAAATGACAGAGTATTTTAAGTTATAGTTAGTGCTGTTGCGAGTAAATTAAATAAGTGGCTGGCACAGGAGCAAAAGGGAGAGAAGCGATGTTGCACCTTCAGTCCTGCTTTCTGAAGGCTGACCTGTACATTTCAACATTAAATGGCTTAACCTGACGCGCTGTTTGAAATGTTTCTGAATTATAATCGGTGCTGCTCAGGGAACCCACATTCCAATGGTAATAAGCTGTTACCTGTTGCCCTCAATTATTCTTAGGTTACCGAGTACAGTTCAACAGTCTGAAAATGTAGTCAGCTGCAAAGAAGGAGGGGGAAAAACCCAAAGTCCACGAAGGGCAAAAAGAAGTTTAAAAGGTTTAAATGGGCTGAGCGGCACCACGGGCAGCGTCTCTCTCATCACTGGTGCTGCTGCTGCCGTGGGACACAAAGGACGTTCTCACTGCAGAAACGAGGATGGCAATCCTCTACAATGCTTATAGAGATAGCTTTACAGAGGAAGGCCCTCTGTGCCTCGGGGAAGGTGCGTGAGTCTTCTGAAGGCAGTGCTGGGAAAAACAGACTTGTAAACGTCTGACATAAACGTGCCTTTCTAATAAGTATTGAAATACACCCTTCCCAGAATTTGGGAGTATTAGATCTGGCACTGGTTCAAGTCTCTCTCTCATGAAGTGATTGATTTCTTTATTTCTGTTCTCTCCTGCCAGCCCCTGGGAACGTGATTGAGTTAAATCTAGAGAACCTTAAAAGCGCAGTGAATTTATCAGGGAATGGAATGAGGGTACTTGGGTGGAGGCAGAGCAGGGAGGCGTCTCAAGTTGTGCATTTGCCCAAGTCCTGCAGAACAAAGTAATCTGGAAAGTCTAAGTTCATCTGCTCATTTGAAAGAGGGTGGGTTGGGGAGGTTGGGATATGAGAGATGGAGTTATTCACCCAAGGGGATTTATGCAGGGATATCTCCATGCTATAAAACGTCAATGCTTGGTGTCTGGTGATCAGTTGGGTCTCCTGTGGCATCAGTCAGTTCCTGCCGCTGAACTTCAGAAACCCACTTTCTGTTTTTATGAAAAAAGGTGGTGTAGAGTCCAAACCATCACAGGAGGAACGCAGCGTGTCTGCTGTGTCTGGCAGGGTAGTTTCGTATCCTCAAACTGGACGATATCGTACATAACCGTCTGTATTTCTTGTTCATTCTTTCCTTCTTAGACCATTGTGCTCAGGCTGACCAGTAGAAAGCTGCCCTTTGCTGAATGCTGGGGCAGAAAGATGAAGATCTGATGCTGAGGATAAAAAAAAAAAAAATCAAGATGTGCAGGTGACGCAGTGTCAGTTGGCATTTACCACATAGTTTCTGTATTTCGGTTACAGAATTCAAAATTTAAATTGCTCTTGTAGTAAGCACAGTATCGCAATAGAAGGAAATGAGGACAAGTGACAATAGGCAGTATTTTTTCACTTGTGCCAAGAATCTAAATGTAAAAAGCAGGTGCCACAACAGCGGCTGTGCAAGGAGGATGAGTTGCAGTTGGCAAAGCACAAAATTCCTCAGAAGCAGAAAAGAATCACAAGCATCCAAAATGCCACCGGGGAAAGCTGGAAGAGCATTGTTTTCTTTCAGATCAAGACAATTTTACCAGCATTTTTCAAATAACTCACATGTTGGATTTTTGTTCATCCTTGTTTTTCTCAGGAAAGGACAAGCTGCCACCCAGCACTATCTGCTCTGGCGCAGGGAGCATTATCTTGCTTTGCAGCCTGCACGGCATGTTCCTGGAGCAGATAAATTAAAGAGGGTTAGTGACTCTCTGTTATTTACATATGTAATATTTTCGTTTCCTTTACGCATTCTTTGTCACAAGATTTAACCATCTCGGTAATTGCAGATGATGGCTGTTGGCTGATGTAGGTGTCCAGAGCCGTAACTGACTGCTGGGAAGTGCAAGAAATAAGTAAATGGTCAGTAATTCAGCACAAAAACATCTCCTCATGGGCACCATGCAAATAAGTTCTTAAGCTTATAGAATTTGGAAAAACTGCACTAAACTCAGTTAAAATGATGGTTATCTAACCAAAAAGTTATTAGCAATCTTTTTTTTTTTTGTGTATTTTACCAGAAGTTTTATTCTTTTATAAACTGGGATTGGTTTTATACCTCACAGAACTATAAATGGTTTTTGGTTGATTTTCATTATTATTTGGGTCAAGTCTTTCAGTCACGTAAAACTGTTGAGAAGCACAAGATGTGATTTTTGATTAACCATTTTCTTTCTAGGACAGACGGTGCCTCAGATCGCAGCAGCCTGCCAGTACCCGTCCCCAGGAGCTCTCTGCCGTCCTGGACTTTCTCCAGAAGCGTGGAAACAAGTTCAGCCAGACATTACTGAGAAGCAGTCCAGAAATATCCTATGGACAGAAGGGATGAGGGCAAGGTTACCGTTTGGGGGGGTTGGACTCATTCCCATCTGCTGTCAAGGTAAACCATCTCCTAACCTTGCAGAAATAGTGTGTAAAGTGAGGGAGTTACAGTTTAGCAGGAAACTGTATGGTGCATAGAAGAAAAATAGCTTTTAATTTTATACTCAGTTTTAATTGATCACTTCAGCTAATCTCTTTTATGTGATATCTACCTGATGACTGTTTTAGCCTGTTTTTTTTTTTTTAATGAGGAGTTGAGCATTGTGTAAGATCTTTTACAAATATAATTAAGGAAATGCACAAAATCAAGATGACTATCTAATGCTGCACTGCTCAGCTGGTAGAACAGGAGAAAGAATAAATGTTAAATGTAATTTAATGCATTTAACAACAAAATGTTAAATACAATTTCAGTATGGCACAACAAAATTTTAAATGCGATTTCAGTACATGGCAACCCAATACATCAAGAAATTTTGCTTGCTTCTGGCCAGGAAAATGTTCTATTCATGTTGCCTGGAAAAAATAATTACACTGCTCATGTTTGTTTACACGTTTACAGCTTGCTAGAAAAAGGCTGATTTTCCACCATTCACTTACACAGTTCTTTGAAGAATTCCTGCTATTTCAGTATCAGCAATACTGTACCTGTTGGGGGCTCTCGTAACCAGGCAAGAGCACAACCCGAATGATGCAAGACCAAAATATTTCTCCTTCCCAGACACATCCGATGACCACCTATACTAATGAGAAAAAATGTATTAAACACATAAACACTTGAATCAAGATCCTTCTTATTCTTCTCTTGTAAATGAGGTTGTAGAAGAACGGATTTTTTCAGTTTGGGGCACAGTTGCCAGCAGGTTGCAGCCCTGTTTCCCGGCAGACGCGAGGCTGGCGTGGTGCCCTCGGGCACCGAGCACTGTGCCGGCCAGCCCACCCGCTCGCCCACCAGCCCACTCACCGAGCAGCCCACTCTCTGAGCAGCTGTGGAGCAGGGAAGACTGAACACAGGTTTTAAACCTTCGGTGCGAGTTCCACATGCAGGATCCTCTCTGCAGCACTGCGAGGAAGGACAGGGAGCCCATCAGCATCGCTGCTCCTCTCGAAGGGCAGCGCGTGATCCGCGCTCTGCCTTCAGGATTAAACAAGCCGAGTGAGGTGAGGACCTTCCTGAAAACCGCTCCCCAAGTCACAGGCAGAATCCTGAGCAAGGCAGAAAACATTCACATTCTTCCCTGTGAACACTGCTCTGAAAACATCCAAGCAAGGAAATGCAAATGAGAATTTAGCCCTCCCACATTCTAAAATAATTTAAGAAACCTTAAAAAATTAAATTGCTGTCAATCCTGGATGAAAGGAAAGATAACAGATGAAAGTTTCTCCTAATCAGTTTATTCTCCCAGGAAAAAGCAGAAAAAAGAGAAGAGTTTTTCCTGTACCAGTGGAGCTATTCTTTCTTACTTCAACGTAAAAACAAATAAAGCATCTGGAATTACAGTGAAACTTATTATAAAAAGCTCAGTTAAGTGTTCCAAAAAATTTCTAAACCAAGAGTTTCAAAACAATAAATACCCTTGCTGACTAAAGAGAATAGATCAGAACATTTTGAGTTTTAAAAAAAGTGTATCATATGTTGGGGAAGAAGGATGATACTGTGTCATCACACTTCTGGTATAGGAATGTTTTATCTGTAAGAATGTATCAATGGTCCTATAAAAAACCCCACCTGTAAGTGTAGAGTATATATTCCCAAAGCATCTACAAATACACAGGCTGTACCTCGGTGTCTGCAGACTAGCAATAAAGAGGTAGTTATACAGTTATATAAATTTAAACTGCTTTTATAAAGACAGATTAGAATTGAAATAGGAAGGAAAAAGACCATCATGATTAATATAAAATAAGTGGAAGAGAATAGCCCCAGAATCGCAAAAGCGCTGGAGTGGGACGCAAAACGGGAGGTGGGGTAACACCATCTCTTGCAGAAGTTAGAAGCAGAGTGGGATGTGGGAATTTCCCCTTCAGTGGAAAAATCAATAGGAAGAGCCAGAAGGAATGGAATTATTGGATTACAGCATCAAAAGCACTTAAATTTTCCATTCTCAGTCTGTATTTGATGGATTTCTAGTGAGTGCGTCCCTTTAGCTTCTGCAGCACTGATATTTTCATTTCTCTAATCTTCAGGGTTGTTTTCCAGGTGATCCGAAATAAAACAGCAATGACAATTAATACATAGTTTATCTATAACATTTTTCCTGGTTAGCTTTCAGAGCAGTTATGAAGTTACACCATTTCTGCAAGAAGGAGAACTGAAGTGGATGCTGAAAGACCAGGATCAGAGACAGGACCCAGGCTGGGCTCAAGCCCAGTTCGGTTTCTGTTCCCTCCAAGGAGTTATTGAGTAACACCCTTGCAGTAAGTCTGTAAATAACTCGATGTCAACGCACCAGCTTTTCCCGTCTCCTGCTCAAGTCGCTGCACCCATGAAGAGCCGTTCATCTGGTAAGTGCTGCTTAGGAGTTGATGGATCTCTTAATATTTCACAGGCATGTCCTTTAGGCACCTGATTTCATTTCCCTCATACAGTAAATCTGGTTTGTCCTTCCTGAACTGCGGGCAAGTGCAATCACTTGTCTGTTTGTCTCACCTTGGGAGTTGCCTTGCTCATTAAACGCATGTATTTGTTATGGCTGCATATGAGCTCCCGGACGTGACTGCAGATGTGCAGACCTGCGGGCACGATCTTCAAAGCAGCCGCATGTGTCCTGGTCCGGCCCGCAGCAGGGCGGGAGCTGCTGGAGCTGGCGGGCGTTGGGAGGAGGGCGTTGTTCAAAGCCATCCCAGCACATCTGCAGCATGCTTCTGGGCTGGGGCACGGTATCCATAGTGAGGGAAATAATTTTCTTTTACCTTTTAAGCAAACAGATCTCAGTTATTGCCATCTTAACCTGGCAGCAATTGTTCTGACTGTCTGTCACCTGGAGGGTTTGCAAACGCATCTTCGGATTTTTTGTTGAGGTCAATGATTTTGTAGTTTGTGCCTCTCCCTGTACCTCCCATATCTGACCTTATCCTGACCTACGTGAAACCTGTGCTCCTGAGTCTCAGCCAAAACCAGACCCAGCCTTTCAAAATCTTCAGGAGAAATCTCTGTCGCAGTTGTTTTTCCTTTCTGCACGGCTCTGTCCTTACCACTCAGGGGTTGTAATTAATTCTGCGGTGCCAGGCTCTGGTCAGCTTGGAAGCAGACTAAGATGAGCCTCCTTTCAGACCTCATCCTACTCTGCTTCTAATTATAGGGGGCTTTATGGTACATGGTTTTTTACAAACATACAATAATGTTGTGACCAACACTCTCTTCAGAGAGTTGCTGCTGGCTGGCTGTCTTAAAACCTGTTTTCCTTTCTGTCAAGGCAGGGTTGTGATGAAAACCTTTCTTTTGGGTCTGGCAGTCATGCTCTGGTGAGTTCAGCGCTCTGCGCTGGCTGCACTGAATTTCTTCTCCTGTAAAGCTCAAACAAGCCTTTTCAGTGAACATTTAAATTTCCACAGCAGCATTAAGAATCAAAGCTTCTGCTCTAGTTTTGCATTTCTAGAACATTATTTATTATCTTTTCCACATATCTAGGAAAAACCATCGATTTGCAATTAAAAAAAAATCCTCCAGAATACCAGCAAAACCAAAGAATGATTTCACAGGGTACGTGTATTGGAAGGGAATATCGGTGCTGAGGGAAAGGTTGGGATAGCATCTATCAAAAAGAAAACTTGTTCTTGTGCATGTACCCAGTAGTTACGTATTGTCTTCCATATCCTGTTCATTTTCACTGTGAAGTTCGCAAAGCAGTATGTAGACCTTATGTATGTCCTTTAATGTCAGCAAAAATTCTTAAAACCTAGGTGGAATGTAGGAGAATGTGGATCAGTGGAAGGCTAACCAGCAATGGTGTGTGCAGGGCTGAGCTTATGGATTTGGAGGCATGCTTCTTGTTAATGACTCGATTAACTGAAGCCACTCGCTGGGAAGGGGAGAGCTGCTAGCGCAAGGCAAGAGGGATGGTCTGTTCCAATGAAAAGTCACGAAAATGTTCAATAGAGCTTCATGATGACAAAGTGTCCTAGTTTCAGCTGGGATAGAGTTAGTTTTCTTCCTAGTAGTTGGTATAGTGCGGTGTTTTGGATTTAGTATGAGAATAATGTTGATAACACACTGATGGTTTAGTTGTTGCTAAATATTTTTTACATTAGTCAAGGTCTTTTCAACTTCCCATGCTCTGTCAGGGGCACAAGACGCTGGGAGGGAGCACAGCCAGGACAGCTGACCCAACTGACCAAAGGGATATCCCATACCATATGACGTCATGCTTAGCATATAAAGTTGGGGGAAGAAGAAGGAGGGGGGGACGTTCAGAGTGATGGCGTTTGTCTTCCCAAGTCACCGTTACGCATGATGGAGCCCTGCTGTCCTGGAGATGGTTGAACACCTGCCTGCCGATGGGAAGTAGTGAGTGAATTCCTTGTTTTGTTTTGCTTGCGCGTGCGCGGCTTTTGCTTTCCCTATTAAACTGTCTTTATCTCAACCCAGGAGTTTTCTCACTTTTACGCTTCCGATTCTCTCCCCCATCCCACCGGGGAGGAGTGAGCGAGCGGCTGGGTGGGGCTTAATTGCCAGCTGGGGTTAAACCATGACACAAAGCAATGACCCTCCTCCCCTTTTTTCCATCTTAAGTTTAACGCAGCTTTTCACATTTCACACAAGGATATTAAGAAACAAATTAGCCTAGAAACTTCAATTAGTCGTAATCCCAACGAGGCCCCTGGGAAGGGATAACCAAGCAAACAAACTTCCTAACATTTCCCCAGCCAGGCCAACTGGCAGGATGGTGCTCTCCAGAAAATTAATCAAATCAGTTGCCCAGAGAAAATTGCCCAAGACGACTTTCTCAGCATTTACAGGAACTTCTGCCATATGTTAATGCTATTCATGCAGTGTAGGTGAGTGGAAAACTATAAATCATACAAATAACATAGTGGGTTTATATTGTCCTGCTAAAGATCTTATGTGCCTTCTAGACAAAGTGGAGCTTCAGCAGCTATGCAGCTATTTCAGATAATCAGTGCAAAAGCAGGACTTTGGCATTTTGCTGCACAATTGATCCGTATGCTCTGGAGGTTTTCAGTCTCACTCCAAAATTTCTTATGTGAGATTATTTAAGATCATAAGCCAACCTAATGGGCTTTGGCATATTTTATGTATCAGTTCTCCTGCTCCAAACAGGGTGGAGCTAGACAAAATTACAAATTATTGTCTGCATTTGCCTTTTATAGCAGAAGATTATGCATACGTAGCTTAGGACCGTAATAAAACCGTAATAAATAAAATACAATCCCCTTTCTGAGAACCCTTTTCCAGACATGTCTCCAGTGCACAAACCCTGTGGGACGAGGACACCTGTGACTACCTTCGGCTGTGACAGTAGTGCTCACCTTTCAATGTGTGACCCGTACGGAAGTGGAGTGCTGTGAGTGTAACATAGCTGATAAGGTTTACTCATGTACTTTACTGTTTGTGAGTTTTTCTGGCAATTACTGGAGTGAGATAAAAGTGTTCCAGGAAGAGAGGAGCAGGAGAAAAAAAAAAACCCTCCAAATATGCAGAGGAGTATCTTAGTTTTACAGATGCACATGCATTGATCAAAATGCCACCTGCACACCCTGGCTGGTACTCTGAATTATACAGTTTCCCTGAGCTTACAGGATGCATAAAATATATGTTTAATGAAGCACTCACCAGTTTGTAGATCCAGAGGCTTAAGAAGTGGAGTATAGGATATATATGCCCAATGCCTGTTCACAACAGATAATTTGAGAGCAAAAGAGGAAAAGGGATCCATCTCATCATAGTAACTATCTTTAATTATTATGACTTAGTAGATGGAGACCCAAAATGTTCAAAATAAGTTCAGATGCTATCTGGCATCTTTCGGGGACATGCAGGTCCTTGTAGCATATTTAGTAAAGCTGGCATGCTACGTAAAGGTGAATCATTTAGCAGCGTAAGCCAAGGTCCTAACCTACATATCGAGATGTAAGAGGAGGTGCTGGGGCGGCCCCTCACCAGTGCAGAAGGCGGCTGAGCCGTGGCCACAGCCATACAGAGGTGACTGTGGAGGGACATAACAGCCACCAAATATTGCTGTAACATGGAACCTGGTCAAGACTTTTTGCAAAACACTTGTCTGAAGTTAGCTTGGGTACCCACTCACTGGTTGACGTTCAGGTGCTGAACTGAGAAGTCATGGGCCATATCACCTTTAGGGGTGCCTGCATCTCTGCATTGACTTCACAGGGGTCAGAGGATGGCTGCACTTCTCACTTAGATGTCCTAGGCAGGATGAGGCCAACCCTAAGTCTGTCTGTGCAACTCAATGTCTGGCTGGGGTCCTCACACACCGGAGGGTTGAGAGGGCGATAACCATGGGCAGTTCAGCTCTGTCCTCTCTCTTCAGCCCTTTCCATGCAGTTCGGGATCCCAGGATCCCTCCAAATTTGGAAAGAATTTGATATAAAAGTGCATCTTTCAATTGCAGAGCTCCTCTTGATACAGCCTGATGCTGTGATCCTAGAGGCAGTCTGAGGCAGGGAGAAGCAGGCAGAATGTGTTATCCTCCCCACCCAGAGCTCTGCCCATCTGTCCTCCAGCGCCCACGTCTGCTTGTGATAGGGATGGACTACACATTCGTGAAACATTTTGGTTCAATTTGAATTTATTTTCTGTAATCGTTAACAACAATTTCTAATCGGAATGACATCTGCTGATGGATGATAATAGTCCCCCAGAATTGAAATGGATACTTACTGAAATCTTTAGTTCAATCCTTATTAAAATGTCAGTGACTGCTAGTTTTAAATACACATTTTTAATCGTGAAAATTGTTATATGAATTACAATCAAGTCCTAATACGGCCAACTTAGAACAAAATATATTGGAAAATACATTTCAAGCTATTGCTTGGACTGCAGCCTAATACATCTTAACTGTAATAATTGCTTTCTCTGAATAGATTTGGTCACACAAGAAACACACTACTAAATTTTAGGAGGGAAAAAATGGAAATAAAGAACAGGCTTCTTTTCACACTATTTTTGTTTCAGTGTGCATCAAATCCCGTTTTTATAACTTATTAATGATAAATTGATCTCAAGAGATATTAACTCTGTATTTACACAGTGTTTAGACATGCTGGGGGCTGTTTTAAATGTACCAGCTGCTCAGAGCTGATTTAAGTACACAGATGTTCTTATTAGCATAACATTCAAATTCGATGCCCTTCTTATCAGCATCCTCCAAATGCACAAAAACAACAGCACCAGCAGCACAGGAGATTCATGCAGGAAAAGCCCCTTCTCCCCCTGGGACCTCCCTACGGGCTGAACTTGCAGCAAAGTGCAGCCTGATCACCCCATCGTACCCCTCTGGGTCCTCTCTCGTGTGTAGGTCACCCCTGGTGACAACAGGTGTGATCCCAGCATGGGTGGTGGAGAGATGGGGCTTCTTGCAGACGATACGGTGAAGCTACGTAGGCTCAAGGCTGAATAGCCCTTGGGTTACATGTAAACAACTAAAAATGGAGATGACCCTCTGCTTGGTTTTGTTTTGGTGCACTTTGTTGTGTTTGCGCGGTTATTGCTGCTGTGCTTTCCTCTGCGGTGATTTTTTTTCAGCTCTGCTCTTGCCCAGGCTTTGTATTTTGGAGGCATGAGCTGTAATGGGAAGTAATGTTAGTGGTCTTTGAACCAAAGGAACTGCAGATAATGACAGCAAATTGGTGTCTGGCTCTGTGAATTGAATGTTACAGAAATGGGCCTGAATCACAGTTCAGGACTGGAGTACTAGAGGAGTGAAAAGGTCAAATCCAAACCCGGAGTGACTCTTTTCTGGCATGTTTTAATGTTGCAGGGAGGTCGATCCACCTCTTAGTGGACAAAGCAGCAGAAGCATCATTACGGCTTTTCTGAATCATCTTGGACTTCTGTCAGGCTTTCACAGTAATCTTCAAAGTTAAAAAAGTTCGTTTAAGTTTTCTTTTCTTATTGGGTATGTCTATACTTTCTATTGCTAATCACGATAAAAATTACACCAATTATGACATACTTATAAAGCAAATGTTATCACAGGGGATATAAAGCCCTTTTACAAAGGGGCTGTTTTCTCCCTTTAGCAGAGGTATGAGAATAACCTTTAGCTCCTCATTTTCAGTTTTCCATTTCAAGTCCTACATTGTTTCCCAGAGAAAAAAAATGTATTTTGATTATTTCAGTCTACCCATGAATGGGAATTTTATGAAAATTTCATGAGGAAATCTCCATTCATTTCAGCTCAGCCTCCTAAACCCACCACACTTCCATAGTATGAATAAACACCTGGACTTCTGAATATTTTAGGCCAATATCCTTTTTTTTTCTTTTTTTAATTTGACCTTCCACTATTCTTTATGGCTGTTAAGCAGCTTTGGTCCCCAACCATTTTCTCACTGGGATGTTTTATGTATATAATTTTCCACATATGTATTTTTGTTCTTCATTTTTCCTTGCAGCAAATTTGAGCAATACCTCATAGCATTTGACGCCTGTATTTTAATACCTTGTGGTTTTAGACTATGATTTCAATAAGTAGAAGCTTTACTCAGGAGATCAGGACCATATGAGGAGCACAGAAAGCTCCTTGCTCCCCCGTAAGAAACATCCAGCTACCCAGTAGAAATATAAAGTAATGACAGCAACAGAACTGGAAACAACTTCAAAGTCAAACTGATATCTTGTGAAAGATGAGGAAAATATTACAAAGAAAATATCAAAGGCTCAAGAAGGATTTTCCTAGGCACTTTGTTACAGAAGTCTTTACCACCCCCTGCAGAGGCAATCAAGACTAATGGGAACATTAGTACAGCCGAGGACTACATATCAAAAGAGTCCCTGGAGCAAATAACACCCAGTAACTAGAGCATCACTGGCACCATACTCCAAACCACCCCCCTCTGTCACAGAAATGAGTAAAAGGGTCGTAAACAGCAGAGAGAAAATTTTTGCCTTGTGACTGCAAATAAGCACCCAGCAGAGCTGTTAAAAGTTGCTTGCTGAAGAGAAAAATATGATTCTTCCAGTTTTATGGGCCATGTTCAGATAGCTCTTACTCCTATACCATAAATCCAATTTTCACATAGATTAAACGGAAAGCCATCACAGGCTCTGCTGAATAATGCACTGGATTGTCATGCCTCTGCTGCGTGATGTGCACCGAATCAATCCTCTTCCACGCTCATGTATGGCTTTGCAGTGCAGTGGCATCCACGGCTGCAGTGGTTGCCAGCAATACTGCAACGGTTGCCACCTTGGATGCTTGGTTTTATAGCAATACTTCCCGCTCTAGGCATGAGAAAAACCACAAATACCATCATAGATGTTCATGTGGGGTCTCGGTTCTTGCATAAACACTTAGATTATTTCTGTAAATTTTTAAATTAAACTTAATTTAAAAAAAAAAAAGGTTATGATAAAGTTTAAGCTAAAAATACACAGCCAGAGGTGGCTTGAGCAATATCTGATTCCCCTGGAAGAATGCTCATAGACGTAGCTGCAATGGGCTGTGGTCACCGCAGTGTCCAAGGGCATGTGAGGAGGAAAGCAGATAATGCAGAATGCATCTCGCAAGTGTGGCATTTCTCATCAATTTAGAGAGTGTGTCTTTGTGCACTGATGGCAGAAGCTCGCAAAATGCTCGAGTTCAACAGTTGTGGCAAAGCTGGAGATCCTCCCAGGAGTTGATGGCTACACTTGTGGGGAACTGTTGCTTTGTAAAAAGTGTTTTTTCCAAGTGTAGCGTTAAACACTGGTTCTCTTCTCAAAAATCACAATGTCCTGATTGGTCTCTCAAGTACTCTGATGTTTGCTGATATCTCCATAAGTGTGAATAACAGAGCTTGAATCTTACTGATTTGCAAGAACTTAGGAATATTATGAATATGAAGTATGTTGTACAGTGGTGCCATATAAAGCATGCTGTGTGCCATGATT
Organism: Calonectris borealis; assembly: GCF_964195595.1. NCBI lineage: Eukaryota > Metazoa > Chordata > Aves > Procellariiformes > Procellariidae > Calonectris > Calonectris borealis. Next base: position 17,594,903 of record NC_134326.1, read on the forward strand.
AATGCTAAATGAAAAGAAATGCCACTGACTGTTTATGTGTTTCAAATAAACAATCCGAGTCAGCTGATGCAGCAGAGGTACTCTGAAGTTGTTCCTTGCAATGTTTAGATGAAAGGAAAAGATCAAATCTCTAACCAAATACTGCCCGATATACGTAAGATATTGCATCATGCATGGGACAGCACCTCAGTCGCTTACATATCAACGTTTGTATATTTTTCTTTATTTTGTTTTTATCCTTCAAGTCTTTAAGGGTATTTGAGAAATGTGGCAGGCTTTCCATGTGTGCATCCACTGATGACCAACTTGAGACACTTCTCTGAAGGCATGGTCCTGCTCTCATGGTAATCAGTGTAAATTTAATCCTCCCCTGGTTCAACAGAAACAGAGTTGGATTTGTTTGTTATTCGGCATTCCTGGCACTATTTGCTTCTGGTTTGCACGCTTGCATTTCTGTAAATGATGATAATTTTGTACCAAAACCAATGTTTTGCTGGGTGCAAGTACACTAGGGAGTATTCGCCTGTATGCTTGTTTCATCATTTAAACTGCTTTAAGGGAGGGCTTAAAAAAAGTCATCTCCATTTTTGTTATTCACATCTACATGTTGAAATTGATCTTCTCATACTAATGTGAAGAACAAAATCCCAGGCATGTTAAAATCACTGGGTTTGGGGGGTTTCCTTGGACTTCACATGAACCAGGCTTTCATCCAGGACTGCTGTACCCTTGTTCTTAAGCCATTTCTACCAGTCGGTGTCTTTGAGGGAGTGATACCTGGCTTAAACTTCTGAAAATGCAACCAGGCTGACTCAGGGCAAGCCACCTTCTGCTAGAAAGCTTTGCAGAGAGATCTGTTTAGATGCCTGCTGTTCTGTGCCCTCCAGTTCAGCGCTGAATACTAAACATGTTTTGTTAAAATGAGAGTGAGCTTGAATGCTTTAGACTTGAATCTTATGTGAAAATGGGTAGCTAAAAATAAACCCATAGAGATTCCTGGAAGCAACATTGGGATGTGGGTGGGAGAGATGGGCAAGACGTTTTTGAGATGTCAACTCTTCTCACTCAGTGGGGTTGAAAAATTTAAATTCTAAAAATTTTCCTGAAACAGTATTCAGCATTATGAATTTGAGTTTTCGATCAGAGCATCACATTCAGATGTTATCACACTGTAATTTTGTCTGGGTTTGTCCTTGGAACTTTTTTAAACCAGAAGTGAGCAACAATTTCTAAAATGTAAAGTCACTTCAAATCAGAAAATATTTTTTCCAAAAAATTAGAGATGCGCGAGGCTTGTCAAAGCTAAACCTTCACCACACTAGTCACAGCCTACCGAGCGGATGTTGCCCAATAATAAAATGGTTTTTTTGCAAAAGTGAGTGGTGACCTGAGAGCGAGCAAGCTGGTACTCAGTGCCCCACATTTCCCAGCATTTACTTAATCCCCAAGGGAGCACCTGCAGCATAACCCACAGATTACTCTAACGTCCCTGTTCCAGGTAAAGGCCGGTTCTACAGGAGAACATTTGCCAGACACAAATGACTGTGTCAATGGAACAAGCACTTTGACAAGTTCTTCGTGTCCTCGTTTCACACGCGTGGGGTGCCTGGCGGGCATGGGCGGCCTGTGGCTCTGGACGTACTCATCTATATGATTTTATTCAGGTAACAATTTCAGCTGGATGTTGACAACTGGAATAAAATTTGTGTGGGGACACTTGCAAAAGGCCGTGTTTTATCACGGTGGCACAGACGAGGCACAGTGCTTCTATAAATGTTTTATGCTGTCTAGATTGCAATTCAGTATAGAGACTAAAAAAAAAGTGCAGTAGTAAAACCTACTGTGGTCGTGCCGCAGTTCTCCTCGCCTGCTTCTGTGCTCACTCGATTTCTTCTCTTTCCCTCCAGTCCCAGAGCTGTCACCAGCCCATTTCTCTCCGGAGCAGATTTAACTCTGTTTCTGTCTGTCTGTCATCTTCTCTCCCTCACTATTAGGACCTCAGCTGCTTCCCTGCTAATTGCACCACCTTCCATGACATAGGTATTTTCATAACTCCAGTAAAAGCTGCTTATTATTTTACATGGTGATTTCCAATCTGTTGTCAGATTAGTTCCTGGCAACCTAAGCACAAGCCACTGATGGCTGGATAGCTTCATGCAAGTTTAATGAAGCACAAGGTAAGTGGAAATACAATGCAGAGAGGAGGTCAGCAAAACAGTTTAATTAATTAAATAAGATAGAATAACTTTAATTTTGGTAAGGGAATGTTATTTTTCTGGAAATGCACCTAAATGCCAGTTCAACTGAGAAGTAACACGTGTGCTTTCATTTAGGTGCATCTCCAGAAAGATAAAAGTCTCATCTAGCATGTGACAGGAGACATTTCATTTCAAATGAGATAGACAGTCCATGTGCTTCGGATGACACTTGGATGTCTGAATTACAGACAAAGTCAAGGCATTTATAAATGAGCACAGTAGCCTTGTATTTCTGAATGACAGAGAAAGCATCGCTTAAGGGTTGAGAATAATTAATATTTGCAGTTCCCTGCAAGACCCTTAATCTATTGCCACAATATACACTACGAAATAGTAAGGTTAAGCTTTTTTTTTGTTTTTTTTTTGAGTGGGGAAACTGAGAATGACAAAAAGGTGAAGGATCTGCCTGTCTCCTCCCTGTTCCTTTCTCTCCAGTTCTGACCGAGCACCTCTGCATGCAGGGAGAGCTCCCCCGACCCAGGCTGGGAGGTCGCGGTGCAGCAGCGGCCACTCTGCCCAACCCGCCCCATCATGCTGCTGCTTGCCCTGAATGCTGTCCTTGCGAAAGTGCTCTTCTCCATGTTGACTTTGCTATTTATCTCGTTCCAGACTGGCCAAGCCCTCCCTCCTAGCCGCTGCGCCCCAAAGGCAGGGACAGACCCGGCTGCGACCACCGTGCTGCTGAGCCAGACCTCCCGCCCTCCTCGCCTCTGCGTTCTGCTGCTTTGCTGAAGCAGTTAATTTGTTTTAAATACTGTTGTTCTCATGACTCCTGCCAGCTGAGTGGAAAAATGATTTAATTTTCCAGTTTAAGCATGGCAGATGTGTGTGTGGGAGGGCTGTGAGGGAAAAGTGGGGGGGGTTGTTATTGTTTTTAAGGTGACCAAAATCTGGTCCACCAGATTTAATCTAACCTACTTTCAGTCCTCTGAAGTGGTGAAGGCTGACACAAGGCTGCTTTCGTGGCCGGGATGCACAGCGGGGTGTGGGGCACGGGGGTGGGGGGTTCCTGCAGCTGTGGGTCCATGACAGGGCAGAGACACAGCCGCCGACGCTGGGGTGCGATGAGCCCAAAGGGCGGAAGCGCGGGGGTGGTGTAGAGAGCAGCTTTCGGCTGCTCAGACCCTGCACAAGGTTTCCCAGAAGCCACGGCCCTGCTCAGTCTTGCTGCAGAATTGGCAGCAGCAGGACAGGCTCATGAACTGCATTTTGCAAAAACCCTCTCTGTAACCTGTTCATCCCATTGCGATCCCCTCTCGCCTCCGATGTGCAGGCATGCCTCTCCCAGGCTGCAGCGGATTTACACGATATTTGTTTGACTTAAAGTGTGTCTTGCTTTAGCATTCAATCATATGTTGTGAAGATCAGAGCGCTGCTTTGAGTTTGGCCTAAAAGGTGAAAAGCTGTAAAAAAACCCAACAAATATTAGTAAGCTTTTTCACTTCCCACTGTAGGTACAGACAAGACTTGAATGATGCACGCAGGAGTGTTGGGCAGGAGTTGAAAGAGAGCTAAATTTTATTTTTCATCCTTTTCTTTCTGTTCTCCTTCAACAAGAACAACCAGTTGTAAATACTTGGGATGTAGGCTTCAGTAATTGAACGGATAATTTGGCACAGAAATATCCAAAGACAATGTCTCATGTTAATCAAAAACCTGTGATAAAAGAACAGTATGGTCTGTTATTCATAATTAATCTTATCTTGAACTATGGAGGCTAACGATATCCAAAACAGCAATTTTAGCTCCAGAACAGTGAGCCACCACAATATGCAGCACAGCAGGAGACAGAACTGCTCACTGACTGCCAGCTCTGTCCCCATTGTTGCGTCTCCTACATGCACACCGCACCTCTTATTAACTTGCACCAGCCCCTCCTATACCAGTAATCTGTTTTTCAAACAACCTGCACTGTGCCTTTGCCTAAGGCAGAGGCAGGGCACCATCCCAGGCAGAGGGGTGCAATGGCAACGTCCTTCTCCTCTGGGAATGGCAGGCAGCGGGGAACTCCAAGGAAAAACAGTTCAAGGTATTTCCCTTCTAGGTTTGTAACGCTCACCCAGGAAACTAAATTTCAGTGTTACTGGTAACAGCTTATTAATAGAAAGAAGAAACCAATGATCAAGGATCTCACAGTGGAAGAAATGTGACGTACTTTGAATTATTCTGCACAGAACACAACCTTCAAAAATATCGTTTTCCTTTACACTTGGAAATTACAGCCTCTGCTTTTGAGTTATTGGATGAGGAAACAAGAAGCAGCATTTGTGTGATGACTGAAAGAGACATTACAATGTACAAATGAAAATTCATTACAAACATAATGCAACAAGAAAGAATGCAAATGTACAGACACTGGTAAATGGCAAATAATTTCAGCAAAGAGAAACACTGTATTTAGTGGAAAATGACACAGTAAGGTGTCTCTGCACACTTCAGATGAGAACCACATTAAATCATTTCAGAACTGGTTCGTTACTATATTTTGATAACAGTGCTACTTCGTGTGGTAACGGTGGAATTCGTTCTGAAAGCCTGCTCCATCCTGACGGAAAATACAAGCGTACGGCGGTGCAATAGTGGCAACAGATGGCAAGAGAGGGTAACCTGGTTTGGAAATGCTGGGAAAGATGGAGAGCACTGGTTTGGGTTGATGGTTTAAAGTATGACTTGAGGTCACGGATCTGGAGATCTGCAACCTGCTCCATCTCACTGGGGATGTCCTGGAGCAGGATGTGAAGCCTTTCCCTCTCCCCCATTGTGTTTAGAAGGTGAGTACTCAGCTGCCTCAGATCACGTAGGGGAGAGCAAAAAGGGGAGATGGTGTTAAGGTTTACTTTGTTGATATCTGTAAAACATTGTAAAATCACCATAGGTAATGTAACCTCAAAGGTCAGAGTCAGTTCGTTTTGAATCATGCGCTGCAAATACACGGTACCAAACGTTGCACCGGACCACGAGTGAACTGTAACCTCATGTGTCGGCACTTGCCTTGTGAACCTCCTGAGCCAGACCACAATGCTCTGCCCTGGGGAGGTCCTTTCAACTTGTCTCAGTGATGCGAGGGTTAGAAAGGTGGAGTAGTTTTGGTTTTTTCTTTAATTTTTGAATAAGTACAGGAACTGCTATTCTACCATTGCTATGTCAAAAACTGCCAATCACAGGTTTGAGGAGGTTTTTCTCTGCCCCTTTTAACCTTCTCTGTTTTTGCAAATTAAAAGAAGTTTTCCCATCAATTTCTACTTCAAATAAGTAGCGTTTATGCTGGGGAAAAACTCTTCAAACTGCTCAGAAATTGAGCAGTAAATCAATGGCAGCTTCAGAACAAATTAGCAATGCTGAGAAACTGAAATGAAGTCATGGATTGATGGGAAGGTTTTCAGAATGACACACAAGTCAAAACCACACTTTTTCAGTTGAGATCTCTGGATATTTGTCTCTGAGAAGCTGATTCTTCCCCGACTGGCTCAGAATTGACAAACCTCCACGAGAAGGCAGCTGTACCTTGTACTCCGAGACTACCCAGTTCAGTAGCTATTTAAACACACTCCAGATTTTCCAGCACCAGATAAAATCCCACTGGTGGCTCATCTCCATGCCCAATATGAAACATTTGCTTACCTGCCTGGTTTTAGATAGGAGTAAACCCCTCCTCTTGCTTATTCATGAGTAACATCATTATGTAGAAACAGAGCATGTGGAAACCAGCTTTTAGGTGCTCTGACATTCAGCTGCCAGCCCCAAGAAAACTAAATATTTGGGGCTGAAGATATACAAGGAGATACACCGTTGGTAATCAGGAGTAAATGAAGCGTTAAGAAGGAACCAGCTGTTCGGCGAGCAGAACTGCACCATCCACGAGGAGCGAGGGTGCACCTGAGGCAGCAGAAGCTTTTCTGCTCCTTCTTTTCTTTTTTTTTGGCTCTACCTTGCAGCAGTTGTAGGCAAATGGGAGGGGAGAAATGACAAAGGGATATGATTCTCAGTTCTGATGGCTGTAGTATTACATCTAGGTTTACCGGTGGAGAAAGCACTGCAATGTATCTTAAGTATTTTTAGGGTAAAAGGACCATTGAGCAAAGATTAACCATTCTGGAGCACTAACACTGCATGAAAAGGCATCATTATATCTGGCAAGTGCTGCTTTCTGTCGACAGCAACCTGTTATTTGACTTTAGTTATTTATTTTTGTTAAATGAAGGGTACCTTTCCATGCGATACATTTTTAAAGTGTTAACCTAAGGAATGGGATATATTTCAGGGGACACAGGGGCTATTACCTGTTTTGCCTGTCTCTTTAATATGTGCTGCTCATCACTCCATCCTTTTTCACATTGAAGCTTCTTTGGAGTGGCTGACACCCTGTATTTGTAGGTCAGGCAGCAAAAGAAACACGGTTTCCTTTAAGTACCTCGCTTAGGAGCAGGATATGGAAATGAGCCAATTAATCATCTACAATTTCTTGCAAGCACATTAGAATGAGATCACAGTGTTCATGCAAAGGAAATCTTTTCCATGGCCATGCTTAATTTTGTTGAATAGTCTCAGTGTTGTCACATCCTGACTCTCCTGTACCTGGTGGTTCATGCTCAGGCTTTTCTTGTTCCTAGTCCCTTCACTCAATTAATCCTTCTTCCTTACGCTAACCCTGAAATGTCATCTTCTGCACTGGCTCAACATGTCTGTTTGGTGATTAATCTGCCTCGTGTCTGAGCTCTGAGCTGATTTAAAAAGCCTCAGCAGCCTGGGACTTCCTACGAGGTTTTCCATTTCCTTTTCTTATTTACTGTAGAAAATTGCTGATGGAAGAAAAAAAGTTCTCCTTTTGCTCATGGAAAATACATCAGAAACAGCTTCAAGGAATAGCTGAGGTCCCTCTGGCTAAAACAGGAAGGCAGAAACAAAAAGGGGAAGATGAGTGTGAGAGCATCCGGATTTTGGTCCCAAGATATCTGTGTAATAAACTGAAGTACTGAAATACCTAACCCACCATATTCTTATTCACCCTGATGCATGTGGGTTCTTGCTGAAAAAGAGGGATGGATAAAGGGGAGAGAGGATAAGCAGGGATTATATAGAATATTACCATAGGTTATCAACAGGTTATCATCCAGAAACCTGTTCCTACAGTATATTCTTTCCTCCCTCCCTGACGGGTTATTCTGAAATGCTCACTCTGGTGCCTCATTACAAAGCTCCGGCATTTTCACGATGAAATAGAGTTCAGCAAGTACAGTTTTCTTCTGGAGTTGGGGGATGCTGGAGCAAGTTTCCAACCTGCTCAGCCTGTCTCTGTGACCTTGGCAAGCCTCTTCATGTGACTCTGCTCTTCATCTGCGAGAGGCCAGTATCACCTCTCTTCCTTCTGCTGTGGTGCAAAAGCTCTCAGGACGTGCAGGTGCTCATATGTGATACAGTACAATGATGCTATATAAAAGTTTTCTGCACTGAAATACTTGGAGGTGACTTAAAAAGCAAATACGTAACATTTTTATGGTGGGGTGTGTTTATCACTGTATCACAGCAGTATCTCATGACATGAGTAACACTTATAAAAGCACTTTGAGCTTATTTGACAGTAAATGTTTTGTGGTTATTCTCTATTTCTTCCCCTCGTATTTTAAACTCCTGAGCTGTGTCATCGTTATTTATCAGCGTCTGAACTCCAGCACGGTGCATAGAACTGTGCCAGGTAAGAGGGGCAAGCCAGTGCCTCACCCGCGGAGCGCAGGTCCAGAAGGCACGCGGGGCAGACGCTGCTCCCGGCAGCTCGGGCAGTGCCAGCTGATTTCACATTCTGTGGCAGAATTCAATTTGGACACCCGGTGTGAAGGAAGGTTTCGGGATCAGGTGAAATATAGTAGCTCGCTTTCAAGCATTGTAAATTTTCAGGTGGGCAGAACTGAATGGATTGCCCTTTACCCAAAAAAGGAATTTCTCTATTACAGAAGAGTAGCATTTGTAAAGGGCTTTAACCTGGGTAGCCTCCGCCTGCAGTCGCTGACCAGTAACAAAGCAGTCTCTCATCGGGTATGAAGGCAGCAATAAATTCTATATTGACACTGAACAAAATTTAATATCTGCTGCATTTTCCTCTACGTAGGAGGGTACTTACTGCAAGGTAATATGCTGGCAATTCTGAATAATTCAAGTAGCCAAAGGCATTTCTAGAAACAGGCATATATACTTCAGACCTGCATCCCTTCCTGAGATCCCCTTCTTCAGTTCTGGTACCCACCGTACCCTTCTTCTCCTTTTTCTGAGGATGTGGTGCACGTCTATTAAATTACGAAGCTTTACCTTCTTCAGCCTGTGATTAGATTACCTTTCCTTTTACCCCAGAGTGCCAATTAAAGAAGAATCCCATGCAATCCTACAAAAGAGCATGAAAGTAAACATGGCAGACTTGTCACGAACTGCTCCCTTTCTGTGTCACCATGCACACCGGGCATGACTGCTCCTGCTAGTTGAAAGTAATTGAAACAGGTGCTGTATTAATATTTATAAGTCCTTACTAAAACTCTATTTGATCTGCTCTTGAGAAATGCTGCACGTGGAGCACTTTCTGTGACCTGGCTCTCAAGTGCCCTCCATTCTCCTGTGCTTCTTGCGCACATTATGCACATTGCCAGTGGAACTTCGTATTATTCATAACTTGCTTTTTGTATCTCAAAATGTCTGAAGAGAGACGTCAATGTCCCTTTTCTCCCCAGGTCTGGCCAGGGAGCACTGGTCTCTAAAAAGGAGCCTCTGCTCAAACAAGCTTAAAAATAATAATCAAACAAGCAGGTCTACAAACGCTGGCAGGCGGCTCGGAGGATGCCCTGCCTCCAGCGCGGGCTTGCTGTGATGTCTGCGGGATTCGGCTCTGCCAGCACCGGGAGGGAGGAAATGGCATTGCCCCCGCGTATTTCTATCGTTCTGGGGTTTTTCATGAGTTGCATCAGTGGGGAGCTTTTCTGACTGAAAACGGCCGACTCCACCAGGGTCTCAGCCTTTGCATGGCCCGCAGCTCCCTGCTCCATCTTGATATTCTGCTGGTGTAGCAGTCTATAAGTACTCACCAGTTCTTTTCAGCATATCGTTACTGGGTTATTAGCTGCCTGTGAACTGTGTAATTGAGACAGAGCGGATTATGTGTACACACGAGATGTTGCCTTGTGTCCTCGCCTTCCACCGGACCCGCTGGCACCTGTGCCCCGGCGGTGACCGCTGCTATGGCCGCCTCATCCCACGACATTGCTTGTTCGTTGGCACTGGCGTCATGCGCTATTATTTTTGCAGCTGGGTTGAATGGGCATAAAGATAGGAGAGTAATGAAAGGTGAATATGGTAATGACTTTTCACATGAATTCGTACCAAATTTTGTGAGGAATGATGGATAACTTTATGAATAGGTTGCAATAAACCAGATACTCATTTAGTAGGAAAGAGTAGAGTCAGGTGAGCCTTAATTCCATGACTCTCTTTCACTGAAATGTCAACGATCCACGTAATTTTATTGCTTTTTTCTGTTGGCAGATTCAGAAGCCAAAAGGAGCCGCTGTGAAGTCTCAACTCACCTCTCTAGAGCACAGGGACAAAATACTTCCCAGCCAAACCCACCGTGTATCGAATAATATGCTGCAGAACCAGAGGGTCTGATCGGAGGTGATCTGCTGTCCTGCACCAGGTGACACTATGGAATGTAAACACATACTGCTTTTTTGTTAACAGTTTCAGTAAAAAAATAGAATAAGAACGTGAGGCCTGAGGACAGATAGACAGGAATATAAGGAAGCATCCATTGCAGAGGCTCAGAGTAGCACAGATGTATGACAGTGTCTTGTCTTGGATATATTTTGAGACCTTTTCCAATTTATTATTTTGTGACAGTCAGATTCAAGTATCTAAATACAGGTGTGGTTGTAGCTTACCACATACAATAATGCCTTCTGGTCAGCTGTGTACCAGAAAACAGAGGAAAAATAACAGTGCTTGCAGAGCAGTGATTTCCAAATGGTTGCTTAGGCATTTGACTAATTAGGTCTAGGAATTACAGCAGGGAATGGCATGCCAAGGTGCCTAGGAAGAGCTGGTCAAAAGATTTTTTATGAAAACAGGAAAAATCTATTTTAGTAGAAATATTTTTCTTCCTGGATATGTTTAATAATTTTCTTTGAAACATTAGCAATAAAATTACGAATTCTCATGGAGGAACAAGGAGCGTTTCAGCAGATGATCGGGTGGGCAATAAACATTTATTTGTTTTGGTGACTTACTCAGTTTCTGGTCCCTTGTTCCGTTCCTGTCATTTAACGGTGATTCAGTAAAAGCTCCTGGGAACCTGCTCCAGGCGATGTGCAGCAGCACCTCCACGTGAGCCTCTGCCCGCAGCAGCAGCCATTTCTCGGTGGTACAGCTCCCCGGCAGGATGAGACCACCCAGCTCCTCCTCTTCTCTGCAGGGCTTCTCTACTGTGCTGACCAGTGCAGCAATCCCCCACTGCCCTGAGGAGTGAGGCTTCCCGCAGCAACCTTCTGCTGAAAGACTTCACTCAAACCAGTAGAAAGGAGAAATTGGTGCTGATGGTGAGAACTCACTGGTTATAATTCCCAGGCAAGTCACCATTTGGACAAAGGGAAACATCTTCATGGAAATGCTCAGAGAAGTGAATGCAAGTGAATAAAGGTGTGAATTTAACTAAACCGGCACTAAACCCTATTTTGAGTCTCCTAAATGAAGGTAAATTGAACCAAGGTCCCTTTGAATCTGAAACCATTTTAGAGATCTAATGATTCAGCTAGTTGTTTTGCCTGATTGATAATGCATAATTCATTGTGAATTTAAACTCCACAAAGTTCAGGTATTTTTTGGTGTGACATTTTTAGTTCTTTGTACGTAGGGAATCATCACATGGATGTAGGTAGGTAGAGAGCTAGAGGGAAATCAACCTTCTGGAGGATTTGCAGCAGACCTGGAGTCAAAAGACTTTTCAAATCCTTATTGATTCAATATTTTTTTTATTGCTCCGAACTACAGAGAATACTGAAGGGGATTGGCAGGTAGAGGGATTTTATATATGCTGTCAGCAGTGCCTATTGAGAGTGAGGTGGGTCAGGTCCGTCCAGCGCATGGACCATAGCACTGGGGAGATAAGACCCACACTAACGATGGCTGGGGGGCCCTGGCACAGCGCACGGGGGGTCGGTGGTACGTCCTGTCACACTGCACCCGCACAGCTTGCTCTGCTGTAGGCATGGCAGAACCTACTGCCAGGAATGGAGATGCTGCTGCCGAGCTACCCCTGTTTAGCAACAGAACTAAGGCAAAGGCTCATGCTATTAAACGGCTCACTTTATTATGCTCAAATCCATCATATTTGGAAACACTTGTTTTGTGACCGTGCTTATCATAGAGGAGCATTGTGCTTAAGGGAGCATGGACTGAGTCTGCACTTGGTTTGCTCTTCTAGGCTTTTGCCTTGTTCTTGTCCGCCTGGTCTGCACACTGCTACTGGCTCAGATCAAATACACCAGAAGAGTCTTTGGGATGCAAGTGCACTTTTTTTTTCTCCCACAGATGCCTACTGGCAGCTATAGTAAGAAAGATTTCTCCCTCCATAAAACCAAAGTAGAGATGAGGAGATTTGTTCTGCCAGTGCAGAGATAAACCACAAGAAACCGAGCTCCGTCTGCCAGACCCGGCTAGGCAGATCTCTGCAAGCTTTCACATCTGAAGTGGAGACCAGCAGCATTGCTGCACTGTGTGGGCAGGAATGAACCAGGGAGACATTTCCCAGCATGGGGAGAACAATTCCCTTCCTTTCTCAGGCAGTTTTTTAAGTATTAGCAACCATGGTAACTGGAATAGAAATGTAACCAGTGCACCGTGCATTCAGCTTGACACAATTATCTTTGCAGAATAGTCGTGTTAAAAATAAACACGACTTGCACCAGATTCCTCAGCCACCTCACTCTGTGCCATGTGGGAGACGTGCCGAAAGTTTGGTGCAGTTTGGACGAGTGCATTGCACTCCGAAGCCTGTGCAATCGGTTGGTGTTGATGGCATCTGTGCCCATCGCCATCATTTCTCCTTGAGCTGCGTGTGGGGAAGAAGAGGAAGACCTTGGCAAGAGATGGCAGAATGTGGGGAAAAATCATTATTAAATTGGTCTTGTTTGAAATCAGTCATTCATCATTAGTTTGTGCATTTCAAACTGCATTCACACTCAGTGTTGGGCATGCAATATAAGCTTTGTCAGGAATAGGTCACTGATAAATTCACAGTGGCAAATATTTTAGTACACAAAATAACACAACTCAAATCACTACTAAGGTGCTGTGGTCTTATTTCCAAACCCATAGAAGAAGTTCCCTGCATTTGCACCAAAGTGGGTGAGGACATCGTGACTCACTGCAGAGGGATAGAGGTAAGAGTACCTTGTGCGCCATATCGCTCCTTAACAGAGTAGCAATCAAATCATCAAGCAAAATCATGTGGAAGGAGGGAAGAAAGTCTGAGTATAGGAAGTATAAAAATTATCTTTTTTTTCCTTGTCCTTTTTAGTAAACATTGTGGAAATCAAGGGAAAGGCATAGATTGCAAGCTCTTAACCACTAAAGATTTTTGCAAGAGTCATTTCCGCAAATGTCTTACATTCCATATATAGATCTTGAGTCTATGCTTTTAATGGACTGACAAACGTACAATAACCCCAGATGACTGTTACTTCATTGCTTGGCTATACAGATAAGAGGAATGCTTTCTTTTGATTGAGATCTTAAATCAATTGTTCCTCTACCCAGTGTCTAGTGGTTATTATCCAAGGAGAAGATAAAGTTCAGATGGTAAATTGTTAATATTTTAAGAAAAATGTCTGTTGTGTCCTGCTTCAAGTTTCCTGTCTAGATGAAATACGTTCTCCTATAATATTTAAGATTGTGTGTAATCCGTCAGAGTACATATTTGATCAGTGGCCATATTCGCTTGCTCTGTCAGTGCACCGTCAGGTTTTACAGTGTAGTTCTGTAAAACCTGCCTCAACCTGCACTCAGCAGCAGTAGGGAGCAGAGCCTCATCCCTGTGGCTCCCCTGGTTGGTCTGGTGCTCCTCCTGGGTGAGGGATGAGCTGCTGGAAAACTGGGCAAGACCCTGTCCAGCTGTTTGGGAAAGGAGCGAGCCATGCCGCAGCAGATCCCCGTGCCCAGCATCAAAATATCAGGGGCTGTGCTGCTGCTAGCACAGAGCTGGAAAAAAGCCCAAATGGGTCTCTTGCTTCACGCTTGCCTATCCCTGCCATTTCCCATCGGTGACATATGGAGGTGGAGGAGAGCAGGAGCCGTAGGTCAGCTTTCAGGCAGGGAGGCTGTGGGACGGAGCAGCGGGGCGTCCTGCCAAGGCCATGCCTACCGAGGACTTGCGTCAGGAGAGAGCGTCCTGAGCTGTGCCACATCACGAGTAAATGCCAACGTTTGGCAGCACAGAATATGCATCAGGCAGAAGAACAGACATAGTATAACCCCTGCATTCATCCATGTGCATTTCCTACAGCTTCTCCTCCGGCGTCACACACTTTGCAGTGTGGTACTGTCTGTGATGCTGCTGGACCGCCGGACTGTTTGCTCTTGAGCCACCAGCACTTTGAAAGTGGAGCCCTTAAAATGCTTTCTGGGATTATTCACGGAACTTTTCAAATTCCATTACTACAGCAAAAAATGAAAACCATTTCAATGTTCTTCCTTTTTATCTTTATATATATGTTACCAAAGATACCAAATTTTCTCTCAAGCACTCAAAATACATACTCTCACATTTGCTTCCTAAATGAGCAACAACTGTAATTCTTCATCTACCCATCTCTGATTTAGTTCGGGTCATAATTTTTCATACCAGTTTGCTATTGGATTTTCACCTTGTGTCATTGAGAGAAATAGTTCTGTTATTTTCTAATGGTGACTCATGTTGCACCTTATGAACTTTAACTAGTCTCAGGGTCATTCTCATTGACAAATTGCTGTAGGCTGCTAAAGTAATTATTTGTCCTTGGGAAGATGTATATCCTCCATTGAAGGTATCCTAAGAATAAAACAATCTCACTATTAAAATGTCTGCTCTATCACTAGAAGATTAAATACTTGTCCTTTTGACCAGTTCATGCTAGCCCTTGAGAAGCAGACATCTAGCAAAAAGCACTAAAATCTATTTCACGAAAGGCTAGCTGTTAGAGAGGTATATAATTAATATGAATGTATATAATTCTGATACATTTCTATTTTCATTTCATTTTTGTGTTTTAGATCTGACAATGATCACCAGGGAAACTAAAAAACACTGGTGGCTCTCCACATCTCCAGCAAAGTTGAGTTAGAAGCTGCTGGTTGGGAGCAGCGTGCTTCACTTGGGTCAAGGATAAGAAGCATCAAGTGGTCCCAGGTAATGGCTCTCCTACTTGTCCCTCTCTTGGCTTTAAAGCCATCTCAAGTATCACTGTGATCTCTGACAGCTGTTGTTGAAAGGTGGCCTCTACCACAACTAACCTGGGACTGAAGGAGGCAGACCAGGAACCCCAATGTCTTCTCCTGGCCAAGAGACAGGCACAACTACAGGCAGTATCCAGCAAATGGGACTCTGGTCTGGCTGGTATCTTTGGGTGCTGCCACAGCAAATGTGTGCAGAAGTTGATGGCTAAACTCTGTTGATTTATTTGTGCTCCTACATGCTAAGTCTGAGCCCACGCAGGTATGGCTGCGTGTCCTCTGTTTTGGTAAATAGCTAGAGCAAGGGGGACACCCTGAATCTGAAATGTGTCGGCTAAGATAAGAGCTCAGTGAATTAAAGCAAACCCTAGTTCCATCAAAATCAATAGGAAAAATGAAGGTAAGCTCGCAAACCAGGATTTGACCCCAAATCTGGTAAGGAAGCAACAAAGAGTGAAGAAACTGCGCCTTAGCAGACCCCGGTTACTACAGCCACGGAGCCCAACTCCATAGCGAACTCAGACCCAAGGGTACAGGGCCGGATCCTTCCCCTCACGTGCTCCTGTTGGTTCAGATTCAAGGACCTGACATAAAAGAGAAACCCAGTTTCCACATTGCCCTCTCAAACGCGTTTTATTTCCTGTCTCCTTAACCCAGAATTTGTGGCAGTGTCAGCTGCTGCTGCGGTGACAGATGCTGAAAGAGGCTGGCAATATTTTTGGTGCTAAAAACAGTACTTCTTTGTTGACAAACTGTTAAAAATAAAGATTTACTCTTATGGGGCGCTTTGCCCTCAAGGTCATTTTCTAGAGGGAATAACTTTGGCTCTGTCAGTTGAGGACGCGTGGGGGCACAGCACCAGGGACACGCAGCCATCAGGGCCCCTGGGAAGGACAGTGTCCTGCACGCTCCCGCAAGTAATTCAGAGCAGCGGCTTGTCCAGATCTGAATATCTATTCACACCAAGTTCCTTTTCGGTTTTCCTGCACTGATGAGATTCCACTCTAAGTCTGGTTCCCGCTGAGAGGTAAAATAGTGGCCGTGAGCAGGTCCTGGGGAGGCAGAGCAGGAGGGAGCACTGACCGGCATGGGTGGGAGCACAGCCAGCTTGTCCTCCTCCTCCAACCCAGCGGTGGGAGGAAATGTCTTCTCCATCAGCCCTGGTGGCCGCCAGTGCTCTGGAGAGACGTGAACGGGCCGGGTCATCAGGTTTGTTGAGGGCTGCTCATTTCCATGGGCTTGGTACCTGGCCCGCAGGCTGGCAGTGATGCGGGGGATGCCCCGCTGCTCCGCGCGCAGAGGGGACGGGCGTGGGCTGGCACCGCAAGCTCCCTCTCCTGACAGCCCTGGTCCTCCTTAGGACAAGTGCTCTGGCCTGGAGAGGGATCAAACGCACAGGTAATGCTCCTGAAGCTCAAAGGATCTTGAGCTTAAATTTTTTTTCTGCACTGGTGTTGTCACAAATGGTTTCATTAACTTGCCTCCAGCTGAAAGACAACAGCACGGCCCCACTCATTTTTCCCGTGCAGTTTTGCTAATGACTCTGTACCCATAGCTGTGAGCGCCTGTGCCCCCCAGTCTGTCTCTGCTTGAGGTCTCCTCATTTGTCTTCCACAGAAGCAACCAGTGACTTTTCCCTCTGGTCTGGTTGACGTGCTCATGATGAACTGCATGTGTTTAATGTGTGGCCAGAGTAAACTTCTGAGTTAGTACCACTTTATGGACATGATGATGTCCTACTCCATGCCCCCCTCCTCCAAGCAGACTTTTTTTTTCTTTTTTTTTTTTTTTTTAGGTATATCACTGGAGAGCTTGTGTTGTACAGTTTGTGCTTTTCTTGCTTTGGGAATAAATAGATGATGGTTGTCAATCCAGGACATTTCACCAACATTGAGTGCGATGGTTTTTTTTCTTCAAAGACACTTTGGTGATTTTGAATGATCTTTTTGACTGTTAACAGAAATCATGTAGCTATGCAGCTCCATTAAAGGCTTTGCAAATATTCAACTACAATAAGGGTCTCCTGCCTCTACTGCATTCCTGATTTTTTTTTATTGACAGGAATCAATAGCAGCATATATGAGGAGACAAATAAATATATATCTAGCTAACGAGAGGAAAATGGCTCTTCAGAGCAAGTTGGCCTCTCAAATTTCCACTTGTCTCTGCATTTTCTTATTTTTTGGATAAATATTCAGCTATGCATGTTATCCCGCTCACCTTGAATGCATCTGAAATCTCCAATCTCTCTTCAACATGTTTTCAGCGTTTTGCAATGTCAGATGTTGCTTCCAGCTGTAAGAGAAATTATCTTTTATACTTCTTTAAAGTAAAAGCAATTTAGAGCATTTATATCTGCAGACACAGTAGCTCCTTGTGGAGTCCAACACCCAAGAGGTGCTTGTTTTTATACACTATTGGACTATATCAAAGGCAGCATTGTAGAGTAGTTAATGATTGCCTTTTCATGTCAGTTTTTAAATTCTTGTGTAGTGTCTTTATTATTCATGCCAATCTGTCTGTTAGATCATCTTCCATAGACACTCCAGATTAAATTTTCTTCATTATCATTATAGAACTAGATGAATAAGTGGCACATCTGTTCATGAAGTGGTTTATTATCTGTTCTGATGAGGTTTTGGATGAATAGTGGAATGACTTAAATATGGAGCAGAGAAATGCATACAGGTTTATGCATAATCTTAAATTCATAACCAGTAGTACTAACTCGAGGAATCCGATTTTATACAGAAGAGGTAGTTATTAATTAATGATCTGGGCCAATTTATCACGAGGGCCAAATTAATGAAGGGACAAGACAGAAAACAAACCTGCATGTGAAATAGCACTAATGAAGACCCACGCGTTGTTTAACTGGTTCTCGTTCCATCACTGCAAAGGAAAACTCTATAAATATTTCATAAACACACCATTCTAGCCATGTAAAGCCAAATTGCACCAATAAATCTATTTATCCAGGAGTTATTTCCTAATTTCTTACAGCTGCATCATTTACAATAGAGGACGCTGATCATTTGTCTATCAAAGAGACAAAAAGGCTAAATTTTCCACACCCATATGGTAGTGGTGGTTTCCACAAACACTTCCAAATTTCAAAGCACACACTATCCCGTTCTTCTTTGGTTGTCCCACAGGCAGACAGAGCCCTTGGGGCAGCTCAGGATGGGCACAGCAGCCAAGGTTTTCCAGCTGCAGGTCAGGCTCCCTTTTGGAGGGGCTATTTTTCTCTTCCATGCCTCAAATGTTGCTTGAGGTCCCAAGGAAGATGCCCCAGTCCCAGCTGGGTGCCAGGGTGGGAAGGGAGCAGAGGGAATACTGGAGTCTGGAGTAAAAAACTCTTGCACCACTCGGGTGCACTGAGCACTGTTTGATGCCCAAAATGTTTGATGAGGCACTTTATTGACCCCTGCAGATGAGGTGAAATGAAGCATCAGATTCCTATATAATCTTTACGTGTTTATTTTGGGGATGTGAAATGTAAGTGGATTGTATGTAAAATACGAGCCCGTGTCAGACGGAAGAGTTGCATCTTGAGCTCCAAGTGACAAATCACTTGAGCTGCAAGAGCTGTCATGGTATACAAGGTTGCCAGGAACAATCAATGAAATTATAGCCTTGTACGGCATGGTTGTTTATCCGCTATTATGGAAATAAGGTACATCAAAACTTGACGATTACAGTATGCACAATTTTGGGGATATGACAGCAACATTTAATCATGTTATTCTGACAGGTTCTGTTTAAAAAAAAATAAAAATCACAAACTTCTACTGTTGTTGCCTGCATATAGCTGAAAGGATAACAATTAATGTTATTTGTCAGCTGTTATGGAAGAACAAATTTGGAGTACTGTACGGTGTCTCAGAAAGCTGAAATCCTCAGCGTAGCACAGGTAATATGACAAACACAAGGATGCTCATTATTAGTATGGCTTCTACCAAGCAAGAGTGCCCATCAGATAAATAATTCTTCTGGATTTCAGTGGAAATTTTACATGAAAGTAGAGCATAGCAGAGAATGAGCGCAGTACGGCGCTCCACGCTGGGCTGCAGCCCCGGCGGCTGGAGCACTGCTGCACAACGCCGGCTCCACTCGGGCTCTGGAGTTCTCATTTAATGGAGAAAAAACTGTTCAGTTAATCCCACTTGATTGTCTTTTGCTGTCTAGAGCTATGTGGAAATATTTAACTTCCATCTGAAAATACATAAGGAAAGTTAATTTAATATATCATTTAAAGAACAGATCATTTTATACTCAAAACTCTCTGCCATTAATAAGGCATTAAGAGCTTAATTTCGGGCTTGAGCTCGGATCTGGGAGAGAGGAGGCATTCCCAGCCTCTGGGCTGAGGCCTGGGGAATCTCTCAATTAAAACATGTTAGCATTTTTATTAAATAATATTAATTGAATAATGACACTTTCAAAAACAATCCAGAAATAGCAGTTTGCCCCAATACTGTACTCACACCACACTTTTGCCTCCATTTTTTTGAGCTGCTTTGCTTTTCTTCCCAGATTTTACAAGTCAAAAGACCTTTACTATCGTTTTCATGAAGAGGTATGATTTAAACCTAAATTGCTGTTGTAGGAATTTTAAATATTTTAAAAAAATGTTTCATATGGATTAGCTTTAGACCATGGTTTTTGCGATCCGTCATACCGGCAGATACTGTATGAACATTTTTGTCTACTTCTGAAGATAGTACCTCTGTTCCTGACAAGCCCTAAGGAGAAGAACATTTATCAGTATCTATTAGAACAGTCTAAAAAAAAATTCTAGAAATGACATTTTATAGAGAGACTATGATCTGGTTGGAAAATAGCAGAAGCTTGATGCTTTCCCTCAAAAATTCTGTGCTGCCTCCTTATATAGTTGCTGTCATCACAGCATCCACGCACCTCGCTCCTCTTATTTTAGGAGATCCTTTTTATATATTTTCACGTCAGTCCCCTGGGGGAAGATTCTAAAACAGGAGAGCAGGAGGCCAGACCCTATTCAGCTGGCATAAAACCTACCCAAAGCACCAAGCCTACCATTTTCTGTTGGCTCCCGCCCCTAAATCCCCAAGCCAAGTGTTAAGCAATGTCTGATGCAGGGATTTGAGGGGATTGTGGCCAGCAGAGTGTAATACCCACTGACATGCCTCACGCAGTAGCAAGGCAGACGACAGTTTCTCCAAATTCACCTTTCTCCAAATTTGTATTTGTCCAGGACGCTTCCTCGCCGTCGCCCTCGCTGCCCATCACAGGAGCAGCTCCGCTTCCACGAGCTCTCCCGGTAGCCAAGGGCTCAGGGCACGTGGGCTGAGGGAGACAGGCAGGTCCCCACGCTGTGGATTCAGGGGGGTCCTGGTGCTGCAGTGGGGCCCCTGCATCCCCTCTCAGAGCTGCCCATGTGCTGGGGCAGCAGCCGCCGGGTGGAGGTCCTGCATGTCGCGGTGGTACCAGGGGATGTGGGTCTCCGCTGAGGCTTTGATTCCCCAGCAGAGCACGGTAAAGGCCAACAACAGTCGATGGTTTCCTTTTTGCTGCTCCTTCAGGGCAGGGCGAGCACTGAGCCCTGCAGCTCTGCATCCCATCGTGCTGGGTCCAGCTTCTGCAGCACCAACAAACCAAGCAAGAAGGGTTCCTGCCTGGGCACAGGTGATATTCTTCCCTTTGAAGCGAGCACAGGTATGGGCACACTTCTTTCCAGCAGACACAGTATTTGCCCAAGAACTGTCCAGAACTTTATACGCTTAAATTTGACACCACATACATTTAGCTATAATAGTAAAATCAGTGGGACCATTAAAGTAGATTATGCACTAATAATTATGCAAATATTCCTTCAGTGAAACTATAAAAATCTCATGAAGATTTAGCACATGGCTATTACAAGGGAAGAAATATGTGGAAAATGAAAATGAAGATCATTAACTTTAAAGAGGTAAGGGAATTTTTTTGCTATCCTTTAAATACGTGATTTGGGATGCCATTGCAGGTTTAACCTGGAGGAGATGATTAGTTATAACAGTGCTAAAATACAACTGCAGGATGAAAATTTGGTCTGCTGGAGAAACGATGGCTGGAAAACAGAACTCACCTGTTCTGTCCTTTTAGAAAGAACTTACATACAGTATTAGGGCATTCATAAAAAGCAGAATAACATTTGTATTCCTAGCAGGTAGATCTAAAGGGAATATCCATTTTCCTTTTCAGGGCATAGATTAGTGGTTGGAAGGAATTACAAAGGGGTTTGACTGCTCCCCCTTTCCAATGCCTTTGGTTTTAGCTCTGGCTGGAAGAGCAGGAGACTCACCATGGCTCTGGGTGCAGAGCAAAGCAAGCAACTTGCTGCCCCACAAGCCATAGCAGCTGGATATTTCACTACAGTAGATGTTATGAAACGATATAATATTTGACAAAGAGACTACCCAAAGGAGCAAATTCTGTTTAATTTATTGAAGCTGGGTTCAGCATCCAGGCCCTGATATAACCTTTAGTACTTAAAACATACAGGAACCACTGGAAGTGTAGATACCATAGTGATAGGCAAGTCTTCAAGGCTGATGGCTCTATCCCAATGTTTGTTATGTTTAAGCTTGCGTATGTTGAAGTCAGAAACCTAAAGTGCATCTTACTACTAGGTCCTGGTGTGCTGATCCAGCTTCTGCCTGCCCACTTCAGTGCCAGAGTAGGGAGCCTGCAATGTTTTCGGAAAAGGTGCCCAGGGTGGTATAAGCAATATGCTTCTCCAGGATGCTTTGGCTGGCCATCCAGGGTGCTTTGGCTGTCCTGTCAGTCAAAGGAGATCAACAGGAGAGGTGAGGGTGCTACAGATGTGGCTGAATGCATCACTCAAAGTTTAAAGCAGATGAAAAGCTGTCACTTCTCTCCACATTAGGTCTCTGTAGTACAGGGTATGCAGCCGCAGCAACAATTACCTGGTACACCAGGGAAGAGGAGAAGGCAATGTTCTCGCTCATGTTTTTTTTTGCTGGGGAGGCATATTGTACAACTGCAATTAAACTGCCAGTTTTTTGTTCTGCATTGTTAGCTGAATTTATTTCTCATCCATAGTGCTGGAAAAATAAACATGCTTGTGAGTTAGAGCTAAGTACTAACACTGCAATGCAACGCAGGGCACAACAAGCAGCGTGAAGTAGTAGCAGAGGTAAAGAGTTGGAGAATGTTTTCTGTTCAGTGTGGCTTGCCCTAGACAAAAAAGGGAGGTATTAAGATATGACAT